>NC_132785.1:29005316-29653650 GCF_048418805.1 Vulpes vulpes | reverse complement strand
GACAATAACACCGCATGATTTAAAGGAAAATGTCAGAGGTTAACTGGTGTCAATGATTTAGCTACATTTCCCAATAGTCAGCTACAAAAAAGGGCTGTCAGTATTGCTAAGAGCTAAAAATCTTTCCAATTGATAGGCAGCTTAAAAGGTCAAGTGTACACAAAAGCAATATATAATCCTTTTTGCATTATTCCAATACTTCTACTATATAATAAATATCACTTGTTATGAAGCCTTATTGTAATAAGGATATATAGTATCAGAAAGGTAGGTCTTTTTTTTATTTATATGAAGCCAAAACAAATATATATATTTATATTGTGTGTGTATATATATGTATATATATATGTATATATATACACACACATATACTGTCAATAAGGAAAAATAAATTCTTTTCTAGTACAAACATGTTAAGTAGTACAATTTTCTTAAATCGTTAGACCATGTTGAGTTATTCAAAGATTTTAACAGTTTTTCTTTCATTCAATAAATAAAAGTGAATTTGACTGTTCAAGCCATTAATGACAATAATGGGTCTTATTAGCAACAAGCATTTTGCAGCTATACTTAGGATAAATTTAGTTAAACTCAGCATGTCAAATTAGAGCAAGAATCTGATACGTTTTCTTCCTCTTCTCACATTATAATGACTTCTCTGCTGTTCTTTACTTTGTGAAAGGAATGATTGCAGAAAGTTGGAAACATTCTTGGGTGCTATCCTTCCCTTTAAAAAGAGTATCCATGTGTTCAAATGGGCACCCAGCTTTAATGCTTGGAAAAATGTGAGAATTATATTTCACATAAAGCAGTTCTAAATGTCAAAGGAACTCAATAGAACTGTAGAAAATATATATGCATACAGAATATTATTTTATTATTGCTCAATGATTTAAACAACGATTACAACAATTACAAATAGCTCTTGCGTCAGTATTAGCACCCATAATCAAAGCCTTACTCCACATACTAAATGCTACATGAATGTCTTAGCTCAGTTCTTATCTGAAAACCAGACAGGATTGGTATGCAGGTGATACCAGGGAGCATAAGTGAAGGACTAGGAAGAGGGGCATGATGGCAAATTTTATGTGTCAACTTGACTGAGCCATGGGATGCCCAGATATCTGGTCAAACATTACTTCGTGTGTTTTGGGGGGCTGCTTTTCAATGAGATTAACATGTAAATCAGTAAACTGAGTAATGCAGACTGCTCCCCACAAATGTGAGTGGGCCTCATCCAGTCAGTTGAAGGCCCAAATAAAACAAAATGGTTCATCCTCTACCAAGTAAGAGAGAATTCCTCCTTTTTGACTACCTTCAAACTGGGATATTGGCTTTTTTCCTGCCTTTGGACTTAAACTGAAACACAGACTTCTGTGAGTCGAGCCTACCAATTCATGCTGAAGAATCATGTGTACTCACTGCTTTAATCAACTTATACATACACAAATCTGATTGGTTCTGTATCTCTGGGGAACCTGATTAATACAGAGAATAAAAAAGAAAAGGGAGACAAGATGATGTAGACATGTTAATAGGTTGTAAACCAGTGTGGATAACTGATGTTCAATCAATTGTGAAACTGTAAAGTGCATCTCAAAATTGTCCAACAGTAGTTATGAGTTACTTACTCTGAGTGTCATGTGTGCTCCCATAATTATCCATTCCCTAAGCCAGAGAAGTTCCAGGACAAGAAACAAAACACCAGCATAGGCTGGTCAAATCCCATGTAGAACTATTGGCTGGAATCAGAGATGCGGCAGAAAGCACACAGGCAGTATACAAGAAGAATTCAATACAATCTATGCCTTGAACTACTCTGATCAATTTAAGCCCTTAATTTAGATCAACTGGTCACAGTCTTCTAGGTGATAGCTAGCCACAATATATACAAAAGACAATACATAAAGGTTAGTGGAACATATAAAAATTAATTTCCTATACATCTACAATACTCAACTAGAAAACAAAATTTGAAATTTATTACTCTTGCAGTAAAATCTGCAAAGTATCTAGGAACTAACAAGAATTGATGAAATTTCTATGGAAAAAAATGTTAAAACTCTAGAAATCAACACAGAAGATGATCCAAATTAATGGAAAGATACCTCATGCTCTTGAATAGGATGACTCAAATTAATCTATACATTTAAACTGATCCTAGGGATGCCTGAATGTCTCAGTCAGTTAAGCATCCAACTATTTTTTTTCTAAAAAAAAGCTGATTAGAGGATAATATCAAAGTTGTATGAAGAATTTCCAGCCCAGCATATAAGCAGATTGGGAGTTGCCAATCCATCCTAACAAGTAAAAAGCTAAACAAACTGAAACAAACAACAATTCCTAGATCCAAAAGAGAAGGTCAGAGAGCAAACTGCTACCACCATAATTAAAGAGACCCACTAGAGAATTCAGAGACTCCCAAATCTCCTGAGCAGATCCAGGAGCAGCAACCTCCACATGAACCAGTGCAAGGTAGGGAAACCTGAACTATAATTCACAAATTCCCAGAAGCCCAGAGTGGACAGTCTGAGACACGAAAACTCCAGGATAATCCAATCATCAGGCGACCCTACATTTTTGTGCATTTTAGTAAGTTTAGCTGCTCTAGCAGCTCTCACAGTATATACTAGAGAAACATCCCCCATACCTCTTTGGTAGAAGGAGTGAAAAAGGAGCCATTTCGAAATACCTTAGAGCATCTGTTCTTAACAAGGTTGGCCCTCAGGAGAAACTAAATCAGAGCCTGATCTGCTAGAGTTTCCTCAGAGTCTAACTGACCTGGAGAAGGGAAATAACCAATTCCAGCTGGGGATAGTTTTCCACAAGGTGAAATGAAAGATACAACTCCAGCCCCATCCATCATCCTCTCACACCTGCGTGGGGAGGAGGAACTGAGAAGCATGTATAAATTTCACAATCTAGAGGGACAAGGTGATTCAAAGACTGACACCTGATCACACGACTATACTTCCCTTTCTCTGACAGCTTACCACTACATTACTAATTATAGCAACTCCTTTTGCCCAGTATATATCATGCCTGGCTATTAGGAAAACATTGTAAGACATACTAAAAAGTGAAAAATGGTTTGAAGAGACAATGCAGGCATCAAAATCACAGATATGTCAGGGATGCTGAATTACCAGAACAGGGATTCAAAACAAACAGCTATGATTCACATGCTATGGGCTCTGTTGGATTAAGTAGACATACACAAGAAGAGATAAGCAGAGGTGCTTGGGTGGTACAGTCAGTTAACTGTCCCACTCTTGGTTTCTCAGGTCATGATTTCAGGGTCCTGGGATTGAGCCCTACGTTGAGCTTGGCACTCAGCACAGAATCTGCTTGTGATTCTCTCTCCTTCTTCCTCTGCCCCTCCTGCTCATGCTCTCACTCTCAAATAAATAAAACTTAAAAAAAAAAAGGATAGGCAATGTGAACAGAAAGATGGAAATTCTATGAACCAAATAGAAGTGCTTAAGCTCAAAAACACTATAACAAAAATGAAATAAGCCTTTCATGGGCTAATTACTAGACTGGATACAGCTGAGGAAAGAATCTCCAAGTCTGAGGATATCCCATAGGAAGCATTCAAAACTAAAAGAACATTCAAAATTAAAGAGAAAAAAAGACCCCGAAAAAACAGAACAGCATATCTAAGAACAGTGGGACAATGATAAAAGATGTAGCATATGTGTAATGGGAATATCAGAAGAAGACAGGAATAGAACAAATATTTGAAAGTATAATGACTGAGAATTCCCCAAAATTAATGTCTGATACCAAACCTAAGATCCATAAAGCTCAGAGAAGGCCAAGTAAGATAAATGTCAAAAGAAAAAAATCTACACATAAGCACATCATTTTCAAGCTTCAGAAAATCAAAGAAAAAATCCTGAAAAAAATATCAGGGGAAAACCCTTACCAAGAACCCCTGGGTGGCTCAGTCAATTGAGCTTCCAACTCTTGATTTTGGCTGAGGTTTTGATTTCAGGCTCATGAGTTCAGGCCCCATGTTGTCCCCACCATGGAGCCTAAAAACAAACCTTACTGAAAGAAGACCAAAGATAAAAATCAGGTCTGACTTAGAAATCATGTAGCAAGTAGAGAATGGATTTAAAGTGTTAAGAGAGTAAAAACATCACCAATCCAGAATTCTGTACTCTGTGAAATTATCCTACAGAGGTTAAGGAGTAATAAACACTTTAACAGCAAAGAGAAAACTGAGTGAATTTGTTGCCAGTAGACCTGTCCTGTAAGAATTTTTTTTTAAGATTTTATTTATTTATTTATTCATGAGAGAGACATGGGGTGAGAGAGAGAGAGAGAGAGAGAGAGAGAGAGAGAAGCAGAGACATAGGCAGAGGGAGAAGCAGGCTCCATGCAGGGAGCCTGACATGGGACTTGATCCTGGGTCTCCAGGATCACACCCCAGGCTGAAGGCGGCGCTAAACCACTGAGCCACTGGGGCTGCCCTTTTTTTTTTTTTTTTTAAGATTTTTGTAAGAAATGTTAAAAGAAGTTCTTTAGAGAGAAGGAAGAGCATTGAAGAAAGAATAGGTGAAAATAAAATTAAAACTCTTATTTTTCTCTTAATTAATCTAACAGTTTGTTCAAAATAACAGCAACAAGTTTTTCAATTATGTATGCTCATGTATGTGTATATATTTGGTTATCTCAAATATATAGTTGACCTTTGAACAATGCAGGATTATAATATTCAGGCCCACTTATACAGAGTTTTTTCAATAAAGTACTATAAATATATTTTCTCTTCCTTATGATTTTATTAGTAACATTTTCCTTTCTCTAGCTTAATTTATTGAAAGAATACAGTATTTAATACTTATACAAAGCATATGTTCATTGACTATGTTACCAGTAAGACTTTAACAGTAAGCTATTAGTAATTAAGTTTTTGAAGTTAAAAGTTATATGTGGATTTTCAACTGCAAGGAGAGTTGGCACTCTTAACCCCTGTGTTGTTCAAGGGTCAACTTTATATGTGTAGTTATCTATAAGTAAAATGAATGACAATAGTGATACAAGAGACAGGAAAGAGTAATTAGTATTATTCTGTTATTATAAAGTACTTGCATAACCTGTGTAGCAGTATAGTGTTATATAAAGTTAGACTTGGATTAGTTGTAAATGTATATTGCAAACTTTAGGGAAAACACGTTTTTTAGTGGTAAAACTGATATGCTAAGAAAAGGTAGAAAATGGAATCATATAATATATATTATATACATATATAATATGCTCCAAAAAAAAGCACAAAAGACTGAAAAATATAGAAGAACAAAACAGGAGTTGTCAGTATGGATCAAAAATTAAGACCCAACCTATTTACCCAAAAAAATTAAAAAAAACACTAATTTAAAGGGATACATGCACCCCTATGTTCAGAGCAGCATTATTTACAATAGCCAATTTACGGAAGTTACCATCAACAGGTGAGTGGAGAAGGAATACATACAATGGAATATTAGTCATAGAAAAAGAATGAAATCTTACCATTTACAATGATGTGGATGGAGTAGAGTATAATTCTAAGCAAAATAAGCCAGTCAGAGAAAGACAAATACCATATGATTTTACTCATATGTGGAATTTAAGAAAGAAAATGAACAAGCAAAAGTAAAAAAGAAAGAGAAACAATCCAAGAAGCAGACTCTTAACTGTAGAGAACAAACTATTACAGGGGGATGGGTGGGGCATGGGTGAAATAGGTGATGGAGATTAAGGAATGCACTTGTAGTGATGAACACCAGGTGCTGTATGTAATTGTTGAATCACTACATTGTACACCTGAAACTAATATAACACTATATTAACTACACCAGAATTAAAATTTTTAAAAACATAAAAAAATGAAAGTAAGACCCAACCATATGTTTTCTACAAGAAAATCAATGTAAAGTCATATATAGAATAAAAGCAAATGGATGGAGAAAAATATGCCATGCTAATACTAATTAAAAGAAAGTTGGAGTAACTATATTACTTTCAGAAAGAATATACTTTACTGCAAAGAAAGTTATCATGGATAAAAAGTGGCATTATATATGATAAAGGGGTGGAATTCCCCAAAGAAGATATAACAATCCTTAATCTTATATGCCTAGCAACAGAACATCAAAATACATGACAAATTACATGAGGCAAAAATTGAAAAACTCAGGACACCTGGGTGGCTCAGTGGTTGAGCATCTGCCTTCGGCTCGGGGCGTGATCCCGGGGTCCTGGGATCGAGTACCACATCGGGCTCCCTGCAGGAAGCCTGCTTCTCTTTCTGCCTATGTCTCTGCCTCTCCCTGTGTATCTCTCATGAATAAATAAAATCTTCAAAAAATTTGAAAAACTCCAGGAAGAAATACATGAATCCACTATGATAGTCGCAGACTCCAACACCCCTCTCAGAAATGGACAGATTTGGCACATATAAAATTAAGGACATATTTGAATTCAACAATACCACAAATCAATTGGATATAATAGACATCTGCAGACTATGTGATACAGCAACAGCAGAATACACATCTTCTCAAAATATCAGGGAATATTCACCAAGACAGACTACATACTGGGCCATAAAACACACATTAACAAATTTTTTTAAAAAAAGAAATCATACAATGTCTGCTCTCAGATCACAGTAGAACCAAACTGGAAATCAGTAATAGAATGATAGGTAGAAAATCACAAAATACTTAGAGATTAAACAACAGACTTCTTTTTTTTTTTTTTTTATGATAGTCACAGAGAGAGAAAGAGAGAGAGGCAGAGACATAGGCAGAGGGAGAAGCAAGCTCCATGCACCGGGAGCCCAATGTGGGATTCGATCCCGGGTCTCCAGGATCACGCCCTGGGCCAAAGGCAGGCGCCAAACCACTGCACCACCCAGGGATCCCTAAACAACAGACTTCTAAATAATACATGAGTCAACAAAAATCAAGAGAATTTTAAAATATTTTTAACTAAATGAAACTGGAAACACAATTTATCAAAATTTATGGGATACAGTGAAATCTGTACTAAATAGGAAATTTATGGCATGGAATGAATATATTTTAAAAAGAAAAAAAATGGGGCACCTGGGTGGCTGAGTCAATTAAGCGTCTACCTTTGGCTCAGGTCATGATCTCAGGGTCCTTGGAGAGAGCCCTGCATTCAGCTCTCTGCTCAGTGGGGAGTCTGTTTCTCCCTCTCCCTCTATGATCACTTTCTCTCTCTCTTAAATAAATAGATACAATCACCTTAGCTTCCACCTTAGAACACTACAAAATGAAAAGAAAATTAAGTCCAAAGGAAGCAAAGAAAAGAAATAAAATTAGAACAGAAACCAATGAAGTTGAAAAACAGAAAATTAATAGAGAAAAACAACAAAATCAAAATCTAGTTCTTTGAAAAAAATCAATAAAATCAATAAGCCTCTACCCAGAAAAACAAAGTAATGGAGAACACAAATTACTAGTATCTAAAATTAAAGAGGGTACATTATTCCAATCCCACTGACATCAAAAGGATAATCAAGGAACACTATGAACAACTCAATGCCAATAAATTTGATAACCTAGATGCAATGAACCAGTTCCTTGAAAGATACAATCTGCCAAAACTTACACAAAAACATACAATCTCAATAGGCATATATTACTAAAGAATTTAAATCAATAACTTCACTATTTACTCTGTCTTGCCTTTCCTTTCCTGTGGAAACTCCAATACAAGCACTGGTCTAGATTTTATCCTGCCTCCTGTTTTCTGTATCTGATTACTACCTGGTGCTTCCCCTGCGACCCTGCATGGCACATGGTGACCCCCACCTCTGGACCTGGTGAGTATGAGCCTTTCTTCCAAGCCTCCTTCTTATTTCATCCTATGGCCATACTGACTTTACCCTATTACATTCAACATCTTCATTCTTAGGACAGTCACATATGTGTTCAAATTATAAAAATTAATCAAGTTGCACACTTGTAATTTCTGTACTTTTTCAGTATGCATTCTATAAATCATGAACAGTTTTCCAATTTTTAAAGTCCAAACTTTCATATTAAAATTCAAGCTATTAAAACTTCATGAATATTATTTTCTATCAGAGTTGGGGGAGTTAAGACTCAGAGCATACACATCATTCTCTGCAGCTAGGTTAGATTATAAATCAGGAGTTTCATTTTAATATTTTTAAGTTAGACAGTTACATTAAGTAACCACATTGTCTCAAAGTTAAAATTCACTTAAATTTGTTTTCTTGGTTTGCTTAGTCACAGTGACAAGTTATGGAGCTAAAGGAAAGAACACCAGTTTTGAAGACCACCATAGATGGGAACAAGTCCTGGTTCCCCTGGTCTTTTTTTTTTTAAAGATTATTTATTTATTTATTTATTTATTATTTATTTATTTATTTATGAGAGACACAGAGACAGAAGCAGAGGGAGGAGAAGCAGGCTCCATGCAGGAGCCTGATGTGGGACTCGATCCTGGAACTCCAGGATCACATCCTGAGCCGAAGGCAGATGCTCAACCCCTGAGCCACCCAGGTTCCCCAATCTTATCTCTGAAGGGGAGATAACATATTTTCCTGTAGAGATGATGCATAGAAAGCACAGTAATACATACCCAGCACATACTAGAGTAATAATAATTTGATTTTCATATTAGATTAATAATAATTTGATTTGCATCAAATTTCTCACTGTATGTAGTTGTCACCACTGTGGGTTCAGGTACGTCTACGTTCATCAACACAACCTCCTCATTTGAGAGCCAGGATCGCTTTCTGCATTACAGTCAGAACTCTGTCACACCCACCAAAAGATTCTTCCTATAGTGGCCTGGGCATTGATGCATTCCTTCATTTCTGATATGCTTATGCAAAATTATTATTGCCATTTTCCTCAGGCTATGTTCTTATAACCTATCACCTCATTAAAATTTTTAAAAAGTTCTCTCTACAGATTGCTGTTTGTCCGTTCCATCTCCAAAACATTTTTTCTGAAGATATTTTTTCCTCTGTAGAATATTCTCTATCTGTATTCATTTACTTACATGTTTGTCGTTCAACAATTATAAACTGTGTACCTATTCTGAAGCATCCCATGTGCATGCTGAGAAAAGAGTGAACAAGTCTCAGGTCTCTCTGCTCTCTAGGAGTTTATTTCTTATATGAACGACAGTAAAGGAAAAGAGCCAATTCTGATCATATGCAAAGTGCAATTAAAGGCTTAATACAAAGTGTGCCTAGGTGGCTCAGTCAGTTCAGCATCTGCCTTCGGCTCAGGTCATGATCCCAGGGTCTTGAGATCAAGCCCCACATCAGGCTCCCTGCTCAATGGGGAACAGTGAGCCTGCTTATGCTCTCTCTTGCTCTCTCACTTTCTCTCTGTGTCTCTCAAATAAATGAATAAAATATTTTTTAAAAGGCTTAATACAGAGAGTAGAGGCACTTATGAAACAACTACCTGATTCAGTCTTAGAATGTCAGCATAAATTCCACAGAGGAGCCAAAATTTGGTGGGATGCCAGTGGAAATTCATCTGGCACAGGAGAGTAGAGAACATGAGGTGTATCAGAAGATAAAGCATCATGCTGCAGATCCAAGGTGGGGAGAGCATGTGGCTTATTGAAGACACTGGAGCAAGCTCAGTGCAGCTGGAGCTCATGAGGCCAAGTGCTGAGAAAAGAGATATCAGAGTAGGCCACAGGGACCAGATATACAGCAGTTCATTTCTCCCAGCACTTTGCCCTGAACAGTAGAGTCTATTAACCAGTCATTTCAGTTCATGTTTTCTTTTTTTAAGATTTATTTATTTAATTAAGAAAGAGAGAAAGGGTGTGTGGGGGGAGAGGGGCAGAGGGGGAGAATCTTCAAGCAGACTTCCCACTGAGTGTGGAACCCAATGTAGGGCTCAGTCCCATGACCCATAAGATCATAACCTCAGCCAAAACCAAGAGTTGGACGTTTAACCAACTGAGCCACCCAGGTGCCCCTCAGTTAATTTTTTCAAACTGATTAATGCATCAACAAATATTTCTTTGGAAGCTATTCCATTCCTTGCACTGCACTAGTCTGCAAGAATACAATGAAGAATAAGCTGAAGTACCTGTCGTTGTCAAGTTCACCTTCTCATGAAGGAGATAGCCAATAAGTCAATAAATTAATATATTTATTAAAATGTTTATTATTGTCCTGAAGGAAATAAACAAGGAACTGTGATAAAGATGAAAAGGGATGGGAGACTTTTTAGAGAGGGTCAAAGAGGTCTCTCTTAGGAAATAACATTTAAGCTACATTCTACATGATGAGGAGCCAGTCATGCAAACAGGGCAAGAGAAACATAAATGATGGAAGAGGCCATGCTGCTAAACAGCCACGTGTGTTCCTAGAAACACAGACTGCCAGGTGACAGGTACATGGGATGCAAGAGATAGAGTGTCATGAAATGGAGTCAAATCATTCAGGATCCAGTATGGAATTTATTTTATGGCTAAAGGGAAGCAACCAAAGAGTTTTTAAAAAGTGGCATAATCTATTTAATATCTTAATACAACCTTTCCTGCAAAATTCTTGAGTGTTCGGCATTTGGATAGAGCTCAAAAGATACGTGTTGGAAGAATGAATGAATGAAAAGTTTGTTCCACATTCTATAAACTGAAACTTTCCATTAATGGTCATAATTTTTTTAGGAAGCTGTAAGAGGATGTGCTCCAACAAAACAGGGATGAAAACCAAGAAACAGAAAGATGAAATCCAAGGAGTAGTGAAAGGGAATACCAGGGTACTATTGGCTAGCAAACCAAGAGATCTGCCAATTTTGATACAGTCAAGAGAATAGCTGGCTCTATGCCTTCTAAGAAAGAAATGCAACTAATAATTATGTTTGTCCATATCAGGTTCATTGAGCATTTTGAAAATATATTAATAACAGAGAATATTGAAATATATCCAAATGAAATATGCAATTATTAATATTAACTCTAAGGAAGAAAAAATAGAAAATGGAATATCACAGTAAATCAATTAGCTGACAGCATAATTATCCAGGCATAATTTAAACATTGGCTGCTACTAATTCAATCTCACATATATAGTTGCTCCTGGGAAACAGGACTAGGAATGGAAAGAGGTGAGACAAGGACCTTGTGTCTCTCAATACTGTATGACATTTGGAAAAGCATGCTCATCTGTTACTTTTTCATGCCAAGTCTCTAGCCTTCCTGTCTTGCTTCTTTCCTTATTTACTCCTACCACACTCTAGCTCCAGGCCAGTTCCCTTGGCTTCTGTGTCTCTTTGCCAGACCCAATTCTAAAAGTGATACTGTAGAAAATCTGATCAAGATTTTTACCCATTTATACAACTTGTGGCCCCAAACTATCCAAATTGGCTCTAAATTCATTTTACTTTTCACAATGCTTTATGTCTGTGGCATGCCTTGATAATTTATAGATCTTATAGACCTATGAGTATTGCTCTTTACTCATTTTTCTTCGCTACAAACCAAAAGTACAATATAAGAATATCAAAGTACCTCTACAGAATTTCTCCCTTTAACTGACCTGACAGAAATTTCTTTAACTCTGAAAGAAATCTCTACAAACAGATAAAGGGGAAATGTGTCGTATCACTGTTCCATGTTCATATTTTGTCCTGTTATGCCCCCAGTAGCAATTATTTCATATAATCTCCATTTCCAATCCATGTTAGCCCTATTAAAGAAAAAAAGCTTATGTAAAAACTTATGTCTTTTTTAATTTGAGGATTATACAGGTAAAGTTAAGTTAGCATTAATGGTTTGCCAAATATAGTATAAATTCCCACAATCTCATCTAGGTATAGGCCACCTCACAGGGGCCATTCATAAATTATGTGTAGTATCTAATGTTTAAACATGCAACCAGTAATTTCATTTATAAAATTAAGGTTATGGCATTTCAAGTATATTTCTGGAATTCTAATTAACACACACTAATGAATTGAGCACAGGGGCCAAGGACATTATTAGGAGAAGCTAATGAAATCCAACACAATGTAATTATCTTTCAAAACAAGAACACTTGAAGGGACCATTACTATTTCTAAAGCATATGACTATGTGATCTAGTATATAGAAATGATAACTTCATCTATTTAGAAAGGTACTGTCAAATGAAAACTCCCTGAGGGCAGAGATTTTGTCTATACTTGTCAATACTCAGTCCTCTGTGCCTTATATAGTAGGGGCACTTAGTAGGCACTCAAAATTGTTCTAAGTTAGTGAACAAAAAGATGATGATGTATCACAATCTATTAATTGACACTTTATATGACTAAGTGGACTCCCGTTCCATAGAAAAAAATTATTTATCAAAATTGGGGCTTCACCAAAAATTAGAGTCCCTTCTAAATCATCAAAGGGCATTCACATTATATTACAATTTAGTAACCAATTGTATTTTATTGTATTCCAACCCTTTGATCAGTGGCTGGGCCTCAAACTACATATAGAATATTAATGATGTGTTTTTTTCAGATATTTATTCTTCCTATTGCTTAAAAGAGGTCCACAAACTTGTGTTCTTCAATCTAGATTCAGTTTTCAGATATATTTTGTTTGGTCTTCACAGTATTGGTGTATATAAACACTCTTTTAAAAAATTGAAGTGGTTGTCAAAATCCGCAAGTCAGATCACTTCACACAAAATTTTAAACTTGTAGAACCTCTTGAAAAGCAAAAGTATAATATCTGAAAACAATGAATTTGAATTGTGCCCAAATTCCCACATGGTATCAACTAGGAAGCAGCTGAGTAACACTGCTGCCTTTCAACAGAACGCATGTTTCTTTGTGCCTATAGTTCTCACCACTCTCTTTTGTCCTCCCAATCAGTTGTTGTCCATTATGGTGCTCAGATTATTGATTCTTGGAGTATAATTTTAAAGAGTGTGAAATACTTCCCTTTGTACTCTTCAGTCTAATATTTTCTGCAGGAGTTCCAAATGTAGCCTGACGGATGAAGTACTATTGCTTTAATATGGCAGACCTGTTTGCTCTGATCTTTACTTTTCTTAATAAAACTTTATGCTTTATTTCAATAAGTCCTGCACATTTTATACCAGAGTTATTTTTAGCTACTTAAGATTTTACATTGCTCTTGGCTTAGAAATGTTTATCATCTCATCTTTTAGCTGGAAATTATTTCTAAATAGTGTAGACATTGATATTTCTTATATTTGTCTTGTGCCTATTTTCTTGAGCCCCTCTATTTTTGGTAAGAGTTTAGTTTATTCTCAAAATTTCCAGTTACATATAATCATACTGACTAAAATAATAATTTGAATCTTCATTTGTAAAAGCTATATCCCTTATTTAAATATCTTTTTTAATGGACATATAGATGTGATAAATTACATTATTAGATTTCCTGATAGAAAACTACCATTGCATTTGGATAAAACTTTTATAGTAAATGATTTTTTAATGTGCCATTAAATTCAGTAAATATTATTTATATGATATTAGTTTAACCTTTATATTTGGATAAATTACCTAGTATCATACTGAACTTGACATATATATGTCCTTAGAGAAGCCTTCCCTGACCATGCTATATAAGTAGATTTCCTATCAATCAACAACACTACAACTTGTTTGCCTCCTTCAAAGTTTTTCGTACAATTAATAATTACATATGTTTCATTGTAAATGTTTCATTGTTTAGTTCTGGTTTATACATTCTCTGACATAAACATGGTATACTTATCAAAATCAGGAAATTAACATAATAATATTACCTAATTAATAGTCTTTGAATTTTACCAATTTGGATATTAAAACCAGTAGGTAGGGGATCCCTGGGTGGCTCAGCGGTTTGGTGCCTGCCTTTGGTCCAGGGCGCGATCCTGGAGTCCCGGGATAGAGTCCCGCGTCGGGCTCCCAGCATTGAGCCTGCTTCTACCTCTGCCTGTGTCTCTGCCTCTCTCTCTCTCTCTCTGTCTCTCTCTCTCTCTCTGTCTATCATGAAAAAAAATCTTAAAAAAAAAAACCAGTAGGTAAAAGTTTGATGACAAACAGGACATTTAAATAATTTAATGTATGCTCTACAAGATACCTAAAAATAACATAGAGGAAAATAGTAACTTTGCAGTGAAGAAACCTAGCTGACATCACCTCAACCAAGAGATGAATGGTAACATCATCAGTAGTGGAACAAATTAATACCATGTGCCTACTAATTGGCAATGAGAAAGACAATGTTGTATCTTTCTGTATTACCCCCCACTACACCCCCAAAATTGCATAACCTAAATCTAATATTGAGGAAACATCAGACAAACCCAATTTCAGGTAAATTCTATAAAATATCTGACCTGTATTTGTTAAAAATGTCAAGGTTTTGAAAAAAGAGACTAAGGAACTATTCTAGATTAAATAAAACATGGTAACTAATTATAATAAATGACCTTCGATTGGATACTTGATCCAGAAAATTTTTTCTTAACTTTATTCCTTTGCTTGTATCTGCTTTCCTCATCACTGAGGGTCTGTTCAGGAAGGGGTGGGTAGTGCATAAAAAAAAACAAAAAGTGTTTGAATTCAAAAGAAATTTCATTTGTTGGCTATCTGAAAAGATGCCTCATAAATGCCTTCCCCCCAAAATGGTACACTGAACATGTGGAAACAAGCTGAAATTTAGATAAGAAGGTGAATGGCAGGTGAATGAAGTAATCTTGAAATAACAGCTTAAAGAGTGACAGAAGAAGATTAAAAGATGTCACTGCAGCACCTGCCAATGTCTCATCATCTCTAGATCAAACAGTGAAAGCAATAAGGAAAAAATGGAGAGTAAACATTGCAGAATACAATAAGAAAGAAAATCTCAGCCAGCAGGTTTGTGGGGATTCTTTCAATAGAAGAAGACATTACTTTTCATGACAATTCTGAGCAATCAGGGAAATGAAGGAGCCCCATGTCAGGAATCTAACCTGGCCTTGGCAAGACAAAGAAATTTGGAATCATAGCCTGGCCTGTTGCTCTTTTTCAGGAATCTCCTCTATTCTGCATATTGCTGACAACTCTCCTATCCTAATTTGCCTTCCATCCAGTTTGCCAAAAACCAGGAGAAGAGCATGGAATTATGATTTACAACTTGTGATGACATTGTCAAATAAATGCTTTATTCTTCCTGGAAGACTTCCCAACCCTAAAAGTTTCAACCTGTCATTTATAAGTCAAAAATTTGCAGGCACAGAATTTAAAATTCTGCAATGAAGAAAGGGAGCTGACATTTCCTGAATCTTACTAGTATGTCTTTCTTCACAACATCTTCACAGATGAAGACACAGAGCCTCAATAATTTAAATTACATTTAAAAATACAATATCTATGCTATCTTGCTTACTACAAGGAAACAATAGAACATTTGTTGAGGTGAACTGAAGTGCACATATTTAACCAAGTTTGAAATAAAAAGCTTTACAGTAGCATTTGTTTACCAGGAAATTATCAGTAACATTAAGACATGGAAGTTTCCACTGCATAAAGAATTAGAATTTGAAAATGAGGGTGATAGTGGGGGAGAGTGTAGGGACAAAGAAATTGGGAGCATTTGAGAGTGAGTGAAGTTGAAGGATTATGGAGAAACCAGTGAATAAAAACATTTTTCAATTATGTTGACCATAAAATGCTTTGTTCAGAGACTGATATATATGTCTGTGTATCCTTATATATCCTTAAATATGAATATATTTGAATATATTTCTATTTGAATATATTTAAATATATTTAAAAGCTTATATAGATATAGATATGTAATTTTAAGAAGAGGTAGGGTTATAAAAAGAATTTCTAGAACACTGTCTTAAAGAAAATTCCACAAAAATTGAACAGTGTAAAGAAGGAAGGAGGACAAGGTTAATCATTACCTAAATTGAACATACCACATATCATGAAGAAAATATATTTACAGACCGGCATGCTGGTTTTACCTGCTTTTCCATTGTGATCATGAGAGGAAAAACTGACAGAAAAACTAAAGGCCAAACACTGCTCATCATAAACCCTTTGGGGAGTTGACATGAACTGCACTAATCGGAACCAGACTACTCTGCTGAACTCAAGTAAAGTTATCTAAATTAACTTCACCAGCAATTAAGCAATGCTTTTAAACCCTGAATTTATGAGAAAATGATGAGAGATTTTTAACAATATGAAAAAGGAAATGAGGTGAACCATGGTGGCCACAGCCAACAGTGAGAGAGAATATATTGTTCTGGCTGGTAATTTTCACAATGGTATAGGGTAGATAAAGATGCAAGCAGTGTCCAAAAAAAGGACAAAAGCTTTGGTGATGCAAGAACTTAGTCCAGAGACTAACTTTTTTTTTTAAGATTTTATTTATTTATTCATCAGAGACAGAGAGAGGCGGAGACACAGGCAGAGGGAGAAGCAGGCTCCATGCAGGGAGCCTGATGCGGGACTCGATCCCAAGGCCGCAGGCTCAGGCCCTGGACTGAAGGCGGCGCCAAACCGCTGAGCCACCCGGGCTGCCCAGAGACTAACTTTTAAATAAAAACTGATCCTAACATGTCTTCATGTCTCTTTCTCCTAAAATGAATTTTAGAAAAATGAAACTATATTACCAGTTTTCTACTCTAACTTAACCAACTAAGTAAGAGCTCAGGAAATAAAGAGCCAATGCCTTATTCAATTTGTAACTATGGTTTCCAACACAGTATACATAGCAGGTACATAGGTATGAAATACATATTTACTAACTAGTCTCATAAAATTATCATGTATAACATGCACCCAAATGGGAGAATCTAAATATTTAGTTTTCCAGCTAGCTGCTTCTGATTGATTAAAATTTTAATACAGTCAAAAATGTCCCTGGAGCTTGTGTGCAAGAACCAATAAACTAATGTGGTTTCTATACAATGAAGCACAGAATTGGCAATAAATATTAAACTGTAGTCTATCCTATAAATATGCATTTATGAAATTTTTGAAAGGTAAATTATGCAAATATGTATTTAAGGAATTTAGAAATCATGGATCATTGACCTGTTGGGCCTTAACAACTTCTTCAAATCCATTAGCAACTATTATGTAAATTCATATTTACAAAGCTAATAAAATGCACATTAATCAGCCAACAGGAAGATAACTTATCTCTGCACTTATATGTCCAGATTTCTTTTACTTTTAAGAAAAGAAACCAGAATATAAATATATATATTTTTTTAGAAACCAGAATATATTAATTTGAGAGCAGAAACTTCAATATAAGCAGAGAGTTTTTGTCTCTTCCATATTTAATACCTTTAGACTTTTCAATGTGGCTGAAACAATTCAGAGAAATTGACGGGTTTTCTTATAATGTAAACAACCAAAGTCAGAACATCTAATATAACTGCACTGCTACTGAAATATGTATGGCTTTCAAAATTTTTAATATATAGAACCAATGATTTTAAGATGAACTAGATGTTATGCAACATAAGAGTTCACAGAAACAAATGGAAATAAAGTAAAAAAGATCTTACTGTTCCAAGTCAACTATAAATTCAATGTCAAATTCAATGCATTTGAATAATATTACCTCTAACTAGTCTATTATTACAAAACAAGTTTAGTAGTGGCATCATGTTGTTAAATGACATTTTTCATTCTGTTAACATCTTATTTAGCTACTTGATTATTATTTAAATATCAAGCAACTTCATTCTTTTTCAATTAAAAAAAATTGGACTGCATTAAAACTTTATAAACTATATCAGAACTACCAAAGATCGAAGAGAATTTTTTCCAGATTCTTCAATTTGCAAACCATTGAATTCATAAATATAATATATGAAATCACTATATTAAATGAAATATTTCATGATATTTTCTTTTGAATACTAAATTTAGCTTACTATCCTAAAAGCCCCTCTCCAGTTTTCTGATTCAAGTATCTCACCTTCCTCCTACCATCTGTGGCACACCTCCTTCCTGCCTCTTGCTCTCAGATAAAAGTCTATGCAAACTCCTGTGAAAAGTGTGTTCATACTAAGGATTTGCAAAGCTTAATAATTTTCTCATAATCTTAGTAATTTCTGAATACTCTAAATATCTAGCACAGTGGCCGGTACATAACTGGTGTTCAGTAAATATGTGTGAAATTAAATCAATAACTCAAAATAATGTGGTTTCCACGATGGACAATGTGCTTTGGTAGGACAGTGACAAAGATATTTATTTACAACTAGGGATATCCACAAAATCCTTCAATTTAGAAACATGAGCAATAGCTATTCCACTAGACCTACCCAAGAAGACTAATTTACAAACCTACATAAATACTTTAGATGATCATTTATTATTAGAATCTCATTGACACTTGACAAATTTAATATGAAATTTAAGCAAGTTTTAGTGACTAAATACTTTTCTAGCATTCTTTTGAAAGCATTTCTAACCATATCCTCAGTGTCTACCCTTATTATTCACTTAATAGATGCTCAAAAATGCTTCTTTAACACAGAAGTTTTGAGTTCCTAGATGAATTTAACTGAAGTAAGCAGTCAAAAATATTTGTTTCATTCAGTCAAAACAATTGGTCTAAAATGCTGATTCAGCCTATTTTGGCTCTTTTTTTTGGGGGGGGGTGGTATATATAACATTTCACTTCCCAATTGAAATTCCAAATTATTAAACAAGTCATATTATTAAATCAAAAAGATATATCCTGTTCATTATTATGCATTATATTAGAACTACATCCTAAGCAATATATTCAAGAAATAGAGATATGCTATTTAGGCCTTCTAAAAAATGAATAAAATGAAAAGTTAGTTTTATGTGAATCTGTCACTGATCCTTATTTGAGAGTGAACACATTGAGAATCAGATTTGTGACCTTTTATCCATAATAACTTGTACATGGCACACCTCACAAAAATTTGTTGGGTTAAGTGAAGGAAAATGGATTCTATAAAACTTTTTCTCAGGCCTAATTAATTGTACTAGTTTTTTCTCCTCAGATCATTTAGATTTTTATCTAGCTAGCACTCAAGGTAAAATTCAGAAAACCACTGTATCTCCATTTATGAAATATGTGACACACACACAAATATGCTATTATTGGTGTTGAAGTGGGAGAACTAGGTTCTTGTCTCACAGAGTTGAAGAATGAACCTCATGGACAAAGGAGAGTGAGTAAAGCAATAGAAGTTTATTAAACAGGAATACAGAAAAAGCTCTGAGGAGTGAGAGGGGTCCCGACAGGGTTGCCACTGAAGGCTTTTTTAGGCTGGTCGTTTATTGAAAACTTGACCAGGATGTTTGTGGCCTTGAGATTCTTGTGCTGTCTTAGTTTAACCAAGGACTATTAATAACACCCTTAATGACTTCTTTGTGGTCTGGTCATTTTCTGTGATTACCTTGTAGCCACCAAAGAGAAATACTCCCTAACATCTGGGGCCTAGTAGTCTGGTCTATTTCCTTATCTCTGATTTCCTTACCTCACAGCATTTTTCTGTAAGCATGATCACATAGCCCCCTACTTTTTTCACCCTACCTAGCCCCGCCTCTTCCTTACTCAATGTTTCATTACTATACAAAATGAGACGTGTGCATTTTCAAAATAAATTAAATGAATTTGGAAATGCCATTTAGCTTGTATGACAAGAGAGAGTTAGGTTTGTTCTATTTGATCTTCTAAAATGCACACCTATTGAAACATGATCTACATATTTATGTCAAAATTCTTGGGCTATAAGATGAGAAAACTGTATTCCTATGTTCCTTGCTTGGTAAGCATCACAGGTTACAGAATTTGTTATAATACTAAAGCAGCATTTGAGAACAAAAGCATATAATCTACCTATCTTTATCGTGACTATTGATAAGAATAAAACGTTCAATACTTTACTAGAGAAATGGTCAAAAATAAGCACCTGAAACATTACTATCGTAAAAAAGGGAAGCAGGAGAATTCCTACATGAAAGTAGAGAAAGTTAGGTTGGAATTTTATTCTCAGTGTAGTATCATTTTCAAAAATTTTAACCTAATAATCAAAATTAAACATTATTGTTCCAGTATGTTCTTATCTTTCACACTCCACTTACCCAAGGCCACAAAGGAAAAAGAGAGGGGAATGCAATTTCCCTCAGAACATCACATCATTTCCTCTCTAATCTTTTAGCCCTCCTCCTTGTGTGCTCCAACTAACTTCTAAGCTCCTTTAGACCTGCTCTGGAAGCCCTTCTGTTTTTGCCTAATGTATCTCAAGCATGACCAATACTAAACTTGAGGGTCCCGCTGAAATAAAGACAACAGAAAACAAAGTTATGGGAGCTGAAATAGTCCAGTCTCTTGCTGCTCTCTCTGGTTTTATCTTTTCTAATCTACTTTTTCTATAAAAAAAGGTAGAATGCAAAAGTATCAATCCTTCTAAGCTAAAGGAAAGTTCTTATATTGTTGATGCAAAAAAAAAAAAAAAAAGGTGAGGGTATCCAACTATGTTCAAGGCAGACTCCATAGTGCCTGAAACCTTGTGAAAGGACAAAGCCACCTAAAGTTTGCAAGATCTACCCAAAGTGAAGGCTTGGAGGAAATGTACAATGTGAAGTTTTATCTACCAATGGAAGAATTTAGAAAGAAAAAGGCTGAAGGATTATTTTGATGGTAATTGACATACAAACTGTTCAATTTCAGCACTAATTTAGTTCAGCATTTTGTTTTTCAGTCAAACTTGGATATTCTCCAAAACATGTTAAGACAAAACTGGTTCTAAAATAATTTTTTGCTTAGGTCTGCATATACCCTACATAACCCTCCAAACTAATTCACAGTGTTGTCTAATTTATTCTTATTCTAAACTTGTCAGGATTCAAGTGTATTAAAGTCAAAAGTGATTTTGCATGATTACTGTTAAAAATAAGATGACATTTATGGTATTGCAGCCAATGTCTAAGAATGCCTGCATCTTTCTCTACAAAATTCGTATTTTCCCTCTTCATGGTTCCTGAGACATGTGGAAACAGACACAGACACACACACACACACACACACACACACACTGACCAATGTGGGGGGAAAGAAACTACTATTTTGTCATAACCTGAGTCATATCCTACTTCTCTAATACAGAATTACATGGTAAAAAAGTTTAGTGCCCATGGTTCAGGCCAGAATCAGGCAGGATCTTTACCTTGTCCTATATCAGAATCCAAATTTTTTGGCCAGTCCCATGATAAATAAACTCAGGATCATGATCAGTGAATCAGGCATTCAAAATCAAAATCAGGCATCAAAAAAGAGAGTAGATTTAAATAACTAGACTATCCCCAAAACTTCTACCTGACTCAATATATACACATCCAGCTTCTAGAAGCAGTGATGTTGAAGAGAAGAAGGGTATAGGGTTATGATTCTGAACACAGCAACCTTGCCCATCAGTAAACATAGCCTGATCAAAATCTTAAACTAGAGTTATTCATTCATTCAACAGATTTTGAGCATCTACTATAGACCAGGCGTCTTTCTAGATTATCAATTTCTTCCATGGAGAAAATCGAAGCGAGGGCCCTCTGCCTGCTACATGCAAGTTATTCTTCCAATGATTAAGTGAATTCATCCACAAATAAGAGTTGGACTTATCATAAAAGAATATACAGTATAGGAGTACCTGGGCAGCTTAATCATTAAACCCAGGTCATGATCCAAGGGTCCTGGGATTGAGCTCTGCATAGGGCTCCTTACTCAGGGAACCTGCTTCTCCCTCTCCCTCTCCCTCTGCCTGCTGCTCCCCCTGCTTGTGCTCTCTCTCTCTCTCTCTCTCTCAAATAAATAAATAAAATCTTTATTTAAAAAAAGAACATATAGTCTAATTAGAACATTAAAATACCAAATAAGTAAAAAAGTAAAACTATGTCATTTCCTTTGACTTAATGATCCCACTTTTAGATTATTTCTTTTTTCTTAAGACTGTTTGTTTGAGACAGTGTGTGTGTGTGCTCACTAGTGAGTGAGGCAGGAGTGGGAGAGGGAGAGAAACAGACTCCTAAGTGCAGAGCCCAACAAGGGGCTCCATCTCAGAACCTTATCATCATGACCTAAGCCAAAGTCAAGAGTCAGACACTTAACTGGCTGAGGCACCCAGGTGCTGCTAGATTATTTCTTAAAGCAATAATTAAAAACATGGACATAGGGTGATGTCAACATCGTGGTGACATAAGACATATCTCATTTTTGTCCCTCTTTACCATCTAAAATTCAGCAACTAGGCATGAACAAACGTGCCTTTATGGGACCTGTGGGATCCAGCACCATACACTAAGGGACCCAAGAAGAGTCTAGCCCAGTTATGAATTGGGTTATAGGCAGACAGACCCCAGTATGGGCTGGAACTAGCAGAAGTCTGTGAACTGGCTCCGGGCCCTCTCAGCTATGCTCCCAAAGCACCTGGAAAACACTGACTTCGGCAGATACTGACAGATGAGAGAACATTTCTGGAAGTCCAAGTTTCTAGAGAAGTTTCAACATTCCACAGAAGAGAAAAACAAAGTTTGTGTTCTTTAGAGTGGTAAAATAAACCTTGCCTATATCACCCCTCCCTACAAAGGTGGCACAGTTTAGAAAGAGGCCAGGGATTCCTCCCATGGGGGAAAGGGGGAACAGTGAGTGAGCACCCAGCTGTGCAGGATGCTACTAAAGAAACTCCGTTCCTGGGATCCCTGGGTGGCGCAGCGGTTTGGCGCCTGCCTTTGGCCCAGGGCGCGATCCTGGAGACCCGGGATCGAATCCCACGTCGGGCTCCCGGTGCATGGAGCCTGCCTCTCCCTCCGCCTGTGTCTCTGCCTCTCTCTTTCTCTCTGTATGACTATCATAAATAAATAAAAATTAAAAAAATTTAAAAAAAAAAAAAGAAACTCCGTTCCTGAAGTACCCAGAGCATTAAAATAAGAGCTCCATGACTGGAAGGAGGAAGGAGATAAGGAAAGAGATAGATAAGATTATCAGAGAGCATTAAAGGGACACTGTTTCTGCTTAAGTATTCTAGACTCTGGCAGGAAACCTGCCCATGAGCTGCTAGGAAACTCTCACCCAAGGATCTTCCCAACTGGCCCATGTACACCCCTAAGGCCCTGAGTGCCAAACCCATACTTCCCTCCACACTGCTGCCAGGTCCTTATGTAAGCTCCTAAAGGTGATGGTGAGTTTAAGCTCAGATAGAGAAGGAGCGAACATGGAAAATGAGCCAGGATCTACAGACAAGGGAGAAACCACAATTTTTGCTGTACCACTACCTTTAGGAAAACAAAAGAAAAGTTACCAACAGCCAGCCTGGTGCCTTGTAAAACCAAGAGAAGACATACAAGCTTTAAAATTCTAAGAGGGAGCAAGAAGAATGAATGCAGTGTATCCATACAAGTCAGAGAAAGCCTCAGAATGTAAGCAGGACCAACAAAAGATATCTTTCCACTGAAGGCAGCTAGTGAAGATTAGAGCAGGTGACCTCTGCTTCAAATGTGAAAATAGTGCAAACCTTCAAAGAACATGAAGAGTCAAGGAAACATGACATCAACAAAAGATCATAATAATGCTCTAACAACCAAACCCAAAGAAATAGACATCAGGGACTTACTCAATAAAGAACTCAAAATATCTATTTTGTGGAAATTCAATGAACTACAATAAGACACAGAAAGACAAGTCAACAAAATCAGGAAAACAATACACAAACAAAATGAGGAATTGAACAAAGAGATAGGATAAAGAAGGAACCAAATAGAAATTCTGGAGCTGAAGAATCAAGGAATGAAATAAAGAATGCAATAGAGGACATCAATATTGTAATAGATTAGTCAGCAGAAGACAGAATCAGCAAGTTAGAGAATGGGAACATTGAAATAACCCAGTCAGAGGAGAACAAACAAACAAAAAATGTGAAAAAGCAAAGGAAACCTAAATAATCTATGGAACACCATCAAAAGAAGCAACAACAGAATCATCAGAGTTCTGGAAGAAGAGAGGGGAAAGAAGGCAAAAAGCTTATTGGAAGAAATGATGGTTGAGAACTTCTCAAACCCAGGAAGAGACTTGGACATCCAAGTTCATGAAGCTAATAAAGCATCCATTATTTCAACTCAAAATGACCTTCTCCAAGAGACATTATTAGAATTAAACTGTCAAAAATCAAAGACAAATATAAAATCCTAAAAGATTGTAACCTACAAAGAAAACCCCCTTAGGCTAGCAACAGATTTCTCAGCAGAATCCTTACAGGTCAGGAGAGAGTGGGATAATGTATTCCAAGTGTTGAAGGAAAAAAAAAATGCCAGCCAAGAATAGTCTATCTGGCAGTTATCCTTCAGAAACAAAGGACAAACAGAAGCTGAGGGACTTTGTTGACAGTAAAACGGCTTTACAAGAAATGCTGAAGTGAGTTCTTCAAACTGAAATGAAAAGACACTCATTAGTAACATGAAAATACACAAAAATATACAACACATTGGTAAAAGTATATATCCTTTTCAGTATATATATTCAGATTCAGATTCAGAACACTAATTCTGTAATATGATGGTGTGTTAATCACATAACTACATTATAAAAAGTTAAAGTATTAAAACTACCTATCACTAGTGTAATTTCTTAATGAATACACAATCTAAAAAGAGGTAAATTGTGACATCAAAAACATAAAAGGGAGGAGCAAAAGGGTAGAGTTCTCAGGACATAGAGACTCCATGTGAGTCTTCATGTGAGTGAAGAAAAGTTGCTCCCAACATAAAATGGACATATATATATATATATATATATATATATATATGATGTTTTATGTAAGCCTCATGGTAACCACAAAGCAAAAACCTATAGTAAATTCACAAAAAAATGAAGAGAAGGTTATTACCACAGAAAACCACCAATTCACAAAGGTAGGCAGCAAGAGGGAAAAAAAGGACAAGGAACTGCAAAACAGGCAGAAAGTAGCTAATAAGATATCATATACGCCTATGTGAGGATGCATGTTTCTCTTCCACATTCCATTATCTTCAGTGTATCTTTCTCTTTACCCACCATATTATGCTGATATCACCTAATTACTTAATAGACTATAGGACTTTAAAGAACAAAGAGCAGAATTTTTTAAAAATTTATCTTCAATCTCCTAGCATCTATTTAAACGTATGGCACATAAAAGGTTGTGTATCTAGAAGTCTTGAACTTCGGTTCTGAAGTTTTACAGGTAGGGATTAAAATTCCATCTCTATCAGTTACCTATTAAATAACCCAGAGCAAGATATTTACTCTCTATAGGCCACTATCCCCCAAAAGTGTTGTTACCTCTTCTTCTATGGCCATGATGTTGTTAACAAACAAGCAGAATATGAGTGAACTTCACACCATTAAACAGAGGAGCTGACATTTATCTAGTTCTAAGAAATCATTTCTTGGGCTTCTGAAAAGACATACAGCCCATACTATAACACAGTCAATCTAAGCTATTAATGTGAGGATAAATGAAAAAAAAATCTTCAAAATGCCAGTGGATATTGGACAGATACTGAAGATCCCACAATAAATCTGCTTTCCCTGGGATAGTAATTAAGAGTCTCTGAGTTGTAGTCCACAGGCAACAGATACTCTTGGTAGATTAAATATGAGAGAATTTATTGGAAGAGTGCTGCTATTTCTCAAGATCTTACAGAAGGTACTGAACAATAAAGGTCAGGAAAGGAAGAAAATAAGGCAGCTCTAGGAATCTCAGCACAGAATTTCAAGGACACATTTATTGCTAGAAAACTACCACTCAAGTGACTCAGCTCTAATCAATCATAATCACTGGGTCTCACTGTTTTCATATTTTCAATTTTTTAAAACATAATGTGTAGCTCAGTTTGTATCACTAGCCTTGCACTACTGTCACTATCTATACAGTTTCAAGTGTTCAAGTTATAGAGCAAATCATATGCTATCATTCTTGAAGACCCAACATCTTGGTCCTTATCAAGAATATTAGCAGATTGCAAGAACTGGGTAAAACTTCAAAATCTGGGGAAGTTTGAAGAATCCCCTAGCCTTGACCAATGGCTAGGGTTATATCTTATAGAAACTATTCCCAAAGAGAGGATAAAGTGTCATGAGCTTTTTGAAAACAACTTATACAACTAAGTTGTTCAGCATAAAAACAATTTCATTTTTTACAACTAATACAATAGGACCCCAAATAACTTTTATTTATTGAGTTAGAGACAACACAAAGAATTAAAAAGAGAGAGAGAGATAAAAACAGCTTCCTTGGTGCCAGTAAAATGAGAAGTCTTTTAAAAAATATAAAAAATTCTGAAATAAACATTTTTTGACTAATGCTGAAACCAAGTGGTAGAAAAATTATTTGCCATTCTGGGCTATTTATCTCTGCTTCCTCACAAATGTCATAGAGAGAGACAGCTGTCTTCCAAATTTTTTCCTTCCCCCTTTATATTGCAGAATTGTTTTGAGGAAGCCCATTTATGCATAACCATAGCTATATTTCCCAGGTACACTTGCAACTATCTAGATGGGCCCCCATGTCTCCAGTTTTTCACAATAGACTGTGAGTGGAATGTGTGTGTGTGTTACTGTCTACACAGACTTTTGAGATGCACATGAGCTTCTCCATGTGCTCTTCCCTTTCTGTTGGCTGGTACTGCGGAATGATACAACTAATGGAAGGAGCCAAGGTTTCTGAAATTCCTCATAGAGGAAAGCCTCCGACCAGCCAGGAACTATTACATGAACAAGAAATATGCTTTTACTTGTGTTAGACCATTAAATTTGGGGAGTCTATCTAAATCTTTTTTTTTAAATTTTTATTTATTTATGATAGTCACACAGAGAGAGAGAGAGAGAGGCAGAGACACAGGCAGAGGGAGAAGCAGGCTCCATGCACCGGGAGCCCGACGTGGGATTCGATCCTAGGTCTCCAGGATCGCGCCCTGGGCCAAAGGCAGGCGCTAAACCGCTGCGCCACCCAGGGATCCCTGGGGAGTCTATTTATCATAGCAGATAGAATTAATCCAGAATTTGACTGCAGAAGAGGTGAAAAAGCCAGAATAATATATTGTTTTGGATGAACATTTAGCAAAATATTACAAGAAAGAGATGAGTTCAGGCAAAAGTTAGCTGGCTTATGATGTAAGGACAAAGAGTTTATAAGGTCTGACCACTTCTAGAACTCAAATAGGCAGGAGGTAAAATATAAAAGTACTTTGTGGGAGGAAAGAACTGTTAACTTTAGTTATAAAATAAATAAGCTACATAGATGAAGAGTACAGTATAGGGAATATAGTCAATAATATTGTAATAATGGTGAATGGTGACTACATTTGTGTGAGCACTGAGTAATGCATAGAATTGTCACATCACACCTTAAAACTAATGCAAGTGTGTTAACTATACTTCAATAACAAACATTAAATAAAATTTTTAAAACTTTAAACTTCTCAGTTAAACTTCTCAGTTAAAGTGTTTAGCCTTATAAAAAATGATTAGGTATGTTGCCTTCTATGTCAAAACTTTTGTTTCAGATGGCTTCAAGATAACTACCATTACAATCAGAAAAAGATAAAAGGACTAGGAACCAAAGAAATAACATTTTGGAGAACTAGATATAGAAAATTACACTGTTGGAGGGTTGAATCCTGACAATGAAACAGATTGGAAACAAATAAATCAGATGTTTGGTCAAAGACACCACAGACATCCTCAAAAAGCTTTTGACCATTAAGACTTTCAAACAATTCTAGGAGTTCCCTCTGCAAACTTAAATACACAGAAACTTCCTGGAAAATATGAGCAAATACAAAGTATGATTACTCACCAACACCCAATTCAGTGTGCCCATGTAAGGTAACGGGCAAGAAGGAGTGCTGGTTACTTTGGAGGGCAAAGGTTTCTTCCAAAGTTAAATGGAATTCCATGGGGTACCTGACTGGCTCAGTTGATTTAATGTCCAACTCTTGATTTCAGCTCAGGTCATGATCCCAAGGCCATGAGATCAAGCCCCACATCAGGCTTCATGCTGGGTGAGGAGCCTACTTAAGATTCTCTCTCTCTACCCCACCCTCCCCTCTCCCTTGTACTCTTTTTACAAAGAAAAAGAAAAGAAAAGAAAGAAAAAGGAAAAATCAAGTTCCTAAATAAGGAATTTCTCTTTTGGCAGAATCCTGTCATCAGAATTCTATCACTGCTATAAACCAATAATTACTGGGTTTATCAGTTCTCTTACTAGATGGGGTGCCTCTACTCCATCATTTTACATTGTGTATGTGTTTGTACAGAAAGGTGTCTGGAAATAAAGAAACTTTTATCTTACTCTGTAAGCTGTCAAACCTTCAAGAGCCACATCTGGATCTGATAAAACTGATTGACATTGCACAGGTATACTGGATTTTGAAATAGATAAAGAAATAAAATTGAGAATTAAGGCTACCCTCATTGAGAAGGGAGTAAGTTTGCTCCCATGTACTCTGACCCCATGCCAGTCAGAAGTTAAAGAAAATCTTCCTGAGGAAATTGGCCACTGAACAAGGGAGGGTTCTCAAATGCACTAACAGCTGTGGGTTCCTTGGAGGAATATTCGGGTTTGAAGCAGCCACAAAACAACTCTCAATAAGTCCTATCAATACATAAACAGCTTCCAATTGATTTTTAAGGCTTCTATCTTAAATATGAGTAGACATCTACAGTTCATTGGACATTTTAGGGAAGTCTCCAGTATAAATGAGAAGGACCAACACAAACTAATAGCTATGAGGAACTCAAAAGAAAAGAAAAGGCCAAAGAAAAACTCTAGTAAAACAAAAAATTAAATTAAGGTCTTCAGAAAGACAAAAAGTACAAGATAGTCTAAGAGAGAACTTTCAGGGAACAAAATAGAACTCTTGGGTATGAAAACTTTGATGACAGAAATAAAGAATTTAATGCCATGATTAGGCAATAAGGCTGAGAACATCCCAGAAAGTAAAACAAACAGAGTAGGAAAATGAGAGACAATATATGGGAAATTAGAGAATCAATCATATAATTGATAGATATTGCAGAAAGAGACATCAGGGGGAACAGTGGGGGAAATTTGTAAAGTACAAAATAAAAGAAAAATTTCTAAGAACAGAACAGAATGAACTTCTAGTTCAACAGGCACAATAAAAATAAATCAATAAATGTTTAAAAACATCCCACAGCACATTTTTCAGTGCTCTGGAAATAAGGAGAAGATCTTAAAAACTTTCAGAGAGAACAAGACTCATAAACAAAGACACAAGATCAGAATGGTACTTGTCATATCTGCAGCACCACAGGCCCTAAATAGGACCATAAAGAAAAGCTTTCAAAATTCTGAGGGACCTATGCATTTCAACCAAGAATTCTGAAACCAGTCAATCAATTAAGAGTGAGGACGCAATGAACTCATTGTCAGATGTGCAGGAACTCAATTTTCACCTCCATGCATTTTTTTGTTTTGTTCATCAGGACCTACTGGAGATTATGTTCCCAACAAAATGAAGGAATGGGCCAAGGGAAAGAAGACATGGGATAAAGGGTGCAGAGACTCCAATACAAGAGAAAATAAAAAAGAAAATTAAAATTTCAAACAGTCCTAGGGAACAATCAACTTAGCACTCTGTAGCAAAAATATTTGAAGTCCACCCTCCTAAAATTGGGTTTAAGGCTGGATAACAACAAAACTGGAAATAAGAATACTTCTTTTTTGAAGAGTTGGGAAGGAATTTAGAGATCTCCCAGTTTCTCATTTTAGAGATGACAGAACTGAGATTCAAAATGGTTAAGTTACCTACCTTCTTGGCAGACATAGTTCACTTCTACTCAGAAGCCACTGCAGAGAAAGCTGGATGCACATAATTAGGAAAGAATAGGGCTTCAGTCTGGAGTGAAAGAAAACTTCTTAAACCATGTCTTTCCTCCTTGTTTTTATATTTAGTTGAGCTTGGATCTAGGCCAAAACTGATTCCCATTTTTATGAGCAAAGATATACTTTGCAGTTTATTTCTGTCCATTTACTCTGGCATCAGATGATTTGCTTTTAGCTAAACTACTGTATAATCACATTGCTTTTATTGTATAGCTTTTGCAGCAGTAGCTATAAACTTTGGGCAAATTTTTGTTGTCCTTTCAAAAATAATAATTGGCTTCTCTCAATTTACAATGCATTCTATTTTTATCCTGATGAGTTGTATCACCCATAACATATATGCAGCTTTGGAGAGAATGCAAAGATTTCTTGCAGACCAATAAACCCTTTCATTTGCCTTTTGTTTGTGATTGTTGAACACGTGCTGCATAAATCTGCTTCTCTTAAAAAAGCCATAATATCAACTTTTTACATTTTAAAACTGGCATTTTTCTCATTCTTCAGTTCTCCATGGATTACTGTCTCTGTGAATGTTCCTCTTCAAGAAAGTGCTGGTGATTAATGAGATGTTCTGCACTCTGAGAGTCTGTGCACGGGACACCTTCCTAATACTGTTAGCTAGATGGAAAATTTAATCTTTTGTTAATAAACTAATTTCATATTTCACCTGCTCAGAAAGTCTTATTCAAAACATAGATAAGATGACTGCACATAGTCTACTACTTCCTTTATTCAAGTGTTTAAAATTTTGTGTAACTTTTGCTAGATTTCTTATCTTTTTTTTTCAGGTTAAGAGCACTCCTAGAATGCATAAGATCATACCACAAATTAAGCCTATTTCTATTTTTTTTTACCAATCTTTGTGAGACAATCACATGGTTTATTAACATCCTATGATCTTGCTCTTACTTTGAAAAGATGTTTCCAATATTGCTAAATTCTTTAAAAGTGAGGCATCACTTTTGGGAGCAGAAGATGATAATTAAGACCTAAGGATAGGATAAAATTTCAGAATAAATTAGAAATTATCTCAACCCTAAATTACCATATCCCTCACATTCTGTAGTGATTTATAGTTTTTCAGGTATTTTCAGATACATTATCTCTTTTGATCTTCACAACTACTCTATCAAGTATATAGAAAAGAGATTGATATCTCCATTTTGCAAACACAAAACCTGATTCGAGTTACCTACCTCAATCAAAATCCCAAAGTGAAAAACTGACAGAGCTGGGTCTTGAAATCAAATCCCTTGATTCTGCATTCAAGTACAAGGTTGTTAGGGTGAAACAAAACTCTTAGGGTAGAAGTCTATGAGAATTTATTTATAAATAGCTATTTAAAATCTTTGTAGATAATGAATTGTTAATTCATCACTTGACAAAAGTAAATGCCTTCTAGAAAAAATGTATAAAAAGATACAGTTATTGTCTAAATTAAAGAGATGACACTAAATTTCTAACATATTTACCTTTTATGAATACAAAAATATTTCAAAAGAAGAGTTCTAAATCAGAATGGCAATGCAGGAAGATCTTGAACTCATCTCTTCTCATAGACACACTGAGTTTACAGCTACATGTGAAATAATTTCCTCTCAAAAAAACCTAAAGGCCTTCTGAGTGATGACTACACATTGAAGAAATGAGAAGAAAACCACACTGAAAGCCTGGGACACAGGATCACTATAAACTCTATCCCAGTTCAGTGATCCACAACTGAGAGAATGCATAACACCTGGAGCTTCTCCCCAATTAGGGAAGGGCGCCTCAGATTTTAGGACCTGCACCTGAGACACAAGCTCCCAAAACATCTAACTTGGAAAACCAACAAGAGCCACAAGATTATAGAAACCTGGGAGACTGCTCTTACAGGGTCCAGTACTCAGATTCACTTGCTCCAGGCCAAGCTCAGAGACAGCCAAAGGTGCTCAGCCTTAAAGTGAAGGACAATCACTGCTTAAAGTGTCAGCCTGAGAGTCAAGCATCTAATTTAACACACACAGCCAGGAGCCTGCTGGAACACTCTCCAGGGATGGAAATTGGTGGGCACCATCTTCACATTCTCCCTTTGTCATTATCCAAAGCACCAGTATCTCCTGGGAGGGAACATTTACATGCATCTTATCTCCAATTTTTATGGCTGCCACCCAAGAGACATCTCTTGACTACCTAGCTCTGGAGGCCAAGGAAGCTTGCATTCCTGGTCCCATGGGACTGTAATAATTGTTGTCACCCATATAGGAGCCCATATCCCTGTCTGGTACCCCAATTTTTGTGACTCCTGCCAGGGAATACCTCTATGTAGCCTGATTCTGGTGACCAGTGGGGATTTTTTTCATGGGTCACACAGGTATAGCCAACAGAGAAAGAGTTCTTAAACGGCTCTCACACACAGAGCTCAGTTAAGAGGAAGCGGACTTTGTTCGGAGTTAGTCTTTCTGTAAAGGAGACCTATTAGCTAATCATCATGGATTTGGCATGTTTTCTAATTAGACACACATCTAGGATCTGACTATAATTCTTCCAGAGACTTTGGAGGGAAGGTACTATCTTTTTCTTCTCCCTCTACCACACCCCAGAGAACCAGTGTCTGTGTGAGATTTACATCATGGCTAATGCCTTGGTTTTTATATCTGTTGCCCCAGTCTTGGCAGCCGCTATCCAGGGGAAGCCCCTTGATCACCTGGCTCTGGTGGCCAGGAGGCCTTACACTCCTGGGTCCCAAAGGACTATGGCAATTAAAGAGATAGTTTTTGATAGGCTGTCCCCCACACCAGCCCAGGTACTATGCAGACAGCAGAATGAGGTATAATCCCAGTCTTTCTGTCAAGGAGGACTCTTTGCTTGCCCTGGAGCTTCAGCCTGAATGCTGGCTTAAGGTTTGATACACATCTAATAGACTACCGGCTCCTCTCAAAGAACATAGGCTGTGGACACCATTTTGGCACTCTACCTTGCTCTAACTTGCTATTATCTCCCAGAAAAAAAAAAAAAAAAAAAAGGTCTACATGTGTAGACCTGGAGCTCCAATTTTTGTGAATGCAGTTCAGGAGACAACACCAGACCCCTGGTCAGCAGGGCTAGGTGCTAAAATCCTCCTCTTAAGAATACTTACAGGTCTTGGAATATCTCCGAATACTGGGATCTATTAAAAATATGATAGGCTGCTTGGACAAGCATAACGGTTTGGGAGATGACAAAGACCTGGGGCAGGGTTGAGCAATAAGGCTCACCTCCTTCAGGAACTTGGAGAGGTGGTTGTTTTATATACTGTATAGAAACCAACACAGAGTCAAGCAAAGATGAAGAAACAGGAATATGTCCCAAATGAAGGAATAAGATAAAACTTTAGGGAAAAAATGAAACAGAGATAAGTAATTTAGCTGATAGAGTTCAGTGTAATGATCATAAAGATGCTTACCAAACTGGGGAGAAGAATGTATAAACATGGTGAGACCTTCAACAAAGAGCTGAAAAATATAATAAAGTACCAAATAGAAGTCACAGAGTGAGTGACTGGAAAGTGAATGGAAAATACACTAGTGGAATTCATTAACACACTAGTTGAAGCAGAAGAAAAGATTAATTAACTCAAAGACATAAATTGTGTGTTAGACAACAAACAAGTCTTAATTGATTGGGTGGAATTCACCCAATCAGAGCAGCAAACAGAAAAGGAAAGAAGTGAGGTAGCATAAGGGGCCATGAAATATCAAATAGAATATCATTCACATTACATTGGTCCCAGAATAAGGAGAGACAAAGGGGCATAAACCTTGAAATAATTACTGAAAACCTCCCTAACCTGAGAACAGAAAGAATATCCAGAACCAGGAATCACAGAAATTTGCAAACAAGATGAGTCCAAGAGACATTATAATTAAAATGTCAAAAGTTAAGGATGAAGAAATATTAAAAACCAGTAGGAGGAAAACAACTTGTTACGTATAGTTAATCCTCATAAAACTATCAGTAAATTTTTCAGCAGAAATTTTGCAGGCCAGAAAGAAGTGGTACAAATATATATTCAAAGCAGTAAAGAAAAAGAACTCCCAATCAAGAATATTCTTTCTGACAAAGGTATCATTCAGAATTGAAGGAGAGATGAAGACAAAAGCTAAAGCTCATGGTAACCACAAAGCAAAAACTTATAGCAAATAATAAAAGAGAAAGAGAAAGGAGTATAATTATACCACTAAATCAAAACACAAAGGAAGAAACCAAGAAAAGAAAGGAACAGAGAGGAACTACAAAAACAGTTAGTAAACCACTAATAAAATAGCAATAAGTACATATCTACTGATAACTACTTTAAATGTAAATGAACTAAGTTCTCCAATTAAGACACATGGAGTGACTGAATGGATTTAAAAAAAAAAAAAAAGACCCATCTATTTTCTACTTACAACAGACTCACCTAGATATATGGACACACATAGATACAAGGTAAAGTGATGGAAATAGATATGCTAGGCAAATGGAAACCAAAAGATAACTAGAGTAGCTATACTTATATCAGACAAACTAAACATTAAAACCAAGACTCTAATAAGAGACCAAAAAAGAGTGTTACATAGTGATAAAGGGGTCAATACAACAAGACAATACATTTATAAATATTTATGCACCCATCATGAGTATCTAAATATATAAAGCAAATATTAACAGAACTAAAGGGAGAAATAGATAGCAGTACAATAATATTAGGGACTTTTAATACCCCACTTACATCAATGAATTACTTATCCAGAGAGAAAATCAATTTAAAAAAATATCAGCCTTCAACAACACATTAGACTGGATGGACTTAATAGATATATACAGAACAGAGCAGATATATACAGAACAGTCCATCTAAAAGCAGAATACATTTTCTTCTCAAGTGCACATGGAAAATTCCAGGAAATATTATAGGCCACAAATAAGTCTTAATAAATTTAAGAGTATTGAAATCATATCAAGGGGCACTTGGATGGTTACTCAGTAAAGCATCTGACTTGATTTTGGCTTAGGTCATGAGCTTAGGGTCCTGGGATTGAGCCCCACAACAAGCTCCATACTCAGTAGGGAGTCTGCTTGAGGATTCTCTCTTTCTCTCTCCCTCCGCCCCTCCCCCATCTCTCTCAAATAAATAAATAAATTTTTAAAAAAGAAATATCAATCACCTTTTCCATACCCAAAGATATGAAACTAGAAATTACTTACATAAAGAAAACTGGAAAATTCACAAATATGTGGATATTAAGCAATATGCCATGAGCAAGCCATGGATCAAAGAAATCAAGATGAATTTATGAATATCTTGATATAATGAGAATGAAAATTTAACATATCTAAAATTTGTGGGATGCAGCAAAAATAGTTCTAACAGGGAAGTTCAAGTTCATAGCAATTAATGCCTACCTCAGGAAACAAGAAAAATCTCAAGAAATCTAACATACACCTCAAGGAAGTAGAAAAAGAACAAATGAATCTCAAGTTAGAAAAGAAAGGAAATAACAAAGACTAGAGCAGAAAAAAAAACAAAATAGAGACTAAAAAGACAATAAAAAGATTGACGAAACTAAGAACTGGTTCTTTGGAAAGATAAATGAAACTGACATTTCTCACCAAGGGGGAGAAGTGCAAAGAATCATTTAAAAATTATAATTATGGGACACCTGGGTGGCTCAGTGGTTGAGCATCTGCCTTTGGCTCAGGGTGTGATCCTGGTTCTGGGGATCGAGTCCCACATCAGGCTCCCTGCATGGAGCCTGCTCCTCCCTCTGCCTGTGTCTCTGCCTCTCTGTCTGTGTCTCTCATGAATAAATAAATAAAATCTTTAAAAATAAATAAATAAATAAAAATTATAATTATATACTAACAAATTGAACAACCCAGAAAAAATGGATAAATTCCTAGAAACATACAACCTACTAAGACTGAGTCATGTTGAAATAGAAAACCTAAACAGAACCATTCTAGTAAGGAGATTGACTTAGTAATCAAGAATTTTCCAACAAACAAAAGCCCAGGACCAGATGGCTTCACTGATGAATTCTACCAAATATTCAAAGAAGAATTAATAACAATCCTTCTTAAACTCATCCAAAAAAAAAAAAAGGAAGAGGAGGAAACTCTTCCAAATTCATTTTAGAAGCTAGCATTACCTCAATACCAAAACCGAACAAGGATACAACAAGAAAAGAAAATTATATCCTAATATCCCTAATGAATAATAGATGCAAAAATCTCAACAAAATATTAGCAAACTAAATTCAACAATACACTGAAAGGTTCATACAACATGATCAAGTGGGATTTACTCCAGCGATACATGGGTAGTTCAATATCCACAAATCAATCAATGTGATACATATTCAAAAAATGAATGAAGAACAAAAATCATATGATCATGTCAATAGATCAACGGTGAAAACTGGAAGTCTTTATTCTAAAATAAGGAAAAAGACAGGGATGCTCACTCTTGCCACTTTTATTGACCACAGTAGTGGAAGTCATAACCAGAACAATTAGACACGAAAAGGAAATAGGAAAGGAAGATATGAAACTGTCACTATTTGCAAATGACATGATATTATATAGAGAAAAAAGTAAGACTGCATCAGAAACTATTAGAACAAGTGAATTTAGTAAAATTTCAGGAACAAAATTAGTACACAAAAATCTGCTGTGTTTCTATACATTAACAATGAACTATTAGAAAGAGAAATAAGGAAAATAATCCCATTTGTAATTGCATCAAAAGGAATAAAATTCCTAGGAAAAAAATTTTAACCAAGAATATGAAAGATCTGTATACAAAAAACTCTAAGATATTAATGAAAAAAGACACAAATGCATAAAAAAATAGTCCAGGAGTGCCTGAGTGGTGTAGTTGATTAAGCATCTGACTCTTGGTTCCAGCTCAGGTCCTGGTCTCAGTGTTATGAGATTGAGCCCCATCATGGGGCACCCTGCTCAGCACAGAATCTACTTAAGACTCTCTCCCCTTCCCTCTGCTCTAAACCACCCCCCTCTATCTATCTCAAATAAATAAATAAATCTTTAAAAAAAGATAGTCCATACTCCTAGATTGAAAGAATCAATATTGACAAAAAGTCCATACTGCTTAAAGAAATCTATGCAATCCCTACCAAGTTACAATGACATTTTTCAAAGAAATAGAATAAATAATCCTAAAATTTATGTGGAACCACCCCCAAATCCCTCTGTGTATCTCTCATGAATAAGTAAACAAAACCTTTTTTAAAAAAAGAATTAATACCAAATGGACTAATGACTTGAATGTAAGACCTGAAACTACAAAATTCCTAGAAGAAAACACAGGTGGTAATCTTCTTAACAACAAAATCTTGACAATTATTTTGTTAATATGCCACCAAAGCCAAAAGTAACAAAAGCAAAAATAAATATGTTACACTAAAAAAACCTGCACAGCAAAGGAAACCACCGAAAGCAACCTAATGAATGAGAGAAAATATTTGCAAGTCACATGTCTGATAAGGGGCTAATATCCAGAATATATAAAGAACTCATACAACCAACAGGAAAAAAATCCAATTAAAAAATGAACAGATCTAAATAGTCATTTTTCCAAAGAAGACATACAAATAGCCAATGGGTACATAAAAAGATGTTCCATATCCTTAATCATCAGGCAAATGCAAATCAAAAACAAAATTTACTATCACCTCATACCTGTTAGAATGACTACTATCAAAAAGACAAGAAGTAAGTAGTGTTGGCAAGGTTGTGGAGAAAAGGGAAACCTCATACACCATTGGTGTGAATGTAAATTGGTGCAATCACTCTGGAAAATACTATGAAGTTTCCTCAAAAAATAAAATTAGTAGTACCATATGAACCAGCAAGTTCAAGAAGATATATACATCTCTGTGTTCATTGCAACAGTATTTACAACAGCCAAGATAAGGAAACTACCTAACTGTATATCAATAGACGAATACTTAGAGAAATTGTGGTGTATATATATAGAACGGAATATTACCCACAAATATTATTTGCCATTTGTGACAATGTGGATGGACCTCAAGGGCATTATGCTAAGTGAAAAATAAGTCAGACAGAGAAAGATAAATTCCATATGATCTCTCATACATTTGGAATCTTAGGGGGAAAAAAACAATAAAAAATACAAGCTCATGGATATAAAAAACAGATTTGTGATTCCCAGAGACAATAGGTGAAGGGGGGAGAAATGGATGAAGAGGGTAAAAAGTAAAAAATAAAAATAAAAAATAACACTGAACAAGGAATAAAAAGAGAGAGAAAAAGAGAGAGTAGGAGTTCAAATCTTCAGAGACTGCATCTTATGAGCTACTGTAGAGACTTTGGCTTTTACCCTCAGTAAGATGAATAGCTACTATAGGGTTTTGAGCAGACAAGTAACATGATTTGATATTATTTTTAAGTTACCATTTTATAGAGAGTCAGAAGCAGGGAGATGAATTTAAAAGGTAGTGTGATAATTCAAGTGAGAGATGACAGTGCCTTGAACCAGAGCAGCAACAGTGAAGGTAATGAGAAATTATCTGAATATTGTTTGTTTTAGAATATAGAGCCAACAGGATGTGCTGATGGATTAGAGGTAAAAATGACAAAGTAAAATCCCAGATTATTGGCTTGAACAACTAGTGAATATACAGAATGCAAACACACATGTCATGAAGACTAAAACAGGAAAATTTGGTCTTAGTTATGACATTGCCAAATAAACAGGCAAACAGAAAACAGTAAGAATATTTTAACTTAAAAACAAATAGCTCATTTTTCCACTGGCCTAGCATAATTAACTAATTTATTTTTGCAAATACTGATTTTGGCTTATCCATTTCCATTAATATTTTACAGTATTCTCTTAGTGAACATATCATTTAATGTTTTCACTTAATGTTATGGTGCACATACTTTCCATGTTATTTTTGCACCATTGTAAGCAATGTTCTAATGACCATGCTTATAAACAGAGCCTTTTCCTTTTACTGAAAAAGAATCAGAATAGGACCAGTGGTTCAGAAAGTGTAAATATTTAAAGGTCTACAACATATGTTGCCATTTTGCTTCTCAAAAAAAAAAGTAAAATTTAAGAGTTATTGGTAACGTAGAACCCCCATTTTTTGACCAAACTCCATGCTCTCAATTGCTTAAAGCAAAAACCTTGAAGGCATTCTTGACTCCTCTCTTCCTCTCATCAGCAAATCCTATTGGCTCAACCTTCAAAATGTATCCAGAATCTCACCACTTATCATCACCTCTACTGCTGTCTAACTTCTCTCCAGGTTTCCCTGCTTCCACACTAGTACTATTCTCATTTTGTCCATGGCCCACTTTGCTAACAAAATGTATAGGAAGATTGAATCAGAAAGACCAATTATGAGGTCACTGTAATAATTCAGTGAGAAATCATGATGGCTAAAGATCAGGGTAATAGTACTAGAGTTGATAGCAAGTTATCAGATTCTAAGTATACTGAATATATTTTCAAGGTACAGTCAAAGCAATATTCTAATGGATGGAAGTGAGATATAAGAGAATGGTCTATGTTGGGGATATAAATTTGGGAGTTGTTGGTATATGAAGAATATTTAGAATCATGAGACTAGGTAAGATCCAAGAAAATGAGTGTCAATAAAACAATCATAAACTAAGCCTTTTGGGAGTCCATTAGTAGGATGCAAGGAACAGTGAAGGAACCAGCAAAGGAGCTGAAGAGGAGCCACCACCAAGGTGGAAAAGAAAACCAGGTGTCCTGGAAGCCAGTGAAGAAAGGAGGAATTGACTATTAACAAATAATGATTATAGGTTTAGTAATGTAAGACTGAGAAATGAACAAGGGATTTGGTAAGGTTACCTGCAGAGACAAGAGCAATTTTAGTGGTTAAGGTCAAGATGAAATCCTGATGGAGGTAAATATATGATAAAATGAAAAGAGACTACCAAGTCCATGAGCAGAAACATTTCTATAGAATTTTGTTGTAAAGCAAAGCAAAGGAATGGATTGGTAAGGGAAGAGTGATTGAAGGAAGATGTTTTGGTTGTTGTTGTTGTTGTTGTTGTTGTTGTTTTAATGAGAGGAACAGTTACGTATTAATGAGTATGCTCCAGAAGGAAGTAAAAGAATTGATTCTGTGGGATAGAAGGAATGACGTGCTTTAGCAGACATTGAAAAAATGGGATTCAGTGCACAAGGTAGAGGATTAAGCTTTATGAGAGTAGCATTAAAGTTTGTTTCTGGTTACAGGCAAAAAAGCACAAGATATCAGGCAGCCAAAAAAAAAAAAAAAAAAAGATATCAGGCAGCCACTGATAGTGGTTAGATGGGTACAAAAGTGTGTGGAAGGTCTCTTCTGATTTTCTTTATTTTATTCCACATACATTTATTTTTAATTGTTTTATAGATTTTTATTTTTTAGTTTAAATTCAAGTAATTATCATATACTGTATTTAGTCTCGGGTAAGGTTCAGTGATTCATCAGTTTTATACCCAATGCTAATTATATCACGTGCTCTCCTTAATGTCCATCACCCAGTTACCCCATCCTCCCACTCTCTTCCTCTCCAGCAACCCTCAGTTTTTTCCTATGATTAAGAGTCTCTCATGGTTTATCTATCTCTCTGATTTTGTCTTGTTTTATTTTTCATTCTCTTCCCCTATGATCCTGTTTTGTTTCTTAATTATTTTAGTAAGATAGTAAGCAAGAAGAGAAAGGTGAAAAGAATGTGTTGCAGATTTCAACAGGATAAGAAAATGATAAATCATCTAGGAGGATAGGAGCATGAATGACCACTCATGGGCCTGGTATGATTGCCTGGAGACATCCAGAATGTATCTGAGGTTCGTGGTCATGAATTCAAAGAAGACCAGTCCTTGAAGATGTGATTTCCCTCCTGTCCCATTTAACTGCACCAGTTTAGGTTTAATATGTGGGGATCTATATTTAACCAGGATTATGGTTTTGTCAAACAACTATAAAGAAAAGAAAGAAGGGTAAGTGGATTTTTGGTGCAGCCAATGACATGATCATAATGATTAATCTACTGTAGGATTTCCCCAGTCTAAGAAGTAGGGAGAGGACACCAAGGAATAAAGAGGAGAGAAAGGAGCTGAGATCAATGGGTTGGAGGTCTTATCAGGATTAAAGAATCATTGAAGTTGGGTTTCTAGAGAAAGTAAACTGAAAAGGTAAGAGGTGGTCATCACAGAATAGGATATATGGAATTGAGCTCGTGAAATGTTTATAGTTAGCTGGCAATAACAAGATCTTGATCACATCTCACATCTGATCAATAGCCTCCATTGCTTGCCTTTGTAAATAAAATAAAGACTACAGCCCTAACGTTAGCTTCAAGACACTCCACTCTCCGCTTGCTTCTCACTGTTTGCCCTTGTACCCACCTAACTACCTTTCCATCCTCAGCTCTTAAAAGCCCTTCTAACTCATTTCACTTTATGAATTCATTTCACTTCATGAATTCATTTCATCCTGTCCTCTATGCTACTCCTTGAAATACATTCATGCCTTGAGGTCTGCATGCTGATTGTAACCCAATTCTCCCTTCGCATCCTTCAAAATGTTTACCTAATTGTCACTTTTTCAACAATACCCTCCCTGGCCATACTGATTACATTGACCTAACCAGATTGTAACACTTCCTACCCATATTTCTTGCTTTCCTTTCTCCATATCATTTGTCATTTTCCAATAGTACACAACATACTTATTTTGTTTATTATCCATCATTCTCCCACTGGAATATGAGTTTGTGAAGACAAATTTTTGGTCCATTTTAATTACAACTTTTTTCAATACTTAGCATATAATAGAGATTCAATTCATATGCATTGAATAAATGGTTACTTTTTTACATTGTCATTTAAGTTTTGCTTTATTAACAGGTATAAACATTAATGTGATCTTAATTTTCTAATGGAATTTTAAAGAGTTGCTTGTGTATCCTTTGGATTTGAAAAATTACTGAGGTGGACACTTGACGGGATGAGCACTGGGTGTTTTTCTGTATGTTGGTAAATTGAACACCAATAAAATTTAATTTAAAAAAAAAAAGAAAAAAAAAAAAAAAAAGAAAGAAAAATTACCACTAAATATGAAGTCAGGAAAAAATTAGTCTTAGAGGTTATAAATTGTGCAAATAATTTATATGAAGTTACCATACAACATATATATAGTTATACAGACATAATATGGATTAATATCCACTATTGTGAAATTCTCCAAAGAGCTAGGCTCTGTTCAAAAGGGTAGTTGTAGTGAGCTTCTGGGTCATTTTGATTTATTAATTCTATAATTGAAATCTAAAATGTCTCTGATGGTATAGGCTTTTCCCTCTTAATTTAGTAGGTTGCTTTGAGACTTCACAGAAATACTGATGTTTGAGCTGATACTAGAAAAAATGGTGAAGTTATACCCAAAGTGTCTACTTCTAATTACGAAATAAGAAAACTTTAGGTGAACTTTTTTTCTTACAGATTACAAGCATGTTTATCTGCAAACAGTTTGCACATTGCTGTATTCCAGTGATAACCTGTACCACCAAAAATCTATTTGACTGATAATTATCTCACTATAGCTCATATTGGAGAAGGTCACCTTGAAAACTACATTCAAGAGGAAATAAAATGTATTGTCAAAATAAGACTAGATCCTAAAGACAAAAAACCTATACACAAATACAGTATTCTAGTCAGTAAATGTGTTTTTCACAGAGGCATGAGTTAGCAATTCTGAAACTACCTTATATATATATACTAGGATTGAACAAATAAGTAAATATATTGTCAATAATGGAAACCAAGTTTCTTACCATTAAGGGAGGCAGTTACAAATAAGAAAAGGGGGGAGGAACCTATTGTGTTGGAATTAGAATGAGAGTAACCATATAAACTGAATTTCAATTTTTTTAAGATGTATTTATTTATTTGAGAGAGAGAGAACATGGTAGACAGATGCAGAGGGAGAGGGAGAAAGACTTCAACAAATTCTGTGCCCTGAGATCATGACTCCAGCTAAAGCCAAAAGTCAGGCACTTAACCAACTATGCCTCCCAGGTGCCCCTGAATTTTAATACTTTTGCTGATAGATATAAAATAAACATAAATGCATATGAATATGCCTATATTTAAAATCTGAATTTTTAATAAATGGAGAAAGTATCCATCACTTCCTTGCTTCACATACAGCCACTGTCACTTTCATTCCTTTCTTTCTTGAAACAATATGCAGTATCTTGAGATACTGTGACCTCCTAGCATTTCTTAAAAGTCTGCTGTAGAATTCTGGATAGGCAACAGAAACATTTATTTTAGATCTGTTCCCAGAGTCCTGCCTTCTCTCCTTCTGAGAGGTACGAGCTCTGCTTCTCAAGTCGTGTGAAGTCTTCCTGGGAAGCACAGGCTGTTTTTTTGGTTTTTTGTTTTTTTGTTTTTTAGCACAGGCTGGTTTTATCTATTTATCTCCATCCTATCTAAGCAGCATGAGCAGAATTTAGGGAGATAATCCATGATGTGGCAGGAATGGGACAAGTTAGAAAAAGATGAGGAGGAACTTCATGCCCCCACCACTAATATTCTCATATGGTCATTCGAGCATTGTTTTCTACCAGGGCCAGGAAAGTGCTTCAGGGCCCATTTTATTTTCTCTTATGCTTCCCTGCATTCTAGCCATATCCACTGGCCAATAAAAGATGGCACTTTTCCATTGTTTCCACTGTTCCTAAAGCAGAATCAAGGATTGCCTTTATTGGATCCTCCCTTTTGGGCCAAAATCTGCCACAGCTTGAGATTCTCACAGAGGTAGTTTCTACCCAGATCCTCTCTGAGGGAGCTGTCATTAGAACAGCATGTCATTAGAACAACTCAGGATGCACATAATTTACCAGAACAGACACACAAAACAACAGTATGGTTTCCAATCAAGTGGGTTAATGGTACAAAGACAGATGGTTGTAAACTGACTAACAAGCTTGAGCAAGTACAGAGAATGTGAGCTGCAGGCCCCAAACTCCAGCAAGGCCAAGGGGCAGAAAGGGAGTTTTTTTCGCTTATGCTGCAAAAAAAATGGCAAGCTGATCACTTGGAAGCAGAAAACCATCATTCCACGTGAATATAGATTTCAGTGAGCATCTGAATGGCTGGCATTAACTCACCCCCAGAGCAATAGCCAGCAATAACAGATTGTCCCAACAGCTAGCCAAGACTTTTAGCCAAAAATGAGAATCAGAGAGGCTCATTTCTCATATTGTCTCTAATCGGGCAGCATATTAAAATACTTCAGCAAAAGTGAGAGGCTCATCTCTGAAAAAGAATCATTGTTATTAATTTTCATTTTACACCCAATGCCCTGTCAAGCATTATAAAATTCTTCTGCCTTGGGAAGGAGTGCTTTGGATCACTTTTCTGTTTCCTAGTGCCCAGGTTTACGAAGCATTCCCTATCTGGATACAGAATTAAAATGGCTCATGCTTGAGTTCCTGGTCCACCACATTATGTTTAACACTAAATTCATGAGTTCCCAAGAAAAGAAGCATTGAGCTTATTTCAAAACTCAAGAATATAGCTTTTTAAAGAACTGGCCATAGCTAGTGTAATATACCAAACAGCTACATTTTGCCTATTCTACAGTGTAATTATTTTTCTAAGGTTGCTCATAAAATTACTAATCTAAAATTTTCAGTTCATGCTAAATTTTAAAGATAAAATTCTAAAATGCCATGGTGCTTCAGATTCCTGACAGCTGGTTCTTTTGCCTATTACCTAATGTCTACCCTCTGGATAGACACGGGTGGATCTCTTTCCACCATCAGTCATGTCACAAGGCATCTGGTCTTCAGGAATATAAAGGGATTTGGGTCTTCATTTTATGCTTCTTCAACCATGTTGTACAGAGGTAGGCAGATGGTCTTTTACAGCAAAATGACCACATATCTATATGATGTCTTCTGGTATCAGATATTTTATTCCATGTTCCATGATGAAAGCAATAAAAACTGTTACAGATAGATGCTATCATGCCTTTAATATATGGTCAGATCAGAATTGCATTGCTTTTTGACAAACCTCCAAATCAGAGAACAGATAACATATAGACTTCCAAATTAGTATGAAGTTAGATTATGTTTCCAAGCATGAAAATGGCATTTCTAGTCTGGTTGCATTTATGTCTTTATCAGACAAAAACAGCTCCACAGCAATGCACTATTAGGTATAAAATGACTTTGTTCTATGTGCTCCTTCAGAGCAGATGCTATATCTTGCTCTGCATTAACAGGCCAGGCCCTAGCATCTCTAGTGCAAATGTTTGTTGTTAGATACATTTTTTTGTTCAGTTTTTGCAAAATATGAAACTACTGCATTTACAGATATAGTTGCACCAAAAAATATCTTCAGGAATGCTACTTCTTAGTTTCTTTGGGGAAATCTTATTTTTTCATAATGTGTTTTCTGGCCATCTCTCTTTGCCAGGGGTCATTTCTTATACCCACCATTTCATATTTGGAATAGTAGAATAATTTTGCACATCCCTAGGTGCTTTCTGGCAATAGCCTGTCAGTCCTTTATCACTATAATATTCCTCCTGGGATATTAATTATCTTCAAGAAGTAAAAGTCCACAAAGTCTATCTCTGACTCAAGATCCCATCACAATACTGTGATGTACTGTAAATTATCTAGTAAATATCAAAGTATTGTTCTCATCTTCCAAAATGGCTCCCTTCATACAATTTCTTCCTTTTCTCTACTCCTTATCCTGAAGTACTTAAACAGGGATGATTGACATTCCTCTCTTCCTCTTAGAAAATCAAATTTTAGGGAAGTCTATACATGAATAATTATTTATTACTGCTACTCCTGTTATTACTATATGAATGCTTATAATATGTGTTAGACAACAAATCGAGCACTTTGCATCTATTATTTAATATAACACAAAGAAAGTCTTAATATTATTCCAACTTTGCAGATGAAGCAACTAAGGCTTACAGAAACTGAACTGCTTTGCAAAGATAAGAGAGGTAGAAAGAAAGCAGCAGCATGATTATGGCCTGGAGAGTCCTATAACACAGCACATTCCCCTTCTCTAGCCCTCCTCCTGCCACTTTCCCATCCTGCTGCTCCTGGCAGCCTAGCTTCCATGGGCCCAGGAAGCTGCTGTCATCATCTACCTGAACTCTTCAGTTCTACCCGTTAAATCTGCCATGACTGTACCATTATCTGACTTCTTTGTCTCTAGGGTTGAGACTCAACAAGTTCTAGGCTTTTTTTTTTTTTTTTTTTTTTTTTTTTTTTTTTTTTTTACTCATTCTGGGTTATCTACTACTAATATACCTTCCTTCTGAGGTGAAAGAAGAGAAATCCCCATTTTTACCTGCAGGTTGAGTATAATCGTGTAGAGTCCTATATGAACGCTTTCTCTCTACCACTGGTAATAAAAGTAGTATTTGAGAGGGTTAAGTATAGGCCTCAAGAAAACTGACAGTTTCCTTTACCACATCCTAGAAAGAATATTTCCTGAATGGACCTCAATCCCTTGGCTCTGCAGATAGGCCATTCCAGTGGTGCTTGGTCACTTGCTGTGACTTCACATTTACTGAAAGAATAAAATGCATATATAAACACCTGTGTGATTTGTTTCCAAAGGATCATTTATATAAATTTCTCAGTTCATAAAACAATTTATATATATATATATATATAAAACAACATATATGTAATAGTAATATATATATATTACTCAGAAAAAAGTGACATCTTTGTAGGAAGAAATATCTTACTTATCTCTGTGAAAATCTAAATGCCATGCCCCCTCAGAAACAGCAGTTCATGGAAATTAGAGAAGCTAGTTTTAGTAGACAGATCAAAATTCACAGTTTGTCTACATTCAATGTATTTGCTGGAGTTAAAGCTGAAGATTTTTTCAAGAAGATAAATATATTTTTAACATTGTCCTGGGTAATTGGGGCATGAAAAAATATTTTTTTGAAATTCACTACAAGGGATCAAGCTTCTTTGGCCAGTGTCCAGACATATTCTGAATCATCACTTACTTGGTTTTCAAGAAGTCTTGACTTTTTCAAGGATCACCATCCTCTGGATCTGAACGTCTTCAGAGTTAACTGTGTAACACAAATGTCCCTCATGCTCTGCCCACTCAGAAGTTTTAATTAAAGATCCTTAAGGAGCACCTGAGTGGCTCAGTAGGTTAAGTGTCTGCCTTTGGCTCAGGTTATGATTCCAGGGTCCTGGGATTGAACCCCGCATCAGGCTACCTGATCTCTGGGGAGCCTGCTTCTCCTTCTCCCTCTGCCCATGTGCTCACTCATTCTCTCTCTCTCAAACAATAAATAAAATCTTTTTTTAAAAGAAATTAAAGGCACTTAGTAGTTTTTAAAGAGAGATTAAGGACTCTCAAATTTTAAGTAACAGAACCTCGATCCCCTCACATTTTTTTAAAGTCACACAGAAGTCCTTGTGTTAGTTCTTACTACTGTTACAGAGTACCATAGCCTGGATAGCTTATAAACAACAGACATTTATTTATTTCTTACAGTTATGGAGGTTGGAAGTCAGATCAGATGCCAGCATGGTTGGGTTCTGGTGAGGCTCTCTTCTGGATTGCAGACTGATGATTTTTCATTATGTCCTCACACAGCTGAGAGTAGAAAGAGGGAGAAAGCTCTCCTGTGACTCTTACAAGAGCACTAATCTCATTCACTAAGGCTCTAACCTTCATGAACTTATATAACATTAATTACCCCCACAGACCCCATCTCCTAACACCATCACACTGGGAGTAGAGTTCAACATATAAATTTGGAGGCAACACAAACATTCACTCCATAACAGTCCCCAATAGGTGAGAAGGGAATATCTTTTTTTAAAATATATTTTTTTTATTTATTCATGAGAGACACAGAGAGAGGCAGAGACACAGGCAGAGGGAGAAGCAGGCTCCATGCAGGGAACCTGACATGGGACTTGATGCCGGGTCTCCAGGATCACATCCTGGGCTGAAGGCAGCACTAAACCACTGAGCCACCTGGGATGCCCAGAAGGGAAGTATCTTACACAGAATACAGTCCCGTGTACTGTGGCTCTACAGCTGCTCTTTTTTGATTACAATTATCCCTTAGTATCTACTCCATTTCCTAACCATTACTCTACTCAGCAATGCTTCTCTCTGTCAAAGGCTATGCTCTTCCTTGAACCACTAATGTCCCTTGAGGAATAAATTATCATCACTCTCCAATGCTAATGCCTTGGAATTTCCACCATCTTCTTCCAAATCTTCATTCAGTTTTAACCTGGTTCTTAGGCACATATTCAGATATTCATCATTGAAAAGGGGGAATCCCACAGCAGAGAGACATGGATACTTGTCCACCAGGATCCTTTTTTATCATACTACCAGGGTACAGCAATCTGATGGTGCTGCACTGGAGGGTGGCCAAGCACAGCCTTACACTGCACTTGGGATCGTGTTCACTGTGGCCCACTCTATTACAATTCATTGTACATTCATTTGATCTTTCTCTCAAGATTCAAGAACTAACTGTGTTGGCCTCCTTCCAATATGGCTTTTGGTGAGCCATCCCAGTCTTTCAACCATGTCTATATATTTCTAAACTCTAATTAAATTCAGGGCCCTAGTAAATCAAGGGATGGCTAGAGCCTTTCCCCTGAGAACTCCTTCCCAGTTAAAGGACTGTCTTCCCAGAGGAAACAGAGGTGCTCTGGAGGAGTGTGATAACAAACTTCATGTGTTTCTATGAGTCTCAGCCAAAATACCCTCCTTCACAGCAAGTTACTAAGAGTGCCCAAGGAGAACATTTTAATTCACAAGTATTACTGTGAGACAGAAACATCACTACTAAATAATCAAAAGCTTTTCAAATTATGATTGGGATTAGAAATATAGTTTTCTCAGGAAAAACATATATAGCAAGAAAAGTATGTAAGAGGTTGGAAAAATATAGTACCTCATATTCATGTACATATCTAGACAAATGGAAAATCAAAATTACTACTATAACTCTACAAACTGTTGGTAAATAATTGGATTAAGAGTGGAGCTAGGAATAATCCACAAATATTTCCTTATGGCCCCCCTTCACCAAGAACAAGAGAGTTTATGTTCTCCACTTTGGAGGATTTGATGGAATTTTCCCCATGTATTAAAATATATCATTTATACTTCCACTTCTAGTAGTAATGGATCAACCCTCTTATGGAGTAAACTAGAATTGCTGAACAAAAAATATTTGGTTGAAGGCATCAGAGTACTAAGTCAGTAAAGACTATCTGCAGAAGAAATAAACCCAGGCTGTTGAGCCTGGTATTTGAGACCACATTTCCACCAAGGGTGTCTGCCAAAAGAGAGGCTGAGAATCGGGTTGGTGAATCCTCCTTTCAGACATAAATATGTATTATTTCTGGCAAATGATAACATCATCCTAGATTTCAAAGTTAGTTCCATATTTTAGATACATCATCTAGTAATCAATCAAGAGCAGCCTAACCCATGAGTACACAAAGCAATGTGACTGCAAACCAAGAGAAACACAGATAGACAATAAAGGATAGACACACAGAATATCCATATGATGGAGCTAACAGATTAAAAACTTTAAATATAGTTACCATAGTCATGAAGATAAAAGACAAGAGAGGATTTTTTGTAGTGAACTGAAAATGATAAATAAAAGCCAGCTAGCATTTAACAAAACAATAATAATGGTTAATATGTTTCTTTTTTTGCATATTTTTATTGGAGTTTGATTTGCCAACATATAGTATAACACCAGTGCTCATCCCATCAAGTGCCCCCGCTCAGTGCCCGTCACCCAGTCACCCCATCCCCTCCGTGGTTAATACACTTCATAGAAGATTAGACACAGTTGAAAGGAAAATAAGTAAAGCAGAAAATAGTTCCAAAAAATATACAGTTTCAAACATAGAGAAAAAAGAATAGAAAAATAATGCAAAGGGCATAAAATTTACAGTGCAAAAATCTAACATACATGTACTGAAGTCCCATTAAAAAGAGGGAGAGGAAAAATTGGAAAGAGACAAAAAAATCAAGCCACAGATTCAAGACACCCCATAAACTGCAAACTATATCAATACAAAGAGAAAATTATTGAGGTGCAAAAACTGCTGTAATCTAAGGATAAGAAAGAAACCCTAAAAGCAGCCACAGGAAAAAAAATGATTTATTACCATAAGAGGAGCAACAATTCACTTCTGATGGTTGACTTCTAAGCAAAAACAAGAGGCACAAAATGCCTAAAACAAAACAAAACAAAAACAAAAACTTCCAAGATGGATGGACTTCATATTCAGAAAAAAAAAGATGAAAAGATGAAATTTAGATTTTTTTCCAACAAATATAAGCTAAGAGAATTTATTTTCAGTGACCCATACTACATAATATAGTAAAGGAATTTTTTCAGGCAGAAGGAAAATGATCCCAAATGGAAGACTGGACATGATAGGACAAAGAAAAACTAGGTTTTAAAAAAGGTAAATATTTGGTAAATCTAAATGAATATTGTCTATGCAAAACATTAATCATAATGGGTTTTTTGCTCACCTAATAAACATGATGAAGATATACTAAAACATTAAAAATAAGTGTTATGATAAAAAATAAATATCATATGCATGAAGTATTAAAGCAGATAGCAGAGAGTGGTTGAGTCACTTGTTTAAAGGAGCTTGGAAAGTCATCATTAAAAATATTGCATTTAATGCATACTGGATTGAATCTGGAAGGATAAATTTTTCAATACAATAGATTTAGGACGATTTTTCAGTCAGTACTGTGAGCAAGGCACATGGACAAGAAAAAATCTGGAGTGTGAGTAAACTGCATGCAGAGGGAAATGAGTAAAGCAAAGGATTACAGTGGTATAAGGGAGGAGATACAGTGAAAAGCCATTATGTGGAGGGCCATGTCTGCACAATAAAACATTGCTTTTTATAGGGCATGTAGGTGAATGTCACCTTTAGATATGTGGCCAAATTACTTTAGGCAATGAAAAACCATTAGCTTTGTGTTTGACAAAGATTTCCCAGCAGTATGAATGAAGCATTGAGGGGATAGGCTGGAGCTAGAAGCATATCAATTAGGAGACTATTACGAGGATCTCAGTGAGAGATAAGGAAGAAGTATGGAGGGAGAGTCCAAACTGCTTTTTGCTGAAAGTTACACACCCACACACACACACGCACACACACACACACACACACAGTACCACTATAATAGGGGAGCACTAGGAGACTGTAACACTTAAAAGGAGAATATAGCTCCCATGAGGTAAGATGTCCACTCACAAAATTCACCACAGGGCCTTCAGCCTTGCCTTTAGTATAAATCCACAGTTAGCCCATGAAAATCCCCCTATTTAATACCCATATTAACTCTGCAGGGACATCTAGAACTTGCAGCTTGCAGAAGTACTAATAATTAGCTCAAATCTCACCTTCATGATGCTAATTCTGCATATTTCCACCATTCCATAGCAACAAGGGTTTCCACTTCTAACTCACTGCTGAGCTCACTTCTACCTTACTGTTGCCTGAAGAGGCTGTTGGCCACCCAACACAATTCAGAATGTGGTCCAGAATCCAAGGAACAGAGCCAAGAGGCATCATTTGGGAGACAATCCAAATTAGTGACACCATCTGCCTCTCCTTCTAATAATGTCATACCACCCACCCTGCTTTAAAAAAAATGGAAAAATACTTTTTAAGGCCATTTAAAGATACAGAGCTAATTGGTCCTATTGGATTTGGGCTTCCACATCTTCCATCCAGAAGTTCCATCATCTACCTTCTACTGGTCCTGCCAGTCCTGAGCTTTGGCTAGAAATCAAAACTATTTCCCAAGTCACCTTAACAATTTCCTTCAGTTTTGCTTGTTTTTAACTTGCTTGGTCATTAATCCAACGAGATTTAATCTTTGAGTCAACTCCAATTTTAATTTCTTTCCCTGACCTCTCCAATTTTGCTCTTCATGAATTTTGCCTCTGCTCACATTTTTGAGTCCTGGATCTCTAACCTCTTGCCCTACCACCCTCCTTATGACCTTTGGGAAAAGAAACATTCAACATGGAAGAGGTCAAGGGGAGTCTTGCCCATTCATGTTCAGTTTTATCAGTCATGAATAAGAAAGTTGGACAACTGGAGATGAAATATAATAATTCTACAAAATATACGCTTGGGAGGAATCTTTCCCTTTTTAATAAGAGAAGGCAGAAGAATGAAATATCACATTTGGCTTAAGGTATCAAGTTTCATGGAATTGGTGGAATTCACTGGAAAAATAGAAAATATAATAGAGAGATGGCTAAGGAGAAAACAGCTCTATGAACCACAGCTGTTGAGCAAAGGGAATGACTTGATCAAGTTCTATGCAAGGATGTGTAGGGGGATTTAGGAAGGGATAGGGAAAGGCAGCAAAGAAGAGCTCAGGCTACACTTACAGACTGGGCATCAACAATTTTATTGCTGAGTGAGAGCTGATTTTATTTTTTTAAGATGATTTTATTTATTTTAGAAAGAAATAGAGAAGGGAGAAGAGACGAAGGGAGAAGGAGAGAGAGAATCCCAAGCCGACTCCCTGCTGAGCCTGGAGCACAGAGCCCAAGGTGGGGTTCAGTCCCAAGACCTTGAGATTATGACCTGAGCTGAAATCAAGAGTGAGATGCTTAAATGATTGAGCCACTCAGGTGCCCTGAAAGCTGATTTTAAAATAAAATACATTAGGCTGTTAAGAATAAGACTATACAAAAATGTTGTCAGTTTCAGCCGGGTCATGAACACTATTGAGATAAATATATTTAATCAATGTTTTTAAATTTTATTTTTAAAGGATCCTTGAAAATAAAAAAAAAATGGAGTGTAAGATTTGGCAGAAATGCTTAACTGAATGTCTGAATTTTAATCCAGAAATAAAGTGGTTGCTGAGATTTGTTGGAGAATATTCTGTTTCACAGCCTTATGTTTGCATAAAGAAAACCTAGGGCAAAAAGCAGAATAATCCTGCAGGTGTGGTAAATATTACAGAAGAAACTAGAAAACCTGGACACAAGGGGCTCCACTGCCAAAGAAGATGGTATAAAAGATGATTTTTCTTGAAAAATATTTCAAGAAATATGCCACATCTATGTGTGCAACATAGTCACTGCAAGACTGTGATTTAATATGGCCTATAAATTTGGGCACCTTAAGTTTGAATGTAAACATAAATATGCCAAATATAAAATTTTGGTATAAACCTGCAAATGACTTCGCTGAGAAGAGTATGACTAGCAGGTTACTATTTATAAAACATTGTATCAGCACATCTTGTCCAGTGGTATTTGTTCTAAGATCTCTCTCGTAGATCAAATTAGACAATACAATAATATCAAGGAAAGTTATCCTTTATGGAGCACTTGCCACTGGACTCTATGCAGATGAGTTTTCATAGCCATTATCTCATTCATTCCTGTCAACAGACTTCTATGGTCCCCATTTAACAATGAAGAAACTGAGGCAGAGAGATACACAACTAAATACAGAGCAAAAAGAAACAAACAAAAATTATTCCAGAGCCTGTGCTGCTAAGCCTTCTACTCTATGGCTTACATTCTGCTTTTTATAACAATAGTGATAACAGCAAGAAAGAGACAACAACATATGTGTATTAACCAGGATTAGATTTGACTCATGTAAGAGAGAACCCAAAACAATGGTCTTTCTAAAAGACAGATATTTATTTTTCTCTCATATGAAATTCAGAGTTAAGCAGTCCAGAGCTGAGAGGGCAACACCACACTGGCAGGCCACCACTCTGCTAGTCTGCTGCTCCACTATCCTCATAATTGTTGCCTCATGTTTCAAAATGGCTGCTTGAGCTCCAGCCAGGGAGCACATCGACAAAAAAATAATATGACAAACATCACACATATTGTCTTTTATGATCCTAGAAGTTGCTGCACAGCATTACTGCTTGCATCTCATTTGCCTTGTCAAAGATGCAGAAACACATCTAGCTGTAAAGAAATGCTAGGAGATGGAGTTTTTATTTTACACAGCCACTAAAGACAATTAAAAACTAGATTTCATTACTGAAGTTATAGAAGAGAACAGACTTGGGAAAGGCAACATGGCAAGACATAATTTAGCCAATAACTAGACATACAGGTAAAAAAAAAAAGGGGGGGAGAGGCCAAAGAGGATCCTAATGTTTAGATTCTTGCTGGTTACAGGAAGGGTACTGAATGCCTTGAACAGAGATGAGGTAGAAAGTAGGAGGACAAACAGCCTAGGGGAAGAGTATGCAGGAAAGATGATGAATATGACTTCAGGATTGTAGTATTGCTGAATTATGAATGGAAATTAAACAAATCAGTGTAACAATGGTTTTTTTCATCACCATAACTATAGAAATATGATAGTAATTCTGAGTCTCTTTACACATATAAATACTAAACATGCAGATGAAATTTAAGTATTTTTCCCATTGGAGCACATTTTAAAAATGTAAGTCATTCAAACATCAATAAATATTCCAACCATTATTCTTCAGGCTTAATGATTACTGCAGTAAAGTAACATTCTAGTTCTTTGGTGGATATGGGGAAGATGAGGTCTTGAAAAGAAGACAAATGAACATTCTTAGAATTTAGGTCATGAAGTCCATTATCACTGAAGTCAGCAAAGTAAACAGCCCCAACGCTGTTTGCCCAATATCCTGACCTTTCAAGGAGACCTAGAGAGGTAACAAGAGAATGACTTGAATGATTGGTCAACTGAAATTCCATATGTTTTGCTCCTGTTTCACTTGGATAGAGAAAACAGCCTACCTTTGGCCAGATGTACAGGATGCTGTTATCTTCCAATAGATGCAGGAAATAGGAAGATGTTAAGTCCGATCTTTCTCCAACTTCATCTGAGAAGCTTTTCCAGGGTGGGAGTCATGTCTTTCTTGTTTCCCCTGTGCATGGCTCAGCAGCTGTCACTGAGCAGTATCTCAGTATATGTGTGTTGAGAAATACTGTTGGTGTATCCTGCTCCCTCCAGAATTGTGCTTTGTTTTAGGGACCTGAATAGCATCACATCAGCATTTGAGTTCCTGGACCTGAACGAGAAGAAGATGTAAAGATAGTTAGATCCTGCCTATTCTGACACAGCCATCCTCAGTGTCACTTGTGCATCAAAGACTTCTGGGCTGAATCAATCTTTCCATTTTCTGAAAGCCTTGAGGTTAATGGAACTTGGATCACACAAGGAATTCTCTCATTCAACCATTGCAACCCAGGGTCAGTGAAATACCGGCTGAGCAATCCATTGTGAGAGAAGAGAGGTTTTCAGGTAGCCCAAGAACCGCATGTAGACTGAAGACTATCTTACCTCTGATGAGAAGTTGTCTTTAGTACCGTGCAGACAATATAGAAAGCTACTCCTCTGAGTTTCTAGCACTGAGTTAACTGTTCTGCTTTTGTTAGTCTCGTTTCAGCATTTGAACTACAAGCCTCTTAAGGCCCAGACTGAGTATCAAGTCTCTTGGCTTCTCTCGTACAGCACCTAGCCTGGCATTGTATGCAAGAAGTCCTCTCTGTGAACATCAGACCTACAGGAATCAGTCACTAGAGTAGAAACTATCACCATGGTGCTCTTCTGGTAAAAGGATAAAGATCTGGTGATTCCCAGAGAGGAAAACTACCCAACACCCAGGCAATCTTCAATTTCTCTTCCCATGTATAGTCAATCCCAGCCGGATTCCTTAGCAACAAAGTCCACAAGACAGCTCAGGGAATTTAGAGGAAGAGAAATCTGCCTCTGAATGATTCCTGGAGCAGTTCTGCCTAGAAGCTGGTGAGTCACTTAACCTTCGGTGCCCTTATTTGTACTTTTTCCATTTTCTCTATTCAAAAAGAGGAGGGCATTGCTGATCAAATGAACAGCAACAAGGTTCTATTAAACCCACTTTACACCTACCCTAAGCCATTAGGTAAATTGTTTCGTACTCTTCACAATTACAGTGAGCTATAGTTATATTTACACTCTACATTTTGATATTTAGCTTTCTCTGGCTAAAAAGGATCTGTTTTATGAGGGGAGCTTCACTAATTAATTAATGTTTAATTCAATAATGCTTCCAAGCCTTATGGTATTCAGAAAGCCACGTTAGCCTCAATAGCTGGCAGGCCGCTCCTGAAAGAGAAACCTGGCAGAAGGGCAATAGACAAAACCCATGACAGGGAAGGATGGTGTGAAATATCCAGGAAGTAGCCAAAACATCCTATGAGGTGAATGGAATACATTTATAGCTTCTGCAGATGCGACCTTGTAGGTTCTTTCTTGTCTGCTTTCTCATTCACCTTTCACTGTCAATACCTTTGTTCTGGATCACATCATGCCTTGCTGAACACTTGACACCCTGAAGAGTTTTTAGTCTCTTCCTTCTCTAAGTCATCCATCATCCAGCCACCAAACTTACCTTTTAGAACACATGTCTGATCTTACTTCATCACTCTTCAAAACCCTTGACTAGTTCTCCATTGCTTCGTTGTAGGATACAGTCTAAACTCATTAAAAAGCAGTATGTCCTGTAAATTCTGACCCAAGCTGTCTTTCAAAACTCTCCTACCATCCTCTCTCTCCTCCATCCTCCCTGCCTGCCAACCATTCGCAACACTCCTAAGCACCAGGCCCCCCAATTACATTTTCCCTAAGTAAACCATAAAGCTCACAACTTGTCTTGCAAATACTGTTCCACTATGTGCTACGCATTGCTTGAATTGCTTCAGAAATCCTCTAGTGTCTTGGTTCTTTGATGTGAAAAAGAAGGAACAATAAAATCCTATTCTTTTCAAAACCAACTCAAATATCCTCTGAGACCCCTTCCCCTCTGTTCCACCTCCCTCAGATTAGAATTAGTTGCACCTCCATGGGAACTTCCATAGTATTTTTTCTACCTATTATGTAATACCTCAACCTGACCAGCATAATTTATTTTCTGAAAACTTTTAAGCCTTCTTTCTTGGGCTACCCAAATTTTTCTTTACATCTATAACTCTACTCTCTTATTTTACCACATGAATATTTTTATTTTTAAAAGCATATTATAAATGGTTTTAAGTCTCCTAACTTATCTCTAAGCATATAAAAAATATGCATGTTTGAGAGAAAAAACAAACATATTTTAACAAAATTTGGGTAGTATTCTATATAATAGTCTTAGTTTTATTTATAAATAATTTTGTAAGTCAATTATTTAATTATAAATGTATAAAATGTGCAATATTTATTTATAAGTAATATTCTTTCTTTTTACTTCAGTGTACATTGAGGGTATTCCTCCAACTGGAACATATAGAGCTACCTCATTCTATGAATGGGTATATAGTATTTTTGTTACATATGCACATATTTAAGTATGTGCACATTTATGTACATTATGTACATGCATATATGCCATAATTAATTTAACAACTCCCCTATAGACAGACATTTATACTGTTTCCATTTGGAGTGAATATAAATAGTCCTGCAAATAATCTTTTACATACAAGTACATCTTTATGTGAAATGGCATTGCTCAGTCAAGAAGTAAACATGTTTTAAATTTGTATGTTCTTGTCAGATTTCTTGCCAAACATATGGTAGCCATCTCTATTCCATTTAATAATATGAGCTAAGCCTTATATCTATTCTTTCTTAAACTTTGATGATATGACAGGTAAAAAATCATATCTCAGTGTTGTTTTAATTGCGTTTTTTTTTTAACTAGAGAAATTGACCATCTACTCATAAGTTGAATGGTCATGGTATTTTTTCTTTTTTGAATTGATCTTTAATATGCTTTATTCATTTTTCCTACTGAAGATTTGTCTTTTTTAAGGTTTAGTTTTTTAGAGGGAGCGCAAGCATGCAGGAGGTAGGGACAGAGGGAGAAGAAAAGTCCCAAGCAGACTCTGCGCTATGCATGGAGCCACACACAGGGCTCACAGGCCTAGATCTTATGACTCTGAGATTATGCCCCCAGCTGAAACCAAGAGTAGGACACCCAATCTACTGGGCTGCCCAGGCACCCCAATTTACCTTTTTTTAATTTAATCTTCAAGAGTTCTTTAAATAGCCCTTTTTGTCAATTAAGTTAAAAAATTCTCTGATTGTCATCTATAATTTATTTTCTTTATAGTTTTCTTACAGAAAAGTTTCCTTTTTGACAGTCTTACTTGTTTCATTTTTCCTTATGGCTTCAGAATATTTTATTGTTTTATAATAGACTTTTCCAACAAGAAAAAAATTTAAATGTTTTCCTGAAAAAATCTACTTTTAACCATTTATTTGAATTGCTATCTTTATCCTATTCTAGATTATCATATATCTGTTTTGAGTTGTACTGTTCAATAGAACTCTCTGAGCTAATAGAAATGTTCTGTATCTGTGCTAATGTAATAGCCACATGTAGCCATTGAACACTGGAAATGTGATATGGCTAAAAACTAAACTTTCCATCTTATTTACTTTTAATTAATTTATATATAAATAGCCATATGTAGCTAATGGCTACCATATGTACCGTGTACTAGAAATCAGCACTAGACTGCTTCCATCACTAGAGATCTACTGTTTGATTCCATTTATAATTAAGCAAACACCATCATTATTATTCTTTTATTTTTAATTTGTTTTTTGCTTTTCTGGTATATTTAGTCTTCCAATCAAAATTTAAAATTAGCTTGCTAAGTTAGGAAAAAAGCACAGAGAGAGTTTATTACACTGAAATTAAATGTATATATTAGTATGGGAGGAACTGTCACACCCATGATATTGAATCTCATCTGGAATATATCATGTCTTTCCATTAGAAAGGCTTTATAGTTTTATAAAACTATCAGGGAGGTTTTATAGAAGTTTGTGAGGTAGGAAGATGGAATGCACATTCAGGAGAACATGCCTAAATCCTTTGAACCTGAGAGTCTGACCCATCTTTGCTGTTCATTCATCTGTCATTTTCCTGTTAACAACATTTTGGAGATGAAATTAACTTCATTGTAACTCTTAAGGGAGTATCTTAAGGGGGAACTAAAAATTCTGTAGGACCACAGAGTAGATGATATCAAACAGGATACACAGTGATAATCCTAATGGGAGCTCACACTTTGTGGCAAATACAATGTACCAGACACTGCTTTATATGTTTTAACTCATTGAATATTCACAGCCCTATTACATAAATATAATTATTAGCCCCATTTAACAGATGAGACAATTAGGACCAGTGCTCGCCAGTGATTTGCCTATTACATCTTGAAGCTGAGTTTCAAATCTAGGCAGCCTCCTTTTGGACTATGTTCTCACCATTGAGCTTGCTACCTCTCTAAGGATGCACTCTGAAGTGGGATTTTAAGAGCTAGTAAGGCTTGGTACCAATGAGCAACCTTCTGTAGCAAGAGACCTTTATATAATCTAAAAGTAAAGGGGAAGATGGCATCAAATTCAAAGCCTGCTAGGTTTTATTATTTATTTTTATTTATTTATTATTCCCAAGCATTTTCTACCATGGGTTAGAATTTTTCTATTATATTTTCTAACAAGTTATTTCTGGTATAAGAGAATGCTGTTGGTTTTTATATGTTGATCTTATATTTACTAAAATCTTTTATTTCTAATGGTTCATATCATCTATAATAAAATAGTTATTTTATTAACTCATAAAATAGTTAATTTTCATGTCAATGTAATAAACAAAAGTTATCTCTTCTTTTCTAAAATATGTACATCACTTTTTCTTCCCATTTTATGTTGGCTAAAACCACCAGAAAGATATGGAATACTAATCATCCTATGTGTTTACAGAGTGGAAGGTCATTTTAAATTTTTCATATAAATAATTGTTTCTTTAAGTATATTTGCTTTGTGAATGTACATATACTTTCCTTCCAAGAGCCCCACTGGACAAATTTGGCAGACTCAAATACAGCAACACCATCAGCATGCAAATCTCTGCAGATAATTGGGTTTTCAGTCCAGCTCCCACTATTCTTTTTACCAGATACTATGATGAACTCTTTTTGCATGGACCATGCACAAAATAAACAGAGCTCCATCCCAGGAACCCTTAGTCACCACATAAAACTGAGAAGGAACATTTCTACCTTTTCTTTGGGAATTTCCAATGGCCATCAATTGTGCGCTTGCCGCTAGATACAACAAACTACACAGTGAATACTAATGTATGACCAGTATGTTGGTTGGCACTGTAGAAGATAAAAGAGTTGAGTAAGATAGGACTCTTGTCTTCAAGTCACTCATCATCTATTAATAATAGCCAATGTAATTCTAAGTATACTAATACTATATTGATAGTACAGTATACTACAAGTTTGTCTCATTTGATTCTCAAAGCAGAATGATTTCTTATTAAATTATTGTTCCATGCATTACCTGTCACTACTGTAAATGGGACTTCTATCCCATTATAACTTGTAACTAGTTACTTGTGTACATGTCTGCCGTTGATTTTTACATAATAATTTTATATTTTGCTACTATGCTGATTTTTTGTTTCAGTTAGCGTTACTTTGATTCTCTAGACTTTTTCAAATATGCTATTATGTCATCTGCAATAAAAGATATGTGGAGAAATTCAAGTTAATTGGGCCACAATATGTTCCAGACCCAGAAGACACAAATGTGTGTTGTTTGGACAATTTACCAGAAGCAACAGAGTAGTTTTCTGAATGTTATTTAAAACACCTACACATACCTATACACACACACACACACACACACACACACACTTATTTCCTTGAGAAAAAGTAGTTCTCAAAAAAAGGGCAAATGATAATACTGTTAATAGAATTTTAAGGTTAAGAAAGTGATGGTTCAGATGCTCAATATAGTTTGGTATAGAATTCTAGGATAAATTAAAGAATGACTACTTCGGCAGTGCTCATAGCTATAAAGTGAATAAATCCATAATAGATCTTATTTAAAAAATGGAAAGAAAGCAATTCATGACAATGTTTTGGCTAGCGTTCCAGCCAGTGGGAAAATTACCATCAAATAAGAGATAAAATTAAAGACTGAGTAGCTTCACTAATGCATCTACTACCAAGTGTTTCACAGAAATGTTTTCTTGTTGCTCCCACCCCTCAAACTGCTTATTTATCAAATTGATCATCCTCATATCATCAGCCAACCAATCATCCACTGTCATAGTTTGGCATCAGTTTATAATATAAGGACTCATTAAGAATCTAGAGGAAACACACACATAGTTCAGTATATTCTCCAATTTTATGTGAGATATTTTATATTTCATTGATATTTACAATTTGAAAGACTCTTGAAAAATCTCAGGATAGATCCCTTAAATGTCAGTTACCTGGTTTTTTTTCTGGGATTTTTCTGTAAGAAAAATCTTCATTAGAATGTAGGAATGACCCATTTTATCTTTATCTTCTTCATGTATTTCATGGGCTTTGATTATAATCTCCTCAAGCTTTTATTTTCCCCAACTAGGCATTTCTCCTTTGTAGATCTTCTCAAAAAATAATAAGCTGAAATGAGAAGAGGTCAGAGTTAAGTTACTTGAAAAATTGAATGATAATCTGCCAGAGAGAAAAATTTAAAGAAATAAATGAAAGTGAGGAAGAAAATCAAAGTGAAAGGATTAGAACCAAAAGGTTTTTTAATTGGAGAGGGGCTTCCCTATAGTTTCTTAGTCATATGTATGACTTCCTTTGCTTCCTTCCTCTTCATTTCTAGAATTGCAGTGCTAATCTCATGTATGTACTTCAGTAATTACCTTCCTAAAATGTTGACTTGAGACAGAGAAATTACTCACATACTGCTAATGAAAACTCTGGAGGCTTAACCCTTGGTGAGAAGGTTTCTTGCCAACATGCCTCACCCCATCTGTTCTGCATGTGGTCACATTATTATATCCCCAATCAGCATGGCAATTTGACTGATGTATATGTTACACTGCCATCACTCCCACCACAGTGCATTTGATAGTGTAACCCTCTCAGTTCATTACAACCTGTCACTGAAAATAGATTGCCTCATTGCTATGAAACTCATGTTCAACGTATTAGCATAAGAGTAACAGCAATGGCTGATGTAAAACCATCGTGGAAAGTCAGAGACTACACGAAAGTGGGATGAATGGCTAAGGAATCAGAATAAAGTAGGTAGTTTCTTAAGTAAGACCCTTTTAGGAAATCTGATGAGTGGCATGGGATGGTTTCAGACATTTCCAAAACAGAAGTGACATGGTTATGCACACACTCCGTGGTCATTCTTTGTACATTGTCATCACCCATTCTGATCCAACCTGAAACCAAGTGCAAATGGCCAGTCTCTTTCAGAAAGGTACCATAACTTAACATCTTTCTGCTTTTCCATTTCTTACTATTTTAATGGGCACCAATTCCTTATTGTCATGAAATGTTCTCCCATTGAACTTGCTTCTCATACTATCTAGCTAAAAATATAATAAATTTGTATTGTGTTATTGAATTTATTTCATAATTACCTTTTGTTTATTACACTGAAAGTGATACTAAATTTATATTTAAAATATTGACACACAACTTCTAAACAAATTTACTTACACGGAAGAGTTACTTAAATACATATAAAGAAAAATAAGCAAATAATAGCAGGGTTTCATGTCAATATAGAAAAATTGTTAGGATTGTATTCAATAATACACATTTTGAAACACCTTTCTGTTGGAAAGAATGCCATACTAATGTTAATAAACCTGACTTCTAGTCCAGGCTCTGTCATTTACTGTCTGGAAGGTATCAGAAAAGTCATGTAACTTCCATATGTTTCAGTTGCTTCATCGGAAAAAAAGGGGAAGTTGACCTTCAACAATTTTTCTGGGAATAATAATAGCTACCATTTTATGAATACTTTTATGGGTTGGACTGTGTTAAGTGCACTACAAAGGGACTCTCACTTGATTTAATCCTCATGACAACCTTGCAAACGAGATTGTCACTCTCATTTTACAGATCCAGATCAGGAAACAGACTCAGAAAGATGAAGTCACATTCTCAAAACTGCACAGCTTGTTACTGGCAGAGCTTGGATTCAAGCCCAACTTTGTCTAACTCCCAACCTATGTTTCCAGCTTTCTGAGGGTAGCCCTTATCTCAAACCCTGTGACAATACCAATAGCAAATATCATCCTGCAAAATCTCTCCAAGGGACTCCATTCAAAGATTCCTGAAGCTGGGTTAATAGGAAGAAAAATTACAAAGGGCCACACAGTTTTATATTATTTCTTAAACACAAATTTTAGGATTAAAAACATAACACATCTTTATGGCATAAAATATGGGAAGCACAGATAAGTATAAAGAAGAAACAAAATATCACTTCTAATTCTACCACCTATGAGTTACCACTTGACTGTATTTCTTTCCTGTCCTTGTCCTATTAATGTATGTTCAAATGCCTAATTCAGTCTCCGGTGCAGTGGGACCTCAGGTAAGGATGAATAAAATTTTAGCTGATATCTCCAGTCTTCCTACTATTCCCTCTGCCCCTTTAACTAATATAGGAACAACAAGAGTATTTTTTCTTGAGCATCTACTATATCAAAGCATATTGTTAGATATTTTATTCTCATGACATCTTTATGAGGCAAATACCGTTTTATTATTATTATTATTATTTTATAGATGGGGAAACTGGGGCTTAAAGAGTAAAGCAATCACCTTGTCCAAGGTCACACAACTAGTAACACAGACTCAGACACATAATATCAGCATAAAGCCTATGCCTAGAATCACTAGTTAGTATTGCTTTACATGGGAGTAAGTCAGTTTAAAGTGAACATTTATAGTCCCCAAAAGTACCCCCAGTTTTGTATATACCACCTAGAAGTATCCATACTCAGGTAACGAGAACCTTAGCAAAAGTTCCAAATGACAGGCACTGAGGGGTGCACTTGACGGGATGAGCACTGGGTGTTATGCTATATATTGGCAAATTGAACTCCAATGAAAAAATATATATACAAAAATAAAATAAAATAAAATAAAGTAGAAAAAAAAGTTCCAAATTGTTTTTCTCTTAATTTCTACTAAAGAATACCTAGGCCCCCAAAGCAATGGAATCCTAAGGAATGAACCTGGGAAACCAAAAATTCCAATTTTAATCGAGGAAACTAAACTCTTAAATGTGACATTGAATTAGCTTTCTATAAAAAAGATCTAAAAAATATTATATAACAGAAAAAAACTAGGAAAATTATATATCAGAAAAGGGGCCCCCAAAAAATGTCAGAATACCATTCCAGTTTTATTGTCAACATCTTGATGACATCTTGATTTGGGTTTTTTTGTTATTCAATTGTAGAATATCATTGATAAAATAGAAAACTGTGTCTTTCCATTAAATTGGTCCTCTACTTAGAAATAGACTGAATCAAAACATGGACATAGAAAACCCTTTACTATGGAGTGATGGCTGATAAATTCTTTATTATAAAAAGGTGTACTGTAACACTGCATCCAACTGTATTGAAGTCCACTGTTAGAAACAATGTATTGGGTATGTTGAATTAATCCAGTACAGAGAGCAGAGAAGCAGAGAAGAGAGCAGAGAAGTAAGGCAACCAATAAAATCACCAAACATCCTAAAAGATAAGTCACTAAAATTTTAAAGATAAAAATTATATATATATTTATATTTATATATTTATATATATTCTATACTTATATATACATATATATAATATTATATATGTCCTCATGTTAGGCTTTTTAACCACATGTAGTACAAATTAGATTCATCACTTATTCCAATGTTGAATTCATTTTGGGTTTTAATATATGCTGAAATTGAGAAGAATAAGGATTTTTGTCAATATTCTGGGAAGTGATTTAATGCTTGTCTGATTCTATAGATGAATAAATTATTTAAGATTAGTTGGCTCTGAAAAATGAAAAGCTACTCTGAATATTTCACTAAATGGCACATATGAAAGTAAACATAATTCACATAACATTGATATTTGGACACAAACAATTCCAAGAGAATTGGTTGTCTTTTCTCATTGGAAATAAGGGTTCTGAATATCTCTAAAGATTAAATTTACTTTAAAGGCATTCAATGAATTATTTAAAGAAAATCTTCGAATATCCTCCAATCTAAGTATTTTACAGAGAAGTCAATAAATCAATAGTGAGTGTGCAAAGATTTTCTGTCAAGCATCTCTCTGCAATAAGAGATTTCTATTTATTTTCTTAAATGAGTCCAGAGAAATTTGCTCAGTATGAAACATTCAAAGTTCCTAAGCCAACTTGCTTTCTGGAAAGAAACAATCTTTGTCTCTAAGATTTAACTGTAAAAAAATTATATTTATATATATATATGTATATATATATACATATATATATATATATATATATATATATATATATATATATATAGTGAGTATATGTAACAATAAGGTGCAGGAGAAAAAATTGGAGACTGTTTTGTTGTGGGGTTTTTTTTCCCCAACTCCCCTATTACATGTCATTGTGGTTTGAAAGTAGTTTTTTAACTTCTCAAGATTCTGATAACTGGTAATAGATTAGAAATAGATTGTCTGGTCCTGAAACCTGTCACCTAACAGCACTGAGAGCCATCATCACTCAAGGATTTCAGCTCTTCTCCTCTCATCAGGGCACCTAAACAAATGTTAACAAGGAAGAAGGCCTATGAGTACACGTTTTAAAAGTCAGGTAAATTATTTAAATGCTCTGTCAGAATAAAGATTATTTATGTGATGTGAGTTAGGAACCAAGATAATTTGGACCCAACTAAAGTTTCACTGTAAAAAAAATACACTGCAGTCCCTCCCTATCCACAGAAGATATGTTCCCAGACCCACTGCCCCCACCACAAATGCTTGAAATTATGGATAATACTGAACCCTATATATATACTATGCTTTTTTCCTATAGATATGTTATATATCTATGATAAAGTTTAATTTATAAATTAGCACAGTAGGGATCCCTGGGTGGCGCAGCGGTTTGGCGCCTGCCTTTGGCCCAGGGCGCGATCCTGGAGACCCGGGATCGAATCCCACGTCGGGCTCCCGGTGCGTGGAGCCTGCTTCTCCCTCTGCCTGTGTCTCTGCCTCTCTCTCTCTCTCTCTGTGACTATCATAAATAAATAATAAAAAAATTAAAAAAAAAAAGATAAAAAAAATAAAAAAAAATAAATTAGCACAGTAAGATATTAATGACTGAAAAAATATAAGAATGATAACAATATCCTATAACACCTGATCTTAGCCAAAAGGCTGAGAAGCAATCACAGCAATGAGCTTAATACAATGTGAATGTAGTCTATCTCTCTGAATATCTTATTTTACTGTACTCACCCCTCTTGTGATGATGTGAGATGAGGAAATGCCTCCACCATGAGATGAAGAGAAGGGAAAGACGCAAGCGCTGTGACCTAGCATTAGTCTACTATTGACCTTTTGATGATTCGGCAGAAGGATTATCTGCCTCCAGACCTCGGTTGATGCAGGTAGTGAAGCTGCGGAAAGTGGAACTGTGGATGACAGAGGACTACTCTCTGCCTTTTCATTCAACTTACACTACCCTTCCAGTCACCTGTCTAACAAGAGTCTGGGTTTTGAGTCCAGACTGAGATTGAACTTTCTGGTGTATCATCATCCATATTCCTTAGTTTACCTTCCCATTAACAGATGCTTGCTTTGGGAAGATGTGCAGTTAAAGCAGCAGAGAGTAGGTGTTCCGTGATAGGTTCAAATCCTCTGTACCTTACAACTGATGGGACCTTGGCCAATTTACTCAACCCTCATAAGCTTCTTTTTTAAGTCTCTGTGTGTGAGTTTGCGAAATAGCAATTTTAGAAACCTAATTTATAATGTGGTTGTGAGGATTATGAGATTAAATATACAATATAAATGTTAATTTTTATTACAAGTTGCCTCGATTTATGAAAATTTAACTGGATGTTAGAAACTACAATATATGAGTCTGACCCCACTCCCATTTACTGCCTGTATGACCCTGAGCAAGATATGTCACATCTACAAGTGTATTTTCTCATTCCTAAAATGAGAATAATAATATCTGTCCTACATACATCTCAAGAATGTTGTGTGAATCAAATGAAACAATATTCATTAAATTACTTTATAGGTAATAAAATAAAACTTTAAGGTATTTTTATTAATGTATAACCTAAAAATAAAGGCTTACCATGTAAATCAAGTAATCGAATGAAAGGGAGAATACAAAGGCTCCTCCTTTCTAGACTTTTCTCTCAACCATGCCAAAAGGTTTTGGGTCACTTTAAAAGCTTTTTAAAACACTGCCTCAAAGCATGAAGCCAAGGAATCTTTGATTAGTGTTCCTTGTTTCAGCCAAGAATAGTTTTTTAACCAAATTATAACTTGAAGGAAAGGCAGACACAGCATATTTATGTCCTAAGAGCTAGATACACAACTCCTTGAATCGCAAGCTTCAGAGAAGTTATTTTGACCTATTCTCTCCCTCAGAAACATAAACAAATAATAATCAATTTTCTCCTGATCTGATTCTGTACCTTACTAGTGACTAAAATGTATCTAAAGAAGGAAAGTGAGTAGTGATAATGGACACAGAGGATGCTAGAACAATTGGAAATGGAATAGAATATGGGGTGGAGGTTGGGGGAATAACAATGACCTCATCCTATTTAAAAAGGGAAGCTGGAATACTATATAAAAAATACAATCCTCAAAATTTAAATCAGTAAAAGAAATTGATTATACTGCTTCAGTGGATGGCAGAAAAGCATAGTGATTCAAAGTACTGGTTTGGGAGTCAATCCATGTGGATTCATTTCAAGGTCCACCTCTTACTAGAATGGATTCAACCTCACCAGTACTCAGTCTCTTAATCTTTGTATCAGGAAAAATAAACCAAGGGGCTATGAGGATTCAATCAGATATTACATCTTACAACTGGCCCAGTGCCAGGAAAACACTGAATGCCCAGTATATTGATGCTATTACAATTCAGGTGAGGATGATGATAAATCAGGAAATGGTCTAGTTCCTGTTTTAGTTTCTTAGGCTGCCATAACAAATCACTACAAAGTGTGTGGCTTAAAATAACAGAAATTTGTTGTCTCACAGTTATGGAGGCTAGAAGTTTGAAACCAAGGAGTTGGTAGGGCCACGCTCTTTCTGAAAGCTCTAGAGGGGAGAATTTATTTCATGCCTTCCTCTTAACATCTGGAGTTGCCAGCACTCCTTGCTGCTCCCTGGTTTGTAGATGTATCACCCCAATCTCTGCCTCTGTCATCATAAGATATCCCCCCCATGAGTTTTTCTCTGTTCTCTTCATATAAGAACACCAATTATATTGGATTAAAGGTAAGGATCCATCCTACTCAACTATGACATCATCTTAACTAATTACATCTGGAAGTGCCACGTTGCCAAATAAGGTCACAATTACAGGTAGCAAGGGTTAGGACTTCAACATAACTTTCTGTGGGACACAATTCATTCACAACAGTTCCTAAAGAAGATGGAAATGATGGATGCACACTTAGGCTTTTCCCCCAGGCATATTCTGTACAATTCTGAAAGATATTGCATTTGGTTCTGCAGAGTTCCTAACCATAAATAATTTAAATGTCAGAAATCATTCAGAATGAAACACAAAACAATTTAGGAAGTGGAAGAGCTGACTAATAAGGAAATTTAACAAGAGTGAAATAAGTATGTTGGACAAGCAAAGTCCACAGGGAAAGAATGAGAAGTTCAAATCAGTCCAGGAAGCAGTAGAATGAGACATTATTCAGAAAGGATTAAGAGTAACAAAGGGAATAAAATTAAATGCGATGATTTAAGAAGAGTACCAAGGGATTTGTTAGGCTAACAAGTTCTAAAGAATGCCACTCAGAGGAAGTAGGAGAAGTATGATTTTTTAGCGATTTAAAAATGGGGATGGGGTGCCTGGGTGGTTCAGTCAGTTAAGCATCTGCCTTCGGCTCAGGTTGTGATGGCAGGGTCCCGGGATTGAACCCCACATCAAGCTCCCTGCTCAGCGAGGAGTCTGCTTCTCCCTCTGCCTCTGTCCCTCCCCCTTGCGCATTCTCTCTCTCTCTCTCTCTCTCTCTCTCTCTCTCTCGTCCTCTCTCAATTAATAAATAAAATCTTTTATTAAAACATTAAAAGTGGGGAATATGGCATAGGAATTTATTATGGCTCAGTGAGCTGGAGGTATTTATTAATTCCTTGATTTTATATACACTTGTCTATAAAGAGAAATCCAAATGACGTATAAATGAGTCTTCCATACCCTGTGATCCAGTTTTGGAAGACCTCATCCCATCTCAGGATGACAGGAGAGCAAAAGAAAGGTAAGAACCCTCTATCTCTCTTTCCGTTCCCTGTCTTCTAAACCTCATCAGAATACCAGTTCCAAATCCTGACTCTATCACTGATACCTCATACTAAAAAAGGAGGTAATAATAATAATATTTACCTTTGCAGGTTCTTCTGAGAATGAGTGAGTCATCCTATGTAAACTCCTTAACGCACAGACAGGCATATGGTAGATTCTCAATAGACGACAGTTACCTGCATAGACTGTAATCTTCATTTTCAAAGCCTATGGTGGCTTTGTGTGTGTGTGTTTGTGTGTGTGTGACAAAATAAGCTAGAGCTTTTGTAGGCATCAATCAAACAACACGTGTTTGTTCAGTACATGCTATGTCAACCAACAGACCTACTACATGTCCGGCACAGGGATGGGCTGGAAAAGGGATTTAAGAATAAGCATAATGAACATTCCCCATCACAGAAATGTTCTTTCCCTCACACTGTACCTGGCTGCAATTCTAGACATTAAAAGCCACTTTATGGCTTTTTCATATGCTACAACATAACCTTGAAGTTTCTTTTCTCTCTTTTTTTTTCTTTTTGGCAAATTACTCACTTCATCTCTGTAAACAATGCAGTGTCAGGAACCTTCTGTAATCTACCTTCCTTACTCACTAAGTTCAGCTAAGTATATCTAAAGGGTCTGAACTCATTAGAGCAAGGCCAACTGTCTACCACCCAGAGTAACTCCAGAAGCCGATCTTTCTGTGAGCATTAAATAGACACACGTGTATATAGTCTCTGGGAAAGAACTCAGAAATTAAGTTTGAGAGAGGGAACATTCTCCTTCTGTTGGTTCAAAACCTGAAGGGCTCCCTGACTGAAATCTGAAACTAGTCCCCAGACACAGAGGAAAAGTAGAAATGGAAGACAGAGGCCAGTCACCCTAGATTGGTGGGTGGCAGTTTTAACAAGCAAGAGAACTTATGAGGCTTATCGATGGTGCCTGCAAGAGGAGTAGATCCACATCCACCAGCCAGAATCTTCAAAGTTTATATAGGGGTCCCAAATTTCAGTCTTGTATACACTCCAGATGGTATCAACAACACATTGCTCTCTCCTTCCTTCGCTACTTCCTTGAAGCAGCTCCTAGTGCAAGATAGTGGGCAGGGCCTCATTCCAGGGAATGAATGTTTTTAAAACTCCATTGATACCTAGAACTTCAAGTCCATTATTATTTGATATTAACACTCTTTTAGTAGGAATAACAATATTTTTTTCTCTTTTTTTTTTTATTAACTTTTATTGGTGTTCAATTTACCAACATACAGAAAAACACCCAGTGTTCATCCCGTCAAGTGTCCACCTCAGTGCCCGTCACCCATTCCCCTCCAACACCCGCCCACCTCCCCTTCCACCACCCCTAGTTCATTTCCCTGAGTTAGGAGTCTTTATGTTCTGTCTCCCTTCCTGATATTTCCCAACATTTCTTTTCCCTTCCTTTATATTCCCTTTCATTATTGGAATAACAATATTTTAAGCTAAACAGGATAATGGGAGAAAAGGCTTAGGAATAATGGTATATATTGCAGAACTCATGAAATCAGGTAGCTTCACCTACTGTCCTAAGGAGATTAGAAGGACCTCCTACTATTCCTCATATGGGAATATGAGGTAGCTCACATTTCTTACCTGCTCACAAAGGCTAATCTGAAGACAAGCAAGGAGAAGTATGATACCAGTTTGAACCTGAGCTGAACATGAGCGTTTTAGATACTCTACTTTTACAGAAGAGGTTCTCAGAGAAATGGGAATAGTCTAGACCAGGTTGGGCACCCCATAGCAAAGCTATGATGTAAGATTTACTACTTTCTCCATTTTACAAACCAAGAAGCTGAGCCATGGGGAGGTTAAGCAGCTAGTCACAGATCACAGGGCTAATAAGTAGCCCACTCTGGACTCTAGTGAAGGAAGTCTGACCCCACTCTGAGGTCTGTCAACTCCTGCAACTGAAACACAGGTGTAGCTGAGCATGCTGAGAGATGTGGAAAAAAGCATTTGGGGATCAAACTGAATTGGTCTTGACTGTAAGATAGAAAGATTATGATTAATTCCACATGAACGGTTAGCTAAGTAGAAATTTTTGAATAGGATATACTGAGTCACCAGCTCTCTGCTTCATTAATAAGATAAACAAGAGTGTGCTCCTTTGAGTCAAATATGGCTTTTTCCTCTGAATTTCTGAAACTCTTGCTTTTTTTGCAGCTCCTGTCTGGGACATAGAAGCATAGACAATTAGTCTGATGAAAGTTTCCATATTAGTTCTGTCTCTGCTTAAAATGCATTAAGCTACAGGAGACTATCGCTCCCATCCTAACAAGTAGAAAAGTCAGATAGTCTACAAAATCATAACTTTTCATGAGGCCATCAGAGAGGTGAGGTTACAAGGCACCAAGGAAAGTATAGATGGTACCAATCTTCTCAGAGCAGGAAAGGACATGCGACTGTCATTGTTGGCAGAGCCTGGGAGGAAGAGTTAGCCACCATAAAAGTAGGTAAGGAAAAAAAAAACAGCTAAAATTTTAATGAATTCTCAAAGGCCAGGAACCATTTTAGAACAAAAGCTTGAAGTGCCAGCAGAGGGACAGGAAACATTCCCACCCCCAGGGCTCAGGTAAAATCTGTTTCGCAGGAAGAGGTAAAGGCAAAAGTCACCTGTCCCTGAGGAAAGAGGAGATGTTTCCAGTCCCTACGGTGAGCTTTGTACTGAGTAACAAGCAATAGACATCTATATCTAGAGGAGGAGCAGGGCTGAGGAAGTGTAAAAGACACAAATCTTTTAGCCTTGAGGAGAGGGGCACTTGGCTCCAGGATGTTGCTCTAATGCAAAACAGAAGTCTGTCCAGTTGAGAGGTGGGATCATTTTTTATCAAACTATAATTTAGCCTGCTCTAATTTAATTTTCCTCCTAACCTGAAATCAACATTATGAAAAAAAGGAGAATGTAGAGCCAATCTTGGGAAGAAATACCAGATCTGTATGAGCTTTTGAAATACAGATAAGGACAACTGTCTACAGTGGACTCAGGGCTGGAGCATCAGTAGTACACATTTCAGTTTCCCCACTTCATTTGCATGATCCCAATGAATTATCTTGAAATTTTGCTTCCAAGGAAAAATTCTAAATATAACACAATCTTTTAGGAATTTTAACAGCCTGTTATTTCGTATTTGTTTTGTTACAGACAAAACTTGGCATTCTAAAAGTTTGTTGTATAACATTAAAATATTTTTATTTAATGGAAATAGTTCCATTTGAGAATTGGGGAACATTTAAACATTCCTGAAACAAATCACTCCCCTTTTACTGGCCATTGGCTTGCTTTGTGACTTTTCCTTAACCTATATAGCAGTGAAATATGATGTGAGTAAAGCTGAAGATCTCCAAGTAAGATTTGCCGAGACCTCCCAAGCTTCCTGCCTTGGACTCACTCGTGAGCGACCTCAGTGAGCTATGGCTCATGAGAAGCTAAAGCTAATCCAGCCCTTCTCTTCCTTGCCATCTCATCCACAATGTTCAATAACCACCCCCAAATGTCCTTGGCCCAGCCCTCTTGTCCCTGTTATTTTCAAAGAAAGTAGGTTTTTGTAGTGCAAATTTAGCCAATTTTTGTTCTTTAAAGTTCACCCATAGCAAAGTATAATTTCTTTTTTGCTAACTAAAGAAATCTGAACCCATTTTTTGGCAAAGTATTTTAAATAGTGAATTTTTAAAAGACTGAGCAAACATTAATAGAATATCTTCTATAGTGAACTTAGCAAGGTATTTTTGAAATGTGAAACCATTAATAGGTTTAACAGATAATTTTGTAGTAGTACAAATGTGCCAGACACTGTTCTAAGCACTTTATATTCACTCACTTAACCCTCCTAATAACTGAAGGCAAGAGAGAAATTATTCCTTATTTTGCAGATAAGTAAGTGTCAGAAAAGTGAAGTAATTTGCCCAAAGTCACACAGCTGGTAAGTCAGAGAATCAGGATTCAAATCCAGGCCATCTGGCTGCAGAGACTGTGTAGGATTAAGAAAGAAGGGAAATATGGAGGCTTTGCTGGGAGAAATAACCACAGTTTCACAGCATTTATAGGAAAACCAATGAGAATCATAGTCCTATTAATATATTCAAGCATCAAAGACAAAGGTGTCCCCATTAATTTCTAAAAAGTTCAGCTCCAAAGATGTATGGCTTCCCACAAACCTCAATTACTTGTAATAATTGGTTGAAGAATAGGTATGCAGAAATACTAGTGGGGAACAAGTGTTTCTTGAAAGTTAGACATAAATATGCCAAATAAACCTCAGTATCTTATGTATAATTCATTTCAACTTAGACTGAAGATAAACTGAGTTATGATTCATAGAAATAGCCAACTAGATAAGGCATCCACTTGCAATGAAAATGGTATTTGTTCCAGATCCCCTTACAATCTTTCAGTGCATCCAAGGAGCAACATTCAAACTATAGAAGAAGGAAGAATCTATTGTATGTTTTTAATGGCTACTCCATGCCAGTATGCCCCCCTGTGTTAGGGAAGGGCATTCAGAGATGACTTTCATTGTGACACTTCTAAAACTTAAGAGTTTCCCCATATAGTCTTATCTCCATAAGTGTTGTGAATGCAGTTGTTCCCCCTTTTTGACAGAAGATACACCCCAAGACCCTCACTGGATGCCTGAAACTATAGATAGTACCAAGCCCTATATACCTGTTTTTCCTATGTATACATACCTATGGTAATGTTTAATTTATAAATTAGTCTCAGTAAGAGATTAACAGCAATAATAAATAATAAAATAGAACAATTATAACCATATACTATAATAAAAGTTATATGAATATAGTCTCTCTCTCTCAAAATATCTCATTGTATTGTACTCACCTTTCTTCTTGTTTTGATGAGATGATAAAACGTCTGTGTGATGAGATGACGTGAGGTGAACGACATTGACATTGTCATGTAGCATAACTACTGACTGACAATTCCTCAAAAGGAGGATTATCTGCTTCTGGATTGCGAGTAACTGAAAACGCAGGAAGTGAAATTGTGGAGAAAGGGGGACCACTATATCAAACTAATAAATTACAAATTAGTATTCTATATAAATGTGAATTCATACTAAAATAGGTACATATTGTTATCCATAATGCAAACACACACATTGAAACTCTCACTGAGCATAAGAAAATCAAGATTTTTGTGAAATGTAAAAGGAATCATGCTTGTTCCTAGCTGCAAAATTATGCACAGCTCTCAGTCTAAATCAACAGCTAATTCATTGAATGACCTGCAGTTAATATCTGATTAATGACTCTTAATTACCAGGAAGCACTTTAAAAATATGAAGAGCCATATAAATGTTAAGGATATTATCTTCAAAAGTCTCTTGTGCCTTCCGTCAGGCAGAGCAAACAGCTCTCCATTCCCATCTGCCTTTGCATTTATTTACACTCACCATGGACAATGCATTCTCTCTTGTAATCTTATTTATTATTTCTGCAACTCAGACCTAGTTCTCCAGGAGAGTATATGGTATGTCTGCACTATAGCAGATGACAGTAGGCCTCCTTTGTTCAAGCCCCAAATGTATGCCTGAAACCCAGATAGTACTTAACCCTATCTATACTATGGGGTTTTTTTTCTGAGCATACATACCTATGATAAAGTTTAATTTCTAAATTAGGCACAGTAAGAGATTAACTACAACAATAATAAAATAGTATAGTTATGACGATATACTGTAGTAAAAGTTATGTGAATGTTGTCTCTCTCTCTCTCTCTTAAAACATATTATTGTGCTGTATTCACCCATCTTGTGATGATGTAAGGTGTAAATATCTCCATGCTGAGATGACATGAGGGAAATGATGCAGGCACTGTAGCATTAGGGGACAATTTACCTTCCAACAGTTCATCAAATGGAGAACCATCTGCTTCCGGACCATGCTCAACCATCAGTAACTGAAACAATAGAAAACAAAACCATAGATAAGGGGAACTATTGTAATCTGACAGCTTGCCAAGCCGTGGATTGTCCTTTGAAAAAGTCACAAACCATATCATTCATTTGAGAAACCAACAGATTACCCACAAGTGGCATATTACGCCAAGAGGTAATTGACCACTTTAGCTTTTCTCGAGGCAGTCGTATGAAATGCCACACAAAAAGGAAAAGATAGAGGGGTGCTTGGGTAGTGCGGTCAGTTAAGCATCTGACTCTTGGTTTTAGCTCAGGTTGTGATCTCAGGGTCTTGAGATCAAGTGCCACATTAGCCCCAAGTTCAACGGGAAGTCTGCCTGAGACTCTCTCTTCCTCTCCCTCTGCCCCTCCTGCTTGTGCTCTCTCTCTCTAAAATAATAAATCTTTTTTTTAAAAAAAAAGGAAAAGACAGAATCATAAGCAAAGCAAAGCTAAACACTTTAAATACAAAATGGAATATTCTCAATTACAAAAATATGAAGGTTAAAAAAATATGAAGGTTGCTAGTTAATATAAGTTATTATCACTATCACTCTGTAATGCAGACACTAGCTATCCCGTGTACTCCCACCTACTATTTCTGTTTGCCCCAAACACAAAAAAAAGTTATCTTCAAATTTCCACAAGAGAATTCACTTCTATCCCCCTAAAAAGAGTGAGAAATGTCTATTGCACTGAAGATTATTCTGTTAGTAGTTGAAGAGCAGAAGCTGAGAAGAGGAATTGCCAGAACACAGACAAAAATCAACTTAAAAATTCATGGAGCACATCTTTCTTCCCTCAGAACCTTCTATAGCTGTGCTGCTACTGAAGCTTTCAGCTCTGGATCATCCCCCACTCTCATTCCTTGCATTTACCTGTTTTACACACAGATTTATTTTCTTGTGATATCTTGTGATTAGGGGACTATCCTTTCCTTCCTGGGCAAGGCCTCTGGGTCTTACTTCCCATCCTGAGCACACATCAAAATGCTCCCTCCCCTGAGAGAAATCCTGCCAAATAAACTTTTACCTTGTTACCCTTTCTTTTCTTTTTTTTTTTCTTTCCTCTTTTCTTTTCTTTTCTTTTCTTTTCTTTTTTTTTAAATCTAGACTATCTTGGGTATACATTGATCTGCTTTAGTGAAGCTGAAAAGAATGGAACCACTATAATAAATGTTTCTAAAGATTTATTTCTGCTTTGCACATTCTTCACTGTTCTCCTGCCTTCCACTTCCCAATCGGGGAAATTTCAGAAAACATGGGAAAATAGCCATTATGGTATAAATCTCAGCAGCTTGGCTAAAGAGCAAGTAAAGCTGATAGCCGCTCCAACCTCTGATCCTAACATCAAAAGAGTCTAATTTTAAGGAGATGGACTTAAAAGAAGATCGTTATAATGTTGGTTCCAGGAAATTATTTTGGAAAAGTAGGAATCTGTGAAGCAAGTGTCATATATTATTATCAAACTGTTATTCTAGCATTCCAGTGGGCAGCATGAATCACTTTTATTTGATAGGTGTCTAGCTAGGAATGATCCATGAATCCTTAATTTCTACTTGTGGGGCATTCCATTTAGCCTCTGTAATGTATCCCCAGTTGGCCCAAACTACAATCAAGTATTATAAACACACAGACATATACACACACACTCACACACACTCTCACACACACAAACAGTGGTGCCTGGAAAGTCCAGCCTGCGGCATATAGTCCTAGTAGGTTCAGAGCCCAGTGCAGCCTGCAAAGTTTATCGGTTTCCTCCATCCCCTCCGCTAGGGTCCTTGCCCCTCTTTGTGCGATACCTTCACAGGAGGACTTCTATCTGCCTAGCTATGGTCAAGTTTCTAAATCTCTTTACTCCTCAATTTTCCCATCCACTTTATGGACATAGTACTATTGATTTCATGGGGTTGCACTCACCATTTAAAAATGTAACGATACACATAAAATACAGCTCCCCCAAAACATAGTGGATACTTAATAAATACTAAGTGTTGCTTTTGTTGTGAATATCAAGTGACTCCTCTCAGACCAAATTACAGAATAAAAGAGGCTACGGAGAATTGTTCCACCAGCCTTCTTCCAAAACCACATCTCCTGAGAGACAGTGAAGACCTACCTACCCCAACCTAACTCCCTCCACTTCTTCCCAGAAATCCAAATCAAGGTCTTCATCAGCTTCTCTGAAGAATTGCTACTCTGCCCTCAGTGTGAAAGAACTGCAGATAAATGACATTGTGAGCACTGCCTTTACTTCCCCCATCCAAAGGTGAATGGGCACCATACCAAGCCAGAAAGAAGCTATTTCTACCTAAAATTCTATAAGGACACCAGTCACCTCACTTGGCCCACTCACAACCTTGCAGGCTGCCATGAGACGTAGGTGTCTATTTATAATAAAACCGGGAGGGTTTCTTCAAGTTAGTTTTCTCAAAGTTGACTAACGGAGGCCACATCTTTGATATGTATATTTTACTATGCATAGTTATAAAACATGACTTTCACAAGGTATGAAATAAATTTTGATATCAAAATTTTAATACTTTTAATATCAAAATTAGTCAATAGTTCTCTGAAAGATAATATTCACTCTGAAAGATAATATTCAAAAAAATTTTTAATCCATCATATGCTAGATTCTCATCTATGTCTCATACAGCTCTTGTCCTGTGCTACTCATGTTGGAAACTCTGTTTCTTAATCTCAGGCCTTTCTTACTCAGTCAGCATCTGGGTTTAACCTTGAGTTTACACATTGATTTCTACATGTGAACATAGTGAACTCCTGCAAGGATTTGGATATGAATGTTGGCACATCTCTGCTGTTGAATAGTGCATATGCCAAAGCCAGCTCAAGGCTATTCTTATTAGGGGAGCTGGAGTCTTCTCAGAACTCATCCCTCCTCTTGGATAGACTGAGAACCATGATGAGTCTCCAGGTAAGAGTCAGTCCAACTTTCACACTGTGATGTGGAAAGCCACAAAATCAGTGGGCTACTGCCATTGCTTCTCCCTAACACAAAGAGAGTCCGGTCTCCTGCTGACTCAGAAATCCATGAGGTCATGTGCATCTTTGAGAGGAGATAATCCACTGCTATACATCTGCAGCGGAGGGCAATTCCCCTGACATATTCTTTCAACAAATATTCATAGACTGACTCTAGGTTAAGGCGGATACAATGCTCAAAAGGACAGCATCATCTTTACCTTCCTTGTACTCACATTGATGACAAGCAGAGCATGTTCATGGAGCCCCGACCTGACACTCGGACCTCACTCACCGAAAAGCGATGGGGCCAAAACTTCCAGAAAAAGTCATCATTGATCTCATGTCCTCTCTCCGAGTGTTCCTCTGGCACTTTTCCTAGATTGGTTTTTATTTTATATTTGATTTTATTATACATTTTATTTTAATTTGGCAAAAACACATGAAATGTGTCCCCTTAACAAGTTTCAAGTGTACAACACAGTAAGGGTTGACTACAGACAGAATGTTGTACAGCAGATCTCTAGAACTTACTCATCTTGTCAGACCGAAACTTTACACCGTTATCAGCCACTCCCCATTTCTCCCTCCCTCCTGCTCTGGCAACCACCATTTCACTCTGATTCTATAAACTTGAGTATTTCATAAACCTCATATAAGTGGAAACATGCAGTACATAGCACCCTGAACACATCCAATCTTATCTGATTGATTTTTTATTTGCTTGATTTAATCCATTTCCTTTTTTATCTCTACATTGTTTTAATTACAACTATTTAAAAACAGGACACATCTGCTTCATCCACACTTAAAATACATTCACTGTCACTTGAAAAAGAAATATTGCCAACCACAGAGAAACATTTGGAAGGGTCCGAGCCCTGCAGGTACCCACTGTCCTCTCCTTACCGAGGTTTTCAGTTTCACCACGACATTTTCTTTTAGAGCTTGTTCTAACTCAGACTTCAGAGAGAATCCCGGAAGATTAAGAGCATCTTCCTTGGGTGGCCTGAAGTACAGAGGTGGCAGGGTCTATCTGCAATCCTATGGCTCAGTTAGTACATAATTTCATGCCCATGTGGCTTTAAATTCAGAATCTAATTTCATCCAAATAGCCAATCATCCCTGTTAAACAGCGCAGTGGTGTACAGAATAATTACAGCAAAAGCCTGCACCTCCCTATGGGCCCTGGATACATAGGACAGTTTTTAACAATTCCTCTGCCATATACTGTCCTAGGAAAAACAGAGGAACGGGTGCCAGTGGGGGTGGTCATGAGTCTGCACCCCCTTAGTGCACAGGATGGGCTCTGCACACTGCCTGCACATTTGGGAGGCCAGGTGGGGAATGAGCCCAGAGGCTTTCCCTTCAGCTGCTCTGGCTTTGCACTCCTGCCAGGTTGGTCTCTGTGGGAGCCAAAGAGCAAAGAGCCTCTCCAGCATAAAGCAGGCATTATGAATGCATCTGTTTCGCCAGCTCAGCACGGCAGCGTGACTAGAGATAAATATTTTTGGCAAACAGTATAGCAGGTGCTGTTACCATGTAGGGACACAGTAGTGCTTGAGCAACACAAGTAAGTTACTTGGACTTTGGAAATCAAGAGCCATAACACCAAGGGATGATGGATGGCAGCAAAGAATGAGGTGATCTGGAAGGCTCATCGTTTGCAGTACTGGATAAGGTTCTTTTCCTTCTGGGTAGCTTTGAAGAAGCAGAGGCACAAGGAGGCCTAGGTCTTGCTCACTGCTCACTGCCAGTGGGACGTGCTGCCTCCAAGTGCCCAGGCTCTGGGTTGAGGCGGAGGGGGGCCTAAGGGCCTCTGTCTCTAAACTTAAACAGGCCTTTGCATTCAAGGTGCAATGCATTCAGCAACTTCCTTTCTTCTGAACATTTGCTTTCCATTTCAAGTCAGCTCCTGTGGTCCCTGCCAAACTTTGCAATCTCTCCTGAAAGGCAGAATTCATGCAGCGGGAAGGCAGCTTCCACACGGGCAGATCAAGAAGTTTTCACCTCAGACAGACGTCATTAAATGGATTGGAGGCCTTTGGGACCTACAACCTGAAAAGGTCATGTGTATTTGTGTCTGTAGGTATGTGAGCATGTGGACGTGTGTTTACATGGGTGCCTGTGAGTTTGTGTATACACTGCCGCTCTTTCCACTGAAGTGAAAGAGAAGCTTATCTATGCAGCTCACTGATGAAGTATTGAAACTTTCATGTAGAGAGCAATGACTGTTAACTCCATTCATTATAGATACCCTGACTGAGCATCCCCCGAGTTTCAGAACAGAAAGTAACAGAAGCCCTTCAGACTGCCCAGTACCCGACAAAACAGCTTCAAAGCAATTCCCCAAAACATTCTAGGCTCTTCCTTTTTCAAAAGACTGACAGCTTCTCTTCTTGAGGAACGATAGTGCTACTGCCAAGGGCATCTGCTCCAAACCTTCTGCTCATTGCTCCAGCTTCCAAAGGTGAGCTACTACTTATCTGGAATGTTCACTATCCTTCTGTATCTCCATTTTTTCTGAAATGTCAACTCCTTCTCATGGTGGTTTGAAAATCAACAGTTCACCTGACCTCTCCAGGCCTTGACCTTAAACACCAATGAGGCCAGCTCTCCTTGAGATCAGTGTTATTACTTGACACCTAACTATTGCTATGAGATGCATGACATATTTTACTTCTAATCCTTTGAATTCAACAGGCAGTAGGGCAAAGTGATTAAGAATGCAGGCTTTAGAATGAGTGTGCCATGGCTCATAATCCTAGATACTCCATTAGCTGGTTACATGGATTTGAATTAGTAGTTTCATGTTCCCATGCCTCAGTTCATTTATCTGTAAAATGGCAATAATAACAGTACTTACCTCATCAGATCTGTGTGAGAATTCAATGAATTAATATAATGTAAGATGCTTTAAAAAGTTGGGCACACAATAAGTGTTCAATAAATGTTCCTCTTATTACCTACATGACAACTCTGCAAGGTGCATCTTATTCCACTACTCTAAATGAGGAAGCTGCACGTGGAGAGGTAGGGAGGCTCCACAGAGAGTAAATGTCAAAGCCACATTTTAAATTAAAAAGTATCATTCTTCACAACCTGTGCTCTTACCTCACTACCTGCTGACGCTCAGTTCAGTGACACGCTAGGCATTGGTTCTAAGCCTTATAGACTCCTGGGCATAATTAAAGGTAGGCAAAGTGATGGCAACAATTGATGATAATAGTTCTAATTATAAAAGCCTGTGTTTCTCTGTTCTAGTGCCAGCACGCACCCCCTACCACAAGCCTTTCCAAAAGAGAATAGTGATTTTATTTCTCATGGTTTCTGCATGCAAGAGGTGAAGGGGAAAGAGAACAAAGGAAGAAAAGTGAGTCCGGAAGTGAAGAGACCGGGACATCTGGAGGAGAAGGAAAAAGCTTATTTTCTTCAGAGGAAGAATATATCTTCTTCATTTTCCCTTTTTAAAATTCTTTCCCTGTGTGGTCTTCTTGTTTATTTTTTTACCTTAATTTTGTATTCGATTTTTTTCTGAAAATTTGGAGGAATTTTTTTTCTGGTGATTACATTTCTATCTATGACTTTACAGAATACATTTAATCCTCTTTTCCTTTCAAGGAATAGAAGGCTTTTTTAGAATTATTAAGGTTAGAAATCGTTCCTTTGTGGTTTGTCCTGCAGGCATCTTTATTTAATAAATCCTTGCCTACTCAAAGTCACAGTGGTGTGTTTTCGCAGTACCAATTAACTTTATGCTTTGACCAAAGATGAAATTAGCTCATATATTTTTCCTTTCCATTCACCTCCCTCTACTCTTTTGCCCCTTTTAGCTGATGATATCATCATTTTGGTGTTTGCTTTGTAATGGTAAATATACTTGTACCTTTATCCAGAGGATGCCCAAGGACAAGGCTGTGGGGACAGTCCATTCCAGGTGCTAGCTGTAAGAATATACATTGTTCCTTAGAAAAATTTAAAACAAACAAAGACATCAAATCAGTCAGATCATAATAACAATAATACAGCACCAGTAATATAATACAGATTAGTGATAAAATATTCCTCCTAAGGAGATGCCACTCCCACTGCTTTGTGCCCCTTTGCACGTCTCTCTGTTATTTTATCAGCTTTACATAATATCTTTTAATGTTTCACTGTAAAAGATGAGAAAAACAACAAAATAATAATAAATTACTCTCTCTCTTTACCCTTTGCCAATATTGTCAGGATCTGTAGCATTTATGTTGTCTGTTCCGTTATGTCGTTTTTGTGCAATTAAGTAGATTCAGTACCACCACCATTTTCCTATACTTACCATCCATGTCCTGATGGTAAGGACATCCATTATCCTTTAGTAGTTTTTTATTTAAGATTTACTTATTTGAGAGAGAGAACATGTGAGGAAAGGGGGACAGAGGGAGAGAGAATCCCAAGCAGAGACAGATTCAGGGCTCAATATCACAAACCTGAGATCAGGACCTTAGTCCAAACCAAAAGTCAGATGTTTAACCTACTACACCACCCAGACACCCTTATTCTTTAGTCATTTTTTAAAGACAGGGTCAAAAGTCCCTGCATTCTAACATATTGAAAAATTTGTATTAATATAAGGCGCATATTTTGGCTGGGTATAAAATTCTTAAGTACTGCCCGCCATTTTCTGTGAAGAAGTCTGAGCCTGGACTACTGTTTTTGATTGGAATTTCTCTTTTACTTGAAACTTGCTTGTATCATTCTGGGTAAAATTTTCCTAGGAAACAGAATATCCTTTCAAACTATAGATTCTTCTTTTTCTGTAAAATTGTCTAAATATTTTTCTGAATCATTATCTCCATTTTTCCTCTTTAGGACACCAACTATTTATATCACCTTTGACTGTTTATTACTTTTTCTCTAATCTTTTTAACTTTTTGCTTCCGTTTCAGTGTGTTCATTTTGATTATGCCCCTTACTGTGTTTTCATCAGTGTCAGGTTTCTGTTATGCTGCTAATCGTTTTGCCTTTAGTTCTATAGCAGTTTTTATTTCTTTTTTATTTCTACTTTACTGTGACTTTTTCCTGAACCCTGTCAGCTCACAGTTCATCTCTTTGTGCTCTCTAGCCAGCTCCCCTTGATGCCTTTTATTTCTGCTTGGTCTCTTTTCTGTGTTAGAGCAATTGCTTCTTTAATTTCTTTAATGGCTGGTGAGATATCTGGATACAATAGTCATCTGCAATGTATGTTTACTGAACATTCTTTATCAGCAATATGTGTCTTTTTTTCTTTCTAGTAGAAACTGTATGGATATATGCTGATTTCTTTTTTCCCCTATCATTTGAATGAGATAAGTTTTTCATGAACCAATTCAATGGTTTGTCATGTGGGGAAGGAGCCAGGACATGTAGTATTTATGAGAGCTCTCTGAGAATTTACTTTTCCCTAGCTGTGAGTTCCTCAGTTGTAGGGAGGATTATTACTTAAAGACTCCCCTAGTGCCACCCATCACCACAAGGACAGGCTGCTTCTTGCAAATTGTTTAGTTATGTAATCCTCCTTTAGCCATGTTGTTCCTCATTTCTCAGAACAATACCAAGCAGAGGGAAAACTCCCAGGCAAGCTAATGAACTTTGTTTCCAATGTCCTGGCAAGGGCTTTAGTTCTGCACCCCTACATGAGACTCTATCTTGGAAAGTACAATAGTTTCTAGGATCTATTCACATGGTCATATTTTTAATTCTATGTGTCCCTAGGTGGTTTGATCATGATCACCGCCATCTTTATAATACTTTGCCTACATGATTGATCAAAATTTATGCTCTCACTTTCATTGGAGACAGACATCATGTTCCCATTTCTCATTCTTTTCTTGTTGCTTTTGGGTAAAACAAAAGGGGGAGAAAGAAATGCCAATTTTATATTGCTGTCTTGAGAATGGAAATCACTAGCTCTTCTTAAGAGAGAACCAATTTTGTAACTAAAAATAACATTTAGAGAGCAATACAAAAAAAGGAAGAAGGGGTAAATTTAACCTTCCAGTAGAAAATCTTCTCTTTGCAAAGAAAGCCATCACTACGCACTCTTGGGTTCTGGTTGGCTTTTCACTCTAGTTACTGTCCTTATTGGGAAATCCATGACTAAATCATATTGTTTGGCATGACTTGTTAACATGGAGGTCATGTTACTTCAGTCCCAGATATTTGTCATTGCAACAGATGCTGCAGATCCAATAGCAATTGACAAAAGTTTTAACTCATAAAAGGGGAGAATTAGAATAGCAGTTGCCAGGAGTTGGGTGAAGGGAGAAATGGGGAATTATTTATCAATGTGTACAAAGTTTTAGTTATGCAAAAGGAATAAGTACCAGATATCTTCTGTAAAATATAGTACCTATAGTTAACAATATAATACTGTGCACTATAAATATGAGAATACAGTTCATGTTAAATGTTCTTGCCATCACATACACAGACACACACACACATGAATACAAAAACATTTTTGAAGGTGAAAGATTTGCTTAGTATATTGGTCATGGTGATGGTAAGGACAGGTATAAGCATATGTCTAAATCCATCAAGATGTATACATTGAATGTGTGGATTTTTATGTAGCATTTATACCTCAATAAAGCTAAAACACACACACACACACACACAAAACTACAACTTTCTTCTAATAGCAATAAGACTATGATTTATCCCATGATATTATTGAATACATTGGGGTTTTTTTATTTAAGAATACAATTCTGAAGTGATAACACAGAATTATTTAACAGAGAAGAACTAGTTATATCCACTGTCACTCAGATTTTTTTATTTGTGGGTGGCAGAAAGACTGGTAACACAAGAGAATTTTCACTGCTGAAAGCATCATAGAATTAGCTGTCACACTTGACATTAATGCTAATTATGGACAAACTGAATTTTCTGACAGATTTTCTGCAGCCAGTAATTTAGGAAAAGTGCTCTGCTTTGGAACACCAAGAATGTCAGCTAAAGGTCAGCTTCCAGGGCATTGAAATGACCCCTTCACATAACAAGATGTTAAAATTGGACTCTTTTTTTCCTTAGTCTAAAGCTGGAGAAAGCAGACAATGGATACTAAGTACCCTTACATTACAAAGTGCAAGCTCACCTCTGTAGTACTTGCAAAGTGAGTGATAAGAAATCAAGTTGCCATGATTCCTCATCAACTCTCTTGAGGTATAAAAAGATGGAAGTTAAAAGGATTGCAGAGCAATATCACTGCAGCAAATTCTGGAAGGCTATAATATTTTTACTTCCCCTCCTAGACAGTGGAGAGAGGGGTGGTGTAGGGAGGGAAGGAAAGTAGCAGAAACATCTAGTGAATAGCTGAAAGCATTTGACCTTGACTGCCTGGCATATGTGGGGTCTAAAGACATATATCAGAACCATGATGGAAGAAGTCTGAGGCAAGAAGCTGAAGTCTGTGGCTACAGAGTAAAACCCTACACCGGGAAGAAACTACAATTCGTGGTGGGACAAGGATTTGTGAGTGGTTTTAGTGGTGAGATGTGGGACACATTGGGAAGAAAGCTGACCCAGAGCTACCTTTAAGTGGACTTTGCTCACTTGAAGTTGGAGATCCCCCACAACTGCATGATAGAACCCAAAAATTAGCATAGGATGAGCTGCCAGATATACAGAGGCTGAGACTCAAATTATGAGAATTACAATTAGGGAATCCAACATGAGTATTTCTGTGGAAGCCAGAAATGCAACCAAAAGAAATTAATTAGTGTTAGGGATCTGCCACAGATAGAGGGCACCAGTGCCAGGATTTCATTCCCTATGTAGAGTTAACTACTGTTAATACCACTATAGATTAGTTTTACCTATCCTAGAACTTTACATAAATGGGCTAATATAGTATATACTCTTTTGTGTCTGATTTACTTTTCTCAGAATAATATTTTTGAGGTATATTCATAATGTTGCATGTATCAGTGGGTTATTTTTCTTTCTTATTACTGAGTATATATCATTAAATAAATATAGTTCAATATGTTTGTCTAGAAGCTCTGTATGTTTTGTCTTTATGTTAGATCCTTTTTTAAAAAAAAGTTGTATTTATTTTAGAGAAGAGAGAGAGAGTGAGGGTGGGGGAGGAACAGAGGGAGAAGGTGAGGGAGAGGGAAAAGGAGAGAATCTCAAGCAGACTCTATGCTGACCATGAAGCCCATCAAAGGGCTTGATCCCACAGCTCTGAGATCATGATATGAGCCAAAACCAAGAGCTGGATGCTCATCTGACTGAGCCATCAAATCACCACTTTACATTTGATTCTATCCTCCAATTTAAACTAATGTTTTATGTATGGCATGATGTATGGGTTGAAGTTCCTTTTTTTCATACAAATATTCAGTTTTTCCTGCATCATTCTTGAAAAGACTCTCATTTATTCATTCAATTATCCAATTACTGTTGTTACATAACAAACTGCCACAGAAATGAATGGCTTAGAACATGTCTTTTATTCTGGTCACTATTTTTGGATCAGGAATTTGAGAAAGGCTCTGCTGGGCAGTTCTTAATTTGGAGTTGCTCATGTAGATATACTCAGATGTTGCTTGGGACGGCAACAATCTAAAGCCTCAGTTAGGCTGGACCTTAGATGGTGCACATTCACATGACTGGCATGTTAGCTGTCAGCTGGAAGCTCAGCTGAGAGTGCCAACTGAAATATCTACACATGATCTCTCTAGTATGGCAGTCACAGGGTAGTCAATCTTACACAATGACTGGCTTCTCCCAAAATAAATGTCCCAAGAAAACCTGCAGAAGGTGTGTGGCCTTTCATGACCTACTTTCAGAAATTATGTAGTGTCACTTCCATCATATTCTTTTGATTAAAGCAGTCATAGAACCATCCAGATCCAAGAGAACCTCACATCTTGATCAGGAGTATATCTAAGAATTTGTAGTCATCTTTAAAATCATAACATCATATCTGGGGATCTATTTATAGACTCTTTTTTCTGTTTTATTGATCTATTCATCTATCCTCATATCAATAGTAATATCTTGATTATTATAATTTAAAATAAGTCTTCAAATACAGTAGTATAGGTTCTTAATTTTTTAAAACATTTTGGCTATGCTATATTCACATTTTCATATAAAGCAGCTTCTCAGTTTCTATTAAAGAAAAAAAAAAAAAACCTGTTCGGATTTTAACTGGCATTGTATTGAATCCATGGAACAATTTGGGAAAAGTTGATTTCTTAACACTATTAAATCTTGCAGCCCATAAATGGTATATTTCTCCATGTATTTAGGTTTTTATTCTCAGCATTGTTTTGTGGTGTTTCATGTAGAGAATGTACACATCTTTCATTAGACTTATTCCTATGTATTTTATAATTGTTGATGTTACTGGCAATGGAATTGACTTTTAATTTCATTTTTCCAATTATTTCTTGCTATATCATATATGGAAATTCAAATATATTAGTACATTGACCTTGAATCCTGAAACCTTGCTAAATTTATGTTATAACTTGTTATACTGTACATCTCCAACACAATTTTTATTTTTTATTTTTTTTAAATTTATTTTTATTGGTGTTCAATTTACCAACATACAGAATAACCCCCAGTGCCCGTCACACATTCACTCCCACCCCCCGCCCTCCTCCCCTTCTACCCCCCTAGTTCGTTTCCCAGAGTTAGGAGTCTTTATGTTCTGTCTCCCTTTCTGATATTTCCCACACATTTCTTCTCCCTTCCCTTATATTCCCTTTCACTATTATTTATATTCCGCAAATGAATGAGAACATATAATGTTTGTCCTTCTCTCTTACTTGTCCAAGTAAGATTGACTTACTGCACTCAGCATAATACCCTCCAGTTCCATCCACGTTGAAGCAAATGGTGGGTATTTGTCATTCCTAATGACTGAGTAATATTCCATTGTATACATAAACCACATCTTCTTTATCCACTCATCTTTCGATGGACACCAAGGCTCCTTCCACAGTTTGGCTATTGTGGACATTGCTGCTAGAAACATCGGAGTGCAGGTGTCCCAGCGTTTCATTGCATCTGTATCTTTGGGGTAAATCCCCAACAGTGCAATTGCTGGGTTGTAGGGCAGGTCTATTTTTCACTCTTTGAGGAACCTCCACAATTTTCCAGAGTGGCTGCACCAGGTCACATTCCCACCAACAGTGTAAGAGGGTTCCCTTTTCTCCGCATCCTCTCCAAATTTTGCGGTTTCCTGCCTTGTTAATTTTCCCCATTCTCACCGGTGTGAGGTGGTATCTCGTGGTTTTGATTTGTATTTCCCTGATGGCAAGTGATGCAGAGCATTTTCTCATGTGCTTGTTGGCCATGTCTATGTCTTCCTCTGTGAGATTTCTCTTCATGTCTTTTGCCCATTTCATGATTGGAATGTTTGTTTCTTTGGAGTTGAGTTTAATAAGTTCTTTATAGATCTTGGAAACTAGCCCTTTATCTGATATGTCATTTGCAAATATCTTCTCCCATTCTGTAGGCTGTCTTTTAGTTTTGTTGACTGTATCCTTTGCTGTGCAAAAGCTTCTTATCTTGATGAAGTCCCAATAGTTCATTTTTGCTTTTGTTTCTTTTGCCTGTATGGATGTATCTTGCAAGAAGTTACTTGGCCGAGTTCAAAAAGGGTGTTGCCTGGGTTCTCCTCTAGGATTTTGATGGAATCTTGTCTCAGATTTACATCTTTCATCCATTTTGAGTTTATCTTTGTGTATGGTGAAAGAGAGTGGTCTAGTTTCATTCTTCTGCATGTGGATGTCCAATTTTCCCAGCACCATTTATTGAAGAGACTGTCTTTCTTCCAATGGATAGTCTTTCCTCCTTTATCGAATATTAGTTGACCATAAAGTTCAGGGTCCACTTCTGGGTTCTCTATTCTGTTCCATTGATCTATGTGTCTGTTTTTGTGCCAGGACCACACTGTCTTGATGACCACAGCTTTGTAGTACAACCTGAAATCTGGCATTATGATGCCCCCAGCTATGGTTTTCTTTTTTTAAATTCCCCTGGCTATTCAGGGTCTTTTCTGATTCTACACAAATCTTAAAATAATTTGTTCTAACTCTCTGAAGAAAGTCCATGGTATTTTGATAGGGATTGCATTAAACGTGTAAATTGCCTTGGGTAACATTGACATTTTCACAATATTAATTCTGCCAATCCATGAGCATGGGATATTTTTCCATCTCTTTGTGTCTTCCTCACTTTCTTTCAGAAGTGTTCTGGAGTTTTTAGGGTATTGATTCTTTACCTCTTTGGTTAGGTTTATTCCTAGGTATCTTATGCTTTTGGGTGCAATTGTAAATGGGATTGACTCCTTAATTTCTCTTTCTTCAGTCTCATTGTTAGTGTATAGAAATGCCACTGATTTCTGGGCATTGATTTTGTATCCTGCCACGCTACCAAATTGCTGTATGAGTTCTAGCAATCTTGGGGTGGAGGCTTTTGGGTTTTCTATGTAGAGTATCATGTCATCGGCGAAGAGGGAGAGTTTGACTTCTTCTTTGCCAATTTGAATGCCTTTAATGTCTTTTTGTTGTCTGATTGCTGAGGCGAGGACTTCCAGTACTATGTTGAATAGCAGTGGTGAGAGTGGACATCCCTGTCGTGTTCCTGATCTTAGGGGAAAGGCTCCCAGTGCTTCCCCATTGAGAATGATATTTGCTGTGGGCTTTTCATAGATGGCTTTTAAGATGCTGAGGAATGTTCCCTCTATCCCTGCACTCTGAAGAGTTTTGATCAGGAATGGATGCTGTATTTTGTCAAATGCTTTCTCTGCATCTAATGAGAGGATCATATGGTTCTTGGTTTTTCTCTTGCTGATATGATGAATCATACTGATTGTTTTACACGTGTTGAACCAGCCTTCTGTCCCGGGGAATAATCCTACTTGGTCATGATGAATAATTTTCTTAATGTACTGTTGGATCCTATAGGCTAGTATCTTGTTGAGAATTTTTGCATCCATGTTCATCAGGGATATTGGTCTGTAATTCTCCTTTTCGGTGGGGTCTTTGGTTTTGGAATTAAGGTGATGCTGGCCTCATAGAACGAATTTGGAAGTACTCCATCTCTTTCTATCTTTCCAAACAGCTTTAGGAGAATAGGTATGGTTTCTTCTTTAAACGTTTGATAGAATTCCCCTGGGAAGCCATCTGGCCCTGGACTTTTCTGTCTTGGAAGGTTTTTGATGACTGCTTCAATTTCCTCCCTGGTTATTGGCCTGTTCAGGTTTTCTATTTCTTCCTGTTCCAGTTTTGGTAGTTTGTGGCTTTCCAGGAATGCGTCTTTTTCTTCTACATTGCCTAATTTATTGGCGTAGAGCTGCTCATAATATGTTTTTAAAATCGTTTGTATTTCCTTGGTGTTGGTAGTAATCTCTCCTTTCTCATTCATGATTTTATTAATTTGAGTCTTCTCTCTCTTCTTTTTAATAAGGCTGGCTAATGGTTTATCTATCTTATTAATTCTTTCAAAGAACCAACTCCTGGTTCTGTTGATCTGTTCCACAGTTCTTCTGGTCTCGATTTCGTTGAGTTCTGCTCGAATCTTTATTAACTCTCTTCTTCTCCTGGGTGTAGGATCTATTTGCTGTTTTTTCTCTAGCTCCTTTATGTGTAAGGTTAGCTTTTGTATTTCAGTTCTTTCCAGTTTTTGAATGGATGCTTGTATTGCGATGTATTTCCCCCTTAGGACTGCTTTTGCTGCATCCCAAAGATTTTGAACGGTTCTATCTTCATTCTCATTAGTTTCCAAGAATCTTTTTAATTCTTCCTTAATTTCCTGATTGACCCTTTCATCTTTTACCAGTATGGTCCTTAACCTCCACATGTTTGTGGTCTTTCCAAACTTCTTGTTGTGATTTCGTTCTAATTTCAAGGCATTATGGTCTGAGAATATGCAGGGGATTATCCCAATCTTTTGGTATCGGTTCAGACCCGATTTGTGACCCAGTATGTGGTCTATTCTGGAGAAAGTTCCATGTGCACTTGAGAAGAATGTGTATTCAGTTGAGTTTGGATGTAAAGTTCTGTAGATATCTGTGAAATACATCTGGTCCAGTGTATCATTTAAAGCTCTCGTCTCTTTGGAGATGTTGTGCTTAGAAGACCTATTGAGTATAGAAAGAGCTAGATTGAAGTCACTAAGTATAAGTGTATTATTATCTAAGTATTTCTTCACTTTGGTTATTAATTGATTGATATATTTGGCAGCTCCCAATTTCGGGGCATATATATTGAGGATTGTTAAGTCCTCTTGTTGGATAGATCCTTTAAGTATGTTTTAGTGTCCCTCTTCATCTCTCACTATGGTCTTTGGGGTAAATTTTAGTTTATCTAAGGATGGCTACCCCTGCTTTCTTTTGAGGACCATTCGAATGGTAAATGGTTCTCCAACCTTTTATTTTCAGGCTGTAGGTGTCCTTCTGTCTAAAATGAGTCTCTTGTAGACAGCAAATAGATGGTTCCTACTTTTTTATCCAGTCTGAAACCCTGCGCCTTTTGATGGGGTCATTAAGCCTGTTCACGTTCAGAGTTACTATTGAGAGATATGAGTTTAGTGTCACCATGATATCTATTCAGTCCTTGTTTTTGTGGATTGTTCCACTGAACTTCTTCTTAAAGGGGAATTTTAAGAGTCCCCCTTAAAATTTCTTGCAGAGCTGGTTTGGAGGTTACATATTCTTTCAGTTCCTGCCTGTCTTGGAAGCTCTTGATCTCTCCTTCCATTTTGAATGAGAGCCTTGCTGGATAAAGTATTCTTGGTTGCATGTTCTTCTCATTTAGGACCTGAATATATCCTGCCAGCCCTTTCTGGCCTGCCAGGTCTCTGTGGAGAGGTCTGCTGTTACCCGAATACTCCTTCCCATAAAAGTCAGGGAATTCTTGTCTCTTGCTTCTTTAAGGACCTTCTCTTTATCTTTGGAATTTGCAAGCTTCACTATTAAATGTCGAGGTGTTGAACGGTTTTTATTGATTTTAGGGGGGGATCTCTCTATTTCCTGGATCTGAATGCCTGTTTCCCTTCCCAGATTAGGAAAGTTTTCAGCTAGGATTTGTTCAAATACATATTCTGGCCCTCTGTCCCTCTCGGCACTCTCAGGAACCCCAATTAAACGTAGGTTTTTCTTCCTCAGGCTGTCGTTTATTTCCCTTAATCTATCCTCACGGTCTTTTAATTGTTTGTCTCTTTTTTCCTCAGTTTCCCTCTTTGCCATCAACTTGTCTTCTATATCACTCACTCATTTTTCCACCTCGTTAACCCTCGTCGTTAGGACTTCTAGTTTGGATTGCATCTCATTCAATTGATTTTTCATTTCTGCCTGATTAGCTCTAAATTCTGCAGTCATGAAGTCTCTTGAGTCCTTTATGCTTTTTTCTAGAGTCACCAGTAGCTGTATAATAGTGTTTCTGAATTGGCTTTCTGACATTGAATTGTAATCCAGATTTTGTAACTCTGTGGGAGAGAGGACTGTTTCTGATTCTTTCTTTTGAGGTGAGGTTTTCCTTCTAGTATATTGCTCAGCGCAGTGGCCAAAAGCAAGTTGTATTGGGAAAAGGAGAAAAAGAGAAGAGAGAAAGAAGGAAAGAAAAGAGAAAAAGAAAAAAAGAAAAGAGGAAGAAAAAAAGAAAAAGAAGAAGAAAAAGAGAAAGAGAAAGAAAAAGAAAGAAAGGAAAAAAAGGGTGGGGGAAGGAAACAAAAAGAAAAAAAAAAAAAACACCAAAAACCAAAAAAACAACAACAACACCAAAAAAAAAAAAAAAAAAAAAAAAAAAACCACGGGGGAGTATCTTCTGATTCTGTATACTTTAAGTCCCTTGACTTCCCCTGGATCTTGTCCGTCTAGCTGGTCTGCTGGGGGAGGGGCCTGCTGTGATTTTCAGGTGTTAGCACTTGGGGGAGCTGCTCTGCCCCTGCCTGGTGCAGGGCTCCGTGGGGGTTGTTTACCCCGTGAGGCCCCAGGAGGAACAACCACAGTGGCGGGGCCAGCTCTGCAGCCCTGGAGTCAGCTCCCGCAGTAGCTCCGGGGCTCTCCGTCTGCAGGGCCTGGGGGCTCCCGGGCGGGGCCGCTGATGTGCTCAGCTTGGGGCAGGAGCGTCCTCGCTGTCCTGGGCCCTCCCGGCCTCTGCCTGTCCCGGGGGAGGCCAGATCCTGGGCTGTGTCCCGGCGCCCTGTGCTCCGGGGCCTGCGCTGTTGGATTCGCGCTCCCGCCCCGCAGCCCCCTCCGCGGAGCCGCCGCCCGAGCCCCTCCGAGCTGCTCCGGGTCCCGCCGTGCGCGCTGCAGCCCTTAGGGAGCTCGGCCGCGGGGTGTGGGGCGCTCCCAGGGGCGCAGGTGCCTGTTAGTGTCCCAGGGAGCCCGAGGGCATCCCCGCCCTCCTGGGTCCTGCTCCAACTCCCTGGGAGCCCCTTTCCGCGGGGAAGGTTGGTGCAGCTCCTGCTCCTCCGGGACGGGGCTCTCCTGTCCTGGGGACACTCGCCCCGGCCTCAGCCCAGCTCCTCGCGGGGCCCCTCCCCCTTGGAGGCCTTTTGTGTCTTTATTTCTTTTTCCCCGTCTTCCTACCTTGATAGAAGCGCGAACTCTTCTCACTGTAGCATTCCAGCTGGTCTCTCTTTAAATCTCAGGCCGAATTCGTAGGTTTTCAGGATAATTTGAAGGTTTTCTAGATAATTTGGTGGGGACAGGTGATTTGGGGACCCTACTCCTCCGCCATCTTGCCCCTCCTCCATCCAACACAATTTTTTAAAATAGTTTTAGTCTTGTTCTCAAATTTGGGGATCAAATCTGAAATTTTTTTGGCATTAATTTTTTTCCTTGTTTTTCTGCTTCAATCTCACTCTTCCTTATTTCAGGGACTTCAATTACTCATAAGTTAGACTCACTGTTGTTGCCCCACAGATCTCTGAGGCCATTTATTTTTTTAGTGTCTTTTCCTCTGATTCAATTTGGATACTTTGTTGATCTTCTGCTGTGTTCAATCTTCTGTTAAACTCATCCAGGGCATTTTCCATTTCATATATTTTATTTTTTTCAGTTCCAGTGTTTCCATTTACTTCTTGTTTTATAATTCTAATTTCTCTGCTGAGATTACCCATCTGTTCATTAATAATGACATTTTTTTAAATCATTGAATATATTTATAAAAGCTGTTTAAGTTCTTTTCGGCTGATTGCAATTTCTCTGCCATCTCTGGGTCTGTTTCCATTGATTATTTTATCTAATGATTATAGAGCACATTTTCCTACTTCTTTTGATAAGCCAGAGCAGCCCAGTATCTTAGTTGTGGCCTTTCTCACCCAATTAAATGCCTGCCTGCAGTTTCAGCAAGATCTCTCTATTTTGGTTGATCTGAATTTTAATGCCACCCTGACTCTGTGATCTCCAAAACTGCAGGTCAACTCATAGTTCCCTAAGTAGCTATTTGCTGCCAGGCCTTGAAGAGTCTCTCTATACATGCAGCTTAGTATTTGGTCAAAGATTTAAGGGGACCCCCATGCAGATTTATGAAACTCTTTTTCTGCCCAGGTGCCTCCTTTCAGGGATCCATCCTTGCAAATTTCAACTGTAGCAACCCCAAACTCTGATATCTCCATGCAGTTAGACTGTGGTGCTTTGCTTGGATTCCAAATTCCTGCGCCATGGTCTAAAAGTGCCTCCAGTTAGAAATCTGGGGTAATCATGGGCTCATATATCTTCCTTCACACAGAGATTACAGCCTATTACTGCCTGTTGTCCATCATCTGAAAATGGTTGCTCCATATATATTTGCCTAGCTTTATAATTGTTTATGCTAGAAGAGTTAGTCAAGTACCAGTTATCATCTTGGCTAGAAAGTCAGTTGATAGTTTATTATCTAAGATTGCCTGGAGACATCAGAAACTGGTTAAGATTTCATTCCAGTTACAGGAATAAAATATCCATAATGTTTGAAAGGACAATAATGAGAAATAATAAATTAGTTTTCCACTTGTACCCTACAGAGTTCAATTGATTCAATATACTAGTTATATTATCATATCAGAAATATATGTATATATGTGGAATAAGAGAGTATGTTTGGGGAGCACTAATGCTGCCCCTTTAATTAGGGAATGGAGAGAATGGTGACCCATAAAACCTTGATTATAAAGGAATAAAGCTGGAGTGGGTTGGAGCAGGAGAACCTTGAGTTTGGATTCAGTCCCAACTCTATTTCTTATTAACATTATTGAGCAAAGTCATTTAACCTCTCAAAGTCAATGTCCCCCACCATTCCAGCTGGATTAAAATATTGGCTCACCTCCTTCTTGTCATGAGTAGCAGATGTGAAATGTATGCAAACTCCCTACAAATGCTAGTCTTTATTAATGGGAACTTGATTTAGGAGCATATGAGTAAGGAGGAAAGAAGGAAAAGAAAGGAGAGGAGACGAGAGAAGAGGAGAAGAGAGGATGGAAGGAAGGAAGGAAGGAAGGGAGGGAGGGAGGAAGAAAGGAAGGAAGGAAGGAAGGAAGGAAGGAAGGAAGGAAGGAAGGAAGGAAAAAGAGAGGAAAGAAAGAAAGAAAGAAAGAAAGAAAGAAAGAAAGAAAGAAAGAAAGAAAGAAAGAGAAAAGGCTTTATCCTAGAATGTAGGTACATATTCTGTTCTAACTTTTTATTTTCTAAGTATGTACAATAATACTAGCAACCCCATTTGTTCAGTGCTTATTACATGCCAGACAGTTTTGCAGATGTTGGTTTATTTACTGGCTACCCTAAACTTGAATCACAGGTATTAACATCCTGATTTTGCAAATGAGGGAACCAAGGCTAAACAAAGTTAAACTGGCTCAAGGGCAAATGGCAAACCAAGAAATCAAACTCAGACTCTTGCATCTACAAAGCCTATATTTTTGCCATTACACCACATGGACCATGGGCAATCATCACTTCTCTAGGCTTCAGGGCCCTCCTCCATGATTTGAGTCATTTGCTAAGTATTACTATCCCTTTCCATAAAAACATGCATAATTGCAACATGATTTTCTAATTTTACTAAACCTCACGCATAAAGAAATCTAATCTAATTCTAAATCTACTTAACTTGGAAATGTTGAATTCTAGGAGTATATTTGGTCTGGTTTTCATATTCAGTTTCTGATTTGTTATCAGTAAAGACTTCAGTCTGAGCAATGATTTTCTCACCTTATTCTAATCAATCACACAGGACTTGGTGCTCAACTTTTTTCTCCTTTATGCTAGTCAAGTTCACAGTGGATTTCTAGATGTGTCATCTGTTATTGCTTGCCATAGAGGTGGTGGAAATGTAACATAGGTAAGTATTTTTGAAACAGAGTCTCCCTGCTTATTCTGATGCACCCTCTGTCCACAGAGATCACACTGCAGTTTTATATTATTTCGTCCTATGCTCACTAGCACTAATTATCATTTTATCTCTTTATTTTTAAATCTATACAATCCATGGCAATAAAATTATCAGTTTGCAGAGATGGCCTGAGAAGTGAGAAAAGAGAAAAACTTCATCTCTATGTCTGCTTTGACAAGATTAGAAATGGGGACGTGATGGAAGAAGCAAAGAGGCCCCATGCAGAAGCAGAGGCCAAACTTTGTAATGGCCAGAGGTCATTCTACCAGCATCAATGGACAGAGGGCACATTTGAATAAGCATATCAAATACATGTCAGAGAGTCATTCCCCACCACCACCCGACAATCACCGCAGGTAGTAGCAGGTAGTATAGTTGGATCTGCACCGTGTATGTGAAAGGCATTGAAGGGAAGGAAAAACTGGCCAGTGAGGTTGGCTGTGTAACAGCTTCAGAGGGAGAAAGGAGCTGTTTCCAAATATTTCTACCATATGTAGGAAAATAAAAAGGTACAAACTGACTAGTTAAGTCAGATGTTCTCCTGGCACAATCTGGAGATCCAATGGGGACCTAAACCCCTATATTTTCCTGGTCGTAACAGTCTTTGATACCTTCTAGTGTTAGGTCTCCGAGGAGAATGGAAACTGACCAGTAGTGATGCACTAACTCACCTGTCACCTCCAAATCATTACTTTCTCTCCCTGTATATATATCAGCAACAAGGGTCACTCACCAATCATCTGGCTGAAATACAGGCTTTGAAAGCATGCTTCCTCCTACAGAAATTCAGTTTGTGTCTAGCTCCAAGTTGACCTCTTTTTCAATCTCTTGAATTTAAAATTAATGCAGCATCTCTGTTTACTGCATGATTGAAGATTCCAAACTCTGAAATGTAATCACATGCAAAATGTTAGCAGGGCAAAAGATCAAGGACGTGTATAAGACAATTTGACACATGCAGAGGCCAAGTCAGAAAGGTCAAGTCAGAAAATAAATTGCAACTAGCAAGGGCATGAAAGATCACTGGGGCCACGCTTTATAAATATATTAGCAACATGAACAAAATATAGACTCTTTAATTATTGTGGTGGCAAGGGAAATAGAATAAGAGATAACAAAATGGTAGAAGTATTAAATATCTCCATCATCCTAAGATATATATTCAGCACTTGAAAAATATTATTTTGACTTCAGTTTTGACCCCCCCCAAAAATTTTTTTAAAGACTCCAATAAACAGAAGCCTAATTATTCTGTACTTAGAAGAAAAAGGTAAGTTGGCCTAAGAAGTACTTTATCAACTGTTTACTGGACATTTCTGGATGTCTCAAAATCACTACAACTCAACCTATCTAAAACAAACTCATCACATTTCCATCAAAAATTATCCCTCTCCCCAAATATTTCCTGTCACAGCCAGTGACACTACTATTCATTTTCCAAATCTTGGAGACTTGAAACTTTTGCATTACTTTGACTCATCTCCCTCCCATCTTTAATGTTTATTGTCAACACCAGCTTTCCTTGTTTTATTTCCTTCAAAGCATCTCTTGATCTCTTTCTCTATAACTACTACTTTAAAAAAAAATATTTCACCTCACAATTTAACTCTCACATCCTCTGTGCTTACCTTGCAAGATCCACCTTTTTTTGTTTTTTAAGTAGGCTCCACGTCCAGCATGGAGCCCAATGCAAGACTTGAATTCACAACCCTCATATCAGGGCTTGAACTGACATCAAGAATAACATGCTTAACCAATAGAGCTCCCCAGGTACCCCAGGATCCATTCATTTACTCTCAAGGCAGCTTTTTTTCAAAACCACAAAAGGCCTCTGTCTTCTGTCTCATCAACTCCTCACCCTCCAGCATAGTCTATTCAACATATGGAAGCTTATGTGATGTGATTTGCCAGCTCACTTCTCTCCTCTTTTTTCTAGTCAATACCAGCCTCTCAGAATTTGCAGTTCTCACTCCTCCATGAAAGGCATCCAAGTAGACACATGCACTGAGTAGGAACTGTGCTTTGACTGAGACTCCAGGAGCTTGTGCCTCAGCTCCTGGCTCTGGTGTCCAAGTTCTTTTTTTTTTAATAAGATTTTATTTATTTATTCATGAGGGACACACAGAGAGAGGCAGAGGGAGAAGCACACTCCCCACCAGGAGCCTGATGTGGGCTCAATTCCAGGACCCTGGGATCGCAACCTGAGCTGAAGGCAGACTCTCAACCACTGAGCCACCCAGGCGCCCCTCTGGAGTCCAAGTTTGATTATCATTAGCCACTTGGATCTCTTTGAGTTCTGGTATTGAAAACAAAAGGAGAGGACAGAGGTGCCACCAGCAGCAGCAATGACACAGAGCAGAATTCAGCACAAGCCATTGTGCATGCTTTTCTGATGGGATACATGACACAGGCTTCTATCACCAAAAGCCCATGTTCCCAGTGACTTAACGCATGGGTTTATTTCTCTCTCATGCCACAGGCCCACACCAGTTAGTGGGGCAGGGTGAAGAGTTGGGAGCAAGAAGCAGTGGATAGCAGGAAGACCCAGGCACCCAGACTCCTTCAGTCCTAAAGTACCACTATCTTCAATGAGATTCCAAAGGTGCTGAGCACAGGAAGAGAGATGGTCACGCAGAAGAGCTTTTACTGAACCAGGCCTGTAGGTGGCAGACATCACTTCTGTCCATATTCTATTAAACAGACCTTAGTCACATGACCCCAAGTTAACTGCAAAGGATCTGGGAGATGTAGTTCAGCCACCTACCTGGGAAGGGGAGGAAAAGCATAGATGTTATTGAAGATGAACACTTTCATGCACCATCCAAAATTCCATTTTTTTCTGGCTGCTGGGAACCTATTCTTAGATTTGCCCTCAAATCCATATTTCCTTTTTTCTCAATTTAAAGCACTAATTCCTGACATGAACCATTCTCTTGAGCCATTTGTGTTAATTTTATTTGACCATATGTGTTACAATTTCCCATCTTCTGGGTTTGAGCATTTCTGTTTACTTTTAACTACTCTAGCTTGAGCTCATACCATGACTGGCAGGTTCTACTCTGTTCTCAACCTGTCTCACACCACAGAACAGTAGACCCAGACACTGATGGCTGACTCCTATATCTCAAAAGGATAACAAATATTTTAAGTGGGACAATGTTTATACTATAATTACCTATATAGAGAGTTTCATAGAACAAACTTTGTAATCAGGGAGACATGGGTTCAAATCCTACAGAGCTTGGCTACTGCGTGATCTTCCTGGCTTATTAACCACCCCGAGCCTCAGATTCCTCATCTATAAAATGAAAATAATAACATCTCCTTTCAGAGCTATTGTGAAGACTGAATAAAATATTTGTTAGATACTTAACACAAAAATCATGACATTAGTCAATTGAATGCAAAGGCCATTTTGGCATTTTCAAATTGGTAACAAATTCTTAATAACACCCAAGAAATAATTAGTAATATTATTTTAGACAAAAGCAACAGGCTGATGGGGGAGATGTTTGGAAATTAGGTAAAAACCTAGGAAGACTCTGCTATAAATCCTATGTCAAAAATGGAAGTTAATATCCTCCCCCTCTAAAATGGGTTGTTAAAATGGGACTCTCTGGCTCTCATGTTTACAGAGGTCCCAAGATCATTAAAGTAGGTAGCAATTACCTCCACATCCTGAAGCAGGGTGTTAGACCACACATGGAGGACATGTGAAGAGATTTTGAAACCAGTTAGATCAGTATTGTGCCACCAGTAACCACCAGGCCATGTACAGAAAAAAAAGGAGAGGGAATTCTGTGAAGGAGGGAAGAAGAAGCCAGAAAAGGGGGTTCTTTTGGGAAGAGATATCTGAGAGCCATTGGTTTCCTCAACTCTCACCTGGGGTAGGAGAGAAGATTGCTTCTCCCAACTTCCTGTCATGAAAACACTCCCCTAGAGCATTGGGCCACAGAGGCAAGAATCTGACTCACTTCTACTGTCTAAGGCTGAGGGGCAGGAGGGAGTGAGCAAAGAGAGCACAATGACAGGCAGAAGTGCACATTTCCCAAAGCTGCCAGCTGGAGAAGGTGCAGTGCAATCAGGAGAACTCTGTTGGGGGGTTCCAGACCGGGGAAACAGCTAGAGAATTCTCAAGAGCTCCCATAAAGGAAAGAACTAGAAATAGAGGACATTGACACCAGTCCAGAAGCCTTATTCCCTTTCTCCCTAATCCCCTCATCTGTGTGACCCAACACTGAGCCATAACAGCCACTGGTAAGAGGTGGCAGGTGGAGGATGAGGGCCGGAAGGGAGAAATAGACAATGTCCTTCACGCTGACTATAGGTTTCCAAGCCTGAATCAGGACCAACCTGGGGTGAGGAAATGCTTTAGACTGATTTAAAGTTAAATGGCTTAACGTTAGCTCCACTGAAATAAAACTACTTTTATGAATAAAGAGTATCATAAAAGCTACAGGTGCTACCTAAAGGTCTGTCCAGAAAGTCTGAGTCCAGAGTGCATGTTTGAAGGGGCAATAGGAGAAAGGTAGAGTTGCTTTCTGCTCTTGGTCTCCTCATAAGGTCCAGCTCACTCAATAAATCAGCTACCAGTTCACTTAGCCTGCTCTCTTGACCCCTTCATTTGACCCTTACTCCTGTCCTCAGACCCAAGAGTATGTTGACTATATATTCACCAGGAAGTTCACCTTTAGATACTTAACTATATTCATTCGATAAATATTTATTGAGTATCAACTATACTACGTGCCATATACTGCTTTATTGAAAGCAAGGAAAAAATAGTTGCTTTCAGGGAACAAATATACAGCACAATGCTAGGTACTAAAGATACCATGATGAGTTTGTCATGTGTCTATTTGGCTGTGCTGGGCTATATTTCCCAGAGTATCACTTGTTGTGTTTTTCCTACTAGACCAGAAGAGAATTCTTGGGAGGGGTAGAGAGCTGAAGTGGGGCAGCAGCCCTTCCCCGTGTAGCTCAAACAAGTTGTTGATGATCTGCTGAGTTACCCCTGGCATGAAGCAGTAGCTGGGACTACCTTTTCTGATCTTCCTTCTGCTTCTTTGATACCTAGGCCAGGTTGGCTTCTGGCCAGGTATGTGTGTAGCTCCCTGATGAAAGGCTTTGGTTTCTGCAGGATACCCTTGTCTTTAAGGTCAGAGTCAAAAAATAAACACAGGCTTCAATCTGTCCTTGTAGGGTCCCACCCAGCCCTTGATCTATCCACTCTACATCCACTCCCCTCCTGACTGTGGTCCTATGGACATCAAGATCTAGTAACAGATGCAGATATTATATGACGTATTTCTCTGCTTGAACCCTGACTGATACAGGTATTATGATTAAAAAAAAAAAAAAAAAGAAGGTCAGTGGGGCATAGGAGGAGGTTATTTTAAATAGGGTAGTCAGGGCAGCCCAGGTGGCTCAGCAGTTTAGCGCCACCTTCAGCCCAGGGCCTGATCCTGGAGACCCAGGATCGAGTCCCATGTCAGGCTCCCTGCATGGAACCTGCTTCTCCCTCTGCCTGTGTCTCTGCCTCTCTCTCTCTCTCTCTCTCATGAATAAATAAATAAAATCTTTAAAATAAATAAATAAATAAATAAATAAATAAATAAATAAATAAATAAGGTAGTCAGATGTGTTCCCTGAGGAAGTAACATTTGAGCAGAGACTTGAATGAGTAAATGAGGCCTCAGAATATCTGGAAGGAAATTATTCCAACAAAGAGGATAGCAAGTGCAAAGGCCCTGGGTCAGGAATAAGTCAGCATGCTGGAGAAATCAGAAGGTTGGTGTGATGAGATCAGAGAAGGAAACTCTCTGGCTCCTGTGTAAAGAATTGATTAGAGAGTGTCAAGGTGGAAACAGGGAGTCTGGGCAGGGGCTTAGATTATGTGGTATTTGTAGAAGTGGTAAGTGTCCAGATTCAATACATATTTTGAAAGTAGAGCTGATAGGAATTGTTGATGAAATGGATGTGAGCGTGAGGAAAAAAAGAATCAACAATAATTCTTGTTGTTTTCCACTGAGAAGCCATATGCTAACCCTAGGAGGATCTAAAAATAAGGCCTCACCATCCTCAAGGAAACAGTCTGTTGGGCCACGTGCCTTCTGCATATGCCCCATACTCAGCATTTCCTCTCTCTCCAAACTCTTCCCAATTCTGCATTTAAATAATTGTGTGTCTTTCATCTTCACTCAACTGTGAGCTCCATGGAAGTAGGGATCCTTCTTATTTATCCTTTTTTTTTTTTTACTTGCCCCAGTCCACTTAGTGCAGTGATTTGTGGAGAACAGAGTTTATTTAAATTTTTTTCATGTTTATTTTCTTGAAAAAGATTTTAAACATACAAAATCTCATAAGCTGTCCTAATTCCTTGAAATCACATCACAAAGTGGCTTTATGGTTTTATTTTTTGGAAAGTCAATATGTGCATTTGTTTGCATGTGCTAATTTTTTTTCTTTTGGCAAATTTTAGGGATATGCCAGGAATCAAAGATTATAATAGAGGAAATCCTTTTATTCCTGTCACTTACTTCACAAAAGAATCAGAATTTCTTTTAACAAAGTACATTTATATATTAGGCAGATTTTAGGCAACTGAATTCTAAACAAGTCAACCAAAGCCAATCCAATATCTTACACATGTTGGATATTAATTAACACAGTTAATTAAGGCAATTTAAAATCTCCCCTTCCTGATTCCATTAGCACTGTATTTTTCAACTAATAAAGAACCTTTCTTAAGTATTATGAATTGTTATGGAAATCACAAATTGCAGAGGCATTTATGAAGGAGAAATAATTTATTCATTAATTACTAAAATTCACTGACCATAAATTTGTCACTGAAATAAAACTGTGGCACTTATGCCCAGATGCACTCATAAATAACTAAATAATTAAACTCACAGCCTCAGAACAAAAGCCTCACAATGGGCACAATGAAGTCCAAAGAAGTATCTCACAGGACAAAAATAGAACATGTAATAAAAATTATGCTAATCTGCATGTGACCCCTTCAGAGCTTTTATGCCAGCAGTTTCCAGAAATTGTATGTTGTTTTTCATAACTTATTTCCTGTTCACTGTCCCTTAAGAGTGACAAAATATTTGGAGCATTCCAAGACAGATATTGTCCTTGCCAACACTGTACTGGTTGTGACAATGAGGATTGTGGACTTCCAGTGCTCAGAACACATCCTCTCCCAACTTTGCCTTCTCTCAACATGGCCACAAGCTTCCTTCACTGGACATGAAGGGGAAAAGAAGGAGAGAGAGAGGAGAACCAGCAATTAAGTACTTACTATTCAATAACTGTGGCTCTTAACACGTGGTTTAAATATATTTATTCAGTCCCCACAATAATTTTTTCTCCATCTTCAAACAACAGAATTGATACTGAGGATTTAATTAGATTGCTCAAGGTCACTCAGGACAAGATACTTTATATCCAACTCTTTCTGACTCTAAAGCCCATATTTTGGCACTTGAATTTGGCCTAAAGGTAGTACCTCAGGTCTCTAATTTGCACCCATCCGCTGAAGCATCCTACGCAGACAGCCCTAGGGAGATATGAAGCTCTGTGTTGGGTCTACTCTGGACAGACCAGCCTGCTCAGAAGGCAGTAGCTCCCCTTTTTCCCTCAGCAACTTCTTCTTGCCTTCAGAGAGCAAATCAATGTTTAACCAGCAAGTCAGAGACCTCTGACATATCAGAAGCACGTTAACTATAAGGAATTACACACACGTACCATGTTCTTTAACAATGTGTGAAAATATGGAGAAGGTGGCATGATGATGAGTTAGATATTAGAAGAATGAGTAAGTACCAAAATTATTAGCATTTTTCTGACTCTTCCTGCCCCACAAGCTTTTTATAAAAATAAAAAGGGTCCGCAGAACTTCAATTTCTTATTCCTGCCCTCCTACTTACTAGCTAAGTTACTTTGTCAAGACTTTTTTTTACCTCACAGAGCTTCTGTCTCTTCATTTGCAAACTACTGTCAATAAAGTCAACTTCAAATAGTTGTTAGAAGATCAAATGCAAGGGTGTGTATCTGAAAAGAGGTCAACAGGTCAAATATAGCCCACATATATATTTTATTTGAACAACAGAGCATGGGGGTTTTTGTATATTTTTTTTATTGGAGTTCGATTTGCCAACATATAGCATAATACCCAGTGTTCATCCCGTCAAATGCCCCCCTCAGTGCCCATCACCCAGTCACCCCAACCCCGCACCCACCTCCCTTTCCACTACCCCTTGTTCATTTCCCAGAGTTAGGAGTCTCTCACGTTCTGTGAGAACGTGATTTTTCCCACTCATTTTCTCTCCTTTCCCCTTTATTCCCTTTCACTATTTTTTATATTCCCCAAATGAATGAGACCATATAATGTTTGTCCTTCTCCGATTGACTTACTTCACTCAGCATAATACCCTCCAGTTCCATCTGCATTGAAGCAAATGGTGGGTATTTGTCGTTTCTAATGGCTGAGTAATATTCCATTGTATACAGAGACCACAGCTTCTTTATCCATTCATCTTTCAATGGACACCGAGGCTCCTTCCACAGTTTGGCGATTGTGGACATTGCACTGTAAACATTGGGATGCAGGTATCTCGGTCTTTCACTGCATCTGTATCTTTGGAGTAAATCTCCAGCAGTGCAATTGCTGAGTTGTAGGGTAGCTCTATTTTTACTCTTTGAGGAACTTCCACACAGTTTTCCAGAGTGACTATACCAGTTCACATTCCCACCAACAGTGCAAGAGGGTTCACCTTTTTCCACATCCTCTCCAGACATTTGCTGTTTCCTGTCTTGTTAATTTTCTCCATTCTCACTGGTGTGGGGTAATATCTCGTTGTGGTTTGATTTGTATTTGCCTGATGGCCAGTGATACGGAGCATTTTCTCTTGTGCTTGTTGGCCATGTCTATGTCTTCTTTGGTGAAATTTCTGTTCATGTCTTCTGCCCATTTGTATGATTGGATTCTTTGTTTCTTTGCTGTTTAGTTTAATAAGTTCTTTATAGATCTTGGAAACTAGCCCTTTATCTGATAGGTCATTTGCAAATATCTTTTCCCATTCTGTAGGTTGTCTTTTAGTTTTGTTGACTGTTTCTTTTGCTGTGCAGAAGCTTTTTCTATTATTAAATCTCAATAGTTCGTTTTTGCTTTTGTTTCTCTTGCCTTCATAGATGTATCTTGCAAGAAGTTGCTGTGGCCAAGGTCAAAAAGGGTGTTGCCTGTGTTCTCCTCTAGGATTTTGATGGATTCTTGTCTCACATTTTGACCTTTCATCCATTTTGAGTTTATCTTTGTGTATGGTGTAAGAGAATGGTCTAGTTTCATTCTTCTGCACGTGGCTGTCCAATTTTCCCAGCACCATTGATTGAAGAGACTGTCCTTTTACCAGTGGACAGTCTTTCCTGCTTTGTTGACTATTAGCTGACCATAGAGTTGAGGGTCCATTTCTGGGTTCTCTATTCTGTTCCATTGATCTGTGTCTGTTTTTGTGCCAGTACCACACTGTCTTGATGATCACAGCTTTGTAGTGCAACCTGAAATCTGTCATTGTGATGTCTCCAGCTCTGGTTTTCTTTTCAATATTCCCCTGGCTATTCGAGGTCTTTTCTGATTCCACACAAATCTTAAGATGATTTGTTCCAACTCTCTGAAGAAAGTCCAGTCCATGGTATTTTGATAGGGACTGCATTAAATGTGTAGAATGCCCTGGGTAGCATTGACATTTTCACAATATTAATTCTGCCAATCCATGAGCATGGGATATTTTTCCATCTCTTTGTGTCTTCCTCAATTTCTTTCAGAAGTGTTCTGGAGTTTTTAGGGTATAGATCCTTTACCTCTTTGGTTAGGTTTATTCCTAGGTATCTTATTCTTTCGGGTACAATTGTAAATGGGATTGACTCCTTAATTTCTCTTTCTTCAGTCACATTGTTAGTCTATAGAAATGCCACTGATTTCTGGGCATTGATTTTTGTATCCTGCCACACTGCCGAATTGCTTTATAAGTTTTAGCAATCTTGGGGTGGAGTCTTTTGGGTTTTCTATGTGCAGTATCATGTCATCTGCAAAGAGGGAGAGTTTGACTTCTTCTTTGCCAATTTGAATGCTTTTTATTTCTTTTTGTTGCCTGACTGCTGAGGCTAGGACTTCTAGTATTATGTTGAATAACAGTGGTGAGAGTGGACATCCTGTCGTGTTCCTGATCTTAGAGGAAAGGCTCCCAGTGTTTCCTCACTGAGAATGATATTTGCTATGGGCTTTTCATAGATGGCTTTTAAGATGCTGAGGAATGTTCCCTCTATCCCTACACTCTGAAGAGTTTGGATCAGGAATTCCAGCTGTATTTTGTCAAATGCTTTCACTGCATCTAATGAGAGGATCATATGGTTCTTGGTTTTTCTCTTGTTGATATGATCTATCACGTTGATTGCTTTACGAGTGTTGAACCAGCCTTGCATCCCAGGGATAAATCCCACTTGGTCATGGTGAATAATCTCCTTAATGTATTGTTGGATCCTATTGTATCTTGGATCCCTAGTATCTTGTTGAGAATTTTTGCATCCATGTTCATCAGGGAGATTGGTCTATAATTCTTTTTGGTGGGGTCTTTATCTGGTTTTGGAATTAAGGCTATGCTGGCCTCATAGAACAAGTTTGGAAGTATTCTGTCCCTTTCTATCTTTTGAAACAGCTTTAGTAGAATAGGTATTGTTTCTTCTTTAAACGTTTGATAGAATTCCCCTGGGAAGCCATCTGGCCCCAGACTTTTGTGTCTTGGGAGGTTTTGGATGACTGCTTCAATTTCCTCCCTGGTTACTGGCCTGTTCAGGTTTTCTATTTCTTCCTGTTCCAGTTTTGGTAGTTTGTGGTTTCAAAGAAATGTGTCCATTTTTTTCCAGACTGCCTAATTTATTGGCATATAGCTGCTCGTAATGTTTTTAATATTGGTATTGGTGGTGATCTCTCCTTTTTCATTCATGATTTTATTAATTTGAGTCTTTTCTCTTTTGTTTTTAATAAGGCTGGCTAATGGTTTATCTATGTTATTAATTCTTTCAAAGAACCAACTCCTGGTTTTGTTGATCTGTTCTACAGTCCTTCTGGTCTCTATTTCATTGAGCTCTGCTCGAATCTTTATTAACTCTCTTCTTCTGCTTGGTGTAAGTTTTATTTGCTATTCTTTCTCCAGTTCCTTTAGGTGCAAGGTTAGCTTGTATGTTTGAGTTTTTTCCAATTTTTTGAAGGAGGCTTGTATTGCGATGTATTTCCCCCTAAGGACTGCTTTTGCTGTATCCCAAAGATTTTGAATGGCTGTATCTTCATTTTCATTAGCATCCATGAATCTTGTTAATTCTTCTCTAATTTCCTGGTTGACTCTTTCATCTTTTAGCAGGATGCTCTTTAATCTCCATGTTTTTGAGTTTCTTCCAAATTTCTTCTTGTGATTGAGTTCAAATTTCAAAGCATTATGGGCTGAAAATATGCAGGGGACAATCCCAGTCTTTCGGTATCATTTGAGACCTGATTTGTGACCCCGTATGTGGTCTATTTTGGAGAAAGTTCCACGGGCACTTGAGAAGAATGTGTATTCAGTTGCGTTCGGATGTAAAGTTCTGTAAATATCTGAAATCCATCTGGTCCAGTGCATCATTTAAAGCTCTTGTTTCTTTGGAAATGTTGTGCTTAGAATATCTGTCATTTGCAAAAAGTGCCATGTTGAAGTCTCCCAGTATAAGTGTATTATTATTTAAGTATGTCTTTACTTTGGCTATTAATTGATTGATATACTTGACAGTTCTCACATTCTGGTCATAAATATTCATGATTGTTAAGTCCTCTTGTTGGATAGATCCTTTAAGTATGATATAGTGTCCTTCTTCATCTCTTACTACACTCTTTGGGATAAACTTTAATTTATCTGATATGAGGATTGCTACCCCTGCTTTCTTTTGAGGACCATTTGAATGGTAAATGGTTCTCCAACCTTTCATTTTCAGGCTTGAGGTGTCCTTAGGTCTAAAATGAGTCTCTTGTAGACATCAAATAGATGGGTCTTGCTTTTTTATCCATTCTGAAACCCTGTGTCTTTTGGTGGGATCATTTAGCCCATTCATATTCAGAGTTATTATTGAAAGATTTGAACTTCATGTCATCATTCATACCTATTCATACCTATTCAGTCTCTGTTTTTATGGATTATTTCTTTGGGCTTCCTCTTTCTTTTGCAGAGTCCCCCTTAATATTTCTTGCAGAGCTGGTTTGGTGGTCACATATTCTTTCAGTTTCTGCCTATCTTGGAAGCTCTTTATCTCTCCTTCTATTCTGAATGAGAGCCTTGCTGGATGAAGTATTCTTGGCTGCATATTCTTCTCATTTAGTATGAGCATGGGTTTTTTTAATGTGAATTTGAACTTAAAAGGATAATTCATGTCCCAGTTGACCATGGTCTCCACCACTCCCTAAGGTCTTAAAACAGCTCCACACAGTGACACTGTATACATGGGCCCTGAGGCATTTAAGTTTGCATCTGATAGGTTTATATGTCTTCTGTGAACTGTAAGTAATTATAAAAATACTATATCATGTATTTCTTTAAGTATAAAAATCATATCTTAGTGTCATGTCTTATGTCATGATAGTTTACAGCAGAATGCCAAACAGATATTGAGCTCTAAATAAAAGTTTCTAGAAATGAAATCATACTGGTGGTGTCTTGATAGAAGTTATGGGAGAGTTCATCCTCACAAACCTGATCAAATTGCAAAACTCTGATTTCCAGGGCCCAAGACACTAACCAGCCTTCCTTTTGCTTTCCAGAAAACACTCAGATTGTTTTAAAGGAAGAATCTTAATGTTTGGCTTGACTTGGAAACTTGTATTTGTATTCTGTAGCAATGGTTCAGGTCATGGACGTTTTACAAGGAAAACAAATAAGTAAATCAATAGTACAGAAACAGTTTACCCCAGGGCCCATCTGCTACCCTGTGGTTCATTATAGTACTTAATATTGCCATGATTAGAGTCTCTCTCTTGTGAGTTGAAGGAATAAACAGTATTTTTGAATGTATGAAAAATCATTATGTATTCATCTAAACAACTTCCAAAGAATCTTTACACCGCACTGAGTATTGGGTATTGCATGGCATGGGAAGTGGGACTAAGGCTTGGCCAGAACTTACAGCGTGAATTACAGACCAGGCTAGCTACAGGACAAGGAAAACAAGAAGAATAGCCATTTCAGTCCTACTATTTCCAACTTTCTTTTACAGCTGGGTGCCTTTATTTCTATCTACTAGCAAAAGAATAAAATGTAAGTAAGAAAATTGTTATGTTCTAGACCTCTTACCATTAATTTACATAAAAGGAAAAAACCCACAAGTTTATATCAGTTCTACATCTTTATCCATAATTGGACAGTTTTCTCCAGTGGCTTAAATAGTGCCTTTCAACCAAAGCTTTCAGATTGTTCCTTCTTATTAACTTTATTCCTCTTGGTCCCCTGTGAGCTAGGTTAATAACAGGAAGCAGTAGTGTCTTTATGTTGCATATAAAAAGCGATACAAAATTATTAACCCCAGGTCCCAATCCAACACTAGAAACTGGATGCTCTCTCCTGGTTCTCTTTTCCTAGTCCCACACCGTATTGTTAAGTCACATACTAGAATTGCTAAGAATTGCAATCAACAAGATGGGCTCTACCAGATGTAAGGTGGTGGTCAAAACAGACTCAAGTAGGAAGGAATAAATTTTAGCCAAGACACTTTTGACGGTGTGTCTCAGGAAAAGATTCATAAATCATTTATTTTTTCATTTTATAAAGTAGTGATGCCAGATATGTGGGCCATGGATCAACTAGAGATTTGGAGAAATAATATATATATTACTGAATATATATATTCATATATATTATTTGGAGAAATAATATACACACACAAACACATACTCATTGAAGATGAGTCTTATAACATGATTCCAATGATTTGGAATAGTACTAAATTAATCGTGACCTGTTAAATATGTATCACCCCAGTTCTTGTAAAGGTACAAATTCTATTATACAGAGAATGTGTTGAGAAAAAAATGAAGTTTTAAGCAACTAAACAGAATACACTATCGCAAACAATATGCTCAGGTCTATGTTACAAAATACAATTAGGCACAAGGAACTCAGTTTCTTCTTTGAGTAATGAATACCTTGAAGCAAAATTTCACCCTTTCAACATTTTATTATTTCCTTTTATACCTTTGTATGCTGACTCCTTACAAAGTTATGTTTCCTGGGGCACCTGGTGGCTCAGGTAGTTAAGCGTCAGGCTCTTGATTTCCGCTCAGGTCGTGATCTCAGGGTTGTGAAAGTAAGCCCTGCAGCAGACTCTGCACTGGGCGTGGAGTCTGTTTAAGGTACTTTTCCCCTCTCCCTCTGCACCACTCCCACATTGCTCTCCCCCCAAAAAAGAAAAAAGAAAACAAGTTTCATTTCCTGAGAAACATCTGTCAAATAATTTCTTATTTGGTCTTTTCATAAAAGACATATGCTTTTTATTAGGATTTTAAATTCTTTTAATTAAAAGTCTCTTTCCCTCATTCATTATTTATTTTAAAGATATCTGATTGGGAACTGTAGCTTTCATCTGATTTTTTTTTTTAATTTGAGTTTATTTTCATAGAGATCAGAATCTCCAACACTGGTTTTCTGCTTTAGAGTTCCTGATAAACACAATGGGTATCTAATGACCATATTTTATTTTTGTCAGTTTCTGACAATTAAGAACACTCTGCATCACTTAGTTTAGAAATAGTACTATAACCAGTGACATAGTCCTTTGTTTCAGAACTGGCCCCAAGCCAGGTAAGTAATATTGATTCTTTTGTAGAAAGAGTTCTATTTCCCAGACTTTATTGAGGTAATATCCAAGCAGACTCACGGGCATAATTGTGATTTCATTATAGACTTCCCACTGGCCAATCTATTGAGTCAAAAACGGGTAGCCTACAATAGAAAGTCCAAGAAAAGGGCAATTGTCATTAAGGGAATTGTACTGGTCTTTTTCTACTGAAAAGACTAAAAGTTTGGAAGAGAATAAATCATAACTCTCTTAACCTAGAAGAAAAAAAACTGAGGCTGATTATGGGATTAGGCAAAAGTCTACAACATCCATGGACTTGGCAGTGATGTACAGTCAATGCTACTGGGATGGTTTACATGTATCATCATTTTTATTATAACTATTATCATTTTACACATAATGAAACCAAGGCTTAAAATATCACATTCTTGTTGGGCTTAATTATGAAGTCATTTCAAATGCATGCATACACACACACACATACACAGACACAAGGATGGCATAAATCTTTTTGAATTTTCTATCCACTTGTCCCTTTCCCCAGATAATTGACCTTTATAATCAGGGAAATGATCCTGGATCTCAATCAGGAAATGTCTCAAGAAAAAGTAAAGAACAATAATGGAATGCTCCTCAACTCTGTTATTTATCAAACTAATTATTAAAGTCTTTGAAGAAAGCTTCTCATCCCTCACGGCTGAAAAAGAGTTCAACAGGCCTTGGGCAGGGTCTAGCATCTATATTTTTTAACCTATGAGAAAACTCCAGTAATTAGCCAAGTTTGGGTACCACTTACCTGACACTCTGTTCTTGGAATACCACATATAATTTCATCATCCCCTAGTATTTTCCTGAGTACCCCCCAGCATTGCCAATGCAGCAGTCAATCCCAGTCTTCTTTGCTACCTAAAGTCCAGTAAAGAGCTCATTTTACCACCTCTTCCTTGTTTGTTAGCAGAGAAACAATAAACCTCATGCTTGGACGACTAAACATATCCAATATTTAACTGATACTCTCTGCATAAGTTGCTTATGATTATTATCTGATGGTCACTATCTAGATCAGTTCAGTGGTTCAATAATTTCAATATTAACACCAGTACTAACCAATGAGTTAGGGACATAGGGATATTTTGAGTGCTAGGCCTCCTATTCTGCAGCAGCTACAACAGATTCAAAGAAGCTGATAGAAGGATAAGGGAGAGCTTTTGGCTTTTCCCCTCTTGACTGCACTCCCAATTCTGAGAGCCATCTCCACAGTGACCATGTAGCAGTAACGGGATCAAGAGGAGCCTTGGGAAGATTAAAAAATCTAGTGAACCTCAACTGGGGATTTACTTTTACTGGACATTGAGCTGAGTCATTTTTGTTCAAAATGTATGGTTTTTTTGTTGTTTATCTTTCTTTTAGAGATTAGTGTCCAAAATAGTAACTTTTGTTCAGAATTAGCTGAGGTACCTACTCTTTTTTAGAGATATGCATTCTACCAAGATTTCTGCATCTTCTGGATCTACTTAGCCACTTCACAGAGTTTCTGTAAGAACTCTAATCTCAAACATTTCATGACCTTAGTAGAATGACTCAAGATGTTTGGGGTTACAGGAAGACTTACCTCGTGGAATAAGACTTCTCCTATTCTACTTTCCCCATTCTTGTCATCGTTGCTTCTGTCCTCTCTCCCACACCCCAGCTCTGAAACCTCAAGACCAAGCAGTACGAAAGTTTGGACATAAAATAGCTAGAGCTCTGGAGCCAGATTTCTCAAATTGAACTCCCACCCTAGGCAGCACTGCACCTCTGAACAAAGATTACTGACCATTACATACATCATTACAGACATGGAAATTATAATGGTACTTTACTGGGTTCCTGAGAGAATAACATTAGACCAGGTGTTAAAGCACAAAACACAGAATTGGGAATATTATAGGTGCTCATGAATGAGACCCAAGGGGCATACTGATGGTCCACTGAGCTACTGACGTGATGCTCCAGATCTGATCCCTGCCTCACAAATAAGGAACAGAAATGGAATCCAGGCCAGTGGATATTATTATTAATATTCAATTAAATACTTGGAGAAATCAAATACCAGTGATTTCAAGGAACTTGCAGTCCAGTTAGGGCCATATTACAAACCTATGAAGCAGGAGACCTGAGAAACAATACACATAGTAACAACAGGATTAATAAAACAGAAAATAAAATGTAAGCAAAGGCATGTTCTGAGTAGTGATATTTAAGGAAAGCATTATAGAGGAGACATTTGAACTTGATGTGAAAAATGAGAAGTAACAGGTGAGGAGTAAGAAAAAAGGATGTTTTAAATGCTGGATATTGTTAGGAAATATACTGATCTACATGGCTGGAAAACATGCAAATTAGCAGATCTATGCAAATACATAGCTGAGGTGAGATGGAGGAAGGGAGGATGGAGACTAGGAAGGCCCAAAGGAAGAATTGTGATAAATCCTACAGGCACTTTAGGTTACAATCGCCTCTCTTTTGTCTAGGTGGACATATAACAACAGAGGAGTTGGAGAGGGAGGGCCTCTGAGAAGCAGCAGCCTGCGTGGGAATGTAGGGTGTGGGCCTTGGAGTTGTGTGGGATGAATGGAGACAGAACAGGTGAATCCAATAATGTTCCAGAAATACTGTCATGACTTAATCTTTAACATACTAGCAATTCCTATGGTTTTCTGAAATCAGAATCACTCATACAGGGACAAAAGTGTTTCCATGGCATCATCGTGCTCTGGGTGACCACAGTGATGGAGTGAACCATGTGCACACACTCACAAGTCTGTGAGAGGAGAGAACTGTGGGAATAAATGCAGGGCTGAACAGGGGCAATCAGAACTACATGGAATCCTAGCTTTGCCAGCTACCAGCTGAGTGTGACCTTGGACAAGTTACCCAACCTTGTTGAGCTTCAGGGTCCTTCTGGAAAGAGTATGGCTTATGCCCACCTTAAACAGTTTGTTGTGCCAATTAAAGGTAACATCTACAACATACCTTGCATACAGTAAGCACTCAATAAATGCTAGACACTATTGTGACCTATAAAGCAAGCAACTTAACCCAAACAACATTGAGTGTAATCTAGAACTGAGAGTCCTCAAAGATCCTATCAGAAAACCCATATTTTGTCATCTGTAAAAGCCTACTTTGAGAACAAATACTTAGGAAGAAAAAAGAAAACAATTATATTTGAGTACCAAATATGAAAATTTTCAAAAGTATTTTATACATAACAGTCATATATATGCAAATTGAGACCATTACACAGGCAGGTGGGTATAAGGTCTACAACATTTTAAAAAGCGTTTCTAAGTCATGATGGTTCTGTTGTGAGCAAGGCTCCTAATGTCTCTGAGCCTCACTGGATTCAACCGAAAATATAAATATGCACTTTGCAGGTTAATAATGAGAGTTCGTAGCATGATGTCTAGATGTTCAATAAATGGTAGTTGAATCTAAAATGAAAGCAGGCAACCCTCAATTTTCTTCCTGTCATTGTCCACACTAAAAGTATAAAATACATAGAGAAGGAACCGGAGAAGGAACTCAGGTCAGTCCATCTAACAATTTGGTTAGAAGTTTGGTTGGCACACAATATTATGACTCTCTGGATTTGTAGAAGGATAAATTGCTCTTGGGAAACCTGGCCCCATTAACATGACAGGGTGACATGGCTCTGTTTAGAAAAACACCTATCTTTTGAAATTTAGGAAAGGAAGTTTGTGGATTTTTAGGGTTTCCCAACTGTCTTCTATGAAAAAACAAAATTTTGGAGCATTGCCAGGACCCCAGAAAGGAGGGATATAATATAGAAGGGGGACAAATAGGTGGGCTTCTGGACTCCACTCCCCCATCTCTGGTTCAACCTGAGCAGCCACATTATATGATTTTATATCTGGAGCAAAAAGTTTCTGCTATAAGACAGTTGTTCAAAATATGATGGGAATAGACCATGGCCCTCATGAGGCCTGGTGGTGAGTCCCACCCTGATTAGTTGGGTCTTCTGACATGTTTCAGAAGTGGCACCATGAATGCCAACCTGTCTCTCAGTGAGGACTGATAATAAGGGAAGAGGCTGAGTAGGAGTCACATGGAAAGATCTTTCAAGGAGCTGACATGACAAGTAGCATGCTTACTTTGTGCCAAGCACTGACTCATGGCAAAGATTAATTCACTTAATGCTTATAATAACCGTACGACATATATGCTTTCATGATCCCCATTCTATAGTGGAGGTAACAGACACAGAATGGCTTAGGCACCCAGAAAGTGAGTAAAAAGTAAAGTAAAAGCCATGTTCTGGCACCCAAATCTGCACTCTTAACCTCTATGCTACATTGCTTGTCTATACAAACAGGCTGTGTGAAGAACCATACAATGAAGAAAAATAGTAAGTTCCAGTGTTGTCAGGAGTGTCACACTGGTAGACGTGAGATCATAGGCCATTACAAGTTGGAACTTTTAGCCAAAACACACTTCTCTAAAATTCCTACTGAGGAAGCCCTAACTGTGCAAAGGCTATGGTGATGTCCCTAACACAGGCCACTGCAAGGGAAAAATTCTTCTAGAAGATTATTTTGGCCTAAAAACTCACATGTGATCAGCATATTTTATAAATGGGATTTATATTTTAAAACTGTTTCTTTTTTTTTTAATTTTTTTTTTATTATTATTTATGATAGTCACACACATAGAGAGAGAGGCAGAGACACAGGCAGAGGGAGAAGCAGGCTCCATGCACCGGGAGCCTGACGTGGGATTCAATCCCCGGTCTCCAGGATCGCGCCCTGGGCCAAAGGCAGGCGCCAAACCGCTGCGCCACCCAGGGATCCCAGGATTGTCGCTTTTATACAGAAATCTGTTGCTTATAGGTCTGGGGACTGAGAAGTCCAAGATAAAGGCACTGATTGAGTGTTTGCTAAGGTCCCTCTTCCTAGTTACTAGATGGCTGTCTTTTCGCTGTGTCCTCTCATAGTGGAAAAGACAAGAGATCTACAATCTCTATAAGGACATTAATCTAATTCATGAGGGCTCTACGCCCATGACCTGATGCCCCCCCCAAACCCCACCTCCAAGTACCATCACAATAGGTATTATGATTTAACATATAAATGGGGAAGGGGTGACAGCAACATTCAGTCTTTAGCAATTCAGGTGTCTGCTCATCACCATACTCAAGAATCCTTCCTTGGTCACTCTATCTAAAATAGAATCCCTTTCATTTCCCATTACTACTCCTTTATACTACTTTGCTTCACCACATTTACCACCTGCCATATTTGTGTATCTCCCACCATAATATAAGCTCTGTAAGAGGGGTGATATAGCCTGTTTTGTTCACTGTTTTATCTGCATTGCTGAGATCATTGACTAGCTCATAGCACTCAAAAAATATCTGTGGTTTGAATGAATAAACATGTGCATGTGGAGAGAGAAAAAGAGAGACAGAGATGCCCAAATCCATTGAAGAGTTGATCTAATGCTAATTCTTTGAACATGCAGTTCAAAGAAGGCGCGGGAGCAGCCTCATAGTCCTGTGGTCCCTATGCCTTTGCCAACCTGGGTCAGTTGCATTTTTCATTTTAACAGGTGATAATCCCCCAATCTACTCTTACCCTCCTTAGAGGAGCCTCAGATAAAACAATCTAAAATAAATAAAAATTGTATTTTTAAAAACTGGCAGTTTTAAAAAGCAAGACCCAAGTGTCCTAGTAAAATATTTGCCTGCCCCACAAAGAGAGTCGGCAAGAAATGGCTGTAGCAAAATCCCCACTGCAAAGTGTAGTTGGCTCATTAGTGGAGGAAGCACAGATTCCTGAAACATGACAGCCTCTCAAAGCTGGGGTGTGCTCAGGGAAAGGTATGGTCTCTCCAGGCCACTGGTTAGTGTGCTGAAACCTTCCCTAATCCTTTCCTGTGCAGAAAAAAAAAGCCCAAAGCCTGATAGAGAAATAAGGTCTTAGCTTCTCCAGGATGGAACAAGCCCATAGGAGACAAAGATCATTTAAATTTCCTGTTAATCCTTTAGCCAGTCTCCTGTAGGATTCGATTCTGGGCTGTGCTTAGACTACTAATATTGGACTGATCGGAGATTCTAAAGCTGACTAGAAAGTTATAAATCTGGAAGAGGAAAGAAAAAAAAAACAAAAAAACAAAAACAGCAAAACCCACACTCCGGATTTTCCCATCTTGTGCCAACACTGCCACCTAGTGTTAGAAATACAGAAAAGGCATTCTGTGTAGTAAAAATCCTCACAGAGTCCAGGATTAGGAACACAATTGCACTCTATGCTCTTTGTTAATTTCCTAAGATCATGTCAATTTGCTTTCATCTCAAAAGCCGAAGTAAAGGTTTTAAGAAGATAGCTTCTTCTTTCTTTCTTTCTTTCTTCCAAAGCTCAGCCATCACCGTTCAGCCAAGAGTTAACATGTGTTGTTTCTGTTGGTCACTTTTCTAAGAGCTTTATAGGAGTTGACTCGGTTCTTGGCCCCAGGAAGCTCATGAGATATAGGCTATGAGTGACCTGCCCATTTCTTGTGTTTCACACATGAGAAGAGTGCTGCATGGAGAGGAGAGTCAGTCAGCCAATGTCATACATCTAGTAGATGCCCTGCCACAGACCCTGTGACTCTCAACACCCACTGCTGTCTTACCATTACACCATCCTGACCTCATATGCAGTGCTAATTGTCATGAAGCCAATACAAAATAATTAGAAAACTTGGATCCAACCCTCAAGGAGTTGTGGGACAAAACAAGACAGCTCTTTATGGAAAAAGCAAAAGCCAGGGTGAGACCCAATGCTGTATCTCCTCACAAATGGCTTTTCCCAGGAAGATGCAGGTCTTTGAAAGTTCAAGTTTCTACCCCATGCTGTGTTATAACCAAACAACACAGGGAGTCCCACTGCTAAGCTCCAATTCTCCAGCAGATGTAAATCCTCTTCACCTAGGGTAATAAAAATGCATTAAAAGGGTGTACGACAGGAAAATCCACACAGGAAAAGGCAGACCTAAATTCCAGTTCTGGTCTGAGACACCTTAATTCAATTCAATTTGCTTCTTTGGGTTTCAGTTGCCAGGACTGTAAACCTTTTTAATCCCATCTCCCACCTTTGAAAGTCATGCATTAGCTCAGTTTAGGAGAAAAAAAATTAAAGAAACATATGCTCCCAATATTAATATTTATGTATAAATCATATACAAGCACTATAAAAGGTTGTGTGCATTAAAATATGCTAAAAATGGGGCAGTGGTTTAGCGCCGCCTTCAGCCCAGGGAGTGATCCTGGAGACCCTGGATTGAGTCCCACATCAGGCTCCCTGCATGGAGCCTGCTTCTCCCTCTGCCTGTGTCTCTGCCTCTCTGTCTCTCTCATGAATAAAATTTTTAAAAAATATATGCTAAAAATGAAGGTTAAAAAAGGGATCAATATAAAAAACAGTATTTTTAAATATTTATTGGTATTAAACTTCCCTCCCTCAAAAAACTTTTGAGATGTTTTTGTGAATATGAATAATCTCTAATTTTATAAAATATCTTGGTTGTTGATAAAAAAAAAAGCTTAGAAGAAAAAAAACTAGGAGATTTGGATGTCGGGTAGTGTATGGGCATCTTTGGTCTGCACGGCTGTCACAAAGAGGCAAGTGGAGAGAGTTTGTCCTTGGCTGGTCCTAAGTCCTGACACTCATTGCTTAATGCTACCTACCATTTAAGCAGAAGTTTTGTTAAAAATGAGCTGATAAACTGGAATTAAAATAAAAGCTTTTAAAAACGAGCTGGTAAATTTTCATCCCATAGTTACTCAAACTGTAAAATGTATCATTTGAAAATATTTTTAAGCATATTAGTTTCCAATGAGAATTGTTATGGGGCAGCCTGGGTGGCTCAGTGGTTTAGCGCTGCCTTCAGCCCAGGGCCTGATTCTGGAGACCCGGGATCAAGTCCCACATCAGGCTCCCTGCATGGAGTCTGCTTCTCCCTCTGCCTGTGACTCTGCCTCTCTGTATCTCTCATGAATAAATAAATAGAATCTTTCAAAAAATTGTTATGCATGAAATATTTATGGTTTTTCACAATAAAACCATATAACAATGGGAACTTTTTAAATTTTCAACATATCCTATAGCCTATGCTTTTTGCAAAAGGAATTATTTTTTATTCATTTTTAAATTAGTATCTTTATTGTACAAGATTACTAAGTTTATGTTTTTGTACTTTAAATATCTACTAGAGAAAACCACAGACAGCCAAGGAAAAGGAAAAAGGTCAACAAATTTGGAAAACTTTTTTTGCAAAGGAAAAAATGCGTAACATCTTCAAGTTCAACTACTGCCAAACAGAGTAAAGAAAACAAAGCATCGAACATTACTGCCATCAAGTATAGCAAAAAAAAAAACAAAAACAAAACCGCAAGATTTTCATAGTCGTTCTCTTACTCATTACAGAGTGTTTATTTTAGTCTGGTAAGGCTCTTGTTTTTAAAGAGTAGAAAAGTGGTTGCCAGTGTCTGAGCAGTGGAAGAAATAGGGTATAAATTCTCAGTTACAAGATGAATAAGGCCTAAAGATCTAATGTATAAAATGGTGGACATAATCAATAATACTGTATTGTATAACTGAAATTTCCTGAGAGAAGAACTTAAATGCTCACACCAAAAAAATGTTGGAAATACAGTGGTCTTCCCCTTTTCCTCAGGAATACATTCCAAGATCTACAGTGGATGCCTGAAGCCAGGGATAGTATCGAACTTGACATATACTATGTTTTTTTCCCATGCATACATAAGATAATGCTTAATTTATAAATTAGGCACAGTAAGAGATTAACAGTGACTAATCAGATTTATAATAATATATAACGTAATCAAAGTTATTTAAATGTGGTCTCTCAAAATATCTTACCCTTTTTCTTGTATGGATGGGAGAGGATAAAATGACTAGGTAATGAGATGAAGAAGTGAATGACTAGGCATTGTGAGGTAGCGTTAGGCCACAATATCATTTTCTGATCATACTTGAGAAGGAGGAGCCTCCGTTGCCAGATCTTGGGGGTGGCTGGGGTGGGGCGGGGTGGGGGAGGCGGTTGTTAACTGAAACCTTAGGAAGCAAGTATCAGGATAAGGCGGCACTATTGTATGTGGGGTGATGGATAGTTTAATTGATTCAACTGGGGGGTTCTTTTCATAATATATACATGTATCAAATCACTGAAAAAAGATCTTTTTTTGTAAAATTAACATTTGGGAATTTCTGGATACAATTTAAAGCTAAAACTTGGAAGTTGGAAGAAATGATGTAAAAATAGCTTAATACAGGAGACTCTCCGTACCTATATCCTGGAATCTTTTTATTCCAAAATACTGTTTCATCAATGTGTAAACATGCACAGTTTTACCATAAATAATTTGTAATGCAAACATAATTTACTGTTGATTATGTCTTCTGGGATGTTTCCCTTTTGACAGCTTATAAAGAAATAATTCTTGTATTCCATCACTGAAACAGAATTTAGCAAATTCTACATGCTGAGATATGGTGCAGATACCTGTGCTGGTAGCAAACCTCCTACAATGAATTTTTATTTTCATGCTTGTTTTTTCTTGACTTTGGCAACATTTCCTATGCCTCTCCCAGTAATACTTGTTGCCAAAGGAACACACAGGTGTGTCGGGTTCTATGCTTTTGCCAGTGTTCCAGCTATTTTAACCTCCACAGGAAGAACAATAGGATTTGTCTTTCTACTATTTGCAAAAGACATTTGTAAACATTTATCATTGTAGTATGTATATGTAGTATGTAAAGGACAGATTGAATCTTGCCTTTAAAAATCACTGACAAATTTGTAGAGGTTCTTTTTCATGTTCTTCATGCTTAGTTTTTTTTTTTTTTTAATTGCAAGATGATGCCCTAAGTAAATTATAATGCATCAGAACATACCAACCAAGGGCACCATTGTCAACCCCTGCAGAGTGTAGAATTCCCAGTCAGCCCTCAGGATAAGCCATGGTTTCTGTGCCACACATGACTAACAGAGAAAGACACGCATGTGTGTGTCAACCCTTCTAGGAAATATTAGAAGAGCTTAAAGTTTTTCTTTTGAAACATAAGATGTAAATGAATGTAATATATTCTTCCTACAACACAGTGGATCATCTTGCACTTCATTTTGGAGACCATCCCCACAAGACATATGTCATGAACTAGAAGAGCAGGCAATGTCCAGGTCATTGGAACCCCTACCATCTCATGGAAAATTAAGTCCACTGAGACCATAAATGACATTTTATTAATCTTTTAGCGATGTGCACACAGGCTACAATTTGAGAAAATATTTTTAGTCAGAATCATCCTAATATACTCCCTTTAACGAGGCATGAGGGGAGGATATTAATTTCCTATGTGTAGTTGGTGAATATCAAAGTGGCCATGGAATGCTGAATAAATGCCCCCAACCTAATCTCTGGAACCTGTGATTGAGGATCAAGGGGGTGGAGATAAAATTTTGCTAATAGAGCAGTCATGTTGACCAACGGGATGACATATTTGAAGAGAAGGGATGGATGCTGAAGCATAATCCTGGATAGGCTGTACTGCATAGACCTCTAAGCCATCGATCAGATGGGAAAGGAGATACCTCAGTGGATGCTACCATGTAGGGCTAACCAAAAGAAAGACCAGAGAGGCCAACAGGGCTGCAGTGAACCTTGGCATAAAAACCAGGAGGAACAAAATTGTTCTGCAGGCCCATCACAGGGCCAAGATTCTGCCCCTAGGTAAACAAGGCCAAAGGTCAGATGCCACCCATGGAGAAGAAGAGGGGATGGGGAAGATCCTGATTTGACTGATTTAGATCTGAAAAAGCTGGAGAAAAGAAATAGACTAGATGTTTTTGCATTTAGATGGGCTGAGGCTATAAGCAGATACTAATTTCAGTGACAAAAAATGTTATTTTTCATAGCTAAACTTCATAGTATGAAAATACAACATTTGCTCTCATGTCCCTAATAAATCTGACACACAGTGAGTACTCAACAGAAAATTGTTAAGGTGAATGAGTTCACCTAGTGGTAGTGGGAGAGGCTCTTTCCTGTCTTCTCTCTAATCTGCTTCCATCTGGCTTCCTCTGCAGTTAGGAGCTATATTCCCCAGACTAGAACTTACACATATTCAGAATGAAGACATCATGGGTGTCCAAAATCTCATTTTACCTCTAAATTTGAAACTGCCACAAACTTGGTATTTTATGACAAAGGGATTGTAGGGAGCTCGTCTGGATTTGGAGGTAAGAAATGGATTTAAGAGCACACACAGACCTCCTATGGCCATCTTTGATGGATGTTTTCCTGCTGCCATAACAGGTCGAAAAGGTGAATGAGCTTCTGACAAATGTAAGAGGAACTCTCTATTTAGCCTGAAGTGCCAACAGGCAGATCAATGCCGCACATGTAGGTCTGTGACACTGAAGTCATTATGGATCTAGTAAGGCGTTTTAGCTTTAAAAAAAAAAAAAAAGTAGCAGCAAGTAGCAAACAAAAATATGTAAGCCAAAAGCCTGAATTAACCTAGAAAACACTGCTACATCGTTTTCCTGATTTTTGCCAGACCTCTCCTAGGGAATATTAAATAAATCCTATTTTTTCTCTAATTTTAATAGTAAGAAGTTTTAATAATCTTCCACAGAATTGTGTTATAAAATTGTGTTGAAAATACCGTCCAGAAAAAAAAAAAAAAAAGAAAAAAGAAAATACCGTCCAGGAAGAGTTTTAAAGATCTTGAAAGCGCTCAAGAGCTTCACACAGAGTTGTCATACAGAATCTTCAAGAGAGTTACAGAGTCAACGGAATGTGTTAAACAGTATCATGGGATTATAACATAAAATCCATAATCTTAAAAAGTTTAAAGTTTAACCATAAAAAGATGAATAATCATGATTTCCTTTTCTTAATTTTTATACAAGAAACCTGAAAAAGTATGAGACTATTTTGCACACTTAATATAAACAAAGTATTCACAAATTATCCAGTTTCCCAATTTTTCACTTCATCAGCACCATGAGCTGATCTTTTATATTTGCTTGAACAGATTAAATTTTCTATCAACCACTCCCTCAAATGGTCCTTTTGGATCTGATGAAAGGAAATACTCTCATCCCTTCCCCTGTCTCTTCTGTATTATTCTCTAAGAAATTCACTGACAAGATTTTAATTATGGAAGTAAGACAGGGTCTTGCACAATGCAAATAATCAATTTTCTAGAGAATTCATAAAGGCTAACTATGGTACATGTTGTGGTTGACTCCCCGATTACTTCATCATACTCCAATCAGCAAAAGCATGATTTGGAAGTTGGACTCTACTTAAGAGGATCCTGATCACCAAAGGAGAGGATCTGGCTCAAATACAGGCAAATAACCTAAGTCCATCCAATGAAGAGAGATTTTTCTAAAGGCTTCTGGAAAAATTCCCCTACACACGTAAGAGCAATGAGGAGTCAGTCTCTCTTCCAGTGCATGTGAAGGAGGAAGCATGAAGACTGTGGACTATCCAAAGGTAGTAACTACCCTTAGGATGAGGCCATCCTCATGGATGGCCAAATGGCCTCAGATGAATGATATGGGTCTTTGTTGATATTATTAAACTGCTGAATGAATGAACCAACCTCCCATCTCCCGCCATCCTCTCAGGTGGGGAAAATAAACCTCCACTTGTCATGCAAATATACAAAGGACACCATTTTTTTCTATTTAAATCCAGCTACCTTTAGATACTTCCATTCATATGTCAACTTTACAGTATGTCTAAAACAGAACTCATCTCTAGCAATAGCATCCATCTCAAACCTACCCAAGCCTCAGTCCCTAGAGCTATTCTTTCACTTCCTATTTAGGTCTTGTCCCATTTTGGAGTCATGACCTGTCACCTTATTCCTTCTTGCAGTCTCCCCACTGTAGGCCAGATCCTCAGAGCTTCATGGATATACTACCAGACACAGACTACCAAGGAATATTCACATTCCTCTAACAGGCCAAATGGCACGTGGTTTTGATTGGAATGCAGAGTAAGGAAACAAACTGGAAGTTTGACCTCAACTCAAATGGTACTTTGTTCCTTCTACATGATCTGCAAAGATTGTATCTGCTTTTAAAGATGCTATTCAGTTATCAACTTTGCTGTGAACTCTTCTACTCTCTTAGTGTAAAGGCCTCATGGATTTTCACACACTGTATCTCCCTGGCTTCTCACACCAGGCATGAGAATCTTGTGGCTGTGTGCCTCTCTTCTGCATATAAGGATTGCTTTGTATTCATCAAATATAATTCCACCACCTATGTGCTTTATGACTATGGAGGTGGGTTTTTTCCTGTTCCATATACATGGTTTTTAAAGACAAATTAGACCTTTTTAAAGACCATTTTTACTGGCATGACCTGAGAGTTGCATTAGCATGCCCTTTAATCTCTCTTCCAGATTGCAGGAATGGATGGTTAAAGTACTAAATAAAACAAGTAGAATCCCAATGTATTAGACAAGTCCCTCAATTCTAACGGGTAGTAATTATTATTCCATGCTTAGTCATGAATCTCGATAATTTCTCTTTCTTTTCTTTCTTTTCTTTCTCTTCTTTCCTTTCTTTTCTTTCTCTTTTTCTTCTTTCTTTCCTTTCTCTTTTCTTTCTTCTCCTTCTTTTTTTGCTAGTTCTTACCCTGTGATATAAATGAAAATTAGGTAAAATGCCACCATTACATTCTTGAATAGAACAAACTTTCATCTACTTTCCTCTCTGAATTTAGCACTGCAGAGGTTCCAGGTTTCTCAGGAATCAGTCCTTAGACATATTCTCTAATTAGTCAGAACCTAGGGGAGGTCTTCCTGATTCTCAGCTCAAGTTTTAGTTATATACTGATGGCTCTTCATTCATCTCTCCAGCCTGAAGCTCAGAACTCCAGACTTTAATAGCCAGATGCCTACTTGACACTGTCATTATCTACAGACTGTTCAACCTTATCATGTTTAAGAACCACGCCTCTGATCTCCCTGCTCCACCACCCCAAATGTGCTCTACCCACAACCTTATCCATTTCTGAAAATGAAGATTCCAATTTTCAGCTTCCAAGACAACAGTTTAGACTTTGACTCTTCCCTTTCTCTCACACTTCATCCAATCCTTCATCAAATTGTCAGCTTCACCTTCAAGACACATACACACACCAAATAATCTGCCCACTCGTCATTACCTCCCCTGCCCCTACCCTGTTGAAGAAAACATCCTCTGCCTGGACAATTTCAAGAAAGTCCCAACTCATCTCTCTGCTTTTATCTTTGCCCTTCTGCAATCTTTGTTCACACAGTGGTCTGCAGTCCTTATAAAATATAACTCCTTTCACTCCTCTGCTCACCCTCCAATGTCTCCATATCTCATTCAAAGTAAGAGCTAAAGTTCTGTAATAGTCTGCTGACCTGTGTCCTCCCTCCCCACATTTCCTACCATTCTTTCTCTCATTCTGTTCCAACCCCATGTTTGCTTCTTGAACACACCAAATATTCTACCTTTAGACTTTTGCACATGCTGTTGTCTGTATCTGCAATGCTTTCCCCTCAACTACCTGTAAGGTCTGCTCCCTCATTCCTTCAGGCTTAGGCTCAAAGGCCAAAGAGGCAGCTTCTGACAACCTTATGAAAAAGCATGGCCACACTCCCATTTCCAGCACCAGGAGTATCCCTGCATCACTTGTTCTTTACTGCCCTTATCATAGGTTACATTTTCATGCCTTTTTAAAGATTTTATTCATTCATGAGAGACACACAGAGAGAGGCAGAGACATAGGCCAGAAGGAGAAGCAGGCTCCCTTTGGGGAGCCCAACACAGGATTTGATTTCAGAATCTTGGGATCACACCCTGAGCCAAGGACAGATGCTCAACCACTGAGCCACCCAGATGCCCCCATGCCTTTTTTTTTTTTATCTTTCTCTCTCCCAACCAGAAATCTAAGTCAAATCAGAAGCAAGGCTTTATATTTATTTGTTGTTTTATGCACAGTGCCAAAAACTGCCTGGGACAAAGTATGAATAAAAAAATACTTGAAAGATTAGTGGATAAAGAAGATGTGGTTTATGTATACAATGGAATATTACTCAGCCATTAGGAATGACAAATACCCACCATTTTCTTCGACATGGATGGAACTGGAGGGTATTATGCTGAGTGAAATAAGTCAATTGGAGAAGGACAAACATTATATGGTCTCATTCATTTGGGGAATATAAAAAATAGTGAAAGGGAATAAAGGGGAAAGGATAAAAAATGAGTGGAAATATCAGAAAGGGAGACAGAACATGAAAGACTCCTAACTCTGGGAAACGAACTAGGGGTGGTGGAAGGGGAGGTGGGCGGGGGGTAGGGGTGACTGGGTGATGGGCACTGAGGTGGACACTTGATGGGATGAGCACTGGGTGTTATTCTATATGTTGACAAATTGAATACCAATAAAAAATAAATTTAAATCAAAATAAAATAAATAAAAATACTAAATGAAGGCAGCCTGGGTGGCTCAGTGGTTTAGCGCCATCTTCAGTCCAGGGTGTGATCCTGGAGACCAGGGATCCAGTCCCATGTCAGGCTCCCTGCATGGAGCCTGCTTCTCCCTCTGCCTATGTCTCTGCCTCTCTCTGTGTGTTTCTCATGAATAAATAAATAAAATCTTAAAAAAAAAATACTGAATGACTGCATCTTTCCTTGTTCCTAGATGAAGTAACACATACTCATGGGTTTATACAAAGGTACTGTAGAACCAGTGTTTTTAGAAGAAAATCTCTGAAAACTGTCCTAACAATTTGTACTAATGAAATTGTCATCATTAAGCAAGATAATGTGAGAAATGCGAGAAAAAAAGTCATAAGAATATACTGAGAAGTCAACAGGATAAGATGAAGACAAGAGGCTTAGATGAAAAGGAGTAACAGAAAAGATGTTGGATCAGAAAACTAAAGTCACTACCTAAGAACTAAAGCTTGCACTAGAGGCAGGAACAAGCAGAATTAATGAGACAGAAACTGAAGCAGTGGTTTATTTATTAGCTTGTGCTGCTACTACACATTGAGGGCTACTGCACGTCAGGCAGACAACATAACAATAGAAATTTGTTTTGGCGAGCATACAGTGAAATGGACAAGCTCATGTACTGTTTGTGGGATCTAAGCTGGTAGCATCTTTCTGGAAGCCACTTTGGCAATAGGTACTGCTTGTGGGATCTAAGCTGGTAGCATCTTTCTGGAAGCCACTTTGGCAATAGGTATCATGATAGCCTTAAAATGCATATTTTCAGCCTGAGTTTGTATTCTGAGACAATAATCTCATATCTATGACAATATAAAGAAATGAGATGATCAAAGAGTCCACCGCAGGATTTAAATTAGAAATATATTTATGTGTATATATCTAACCGTATTATAGATATTAAAATGTTCATTAGAAACAATTGAAGTATACCCAGAATTATCAACTAAATATGAAAAGCATCAAACAATGGAGCACTATACAACCATTTATAAAGATAATTAGAAATGATTTGAAGAACACAGAAAAAAATCACAAGCTAATGCTAACTAAGAATGCAGGGTAAATATAGAGAATGAGTTCAAACAGAGTTCTTGTCTTTGGATTTTGGGAGTTGAGAATTATATTTATGCTCTGGGGCATTTGATAAGTTTTCTTCAATAAGTACATTCTTTTCTTAAGATTTTACTTTTAAGTAATCCTTACACCGAGTATGGGGCTTGAACTAATAACCCTGAGATCAGGAGTTGAATGCTCTATTGACTGAGCCAGCCAGATGCTCCAATAATCACATCCTTTATTTCAGATTATTAAAGTAATAAGTACTAAAAAAACAAAAGCAAACTAAATTTTTAATTTTCTCTCATAGAGCTTCTTATTTCTAACCTATTCCAAGTATAGTTCTCATACCCTAGAATTATCCACTCTCACTCTTATAAAAGACTCGTGCAAGTTGGTATTTTTGCTCAAAGTATGCTAAAGTTTTGTATTCTTGCACCACCATTCCAGGTTCCTAAAACAAGTACATTTGGGGTTGTTTTCTCTATAGATTTTCTAAACTCAAGGCTATTTTCCTTTGTCATTGGGGAAGCAGAAGAATAGGATTTTATCCAAATGATCCAACAATTCATCATTCATTTCACTTCTTACCATAGAAGTGTACAGTATTCAGAAACAACCTTCCAGCAAAAATAAAGTTCCTAGTGAAAGTCTTCCAGTAAAAACAGTATTGAGATTATGGTGATAATTTCATAGGTATTCACACATATCCAACTTGTCATATTGTACGGTTTAAATACATGAAGTTCATTATATGTCACTTTATGTTTTAGTAAAGATGCTCAATAATAAATATCAAGAAAAGCCACATTCTGAAATAGGATTAAAAGGCTTGGGAGGTAGACAAACACATACACACACACAGAAGAAAAAAAAGAGAACCAGTCTTTAATGCATCAGCAAGTTTATTTACAAATGCAGTTGAACAGAAAGGCTACTAGAATTCTTGGAGAAAACTTTTGGTATATAAACCGTGATGATTTTGTACTAACGAAAAGAAGCAGCTGTTTATTGGGCATTGCTTAGTGATCATTCTGGTGAAGAAAATAGAGATCCCCTCATCAAGCAAATAAAATATCACATATGCTAAAAAAAAATTTTTTTAAAGCACAATATCATATAGATGAAAAGAAGGATACAGAAAGCAAATTTGGGGGTAGATTTTCATGAAATTTTCTATATGGTTCTGCATTAATTTAGTATACATTACAATAAACAGGGAAAATGCAATTATATATTTATATTAACTATTTCAAATAATGTTTCAGAACCTTTAATAAAAAAACAATAAAATAACCCTCTTCAAAACACCACTAGGAAGTCAAACTAGATCATTGTCAGCGTCAAAAATATTTCAAAGTTCTTATTTTTCCCTTGTGCTTTTAAGATGAATTCAAAAAAGTAAATACTGTACTTTTCCTCCCACACAGAAATTACCTTCTTATAAATAAACAACAAAAATACAGGTTCTACCAAGACTATAATGCTCTGATGTAATCTAGAGAGACAAAAATGTTTTTTTTAAAAAAGTGTTATCCTTTTTCAAAAAGAGCAAGAGACATACAACACGTATTTATAGATCTACATCAGCAGCAACCACCTCTTCTTCTATCTGCAACAGTGCTTTCGTGTGGAGGTTTACATCACATGGCAGTTGGCCGTCCAGCTGATCAGGCAAGGAGAAAAAAAGAAAAGGACTTAGGATGTAGGAATACTTGGATATCACCACCCGGGATACATAGCAGTAATCACTCAGAGAATGGCCCCATGAGGTAGAGAGAGTGACCCTGTCACTCACTTAGGATAAAGCTAGGCAAATCACAGTCTCGGTTCTAGAATCCTTCATTTGCAAAAACAAAGTAAAAATAAACTGCCAATATGGAAATAAGTTACACTCAACTCTCTATTATTTGTCCTAGAGGAGAGAAAAGGCATGGGCAATTTTTCCCCTCAAGGTTCCAAAAATCAATTATATTCGGCTTGGGAATTTGATTCAAGAGAGAAAAGCGCACACACATACACACACTCCCGCCATTACATGCCCAGCCTCGCCACTCTCCAAACTCAATGGTCGTGTCCAGAGAAGAACTGGACACTGGAGAGAGAAGGTCGATGACCCGCTGACAGATAAAAGAGAGTTGACTGGGCTGAAACCATTTTCAAACCACTCTTCACATAAAGGGCCATATAAATACCTCAGAGTTCAAAAGCAAATGGTTTTGCTGATACCACTTGTAACACCCTTTCACAATAAGGAAGAAACACATGTTACCAGCATCAAGGTTCAAAATATCAACAGCAGTAATGGTTGTCTTTAGTGGCTAGAAACAATATGCAATCTATTACGGCTATCCTAGGTTTTATAACACAGAAACAAAAACGTGCTTAGACACAAAATTAGCATGTAAAGTTTTTGAAAAACTCAGTTTTCCCAAAAATGATACTGAAACATCTTATAATCAGATTTAATGTTCTCCTTTTAAAAATAGTATATATACTAATATACGATTATATAGAAACAAAGCATAAACTATTCTTTACTACCTTCTTTAAACCACAGTTTTTAAAGTTGGTCCTGTCCTTAATTGCAGAAACAAAGCCCCCTGTGAAGTAACAGAAGTCAGCTAATAATGAGGGACCGATTCTTAGCCAAGAAACAGATTATGTCCTCATGTCATTAGAAGTTTCTACAAACACAGAGCAGACAGCACAGGATGCCGTCCTGACTCAAGCATGTGTTCCTCTCAAATTCCTCGGCCCCCCAACCCATCGAATCATGTCTGGAATCTGGAGCACTGACCCACCACTCACCTTACCCTCTTTGAAGGGAACACACTAAGATTCCTAAAGCCTGGAATTCTAAGGCAGAGAGCTTGAGGGGGGCATGGCTGCAGGTTCAGGGAAATGCATGGGAACCCGTGGTCTCTTTAAAAGACAAGAAATTTTCTCCCTGATTTGTTCTCTTACATTTGAATCTGAGATAGCAGTCGTTGCAGTACAGTTGATGGTTTCTGATTCTGACTTCGGCTCCTGAGGAGGAGCCTCCGAGGTCACACTCGCAGGCCACACACTGAAGGACAAGAAAGAACCACCATAAACAGTCATTTTGAGAACTCCTGGGGCACTCCCAGGGTTTGGGGCGGGGGGGGGGGGGGGTCGGGGAGATGAGCAGAATGCAGCTTCTAAGCTCTCAAATATGTTTCAGCAAAGAAAAAGCCCAAAAGATAATTAGTGGATTAAAATCAAGCTGCCAGATGAGACATTAAAGAATTCATAAGTCTAATTTTAAGAGCCTAAATGATCATTCTAAATATACCAAAAGAATAAAAATGATTTGCTGATTGGCTTGAAAGAATTTAGTCTTCACTTCTTGCAGGGCAATGTGAGAGGATAAGGCATCACATAGAAGAAGTAGAGAAGTGAAAGAAGAGTGTTTCTGGCACTTTCCTCTGAGGTGGGCAACACCTGGTGTTCCCACTGCACCAGCTTGGCGAGTGTTTGCACACGGCACTTTCACTTCATGGCTGAGTATATTGGTTCCACCGGCTCAAACACTAATTATTTCCATTGATTCTGGTCTGCCCAGGAACCGCTCAAGCCAGCAATACACAAGCTTAAACAAACTGTGGTCTGCAGGACTCCAGGAATAAGAAACAGAGTCTCTTTCTGGCCCAGTGCAAGTTCTAGGATCACACAGATGTGTCTCTCAAAATAGATAGTGCAAAATATATTAATTTGTTCTTGGCTTTGTTCTTATGTGCAAAAACCCATCAGGTGTAAGCAGGCTTTGCAATTGTAAAACTATTTACTGTGCTCCTCTTTACATAAAGCTAGGCTTTCAGACTTAGAATTGCATGTCCCAGTGCTGTTAACAACATGGGTAAATTATATTTCAAGTATGCCTATGACAGCATGTTAATGAAAGGATTTATGAGCTATAAATTTTACTTATAGAATCTTAACAGACTGAAGACTAGTAGTGCAGTGTTTCTGGATTTAACTTTGGAGACTAGGCTCAAGATTGGAGAACAGGCAATATGCGATTCAAAGTGCAGCACACACGGACAAATGTAGCACCGAGTTTGTTAGTGGCACATCTACAACCAGTGCGCAAAGAAGCCATGCGCTCTCCAAGCAAAGCTTTGCGGGCCTGCAGGCTGTTCATCTCTGTCTCACCTTAAAACAATGCAAATGATAACAAAGACCCAGGGACTCGATGATCATGGCAGCTCCTTTGCCCAGAATGCTATTACAGTAGGAGCACACGCGCTTCCCACTCACTGACCTAGACACGGAATGAGAATGGAAGGGAGGCTTTCATCTGTGCAAATCAAGGTTACTTAAAATCACACTCTGGCATTAACATTAGTAATTACTTAGGAGAGTACATATCTGTGGGAGGAAAGCTGTCACCAACCAAAGTATGTTACATTGTACCTTGAAGGATCTCCATGGTGGTTCTGAAACCCTTGACACTTATTCATATAAATTAATAATTTCTGTGTATTAGTGCATTCTGTGCTTCCCGACATTATTCTCCTCAGATCACATCTCTATGTAGCACAAGTCTCCTCCTCTAATCCAGCTAGTTCACCAGCCAAAGCCCAGCCCTCGTCCTGTCACACCCACCAGACTGCTAGGAGAGCAGTCCCAGCTGCACCCAAAGGGCAACGGCACTACAAGTCTCTTCAACCATCTTAACCTTATTTTCCCATCCTCTTTCTCATTCACCTGCTATTCTAGTTACACAGAAGGTATCAGTGCTTTCCTGACTGTGTCCATCTGGTTTCCAGGACTTCCTCTGGGACAATGAAATGACAAGTGGCTGACATCTATCAAACAGACAGGTACGGAGGGTTTCTACTTCCCTTTGGATTCAAGTGTCTCCTGTCCCAGGTGGGAAGGTAAAGGCCACTCATTACCATCGCATCCCACAGCACTGGCACAGTTTAGAGATATTGAAAGTGCATAGCTGCCAGCCGCCTCGTGTTAGAGTGCCCCCTCCCATACAGAGACCATTCCAGGACAGAAAAGCCAAAAGGTTGTCTCCTATCTGTTCTCCAATGGGGGTGGATGCTCTCAGTAGGTAAATGCACACTCTTTCCTCTGCCTCCCTTCCACTCAGGAGCCTTCCTCTCTCCCCAACAGTTACCACAAATTCACACCCCTTCTTGTTTCAAACTCCATGATACACATTTTGGAGATCCTGGCACAAGTCAATACAACTTTATATGGATATGTTTTCTTAACAAAAGCCCTTATTTGATGGCTAAAAACAAATTCCAATATTAATCACTGTTTTTACTTTTCTGTATTTTATTTGTGATGGAAAATACTATATGCCAGAACTCACTTTGGAGACAACAGAAATATTGTTGTATACGGTTTCATGAAGCATTGATGGTCTGTAGAGAAGCTATGCAAAACTCAAAGCCCAACTCGTGTTGCTATCTGTGCTTTACTCCATATCAAAAGAAAAGCTTAGTCAAGACCTATAGTTATAACTCTTACCCAGTTGCTGCAGCAGCATGTAACCTACAGAATTCAGTTGATGCAGTCTGAACAAAATGTTGGCAAACTAGGTAAGAGGCTGGCAGTGGTTTTGAAAAAAAAAAAAAAAAAAGCAGTATCTAACTAACTACTTAACATTTTTATATCCAGCTTGTTAAAAGTTCCACAGACAATGGAGCTTGGTTATAATGCTTTCCTTTGAAACTCAGTTCCTATAAAAAGAATTTGTATTATAGTCTCAATAAAAATCAAACATTTTACAATACTGCTTTTACTCATGAATCCCAAATGGATTCACTAGCTACTATATATTTTTATGCTTCCATGCTGAGAACTATATGAGTATGTCTGCATTGACTGACCACAAGCAAAAGCAAACAAGACAGTGGCAATGAAATACATGTTTTAAAGGTCTCCGATGGCTTCACGAGACATCCATAAATGCTCTTAGGGTAGCATGGAAAGCCATTAAGAAAGTTTTAATTGATTTTCATAAAGAAATACTGAATTTGACAGATTCAAAATGACTTGTTTTTGGTTTTCACTAGAAAATTTGGACAAGACTTTGAGGAAAGTTTATTGAAAAAATACCCGTGACCAAAGTCCTCACCTGTTGCGTAGCTGGGAGCCCGACTGTGATAGTGAAGGAGAAGGACTGTGTGGTGTGGGAGAAGGTGCGGTGGTGGTCTGCACAGAACCAGCTGAAGAAGGAGGGGGGATGCTGGAAGATGGATTCCGCATGTAGGCACGGTTCGACGTGGACACCAGCTGAGGAGGGGGGCGACTAAAGTCTTGAACAGAGGAAGAAGCACGGACTCCTGAAGGCTGATTGAGCCAAGGGGATGGTTTCCAAGAACTGGATCTTGGGGAATCAAGGTTATCTAGAGATTCACCTCTGAAACATAGAAGAATTCACAGAGACTATTTAATACTATATAACCAACTAGAATCAATTTATCATTATAGTCACTAAAATACCCGTTTTATGTATTTTATAAGTAGGTACTAATCTGACAAGTCCAGTTACATACAAAATTACCTTTAGTAACTAAAGTTTCTTTTCATCAAAATCACAATGTTTCAAATTCAATTAATCTTTATTTTTATTTACCTGGTGCTTAAAAAACACCAAAGTGGAAAAGAAAATACTAAAGAAAATTTTTTTTAATAAACTACTACAAAGACATACATTCCCCCTTTAAGTATTCAATGAATTAGACACATCAATCTTAATTTTTAAAACCCAACCTAAAAAAAAAACTACTATTTTAGGCACTTATATAGGTCACGTATTAGACCAAACAAGGTAACAAAATTTTTAACTTAATTTTCACAACAATGTATATAATTTTTTTAATGTCACAGAAGTTAACTTGTCCATATGAAAGACAGCTAGGTGGTGGTAGAACTGGCTTTCAAACCATTGTCTCCCTGATTCCAGAATAATCGACACCATTCCTACTGTGCAGTCCTCACTCACTCATTACCTAAACCCTGAATTTAATCAACTGGCTAATGTCTATCTTACAGAAGCATTCAGTTTTCGCAGCTACTTCTCTTAAACTGAATATGCATTTAAAATAGAATTGGGGTGGGGTACCTAGGTGGCTCAGTGGTTGAGCAATTGCCTTTGGCTCAGGTATGATCCAGGGGATCCTGGAATTGAGTCCCACATCAGGCTCCCTGCAGGGAGTCTGCTTCTGCCTCTGCCTATGGTCTCTGCCTCTCTCTGTGTCTCTCTCATGAATAAGTAAAAATCTTTTTAAAAATTAAAAATTAAAAAAATAAAATAGAATTGGGGCACCTGAGTGACTCAATCAGTTAAGTGGCTGATTCTTGTTTTCAGCTCAGGTTATGATCTCAGTGTCCTGGTATCCAGCCCCGGGTCAGGCTCTATACTCAGTGCAAAGTCTGTTTGAGATTATCTCTCCCTCTACCTCTGCCCCTCCCCTGTGCTCTTGTTCTCGCACATGAGTGCGCTCTCTCATAAATTAACTAATTAATTAATTGCTCAAAAATTGTGAAGAAGTAAAATAGAATTAGCTCACAAACTGATTTAAATATAACTTTTGGAAAATCACTCTTTATTTTTATTTTTTTTTTATTTTTTGGAAAATCACTCGTTAATGAAGCCAAGTGCTTACATTAATTCTGACCTACAAAGACTGACCCCAAACTATAAATGATTTCTAACAGGTAATTTTGTTATTACCTTTAAAACTTTAATCTCTTATCTCAAGTTTGAAATACGTATTTGTTCTTTTAAAATTATAGAAGTACTACATCATCATGATGAGAAAGACCCAAGCAATACAGAAGGGCATTTGAGGAAAGAATAAAATTTCCCTCCACCCTCACTTACCATAATTTACCTGCCCTAATTCTCAGAGGTAATCACTGTTAACTTTTAGACTTTCTGTTTACAAACCAATTTACATACAGAGACAAATTTACATGAGTACAGCTATCTCTCTCTCTCTCTCTCTGTGTATATATATATATATATACATATATATATATATATATATACACATATATATGTAGTGTGTTCATGAGTTTAACATTGTTAAACAAATGTTATTACTCTACAATGCATACTCTTCATAACTCACTTTATTCCGTATATTATCTTAGAACTGTCTTCATGTCAGCTCGTGTGTGACAGACAGTACTTCAGAGGCCCCCAGTGAATCATCCCCCAGTACCCATGCCACTGTGTGGTCCCCTCTTCACTGACTCTCTGCTTGGTCATGTGACATGTTAGGCCAATGGGACGTTAGCAAACATGACACAAATGGAAGTTTGGTAAATATGTGCAAATGAGGGCTTATCTTCCTGCAAGGTTTCCTCTGAATCCAGCTGCCATGTCATGAGGCAGCCCAAATGGCTACGTGGAGAGGCCCACAAGGGAGCAGGAACTCCCAGCCAACAGCTCCAGATGAGCTCTCAGTGCATCATCAAAATCAAGGCTTCAGCAAATTATAGCTCACTGTCAGGATATGTATGAATTATGAGCTAAGTGTATTTTTAATTTTCAAACAGTCATAATAAAACAAAGAATATGCAACAGAGACTGACATGGCCTACAAAGCCAAAATTATTTACTACCTGGTCCTTCATACAAAAAAAAAAAATTTCCAACCCTGCTCCAAAGGACTATAATATCCAAGCACTCCAATCAACATCATTCCAAAACTGCCCAATTTTGATAAGAATTGTGATACAGTAGAATACTATACAACTATAAAGGAAAGAGAATGTATCATATACTATCTCAAAACTTAGTGTGTTTATCAATGTGCCACTATTTATTTAACAAGAGTACTGGGTACTCTTAGTGTGTTTATCAATGTGCCACTATTTATTTAACAAGAGTACTGGGTACTCTTGTTAAATAAATACTCTGCTTCTTTTCTTTTTTGCTATTTCCAATAACACTTAAGTATAAATCCTTCGATATATCTTTGCATGCTTATCCAAACACATTCAGAAGATGAAGTGCCAGGAGCTAAACTGCTCACAGGGTATGGACATAAAAACTTTTGCTCAGGGGCACCTGGGCAGCTCAGTGGTTGAGCCTCTGCCTTTGGCTCAGGCCATGATCCTGGGGTCCTGGGATAGAGTCCCTGCATCAGGCTTCCTGCAGGGAGCCTGCTTCTCCCTCTGCCTATGTCTCTGCCTCTCTGTGTCTCTCATGAATAATAAAATCTTAAAAAAATTTTTTTTTGCTTAATAAACTTTGAAAAACTTCCACCTAATTGGGAACAAGAATTTCTGTTTCATTATACCACTGTCCATATTGGATTGAGTTAGTCAAGCATTTAACTCCACAAATCTTGTAAGGAGATATAGGATTGCTGTTGTAAGAGTAGTGATCTCTGATATGTTTATTGACTTTCTTTCTTTTTCTGCAATCTGTTAATATCATTTGTCTACTTTTCTATAAAGTTATCACATTTTATTTACTGATTGACAAAAGTTACTTCTATATTGAGATAATTACCCCTTGTAAGGTGTTACAAATTTTCGTCAGTTTGTCACCTGCAAAAATACTTAATAAAAGTAGCTTGAATATTTTTACCCAAGATACATCTTTTAAAATATTCATCGTCTCAGCTCCAATTAATTTACATCCATAGGTTTTTCTTAAAATTACAAAAATTAGGTTTCACACTTTGTGAAAACTATTATCATGATTCCAACTGAACCATTATCTCCATTATAAACAAAAAGAGGCTTAATTTTCTTTTTCAGTTCAGCAGCCAAGGAGGGACATTTAAGTGCTTGAACTGTACTTCGGAATTCCATGTCCAGCTTTTCAACAGATTAGCCATGTGCTTTTGTCCAAGTGTATTCCCAGCTAGAGCCACGATTTCTTCATATGGAAAAACAGAATCACTCTCCCTGCCTCAAAACATTTTCCCCAGAGTAAGTCAGATGATGTAGACAAAGTAACCGACCTATGTGTAGCGCTCAGTCTGTGCTTGATAACATGTGCCCAATGACATTCACTGGACTTCCCCTTCTCCACTAAATCTTAGACAAGAGAAGAAATTATAACATCTCTCCTGTCCAAAGTAGCCAGCATGTCTAGAAATTAAATATCTGTGTCACAGTACAGAGGAGGAAATAACTCCTAAAAAGTCTCACACCTTCTCATAATCCCAGGCAGACAAATCGGCTCTTTATTTACACTGGAACTGCGCTGTCGGATCCAGCTATTGTCATCGAGAAGAGATGTCCTCTTCCTCATTTCTTGAAGAATTTGTTGTCTCTCTAACTCTGCTTCTGATGGGGCTTGTTCCTTCTTGGAGCTCCTCTGTGATGAGCTAGTGCTCCCAATTTGGTCTGAATATTTACTGCCTCCTAAATTAAAAACACATCAGAAGCTGCAGGATTAACACATTATTAAGTGGGGCATGGAGGGTGGGGCACAGATTGTGGGTAAATCTCCAAATACAATGTAGCAAAAGATGTGACACCGCACACATATGCCAACATCAATTCTCATTTAGACTGCTGCATGGAAACATAAAAGTAAAGTTGGCTATTCCTGGAAATTCCAGTTCAACACCCAGAGGCATGCCACAGAGTACACTCAGAAAGGCTTAAGGAAGTTGCCCAAAAATGAAACAGCCAGCATTGATTTCAGTGCTATTAAGTTACAAAGTGCTAGTCTAGAAATAGTTCTCTTCCACTTGTCCCTTCCTTCCGAAATTAAATCAATCAAACACATGCTCATGGAAAACTTGCTGTGACAATGCCTTCAAAAACCTTACACTCCCCTTGGGGAGAGCAAGACATATATGCCTGCATCTCCAGCTGACACAACTTGAGTCTTCATGGTATAAATTCTAGAATAAGTCATGACCAAATTGTAGGATTGAGAGCACATTCAGTCACTGAAATAGCTTTTGTGAAGCTGAAAAATATCCAAGGTACTCAAATGTTAACCAAGGAACATAATCAGACTTGTTTGTCCTCTAAGAGACCGACAAAACTATAATTTGGATGTTGAATACATGCATGACAATTCAGTTAGGGTTTATCCTGAAGGCTTTGTCTCATTGGATTTGCTGATTAATTGCTGATTTGGATAAAACATCTATAACTTTGAAGTATCTTCCCCCTTTAATTTGGATTAGGAAATTCTATCTAAGGATTTGTTTCCTTTCACACTCCAAATTTATTGCCATCATTAATTTTTCAAAATTCATGGTCCATCTCTGCCTTAGTTCATCTTCCAGCAAGCAGTAAAATGAGGCCAAAGTTTTCTCATACCCACATACATTTGCCTTTGTGGGTGCACACTGTATCAATTTGGTCATATGTTAAACATTTTCTATTTTAAAAGTACCTTATTGGCATAAACAAGTTTTTCAATGAAATATTTCATAAGTTCCACTATCAGCTATTCAGGAACTTATAGTTAGTAGAGGGAAGAAAATACACATTGAAGAGTAAAGTTACTTAAAGTTTGATTTTAATGGTAGCTAGGGGCAAATTCAGGGGGAAAAGAAACCTAGAAATCCAAACAAGTAAGACCAGAGGAATCAGATCAGAAGGCATCTGATAAACTGGCAACTGGGAAAGAGAAATTTCTGGTTTTAGTTAAGGGTCCCTAACAGGAAAAACAGAAAAACAGCTGGAAATTTAAACTAGAACCAGAAAATAGAAGCTCCTAAGTGTTGAGAAGGAGTGATCATAGAACCTAATAGAAACTAATTTCTACAAGCTTTAACCAGAGGTTACAAACTAGCTGCCACCAGATCATTTAGGCCTATAGATGTGGTGTTTAGCTTACAGATGGTTTTAAATTTTGTTCTCATCAGCACATAAAAGATAACATGAAAATTTCCATTTTTTTAAACTTCTCTTTTACAACAGAAACGTTGGCTTTGCATTCTCCCACATAGCAGGGGGCAGGCTTGCTCTCTCCCATGTGGCTATCCACTAAGTGGCATGTCCACCAAATTCACCCCAAACCTATCTGGACTTTCATTCATTTATAAAACTGACCAGCACCCTGCTTGCCCAAAACCTGGTATGCAAACCCTGCATGAAATGATGCTTTCTGCTTAGTGTTTTTTTTTTCCTACTTACATAATTTCAGTTACAAGCGTTTCTAAAAATACACTTAATACTAACAATATAGGGTTCCAAATCATTTTTGCCTAGTTAGCAAAATCATTATCATTTTGAACTTTTGGACATCTTGGCACTTCAATGTACAATATCAAGTTTACAACAATTTTTAAGTCCCCTGGTATTCTGCAGAAAACTTTTCTGTCCCATTTTCTTGCCTGCAAGATGAAATCTATATAAAACTATCAATAACACTGAAAATTTTCCACTTGTTTCACTAGCTATTTAAAACCATTTTAATCTCCCAGTACTCCCTCCATTAGAAAGTAAAGCCAAAATAAGCAAAAGATAGTTTTGTTTTTATACACAAATGGCTAAAAATATTTGGTATTTTAATTATGTAATCTTAATGAATCTGAAATATATTGACTTTAAAAATACTGATCATAGCATGTGATAGCATAAATAAGTATGCTAAAGAAGTTGGAAAAAAATCACATTTACCATTTTTATTTGCAGGGTAACCATCCAGTTCGGTAGTGGATCTGGATTTATTCCTACAACACAAAACACAACATATTATAGATATCTCGTTAAGAATATATTTTTTACATTTATGATGTAAGAACACCAAAAAGTTTGCTTTTTAAAGCAATTGATTTATTTCCTATATCTGCTGAAAGCCACGTTTATCTTCTTAATAAGGAATTTTTCATGTTGTACAATGTAGCAGAAAACAGTGACATCTCTCAATGAGAGACAAGCACGTAAAGAACATGTGAAGATCCTCTCCAGTCTGTAGGATGATTAAGCTTATGACCAATTTGTATGCTTTGATTCCCTTCCAGACCTCGATCATACAGGCTATACCCAAGCATCTGTCATCAGATTATGTAACATCATACTGTCTCTTCCTTCTTACTGCCCAAGGGTCAAGAAATCAACTTTTTGGACACTAGGGCACTTATTCCAGAAAGCCACTGACCAAATGCAATCTTTGCAGTGCAAAGAAGTACTCAAGCATATTGGTATAGGCAACCTCTGAAAATACCTGATTTTGTAATGGCAACATTTAGGTTTCTGTATCAACCCAAGCTGGTCTCATTCTCACTTTACTAAGCCCAATAACGTCAAATAATAATGGCAATAATGAATAATATACATTATCACATATATATTACATATGTATATGCATACAATATATATGTACATGTATACAACATACAATAAAGTGCAATACATAGTAACGTGTCACAACTGCTAGCAACTTTCATGAATGGTTTAATTTGTATTAACATAGAAAAATACCATTATTACAAGATATCCAGCCACACCCCTTAATGACTCTAAAGCAGGCTGTACCACAACTGCCTAGCAGTGTTCTATGTTTTCCAGGATTTGTTGAGTTTTCCTCTGCAATATAATTATTTTCTCCAGGTTATAAGCTACATAAAGATCATTTAAATACATAAATAAATTAAATGCATATTTTTAAAAGAGAGATACACATTTTAATGATCCACGGTTACCCAGAAACCTTCATTATAAAATAAGAACATCCATCACTAAAACTTTTTCTACCTTAAGGTCAGCCCAATACTCCCTATCTACTTAGAGTCCTACTCAGTCTTCCTGATTGCCTATAGAGATGAGTCTTTCCATATCTCTAAGGTAAACTTCCTAAAGAAGAAATGTCAGCTCTGGAAACACCAATTGGGCATACACTGGATGTTTACAGATAGAGTCTCTTCAGAAGTCCTTAGGGATTCAAAACTGTAAAGCATTTTAAAAATGACTTTAAAACATTAAATTTATGTCTCAGCAAATTTTAAGATGTATCTAACATTTCCTGGAATTGACCAGTAGTTCTAATTAAACTAAGAGAAGGCCACAATTCTCATTTCAGATGTCCACATGTTACTTCATTTTGGGTAAGCTTATGCCATTACTTATAACCTCTTTAAAATAAAAATTAAGGTAGTTGCACAAAATAAACACAATTCTACCCTATGTCTATTCCCCTTGCGTTGTGGCATCTCCCATAAAGAGGTAGAGCTTTTCTCTGTTCTGTGAACTTGGGCTGGCCTGTGACTTCACTTTAGGTAGTAGAATGTGACAGAAGCATTGGCGTGCCAATTCAGTCAGAATGCACACTGCAAGGTGCCTTGCATGCTTCCTCTCTTTAATTCTGTCTTCTCTGCTCCGTCACCATGTACGTAAGACTGTACTGGCTTGCTAGATCTTGAAAGACACATGGCCTAGTTGTTCTCACTGTCCCAGCTGACAGCCAACTCCCTAAGGCAGAGCTGCCTAGTAAACTAGTAGATGTATGAAGAGCCCGATCAACTAAAAGGACTAAAAGGATCAGCCCAAAATACTTACACAAAGTCATGTCAAATCACTAAGTTTAAGGGTCACTGGTTACATGGCAAAAGCTAGTCCATACAAAGATCAACCAGCAAGATCTCTTTATATCTCACAAATGATCAAGAGCTAAAGTAGTTCTTACAAAACACCTAGACAAGCCCTCAGATATTCATCTAAAGTCAATTATTTCAACCAAATTACAACAAAATGCTCTATATACCTGTCACTAGGAAGCAACCCTGAAGACTGTTCTTCTCTCTTTGGTATATCATAGGAATCAATAGGCCTAAAAGATAGAAAGAAGAGTTTATGGTCAACATATTAGACTTTGATGCTCTTCTTCAGTTTGAGAAATTGCTATCAAAACAATGTTATCATAGCCTCTTGATCAGATGGTCTCTGGGTTGAAAACTAAACATACAGAAACATTTTAATCAATGACTGCAGAAAGCAGACCTCCTAATATCAACAGACATTAGCAATTCATTCATCCCACAAATGTAATACTGAGTGCCTGCTACCATTTTAGGGCTGGGCTATAGAAGCAAACAAAACAAAAAGAGTATGAAATGTTGGGCAGTAAGGCCACAGACAAATACATAACATTAAACATGATACAGCATATGGGGAAAAGGCACATACTTTAGATGAAGTCTTCTGGAAAGCCTGGGAAGGGGACCTTTGAGCAGAAACTTAAAGAAAATGAGGAAGACCAACATAGAGGTGAAGGAAGATCTCTCCAAGCACAGGGACCAAAAAATGCTGAAGTTCAGGGACAGAATGTATCAGACATTTTCAAGAAAGAAAGAGGCCAGTGTGGTGGGAACTGACAGAGGGAGGGGAAGAGCAGTAGGAAGCCAAATAGACCATGGGGTCAAGATCCAGCTCATGTGAGCCTCCTAGGTCATGACGAGGAACTGGATGGTATTCTAAAGTGACAGGAAGCCATGTGAACTGCTGTGAGCAGGTACATAAGGCAACAGGATCAGGTATCCAATGTAAAGGGTTCCCCTTGGGCTGCTTGTGTCCAAAATGGATGGCAGGGACCAACTAGGAGTCTCTGATGGGGGGGGAGTGGATCGAGCTAAGTGAAGCCCACATAGCAACATCCCAGTGCCCTTTGGCTGGAGGACAGACCTTCTGTACTGGTATATTTTGACTGTGGTTTCCCTCTCTCTTTCTGCCTGGGGCTTCTGCTCCTGGGCCTCCTCTTGACGCCGACGCCGCTCCTGCTCTTCTTGATCCTGTTGCTCCTTCAGTTTCCTCTCTTTCTCCAGAGCGAGCTGCTCCTGCAGCCTCTTTCTTTGGTCCTCCTCATCCTCCTTCTGCTGTGGTCTCCTCTCCTCCTCTCCTGCTCGAGTGCCTTCCCGGTCTGATGACTTAGAACCCTCACCCCAGGCGGTTTCCCAGGTGGCAACGGCGGGCTCCCGAGTGGGCCGGGAAAGGCTGTGTGAGCTCAGGACCATCTGTTCCTACATGACCAGGGAGAGAAAGAAACCATCCGAATCTGTGCATTTCTGTAATTTCATTTATTCATATCCAGCTTTAGAGACTGAGTGTGGCCAGCCTGGAATTCCACTTGAAATGATGTCAAACATTTTACCGCCAGCAGAGCCACACGTGGGTGACAGAAATATAACCAAAAAGAGAAAGAGGCAGTTAGGGTCCATGAATAGAACCATTTAATGATACAGCGGAGGAACTAAGAAAAAGGTTGAAACATCAGAGCAAAATTCCGACAAATCAGAGCTCACTGTATTTCTCAAAGAGCTTATATAAGTGAATATGCGGCAAAAGCCAGGTGAGATATCATATCTTCTGTTTTTTGGCTAATTTCACCAAGACAGAATAGAACACAGCATGTTCCTAGACTACCTCGTTCAAGTACTTGTAATTCTCTCTTTCAGCTTCCTGCTGAGCCCTCTGCCACTCTTCCCTGAGTTTCTCCTGCTCACGTTGATACTTCTCCTATAAGAAGAGAAAACATTAGTTAATTAGGTAATTCACAGAGTAATGATATTAAATAGAATCTTTTTCACCACCTTTTTTGCTAGCTCTACCCCCTTCACTTCAACCTTTAAATTTGGTGATACTATTTTAACCAATCAGACTTTCATACCTAAAGTACAAAAGAGCTTTTATCAAAATAAATTGCATAGATACTCAGAATTAAATAGATAGCCCCCCTTTACCACAGGTGTAATTGATTAAAGCCCCTTGCAAACTGCAAAAAGGACTGAGTTTCTCTGCAATGGACTGAGCACACAGCTCAGGGGGTGTAAGCCCTTATAATCCATACACCTGTCACACATAAGAAAATCCACAAAAACTATAGTGCTGCATTCTAAAAAATACACGGGTAAATGATTATTTTAAAAGAAGGACTCGGAAAGCTTCAAAATAGGAATGTCATGAATACAAAAATGTACTGCCTCTCAAAAGATTTGTTAATCATGAGTTATTAGCTTTTATTTTTATTTTTCTTAATTTGCTTCTCAGCACCAGTTGACGCTGCCCGGGGAAAGCCAGCCTCGTTCCTGTGGGTCCAAATAGTCTGGCTCTACCTGCAGCAGGCGGTCCTGCTCCCTCTGCCATCTCTCCTGCCGCCTGCGCTCCTCCTCTTGATCCCACGCCCAGCGGCTCGGGGTACTGAGCGTCGGAACAGGAAGCTAACCAGTGAGAAGGGAAGATGCACAAACAAAGGAAGGACACATCACTTCATTAAGTCATCTACTGAAGCACTTTCGCTGACACGAATTATTCATCCCATCCTTGGCCTAAGCAGCACCAGAGATTTCACTTTTTGTTTCTCAAGGGGTCTTTTCAACTTGGAAAGACTCCCCCTTGATAAATTCTCATGCAACCGAAAATAAGTGCTGCTAGTATGCGCTAATTCAGTCCCACCAAGGTCCCACCTTATTTATTCCAGAAACAAATGAATGCGACTTACATCAGGAACCACAGAATCCGAGCTTCCTGTGTTGTAGCATGTGGAAAAGGAAGAAAAAAACATATAAGTCTTTTCATTTCTAGGAGATCATTCTTTACAGAAAGTCACTTTAGCTGTTTCTATGCCAGTATACTAAATGATATCAATATTTTGTTTTTTTTAATATTTTGTTTTAAACCACAGCAATACATATCTCAGTTTCTCTCTTCAATTCCAGCTGTTTATTACTCATCTTCCAAAGTCAAAACCATTTAAACAGAGAGAGAGAGAGAGAAACTATGGATGCCGAAGTTCCACCCTAGCCCTTGGCACTAGAGCTGGACCAATGGTGTATTCTGAAGAGGTTGCAGGGTTCTTCCATGAATAGACCAGCTGGTATGTCACAACTGAGCCCCAGAGGGGGAAAATAAGAATTTCAAATGTTATAACATCTACCAAATCCAAATTTCTACTTGTCACTATTCAATTATAATGTGACAGCTCCATATCACATTTTCCAGATCCCCTTGCTGAGAAGTGACTTTTCGTAAATACGACACCACAAAAACATGTTCAAGAATTCCTTCCCTTCCCTCTCCTTGAAGAGGGAAGCACAAATATTCAAACTTCATGTGTAAGCACAAATATTCAAACTTCATGTGTAAGCACAAATATTCAAACTTCATGTGTAAACTTAAGGGCTTAATACTATTCTTTTTATTCTTGGTGGGGGAGCTACATGCACGTGTCTATATGTAGAACGAGAATAATTAGAAAGCAAATTTCATGAAATGTACTATCATACAGCACTTTTTAATTTTCCTTAAACCTCAGCTGTCAAATAAACTATTCACTTACACATTCTTTTTTAAAGAAAACTGCTCTGAGACTTAGGAAAATATTCTTCCCTAAAATAGCCTGTTGAAGAAAAGTGAGTGAAAATTAGAACAGAGAAAGAAAGCAGTTGTCTTATTTTAGCCAGTTTAAGCTAGGAGTATCATACTGTTTTAATTAAATTACCATAGAAAAACAGGAATTCAACAAAAATATCAAAAGCACTAAGGATACTGACACAAATAGACTTTGTACATGCATAGCTGGTGAGTCTATTCATGGTCAAAAAGAAACCTTAATTCACCAAAGAAAGACTAGATTTCTTTAAAAAAAAAAATCTATGAGTCCAGTAAACATAAAGCAAATGTGTAAAGGTTTTTGGTAATCTTAAAAGTAAGAAACAATAACATTTAGACACCAACAGCACAGGCATCTCTGTGCCATTGCATCTCAAATGTTGGATATTACTTTTAAGTTCTTGATAGCACAGCACAGCTCGGGGTGCATTCATGAGACAGGACATTAGACAGATGTGAAGGAGGAAAGAGATGCCACATGCACAGCACATAAGACAGCACAGCCCAACTACACCAACACAGTGCGTCTCCAAATGCACGTGTTCAGAAGTGCAATTGAAATTTACATTTAATTTATTTCAGTGTCAACAGGGCAGTCCTATTAACACTCCAAAGCTCTCATTCCAACAGCAATAAACAACTCTGCTCTTTATTAAGAGCATTTTCCCATAACCAAAGTTAGAGTTTTTAAAAGTTTGACAATTATATGTTGGTGTAATCCAATATTATGCGATCTGTAGGAAGCAGTAAGGCGTAAGTGAAGTCCCTCGCTTCTTACTGTTACCCAGTGGAAAGAAGTGTGTGTTTAACAGCATCTCAATTTTTTTTTTTCAGAAAAAAAAATTCAGAGGTATACAAAAGACACGCAAAGACCCATTACCACAGAGGTAGACCCATGAACTGTAAGAAAAGCCTGATGACCCTAGGAAAAGAATGGAAATGGTTATGTTGCTTGGTCATAATGATAGCCAAACTGAAAAGGCTTAGTGCCCAGCACCAAAGACTACTAGGACAGAGTGAAGAATGCCAACAATTCCATGAAAGTGAATGAATTGTTATCTTGGTAGTTTACCTTGTTCAAAAAATTGTGATCGCCTTTTTAAGTTTTTCAAAGAAATAGGTTCAGAGGCTAGTTGAAAAATACAAAAAAAAAATATATATCAATACCATGTCATTCATTTTAATCTCTCACCACTGGAAAACTAAATAGTATTTGACACACCTTTCTAGTCTGTAGCATTAGTTGTAAAAGGACAAAACTGACAGCCATGGAAGATATGGATTATTCCAATGTACAAAGACATATATTTTTAGTAGTCTATACTACATCCAAATTAGTAATGAAACTAATTATTTTATTAATAAATTCTAGCAGATAGCATCATAGTTTCATAGAAGCCAGAATACTTCCGTGCTAGATCACACAGCTTTAGGGAAATGGAAACTAAAATGTTTTGCTTAGGTTAATCAATCCAAAATCTAGAAGTCCAAGGAGAATTGTTTATAACTAAAAGTTTTTGCAGTGCTAAGTAAAAAATGAACTGAAAAATAATGAGGAAGAAAATAAATTAACACCAGAGAAAAATAAAATAAAAGCAAATGTCCAAATTAAAATATTCTTCTATCTCTAAAGTATTTTGCCTTAGTTTTAACATCTTACAGCCACTAACTTTAAGCAAATAGAGTTCAGTAAGATAGGAAGGAAGGAAGGAAGGAAGGAAGGAAGGAAGGAAGGAAGGAAGGGAAGATATTCTGACCTCTACAGTCACAAGGTTATGGCACATGATTATTACACTTCAGTTTATTCATAAAATGTAAATGCAGCTATTGCTTGATACTAGTTGGTGCTTGCTTGTCTAAAGAAAACCCTCAAATGACAGGCCTGCAAATAGTCGTATCACTAATGATGAGTTAGGTGTCTTATCATAAGGTTTGCTTTGCCTGAGTCACTGGCAGAACAGGACCAGGATGTCTTGGATTTAACATTGTGAATCAAAAATAAGTCAGGTTTGTTTTAAAAACTGCTTTGATAAAGAATGCAATATCAATTCAAATGTAGTCAGTTGTAACTATCAGAAATTAAATGCCAAAATAAATCATCAATAAAGGGAAATTTATAAACTTGGCTTGGCTAATGTTATTAGGCAAATGCAGAAGCAAAGCTATCAAACTTCTATGAAAACCCAGCCCGATGGGAGTCTAGTTTCATGGTAGAAGGAGTTTTCTCTCCTTTGGTCTCTTTCTCTGCCTGTGTGGACCAGATCTTTCTTATTTATTTTATATGCCTAAGGAGAAGCACGTAGCATGTGGCAACAATTATTTTATGGGCATACAGGAGGAGGGAGAGAGTGATAACCCCATACTATAAGGCCTCCCCCTATATTACCCCTGCTTTTTCATTACAAATGGGTCCTTTTGCCAACAACTATTATTGCCATTTCTCTATTAAGGTTAGCTGCCTACAAACTTGTCCCTTTCACAATAAAGGGGAAAGGGAAACCTCATTCATCGTTTCAGATTTAACTAAGATTCTCTTTGCCAACATACCAGAGCAAGAAGGCTAATGGCCTCAGGAAAACCAGTCTTTTTTATTTGACTTAGACACACGGGCACTCACAGCTCCTGGACATGTTGCCAAAGCTTTGTTTGCAGTTCCTGAACTATTCAAACCCTGGAACTGAATGCCCTTCCACCTGGCTGCAATTGGATCTGAGTGCTAACCTTTGAGTTTCAACTTGCAGTGGGATCAGTTTTTCTTTGACTCACTGATATTAATTTTTATAATAGCAGAACTTGAATGCTGTGACTTTTACATTACAAACATAATTATAATGATGATGTTTACCTTTCGATTCAAAAGTATTACTTTCATCACGGATCCCATTAATTTCCTTAGATTCAGTATTCTGGAAAGGATAAAATGCCAGTTAACAACATTCCCTCCAATTGGACTTTGGGTTTAAATAATGCATTTCCCATTACTGAAAATATATTATCAAGATGAGTTTATAGGATATCAATGTATTCCTTATAGGTTTTTACATAAATAGAAAAATTTTTTATTATTTTTAAATATTTGTAAAGGATTAATGATCATCTATCTATAAGCATGGATCACTTTAAGTTCAGTCATTAACTTTCTAAGAAACATGTTTTGCCAAATACTTAGTTGACTTAACTTACAAGCAACACAAGCATATAGGATTCTTCAGCATTTAAATTTTTCTTACATAATGTAGTAAGATTTTCTCATTAAAAGACTATCTTAGGATAACAGCAATTCTATCTAGGGAGTCAATATAAACATTTGAAATATTAAAATTAATTTGATACTTAGAGAAACTTCTACATTGTAATTATTTTTAATCAATTAATGAAATTGAGTGTCTCTTAACCACACATCTACCCAAATTCATCTATACAATTCATCTACACAAGAACTAAAAATGCTTCATGAGTTTTTAAAATAAGTATAGTAATTATGTGCAATTTACCCAAAAAGACTAAAGAAACCATAGAAAGGTTACAGTGCATAATTTTACATTATTACTACTTCAGATCCACAAAGATCTGAGAAATGGGTATAATGATGAAGATTGGTAAGAAATACCTATAGAATACCATTATGTGATCTTTTGATTTTACCATTATGTAACTATTACTCTATAAATGAGTACTGCTTTAGGAATGTCAAAAATACATTTTATTCTCATTACTATAAATTACCTTATTCAACCAAATGTTTTTAAAGTAGTATCAAAATTGCTCAAACAAATTCTCTCCCTCCTACACATGTTGCCTATATTTTGCTCTAAACAAACATTCTCACACTTCTCAAAATACTTACAGAATGCTGGAGGCTTTCTGAGAAATCAGTCGTTATTGACAGACTTGAAGATTTATCAGAATTGTAAATTCCAGAAGTTGTATCAATCCACTTTGTTTCAGGTGAACCTATAATTTTGGTAGCCATACTGGTGAGATTGAGGGTTTTATGACGTATAAATGGCAGGGAAGGTTGGTCTTTGCCCCAGTCTGATTGGCACATGATGATCAAGAAATGAGTACACGTAAATGTTGAAGTGGAAAGAACAAAGTTACTGAATGCACATACACAAAATGTATAAGACATACATTCAAAATGTAGAAGACATACAAACAAATCAGGTAGTATGTGAAAGAAGTGAAGAGTGCAGTGTTTTGACCAACAGATCACCTTCCAAAAACAAGAGTTAGGTGATGTTAATAATGAAAATGCTAGCAAATTCACTGACTCTTTCTGTAAACCAGAACTGCATATGTTATTTTGATATCATAATTTGGCAGGTAGGGGGTGGATTAATGCCCTTCCCCATCTAACTTCAACAACTAAGAACCACAGTAATAGAATTATACTGAAAGTTCCTTGAGTATGACAACAGGAATATGACCTGTCATGTTCTCCCTTAAACCAGTTAGTTACAGGGCTGTAGAGAAAGTAAAATCATAGTGTAATTCTTAATACTCAAAATTATTTTATGACTCACAAATGCTGATGCAATTGCAAGAGCTTTCAGTTAATATCTGCATTCAAAGTCAATATAGTATGTCAATCAATCAATCATGTAGAATCAGTAAATTTGCTAGTGAAAAGTTTTCAGACAGAATAGTCAAGGAAGTATTGTTCAAGATTTTTGTCTCAGCATAACCACAAAACATCTCGGAGCCAAAAATGTTTTTTTAAATGAGAAAATAGTTATTGAAGCAAGCTGTTATAACCATTTGCCAAAGACCAGTTCCCAATTTAGAAAGGCAGACAGTGGTAAAACAAACTCACCAGACTTTCCATAGCGCCTGATATCCATTACTAGGTTTCCAGTTTCTTTAGCATTAGCCATGGTTGCCTCCCACTCTTTTGTGTCCTTATATGAAAACTTAGTGTTGTTAACAGCAATAATTTCATCATCTACCTGCAGCTGAGAAAATTCTGCTGGACTACCTATATAAAGCAAAATAAATTTAAAAATAACAAAAAATCCCAAACAAAAAAATCCACATTCTACTAGTCATTGCTTATTGAGAGAAAAAAATGACTTCTTAATCTCAACTAACCATTCTTATATTTTTCAGGAAGAGCAAAGTCATGAATTTAAGTTCTCAAATACTTGAGTATCCACAACATACAAAGCACCAAAAGCATTTTTTTTATCCTATAGTACGTATCTTCATTAACATGTAAAGGAGGAATCAGCTCATCTGTTCAATGAAATTTCTTTTTTACCTTCCTAAGAACAAAGAAGATTTTAAACTATTTTTAAATTTAAAAATATGAAATTTATTGTACTTTAATTGAGCTTCCAAATCCAAATGCACTTTGGAATGGACAAAAAAAAGAAAAAAAAAAAAAAGCCAGGCCACTTAAAACCACTGACAATTACCACTTACCATTATCTAATTAAACAGTTCTTTTGAAATTTCAAAAAATAACCAGGGTTAGCATGCAATTTTATATAGCTAAAATGTGTAAATGAGGAACTCCTCTTAACTACAGTAGCTTTCATTTTAATTTTAGGCTCTGTGGTAATACTTTGCTCAGAGGTCCTGGGGACCGACTTGCTAAAATCCTGGATCAGAGAGGGGCACTCCTTTTGTAAAAGTCCCAAAGCATCCTGAGATCTCCATGGGCAGCAGATATATTAGGATGCTCAGAAAACACCAGTTTATTATATAGCATTTATATATCCACCACAAACACTGCCAATCATGGAGAGTTCTTTCAGAAATTTCAGTTAAGCGTTATTTGGAAGCATTTCCAAATGTTAAACCTAAAATTTTGACAAATGAATTCTGTAAAGGTCACAAGATTAAGATTCTACAAAACTAAAATTAATTAGGCAAGAAGAAACAGTATTAGGCTCAGGGAAGAGGATGCATCTCCTCAATTTACTACTGCATTTTTCACATGTGTCTTCTCCTCCTTTATGAGATAAACTAATTTCTGGAGGTTTTTTGAACAGCACAGGATAACAAGGAGAAGAAAGTTGAGTAGAGTTAAATCTATGATTTACCTGCTTCGACTGATGCAACGAAGATCCCAGAAAATGCCCATTTTACCGTAAACCCAAAGTCAAGACCGCTCCCAGGCGTCTGGTTTATGCTGATTCTCATATCACTGAACTGATCCTGAAAACAAACACGAAACGGTGGGATCAGGTGTCCCTGGCACCGGCATGGAGGAAAGTCTATCCATGAAAGAAGGGAGGCTATATGCAAGGTACACTTGAATTATTTCATGATAAACCAGAAGGGTTGTTAAACCCTTCACTCACATACATATCAATGAGTTTATTATTTTTCTGCTAAAATAAGGGAAACCTTCACACAACAGATGTTTTTCTTCACGTTAATAATTTAAATCACTTGGGCATTAATAAAGCTTGGGCATTTGCCCACCAAACAATTGGGTTTAATTTATAGACCATTTCTTATTATCCAGGAATGGAATGAGAAGGGGTATTGTGTATGCTGTTTAGTGGTACAAGCTTGCTATTAATAAATAAGCCCTAGAGATCTAATGCACAGTAGAATGAATACACACAACAATGTATTATAAAATCAAACTTGCTAAAAGACTATAACTTAATTATTCCAACCACTAAAAAGAAAGGATAATTATATAAGGTGATCGAAGTGCTAATTATCACTACAGTGGCAATCATATTACAATATACATAAATGTGTCAAATTAACATATTGTACACCTTAAATTTACACAATGTTATTTATTTCATTTCAATACAATAGCATTTTTGGAAATGCAAAAAGTATTTAAATCATTTGTAAAATGCCACCATACTTATTAAAAAGGTATCTCAGACATTTAACATATTTAGCTGAATAATTTGAAGGGGTTCATCAACACACGACACAGGTATCTCTAGAGCTCATCTAGGATGGGTACCATGCCCTAATGGGTACCTGAATTCTAGCAAGGCACTGTTTGCCCCATTGCCACATGAAGATCTAGTGCTGAGGGCAGAGCTGCCACACAAGCTGCAAAATGCAGCACTATATCATCTCTGTGGAACCACAAGTCAGATGCCAAGAGGACCCCTACTGAGACACCCTGAGCAATAAAGTCACAACTTCCTTGAAGTCACATCAGCCAACAACCCCAAGAACAGCAGCCTCCTGAACAACAGACAGGCCTCTACTTCCCCCTCCATCACTACACTACACAGCAACAAATTATCAGTTTCCCAGACTTGCAGCCATTTTCTAAAAAAAAAATGTTTTAAGTTTTAAAATATACAACATCTGTGAAAATTTCAATTGTCTTTCCTAATTTATGGGTCTTGTTTTGGGTAAATAGCAAACACGAATTTTAACTTGAAGTGCCCAGACTGGTTTCAGTCTTTGATTCAAAATAATTAAGAACTTAAACTTGCTGTTTAAAAGGGAAAAGTTCTTCCTAAAGCCACTTTATTTTCCAGAAAGAAGACCTACAAATTCTCCAGTTCAATGTGGCAGTTAAAACCGAACCTAAGGCCAGCTGGGCAATTTGTTATAGCTTTATGACAAAGTTTTTCCACACCTTTAAAACAAGTTTTAAAATCTAAGTGACTAGTCTACAAAAAGCTGATACTACATAGAAATAGAAAGAAGGCAGAGAAGGCATTGAACCAAGAACTTACTATATTTTGTAGACACAGAAGTACTATAACAATATTCACTTAAAAAAAACAATATTCACTTATTCATCTCTTCAACATACACTTACTGTGCATCTATTCTGCATAAGACACAGGGCTTAGTACTTGGGAAATAAAGTTGGATTAGGCATGGTCCTTGCTCTCGAAAAATAATCACTGACTCTTCCAGAATTGAGTATGGAATTATTTTAAGAAAAACCTGTAGCTAATGATATAGAAAACTTTTCATCAGAAAGCTTGTAAAGTTTAAATACGGGAACCCTGAGAAAACACATTAATAATCAGCCTGATGAACACCAGTCTCCAGAATAAAACTCTGCTATGAATAGAAAAAATTAGTGGTTAGTTCCTCTCCTTAACTGAAACTACTATACACATAAATTAGAGATGACTCAATGAAAATAAGTGGTCATCTTTGTTACACTTACTCCCTCCAAAAAAAAAAAAAAAATCAACTTAAAGCCAAGTAAAGCACAGAATCTACTGTTATATAAGGGCAGAGGAAAAATGATGGGTTACATATGCAAAATACTAAATGATGTTTTTTATCTTGAATAAAAGACAGGATGAAGTTTTAATAAATAGTCTCAAGCTACATAAAAGAATACTTTGTGGGAGACAACAAGTAAACATTATCCTTTTCTACAAAATATAGGATAAAAGAGAATGAGCTTATGCTATAGATGAAAGTCTCACAATTTTATTAGACCAGAAGAATGGTCTCACGAAAGGATATTCTTGCCTTGGAAATAAACCTCTACTTGACCATATTGTAACCACCTCCCTGAAACTTAAGGGGGACAGCCTCACGATGGCTATAGCCTGGCAGACTGTAGGTATGGGGGTCCTTAGGATCATATACAGGCAAAGGAGCGAAAAAACCCAGGAACAATTACAGATCCATTTCTGTCAAAAACCAGGTGATCTCAGGCATGTCGCTGAGTCTGGCAGGGTCTTATCCTTCATAATGACATTGATTTGCAAGGTTTTTGTTTTGCAAAACCCTATTTTCAAATGAAAATCTTATGTAGACCACCTCCCTCCCAAACCAGTACATAGGAGGGATTAGAGTGAAGAGCTATAATTTCAATTTCAGGCTATAATTTCAATGGCGTGGCCAGCCCATTATGGCAATCCCTCAGGCATCCTCTGGAATCCTAAATCCTTGAATTAGATGAGCCCATAGACTCTTTGCAGGGGAACATATCTATAATTATAGTCAAGCAGAAACTTCAGTGATTTTAGCTAGGATTTCCACTTCCTTGTTTTTCTCTGCAAGACACAGGCCATGTGAGTATTCTATAAGATCCATGCTTGTATTTTTGGATCCATCCAAAGATCCATGCTTCAGAAAACGATGATGGGGGAATTGCTGCTTGAACTGGATAGAACCAAAAAATATAAATTTGGGGGGAAATCTAGATTCTTGGTGACTGATAAAGTAGTTCCAGTTGTCTATGCTAGAAGAAAGAAGATGATTATCAACATATCACCATTTAAAAATAATTTCCCTCAAATTAGATAGGATTTATACAAAAGTATATGTTGAAAGATCAGCTTTTTAGACAAAAACATGATCTATCCAGAGTAGCAATGACAAGAGTATTTTAGGACATCTGATGAATTATGAGTTTCCTATCACCAAAGATGAGAAATTATGAAAAACAGGGTCATTCTTACAAACTAACAGGTCAGAAAGCTATTTTCTCCCAACTTTTTCAATTAGATAAACATGATGATGTAAGGGAAGCCTTTTGAAGTTGATAAAATACTAAACACAGATTTGGGCTCTACAGTCATAAGTAACAGGAAATATATCAACTTTGATATTTGTACACATGATTCTTTTGCATCATTTTTTCAGGGTGTGAGTGGGGTAAGAACATAAGTGAGTGGCACTGGAGCCACTCGCTTTCACGAAAGGCACATTATCCCTACTGTCTCCACTTCTCCATTCCAGGAGGCAGTGGTATTTCCTGTCCCATCACTTCACCCATTCCAAGTTTCTCTCTTTCTTACCAAATCCGTCTTCAGTCCCCCTCCCACTAGGCACAACCAACTATTCTTGCTTTCAGAAACCATCTTCTCTGTCACCCACTATGCCACCTTCTCCATCTTTTCCTCCATCTGTGTGGCCACCTCTCAGCTTCATTACCATGCTCCTCTGCTTACCCTTCTATTTTCACATTCTTGTTCCTGAGCCAGTCTTCCATCTTTTTTACTACAAGCTTTCCCAAATAACCTTTTCTCCTGTGTCTTCAGTTACTGTCTCAGGCCAATATACCCCAAATTAAATTCCTGATCTTCCTCCCAAACGTACTCTCCTCCACCTCTTGTTTCTCAAGTATTGGTCAGTTACTTTACTATCTGACCAGATGTTCAAGTTAGCAACATTAGGGCCTCTTCCTTCTTGCTTCCCCCCACAACACACACACACACTGCACACATGCATTTTGCCAAGTGCTCTCAAATCCTCAATCCATAAATCTATCCTGAATTATCCCATCCTTTCATTGCTCTTCAGGCTACCATCTTAGTTTAGACGGGAGACCATGGCCCAAACTATTGTGGCCATCTCCTAATTGGCTATCTTGCCCCCCCCTCCATCTTCTACACAGCTGCCAGAATTTTAGTCACAGAACATGCCAATTATTATTATTGCACCTGGTTTTACAATCGCTGGTAGCTCCTTACTGCCTATGGGGTAGACTTCAAACTCTACATTTCAGAAATTCTAGATTTCTGATGCAGTGCTGATAAATTTCAATAGCTATATAGCTATCCTCAAAAACAATCTTAAGAATGATTTTATTTTTATGAAACAGAAGATATTTCCATCCTCATTGGTTCTAAAATTCTAGAGATATGGCAAAGTAAAGTCAACACTTGGGAACTTAACTAAACATAAGGCAGTTCTCAAATTGGAGTTTGTCATATTTCCAAAAAAATTAGGGCCAGAGAAATTACAGTTGTGGTCTAAGCACTTAACCAGCTCAGGGCAAGTTATGTAACTTGAATCTCAAGTATTTCATTTGTAAAAGTGAGTATAATACTACCTACTTTGAAAGGTTATTGGGAGGATTCAGTGAAACACTTCAGAGGTGCCAAGGTACATGGTTGCTGCCCCTAATTACTTTCTATTCCACACGGAAACAATGTTACATATGATACATATGCTGGTTAAGCAGTTTCCAGATCAACTAAAGAAAATCCTGTTTAACACTTGACATACCTAGCTCTAAAGCTAATAGAACTCAGCATTCAACGAATACTTTCAGATCCAGGTACTGTGCTCACAGCCATCAAAACAGGCTTGCTTCCTGCCCTCACAGACAGTAGGGTCTAGGGAAGGTGACAAGTACAGTGCATGGGAAGCAGCTATGATATGGTCACAGGCTTGGTGATTGAAAAGTAAACCTGTAAAAAGCTTCCTTCCTTCCATCTATATCATCTAGCTTCTGAGTACCATATGAAAAAAACTGGGGCAGAAGTTCTGAAATGTAGATTTGGATGGAGTTTGAGATAAGAGGCTCTGACAAGACATAAAAGGAAACAAAACCCTGTAGATGAAACCAATCAGGGGAGAAATGATCAAAGCCACTTCTGCAAAGCAGATGAAGAGGATGGATGAAGAGCTCTGAGGTCACCCTCAGGTTTGCCCAGGTAGCCTGGATCAGAAAAAGAGGCAGAAAAAGAAGCAGTATCACAAGAGAAGTATGGGAGAAAAGGGAATCAGAAGGAATGAAACCCCACCTGGGCAATGGAGACAGGAATGAAATCTCTGTGAGCAAATTTTGAATGAGGTTATATTAAGTTTTTTCCTGCCTTAAGCCTTGCTTTCTTAATGGCATGAACCACCTTGTGACCACAATTCTGCGAGAGGCTCCTAACCAGTTTTTGGCCCCCAGACTTTGTTTCCTTAAAATAATTCCATATAATAGCACGGTGCTTAGTTCAATATGCCTTAATCTTAACACTCCCACATTAAAGAGCCTATAAGAACCTAAATTATCTGATGGATCAAGTTCATATTTCAGTTTGGTGATCAAGGCCTTGAATGCAATTCGAGTCCGTAAATACATACGTGCCAACTATGTGGAAAGGCTGTGGAGGGTAAAAAGAATACCAGCGAAGGGGAAATGATGAATATTTAACAAGAAAGAATCCAGCAAATGAAATTTTCTCACCTAGGGTGAAAAGTTCATTTCCAACTATAGGAAGAAGAGGTCTTGACTCACAAAGGAAGTGACCCTCCTGGGCTTTGAGAGAACAGGATGACTGCACAAGACACACATGAATAAAATGAGTATTTTTTAACATGGAAACAATAAGAACAGGTATCTATGATGTACTTAAGAAAGTGTACGATGTGTGTAAGAAAAAGCAAGCAGTGTTGTGAGGCAAGGTCACTTACTTCCAATTCTTTTCTTCACGACATAGTACAGTGACCTTGAGTCAGAGGGCCTGGTTACAAATCCTGACTCCAGCACTTAGTACTCTGCATGGCCTTGGACAAGTAACAGAGCCACTCCATGCTTCAATTTCCATAGCAGCAAAACAGAGACCCAAGGGGCCCTGAGGACTAAGAAACAGCCCAAGAAGCCTGGTTGGCACACGGTAAACACTCAATAAACTGCTGTTTCAGCACCATAAAGGGAGCTTGGGACCAGCACTGAGGGGCCAGAGTGCTCCCCTGAGGGCTCTGAACGTCACCGAACAACCACGGAGTGCCACAGGAAGCTCCCAAGCAGAGTAGTGACCACATGCAGCCTGGCATCATGCAAGTCAGTCTAACGCCAGCCTTGCTCAGAATGCACAGATGCATGTGACAATTCACAAAGCATTCACACTGATGGGGACAGGGCCTGAGAATTAGCCCTTCAGTGGTGGAAGCCAGGACAGAAAAGAACATCATGGGAGGTTCTGCAGGAGGAAGTGAAAGGATATAACTGGCGAAAGTGTGACGAAAGAAGGAGAGAGGAGACCTGAAGAACTCTTACAAAGCTGCCAAAACATCTAGATGTTCACCCACACACTATTTTTTATTTACCTAGTCTCTGAACACCTCGAATTAGAGAGTTGAGACAAATGTTTCGAAGAGTGTTACAAAAACAGCCTTGACTTACTCTCTCATGCATCCACAGCCCATCCCAAGGCAGTAAGCTCATTCTCAGTGATAAGAGTAGGTGGTGAGACCTGAGCTGCCTTCCTTATAGTGTAGGAGTGGACACACCAAGCAACCTAGAGATGGGCAAGTCACCGTATGCTATAGACATATGTTCAAGAATTCCAATCTACTCAGCAAAGCCTACTTTTGCTTGGTAGGATACCATTTCAAGTTTGGAGACAAAGCAGCATAAATCCATTAATGATGAAACCTGAAACCACGCCACGTTAATTCAGGTTCTCTGAACTGCAATAAGCTGGAACATAGCTGCACACCACACTTAGCCTCTTTTTCTTAATCCACGGAAGCAGCTAGTCAGCTACCACCCTGAGAGAGTTACTACCACCCACAATACATTAATAAGGCTGCTCTGTTGGGTTTGCTATTCAAAAGACACCTTGCTCCTGTTTTTATTATTCACCCACTGGTACCTTATGTTCTTCAAGTATACCACAGGCTATTGTTCTCATCCACTGAAACTCAGGATGCTAATTATATATTTCCAGTTCTTTAAAAATGAAGCAAAAAAAATTTACAACTAATTATTTTAGCAGTCTGAATATATTTTTATATTTAAAAAATTATATATAATTTTTATATATTATATATAATATATATTATGTTCTTTGTATGGGAACAAAGAAACAGATCCAAAAATAGGAAAGATTATCTCTAAAAGATGGGATTATCAATAGTTTTTATCATACATACTTTCCTGCATTCCCAAATTTTCCGAAGCACAAAGTACTTCATGATCAGAAAAACAAACAAAAAACTTAGACTTGTAAAGATTTTCTGGGGTAAACATGCCATATCAAATTATTGCATTTAGTTACTTCACTAATATAACTTAGGCCAAGTTATTTACTTGATGCTGTGTCTTGGAAGCACACATACTCTGGTGCCTTACCAGAGAATTGTGCAAGAGAACCACAAAAGTTCCTCCATGCTAAGGTGTTCATACAGAGATCAAACTGCTTTAAAAAGGTGTTTTTATTTTCTATTTTTTTAAGAAACACTTTCTGTTCTCTAGATAACAAATGACTTTCAGCTTACATATAAAACATACTACTTTCATTACCTCGTATTCTCCTAAAAACCATCTATGGTGATTTTAAGTAAGAAACACTATAAATGCCCCCTTGTCATTCCTTATCTGATGGTATACGTCGTTTAGACTCTAAATCTTAAGGAACATAAGTATAATGTAACTAAGCCTCAATATTCCCATTAAGATACAAGAAATGGCACAAAGTTGTAGACTTTATAAATCAGTATTAACAGTCATAAGAAGGTTAGGGAGTCTGAGAGGCTCAGCTAGTTAAGCATCTGATTTTTGGTTTCTGTTCAGGTCATGATCTCATGGGACATGGGATCGAGTCCTGTATAGGACTCCGAGCTCCTCTGCCCCTCTCCCCACCTGCTTGCTCATGCACTCAATCTCTCTCTCTCTCTCTCTCTCTCTCTCTCAAATAAACCTTTAAAGAAACAAAAAAGTCATGAGAAGGTTAACATGATAGGAAAAGAAATGCCATCTCCTTAGAGGTCAACAACTAGCATGTGTACCAATTTCCCCTCACAGTCAGTTAAGTTCCCTGAGAAGGGGCTTTTATTACTCACTTACCTGTTAGACTTGAATCTGTAACTTCCCAAGTGACCCCTACACCTGAACCAGGGACTGCTGACAACTAGAAGTATAAGGTAACAGTTGCTGAATTGAAGAGTAGAGAGAAAAAAAGTCAAGCCCTAAAGAGATGTGTCCAAACACACACACACACACACACACACACACACACACACACACACACACACACACCACAAGGGTTATCTGGATCTATACACGTGAAGGTGGAAGAGGCCTACTTCTTCCAAGATGTTCTAAAAATGAAATGGAATATTGTTTTCCACATTATCAGCCCAGATAATAATGCTCAGAAGTTAAATCATGGTTTCCTAATTTAAATACTTAAGTTTCAGAATAGTGAGTGATAGGCGGCCTTCCCAAATTCACCTGCGATCTTGAGACCTCCGTCTGTGGTGAGCTTCTCCCTTCTCCAAGCTCAGACACTAAATCAGGGCCAGATGTTGAAGACAGTGTGGCTTTAGAAGTGGCAGCTTGGTCCTGGGAAAGTGATGAGAAGGAGGGTGTAGGAGAGGGCAGCCCCATCACATCTTCTCCCACCGCTGCTATCTCTGTCTCGCTGGACTTGCTGGAAGCAAGCTGGCTTGTGTCGGGTTTTTGCACAGAGGTGCTGACAAAGCTGTTCTGAGTTCTCTTATCATCTTCTATATCTCCATTATACCTCCAAGCATCATCCATCTAAAAAGCAAATGTCATTTTAAGCTTGGTATCCTTAGAATTTTGTTTAAAAAATATATACATAAAATACTTTGAAACTATAAAGGTAACGTACTTCCCATAGCAACTATGGCTACAAGCCTGGAGCACATTCTTTCATGCTAACAGATAAGCATGTATGTAGTGGGAGGAAGATTTGCTTTTTACAAAATGTCGATATTATAAACAGATTTCAGAAACTTGCTTTACTCATTTACATCACTCTGAGAGGTCAACAGATCTCTAGTCTTTTTAATTGCTGAATGCTCCATAGTACAGACATCTATAATTTATTCATTGTTGTCTCAAGTTTTCAGTAACTTCCAAAAACACTACAACAAATACCCACATATTTTTATAATTGGAAACTGATTTTTAGAGATTCCCAAAAGTAGACTTGCTGGACCAAAGGATATTTTATATATAACAAATGTAATATTAAAACAATAAATGTAATGTATAAGTTTTATACATATTTATCTTCTCAAAAAATTGTAGCAGTGTACTCCCAATGTAAGGTATAAGAATGGCTATTTCTCTGCATCCTTGCCAACAGACATTTTCAATGTTTTAAAACTTTGTCAATATGATGTGTAAAAGCTGTATGCCTCATTCTTGCTCTAATGATGTTGAACATGCTTCAGTATGTTTTATGTTATCAAACATTTGAACTCCCTCTTCCTTATACAGGCTACTCATTTCTATAGCCATCATTTTACTGCTTTTTTCTTACCAATTTGTAGGAGCATGTTAAGTCCAAGTGATACTATCCCTATATCTAGAATTAATTTTACTAATATTTTTCTGAGTCTATACATTGCCTTTCGACTGTTAGTAATGAGTCATATACATTTGATTTTTTATACTGCCAAATCTATCTCTATTTACTTAATATAATTATTAGGACTTTCCTGGCTAGTTTAGGCAGGTTTTCCTTACCTTGAGCACTGTTTCAAGTTTTTTCTTAGATTGAGGATATTATATTGGCAGAGGTCAAAGGAATCTGAACAATGATCTTAACACTGTACTGCTTTCTCTTACATATTTAAAATTAATACACCCACTTTCAGGTATACAGCACTGCTTCATTCTAAGGGTAAATGATTCTATTTTCTATATTCTTAAAAATCCCAATATAAGTAGAACCATGAGATATATTTTAATAACCCCATTCAAGCATATCGAGTTCTAATACAGCAGGTAATCAGAGAAAAATAGAAAGCTGTACATAAGGCACCTGAAAATATTTAGGTTAAACCACATGAAAGTGTGGTTTTGTAGGTCAAAAAGAACTACTAGCATCTTTATGTAGTTCAGCCTAATACTTTATAAAAGCTATATTTGAGAAAGTATAACATTAAATACTCTGCCTTGGCAGCTTAATCATTCTTTAAAATATATCAGCCTTACTTTCATTGAATTTAAAGTTTAATCGGTTCCACAGAGTTGTTATATTTGAAGCATTAAATAGCTATTGAATCTAAATTGGCTGCAACAAAATTGCCCTATACATAAATGATGCACATTCTCTACACCAAGTAGATGTAACTCAAACTTCTCTGCAAGTTCCCCAACATTTTGCTCTTGGGAACAGACTAAATGAACTGGGGACACATTTTTTTTTTTTTTTTTTTACCGTGTAGGATCTTGGGAGTGATGAGATTCCCCTCGCCTGAGAGCCAAAAGGTCTTGGTGTGACCACAGATGTTAACCTGGCTGTATCGGTTTTCTGGTAACTTCTGGGGAGAGAGGCTGAAACTCGAGTCGACTCCATTTGTGTACTTAGTGAATGCTGAGAAGACAAAGAGTCTGGGAGTTGTTCTTCCATGGGGCTTTGAGAAGGTAGCTGAATGTCAGTGGTTACAGCGTCCTCTCTTTTCACAAAAGTTGTAGAATCCTGTTTAGGAATTTCTGTAGAATACATGGTTTCCTTCTCTTCTACTCTCTCACTCTGGTAACTTGCTTCTGACATAGTCAGTGTAGGAGAAAGCATCTCTTCATTCAACACATCATCATTAGAATGCAACCTCCTCCTCGATGTCACTGTGGACATTTGGTTTCGGGATTCCCTTAGCAGGAGAAGCACACCACAACCACAAAGTTACACATTTGACACAGAGGTGGAAAGACAGAGCAATACATAAGCTGGACTGAGAATAAAAAGACTACGTAACTGACTTCACATGATAACTAGTGCAATATTAGCAGAATGTGAGGATAAATGCATATAATTTTTTTAGTTCTACACTGAATGATTGTATGACCTCACCTCTTGTTAAACAGGCTCTCGAGTCCTTTAGAGGGATTTTTATAAAGAGATGTTAATAAGAAAATGAGGATATTTTTACAAGGGATTATTCACAGTTTTACCTACCAGTTTATAAATCTTCCAAAATTAGTGCACTATAAATATAACCAATTGTTTGACAATTAATTTGAACCTTCCAAAGAGATAGGTTCCTTTACAGGGTTGTGAGCTTTTCTTTCCTATTTACAATTTTAAATAATTTAGTAAAAATAAAAGACCACAAAAGACTCTGATTTCAGTTAAGATCAAGTTAGCACATGATTTCATACAGCTTGATAGAACTTGTATGGACAGTTATTACAGATTAAAGACACCTTTCATATTTATAGAGAAGTTCATGAAACATCCTCATCACTACCATTTAGCAGGGACTACCTATTTTAAGTGAATGAAACTGTGTTTACCATTTGCTTCTAGGACACAAAAGAGCTTTGTTTAATTTCACCTGACAGCACATTTCCTTTTTGATATTATCCTTAAACCATATTTGCCTTCCTCCTAACCGATAAATATTCCAAGGTTTCTCACAGTAACGGCTCTACAAGAAAGTTTAAATTGGACCTTTAAAAAAAATTGGACCTTTATCCTGTCATAGTGCAATACCCAAAATAAACCCCTTACATTTAGGTTTATATTGCCTTCCTTTAAAATAGATTTTAATCTCACCACTAAAACATGAAAAGGAACTTTGTATTTTACACAATTTAGATGAGTGGGAGCTGATTTTCTTTGGCCATTCCATTCCTAAATTCATTTTAAAAAGAGAAAAAGTAGTTTATTTTCTGGAACGAAGACAGCCAACACCACCCTATACTGTACTTGAAGATACAATGTAAAAATCAAGAAATAATGCATATCTATATTAGGCACCCATTTCTTTTGTTAATCCAAGTCACTATTATAGCTTTATTATTTTGCTTTACTATAGCTTTATTATTTTGCTTTTTCATTGCAGAGCAAAATCCTGACCATTTCATGCCTATCTGCTTATGGTTTAATATTGATATCTACTTCTATCATAATACCCTTACATAAAATATGGATTTCTAACACTGGTAACTACAATTGTGAGATGTATTCAGCTTTATTACCTGTCCTGTAGCATTTCCTTAAAGGTCTTAGAGCTTCTCTCGGACTTCTCAAGTGCCTGTTTTTCAATTTCTTCCCTCTCTTCTTTTTTCTTCTGAAGATCTGAAGTGTAGCTTTTTCGACGATCTTTCCATTTTGCAAGGTCCTGACAGAAGAAAATCACATCAGCACAGGCATACCTGAATTTCTCCACACCCTCTCTAGCAGCAAGAGAGTGCCAGAGTATCCCATTACATCGCTGAAACTATTCACTCCAACTTGATGCCAAGGTGCCCTAATTTTGCTTTTTATAGCTGGCGTTTCTGTACCAACCTTTATCTCATGTGTCTAAAAAACCTGACCTAATAAGATAGACCCCATTACTGTTTTCCTGCCTCCCTGCCCATTTCACAAAGAATGCTAAATGCTTGTAATTGGGTGCCAGGTCAGAAAGATCAGGAATTGTTTCAAATTCATTTTCATCTCACTCCAATAATCTGGCTGTTGTGTGAAATGACATATTTCACTAGTACAAGTATAAGAGATAAGATTATACTCTGTCTTTCATTTAACATACACCAGGCTTGATCCCTGCTTTGAGGCAGAGGACCACAAACATGCAGACGCATAACACGTGGGTTCCCTCAAGGAACTTGTTGGTCTTGAAGGGAATGGGACTCATAAATAATACTTCAACAATGGGTATGATTGGATTGCACAGATGGTGAGGGTCTGAAGGAGAGAGAGAGGTCAATCGTACTCCAGGCAGGGGCAGGCACAGTTTGAAAAGGCCTTCCTGGGGAGCTCAGGCTTGAGTATATGATTTTAAAGCAGGTAAACTCCACCTAACGACAGAGCAATAAGGAAGATCCCATAAGAAAAGTGATCTGTTTCCCACAGTCCCAGGAACAGAAGTCTAACACAGCTGGGTGACCCCAGGATAGTCAACCTCATTTTGCTTTTAAATTAGCTCTAGCAGCCTAAGCTGGTTGTGACACTCAAGGGTTTAAGACATTTTGGGTGGCCCAGACTTTTCCATGTCTCCAAAATAGAGAAATGCCATACTAAGAACTGCTAGTGCATTCCAGTCCAAAGAGAAGCACATCAAGTTCTCAGACTAAATGAGATTGGTTTATACCCTTAAGATTCAACAGAGACACTCCTGTTTAAAAACAGCCTGGGGATCCCTGGGTGGCGCAGCGGTTTGGCGCCTGCCTTTGGCCCAGGGCGTGATCCTGGAGACCCGGGATTGAATCCCACGTCGGGCTCCCGGTGCATGGAGCCTGCTTCTCCCTCTGCCTGTGTCTTGCCTCTCTCTCTCTGTGACTATCGTAGATAAATTTTAAAAAAAAATTAAAAAAAAAAAAAAACAGCCTGAAGCCCAGGCACCAGGGTGGCTCAGTGGTTGAGCATCTACCATTGGCTCAGGGCATGATCCAGGGGTCCTGGGATCAAGTCCTGCAATGGGCTCCCCGCAGGCAGCCTGCTTCTCCCTCTGCCTATGTCTCTGCCTCTGTGTGTTTTTCATGAATATATTAATGAAATCTTAAAAAAAAAAAAAAAAAAGCCTGAAGCCAATATGAACCACTTGCAAAAAGAACAAAATCAGTGTGCATTTAGTCCTACAAGATAATCAACATGAATTTTCATCTGAATTAATGGTTAACCTCTCAATACTTATTTTCACACCCAAAACCGTACCCCATATATTTTGGCAAAGTAACATTGAATTACTGTTTCTTAATCATTAAATTGAGTTCCCAACTAAAAGACACTGGAATTTAGAAATGCAGCCACAGCAGAGGGTTCTTCTTCATTTCAAAGACTTTAATCTCTTTGAAAATGAAGATTTACTATCCCTGGTCCTTTTGTACATTCTAACTCTCTACTCTTCCCATAAAGTTATCCTCAAACTCCTTTGGGTTTGCTCCGTATAATTCATCTATTGTATCTCTAGACACTCCCTTGGTTTGTAACAATTACCCCTTTCAAAAAAAGTCAAGCTTTTTTTCCTCCAGGGACAAAGCTAAATATTAAGTCTGTGTCCATATAAACAACTGGATATAAATCAGCTCTGTGAAAACATCTAAAATTGATTCATATCAATTACTTTTCCAACCAAAATTTTTCTCCTAGTTATATTTCTTACTTCTCCCCAAATCTCTATTAACTCTGAGAGCCCCCTTCATCTCTCCCTGCTAATGCCAAGACTGTTCTGGACTCCCTACTCCTCTGCTACTCCTAAACTTTGATCTAAGTCTTTTCCCTTCTCAGGCTTCAATAACAGTCATACCCCAAATTCAACCGACCAAAGCAAGTGAACAAATTAACCGTGCTATAAGGAGCAGATTCACATTTTTGAGAATTCAGAGAATATTAGAAAATAAAGATCCTATTACATTTTTCACGGTGGCTTTAAAATAGGAAACAGTAATAGGCAAAAAAGGCATGCAAATCTTTTTAAAGGAAGCTAGTCACATTTTCTGTAGAACTGAATTCTGTAGCAAGGAAAATGATCTCATATTGATATTCTTTAAAAGAAGCAAGGAAGAATCAAGAAGTACATTCACCTAGTCTTCCCTTCTCCCAATATAAAAAGTACTCACATCTTGCCATTTCTGATCTTGTTCTTTTAATTGTGATTTTATTTTCTGCATCTCCTCGTAACGCAGCTGACGCAAGTTCTGAATATCCTCTGCGCTGACATCACTCATGGACTTACTCCTACAACAAAAATACCCATGGTAACCAAGGTTCACATGACCTGACTTAGGGTTAAAACTGGAAGGATGGGCTTTTGTTTGGAAATTCCATCTAAATTTCTGCTGTACTACCTAGACGTTTTAGTGATAATATCACAGAAATAGCACTACAGAGATAAATGGTGTTTTTCCAAAACGCAGAAACAAGAGCCTAACACTCAACTCAAGTGTGAATTCTTTCACAAAATGGCTAAGCAAACCCTGTTTGAGTCTGAAAAAGAAATGTTCAAGTTTGGAGTGGTCCATGCATAAAAGGATTGCTTTAGAAAGAAATATTTATTACAATCATCCGTATTTTCTCTCTCCTCCAAAGATAATCTTTTAAGGTTTGGCTGCCTTTTCTGGGCACTTATTAAATAATTTAATGATTACCTGATATTTTCTCCTCAAGTTCATTATCACAAAAAAAGTGTTATTTCTTCTCAAGGATTCTCTAAGATCCACCCCATTACTGCACTAGACTTATTCTCAAAGCACTGTAGGTAGTTAATAATAGACAGTTATAATAGAAGGACCTCTAAAGTCTTCTGTTTTATTAAGGCAGATTTCACGTCTCCCAATGTGTGATCTTGTCACAAGTACGTCCTGAGAATTAGCTCTCAGCTCAACTTAGAGTAGAACCAATGAGCAGAGCGGGGTGTTAGACATGAGGTACATGGAAGGGATGGTAAATTGCACTGAAGAATAGGGTAGTGAATATGGAGTAGTCCAGTTTGAATACTGGAGAGCTGGTAGGAATGAAAGAGATGGAGCTTTTGAAGGAGTACCCAGCATGTGCTTTCCTACAGAACTTTTTTTTTTTAAAGATTTATTTATTTATTTATTTATTTATTCATTCATTCATTCATGAGAGAGAGAGAGAGAGAGAGAAGCAGAGACACAGGCAGAGGGAGAAGCAGGCTCCATGCCGGGAGCCTGACAGGGGACTTGATTCCTGGCCTCCAGGATTGCGCCCTGGGCCAAAGGCCACCCAGGGATCCCCCTCCTACAGAACTTTCATAATGCACTTTGGATTTTATTTCATTGTAACAGGCTCTGCTTTATTTAAGTAACTTATTTAAGTAACTCTACATCTCCTTCTTGAGCCTTTAAATTCCACCCTCCCCAAGATTTTGCTATCACCACATTTCTTTTGTAACATGCTTGCCCTTAGCTAGCTCAGAAATTCAATTAGTCTCTATGCAAATGACTCCCAATTCACAGCCCAGGGCCAGGCCCTCCCTTGACTCAATTCCAATTACTTGTTGCATAAATATCTGCATGGATATCCCCTAGGCACCTCAATTGTAAAAGGACCAATTGAAATAATATCTAGGAAGGATTCTGTAAACTATAACTCACTAAACACATGGTTATTGTTGATGTAGCCAAATGCAACCCTGTCCCCAAACCTGCTTTTCTGCTTGTGGCTGTTAATGGTGTAACTTGCTTCCAATCATCCACATTTGAAACCTAAGAACCATTTTTCACCTTTGCCTCTCCCTTCTCCCTACTTTCAATTAGTTATCAGTTCTTCTTATTCAGTGTCTTTTTCTTTCCACTTCTACTGCCAACACCCTAGATCAGAGAACACAGCCAACTCTTACCTAGCCTTTCAAAGTAGCTTAAATTATCACCCAGCCTCCAGATCCAGTGAGTCTGTCTTCAACTGTTCCAACATGAAAGCCCTTCATCGGTATATATGCCTTTGTAAATGCCACTCATTCCTCAGGATCCCTGATACACTAAACACTGGATGGGCATGTGTAACTTTCTATTCATTCTCCACTTGAAAGTCTGACAGGCCACTCGAACTTGACTTGTCATAAACCAAAAACATGATCACTCACCCCACAACGTACTCATCAGTAAACTTCAACTCCATTATCTTGATTATAGGCCAAAAATCTTGGAGTCATCCCAGATACCTCTCTTTTTCTTATACATCATAACTGATCCCATCAGTAAATCCTGTCAGTCTGCTGTCTAATTAGAACTAGGACACAACCACTTCTCACCACCTCTGCCATTACCACCCTGATCCAAGTCATCACATCTCCCCTCTGGATTATTACGAAAATCAGTCTTCCTGCCCAACAGTGCATGCTCAACACGACTGCCAGAGGGATCTTCTCAAAGTTACCCTCAGATGGTGATATCCCTGTACACTGCATCTATCAGGTTCTTTCCTTCTCACATGAGCTGAAAGTAGGTTCTTCCAAGATCTAAGACATTACCTGGATCCTGCCCACCTCTCTCTGCTCAACTCTTGTCATGTCCCCTTTACTTATTCTACTCTAGCCAACTGGTTTCCATGCTGGGGCTAAATCTCTTGCTCTTCGGCTTGCTCTTCAACCTGTCTAGAATGGTCTCCAACCAGCCATGTGGCTTATCTCTCACTTCCAGTCATCTGCTTGAACATTACACTAAGCGTTTCCCTCCCTGACCACCCTACATAAAAGAACAAGTGCCCCTCTCCCTTGGCCACCTTATCCTTCACTCTTTCTTCCCATAGCATTTCTCCCCACATCATTTACTGCCATTTTAAGAGTTTATTTACACATCATCCTGTAAGATTATAAAGCAAGGATTTTGCCTGTCTGCTCCTCTATCACCTATGCCTAGAAGAGTGCCCAGCCCATAGTAGGTACTGAAAAATGTGTTGGTCTAGAGAATATTCTATCACATTGATGATAATTCCTATCTATTCCATGCCAAAAGTGGTCTGGCCTTCCTCTCCACTTCTCTAGTACATTAGCTATAGCTTTCTCCTGGCATTAACATTCAGCATTACAGAGTATATAGGTGTGTGTGTGTGTGTGTGTGTGTGTGTGTGTATGCTTAGTTTATCCCCCTCACAGATCCACATGTTTTTTGGGGAAAAACACCTTAACACATAACAAGGCATGCAGGATACATGTACTTAACACCTGTGGCAAGAATGAAGTACATTTTATCATATTTAATCAAGCAAAATAAACTCAATAGGTTTCTTTTTGTGTGCATATGATAAATCAGCATCCCTCCCTAAAGTTTTATAAAGAAAGCTTTTTAAGATTTATTAAAGAGTATTAAGGAATTAAATAGAATATATATAAAATTATATATTGGATCTTTAAAAATATATATTTAGGGGCACCTGGGTGGCTCAGTGGTTGAGCATCTGCCTTTGGCTTGAGTTGTGGTCCCGGGGTCCTGGGATCAAGTCCCACATCATGCTCCCCACTGGGAGTCCACTTCTCCCTCTGCCTATGTCTCTGACTCTCTCTGTGTCTCTTGTGAATAAATATTTTGTATGTATGTATGTATATATATTTATATATGTATATATATACACACATTTAAATAGGTATGACTATAAACCTGATTTAATGAATTCGAAAATATAAATTATAACTACAAAGAATAAGACTTTTGTGTTAATACTTTAACAGATGCACTAAAAAGAGGGAAGAAAAAATTTTTCAGGATCAAGGCATGAGAGAAATCTGAATACCCAACACATAAGGTTACATAAGTTCCAGAACAAACATAGAAATGCCAATATTTTAATATTCTTTTGGTGAGAGGGAAGGCTGGATAGTCTCGGCTGACCCAGACATGTCCATGTGTGTTCTCTTAGCTCTCATCCTCCTGCCCCATAAAACCTTACATGTGCCTTTTCAGAAAACATATTCAACCATGGGCAGAAGTTACATCACCCTCCTGGGATCTCAGAGCACAGGGCCTGGAGCCCAGGAGGAGGTCCCCAGTGTGAACCAAGTGAGCCAAACACTGTCCAGAGCAGACTAATCTCTGTGTAAGGAAGGAATGGGAGTTCCCTTTGTTCCCTAGGGTGTAAAGTTACCTAAATAAAGCCTGAGCACATTCCACGCAGGCTGAATCAAGCACTGAAAGACTGGGGTGAGGGTTCCAGGCCTTGCAGTGGCACCAATTTTTACCCCAACCTAACATCATTTAGCTTCTCTGATCCACAGTTCCTTGTCTTCTAAACAAGGAAGGGATTATTATGAGAAAAGGGCAAGGTTATACTGATTGTATTTTAATAACCATTGGTGCTATACACCAACTGTTCTTATTAAGGCAAACATGACTGCATGGGATCTCTTGAAAACTCACTCCCAGAACTGCTTCAGATTAGCAAGGTCACCCTAGGCCACACTGATAAAATCTAGAACTTTTTGAGTACATTAGTCTTTCAGCCAGATCATGAAGAATTCTTTCCTTATTAGAATTAACAGCATAACATTAAACTTCTGAGGGCTTACTGTGTGCCAGCAACACTGCCAAGTGGTCTACATGGATTATCTCATTAAATGATGCCCCTGTCCAGTTCTACCGCTCACTAGCTGTATGGCCTTTGGAGAGCTGGGATATCTATGTCTCTTTCTTCATATATCTACAAAGCATCTAATACCTCCCTACCTACCTCGCAGACTAGAGACAGCCTAAGAAGTAATATCTAAGACTTAAGGCATCAAAAAGGACCAACATGCAGAAAACTTCCCAAATATAAAATCACCGAAACAGCAAGTAGAAATTCCATGATACTAAGTGTGGAGTCCCTGGAGTTCCGAACCTTTAAGGGAAGATAGGAATATACTTATTTACGCACTTTTAAGTATATTTCCATTAGGTGCTGTAGGAATTCTCTGAAGCATAATCAGTACTAAAACCTGGAAAATAGGCTGCAGAGTAACTACAAACTAGAATGATAATATAAGGAACTTTTCATTTACAGGTTTAGAGTCTAAATCAGATTTTCCCAATAGCACTATTGATAGTTTGGGGGTTGAAAATTATTTATTGTAAATATAATTATTTATTATATCCTGCACTACAAGATATGAAAGCATGGCTTGTAGAAAACCCCCATCATCAACCCACCCAGTATAATAATCAGAAATGTCTGTGGAAAAAAAAAAAAAGAAGAAAGAAATGTCTGTGGACATTACTAAATGTCCCTAGGTACAAAATCCCCAGAAACTCACATCAACTTTATTTGCCCTTCCTTTTTGTTGTCTTAGGTGTCCTTACTGTTCTACAGAATCTTTTCATCAAAACTCATGCATGAAATGCAGATCTCTTAGTTTTCTTTGATTACAACTTAACTTTCGGTTTTCACTTCCTGTTGATATTGGCAGTAGACTGAATGGCTCAGTCATATTACAAATTATAACTATATACCCTTACAACAACTTTGACATTCACAGGTTCTGCCAAGAGGCATCATAACCATATTTTCAAATGTCAAGGAACCATAGACAAATCCATGCAACACAAAAGCACACGTGACAAAAGGACTGCCACATATAAAGCATCATATTAAAAATAAACAGAGTGACAGATGTTAAATGCCAAATAAAAAGCAAGCTCAAAATGAATAGTCTAAGACTTCAAGAGGTAATGTGCATTTCTCTTTCACTCGGTCCTTACCAAAAAGAAAGCATTCGTGTTATAGGCAGTCATTTTTCAATCACAGGATGTTAAGTAATAATGATTTTCCAGCTAAGTATTCTAAGCTTAAAACTGTACATTATGTCCAAGAAATATCATTAAGAAACACCACTTGTCTCCTGTTATATGAACAGGTCTATAAACAGAAAATAAGTTCGATATTAAATGCTAATACTCAATCCAATTGTTGTTTTGATTGCAGCAAATCAGTTTAAGAAAAATATTAGTAACTGATAGAACACCAAAAAAAAAAAATCCCATATAAAAGGTTTGATTACAAGTGGGTATAAAACTTTAGTTTTCTGAAGACATTCGTTTTTACTTTCCATTATTTGACAAATCATGCATTATTCATCAGTCTCAGTTAGACAACCTTGCTTATTTGTGCTACCTTGGCACTAAACTGCAAGGGGAACAGGCTTTAAAACAAATACTGTACCACACAAGCAACAATCTTGAGAGAGTCTATAGAAAATTATTTGTGGCTGCTAGCTATAGTCAGAAAAATCCTTAGCTTTCTGGACTTGGCATTTGGGTTTCTCTTCTCCTTTCTTAGCCATCCAGGGTATCCCTATGGAGGAACATATGCAGTCACTGAAATAGCTGCACATGTCTACACTCTGATCAACTACTTGTATTCATGTACTCATATCCTCTTTAAGAAAAACTGCTTATATTATTAAGTCTTATTAGCAATGAAAATAACTGAAAGTTTTCATTCAAAATGCTCAAAGCTGCAGAGATTTTTTCCATCCGTTAAAACAGCTTTCCCATGATGAAGTGAGATTAGCAGATGCTTAAGCATCATGCTGACAAGTGCCTGATTCACCCTCACCAATGAGAAAGCTTTAAGCCCTTGAGAAGCTGGACAAGGAATAATGTGCCTTTATGTGGCATACTGAAAGCATGTTGGGAGCCTGATTTTTTAAAATCAGTGGCTGAGAAGTATTTGCAATTAGTTGTCCTTGACTCAGTTACACTTTTGACACCTAGAATGGTTATATTGCTTCATGTAGTAATGTTAGCAAGTTCCAAGATTTCTACACTTTAAAAAATTATCTAATGCTACCAAAACTAGAGATTCTTAGACATGACATAAATCCCAGTAGGGGAAGATACTTAGTTACTAAGGCTTCAGCAGATTAAAATATTTGACATACTTAAATTTTCTTCTTGTTCAAAACCTATTAGCAGTTAGATTTACAAAGTCACAGGAAGTCTAATGGAAAATATTAAGATGCAGCCACCTGGTTATTCTGCACTACGAATGAATGATTCTACAGCATGCAGTAAAAAGTAAAAGTATGGTAGCATTTGCTTTAACTCTCCATTACTCTAGAATTGGGAAGCATTTCTAGGAAATTTTAGATTTTAATTTTTGCAGTTTTGGAAAGTTGATTTGGCTTTGTAACACAGCCACATTATAACTTTTTACCCTAATCAGTAATTATGAAAATGTTTCCAAATTCTACTAAGGGAAGATTAATGTTGTTCCTCATCCCAACTAATAAAGCTCCCCATAAGCTGAGAGTATATAGATAATACCAATTGTATGAATTCCACCTTCAAAGTAAATGCTAGTTTTCCTTTTCCATCATAGATTTTCTAAAATATCTTCATTTGGGCTTCAACATCCAAAAGCAAGAATTTTGGTCTATGTAGCAATCAAATACTAAACTAAATATACCTAATCTTAGGCAAGTAGTTGTGTTACTTTTAATTGACTCCTTAGATTAAAAAGAGAGAGAAAAGAAAAAAAGGAAAAACAGATCTGAATTTTAAACTTCTAATAAAAACAAAATCTATTGCAGTCATATGGCACTTCATGCACTGCATACTCAGACACAGATATTTTACTATTAGGTTGCAAAATTAAGAAAAAAATTCCCATTTTAAAAAATTACATGCACAGCACACAGCATCCCCATTTAGTGACATGCCAGGATAGAAGTGCAGTGACATATTACACAGAAGACAAACAATATGCAAAGATGTTTTTTCCACTGTGAACTAAAAAACTTACCCATTCTCACCATAAATCTTTTGAAAGAGTCTAAGAAATCAGAAAACCAAAAAATTAAAAGTCACTTTTTAATTGTGTTACTTTTCAAATGTTCAATAATTTTAACTTAAGATTCTAACTAAGAGATGGACAAATCTCAAAAGATTTTATCACATTATTCTTGATAATGTCTTTGTTTCTAATTAATCTCATATCTCAAGGAATCATATTAAGTGAGATAAAGAGGTTCCTAATTTGCCTTGAACCAACAAATCCATAACAAAAAGTTTCCTGCTTCCGGAAATTGAAGTTAGATTTGGATCTACTGATTTTAATCAACCTTGTATTTGTCCATCCCAAAGTTCAACAGGCTGAACATCAAAATGACAAGTTGCATAACACATAAATGCAGACACATTATTATCAAAATAGCCATAATTACATACAGGTAAAATTTAGCAGACAGCAGATAACATCCATGCATCTTAATAAAGTTTGCACTGAATTTTAAACTATAAATTTAAAAAGTCACATATTAATAGTCCAAGGAACCTAGGTCAGAAACAAAAATCATAATCAAGTTAAATAAAATTTGCAATGCCATATTTTAAGGGAAACGTTTCAAAATATAAGAAATGAAGAAAACCACAACCAGACTGTTTCAAAAATGCCTGGACGTGCAAATATAAAGTCTCTAAACATAGTTGGAAAACACTTTCACGAAACATCACGTTGCAGATAGTACTGTAGTCTTCCTCAAGGCCAAAGGCAAAGTTTGCATCTACATCTTTTTAAACAGGCCTCACTCAAGCAGTTGATTTAGAGATGTGCAAATATGGAATTGCACTTTTTCCATGAAATCACTATAGGTTTCTCACAATATACACTTTTACAGGATGCTTCAAAACGGCTCGTGACATGCAGAGTTGGGCGATACAATGCCACTTTCTCACACAAGAAAAGTTATACAAGACCATTCATGACAAGCAAAATCCTTGCAGAAACACACTCTGACCTCTCAACCATCAGCCGTTTCCTGTGCCTAAGTCGGCTGGCCTCTCGGATGGCCTCCCACCTCCGCAGGTCCGCCTCACTGCAGGGACCAGGAGTGAAACTGACAGGAGGCACAGTCGTCCCCAGTTGCCAAGACTGGATCTTGCGAGTCAACATGTCATCTCTCTTCTTCCTGGAGGAAGGCACTAAGACTCCACAGCTCTTTCTTTTTTCTTTGGATGGGTGTGTCCTTTCAAGTACGCAGAGAAATTTTGCTTGAATTTCTGGAGGAAGAGTCCAGGGTTCGGGGAGAGGGACTGGTTGGTATCTCTCTGGGGCCCCTGACAGAGGCACCTCTTTCTTCTGCGCTGGAATTCGGCGAACAATCATGTCATCTTTTTCTAGATCTGGAAGTACAAGTTCACCTTCTCTACACTGCAGAATTATATCTCGCTCTACAGAATCATCTGGCTCAGAAAACCTTCTTAAGTCTTCGAAAGCCCGGAGAACATATGGATTTGCATGGAAAGCCCCAGTCTTTCTGACAAAGAAATCATCATTCTCCAAGTCGGGATCTAGAGTTGGCATCTCAAGGTCATCTCTTTTACACCCTGGTGCAGAAGAGAGATTCTTTCTGCGTGTTATGAGCCTTGGGCCGGCAGTGGGATCAATTTTGATATTTGTTTCAGAAGCTAAGATGTCATCAGAATATGTTTGGAGTGCCTGAAGTAATAAAAACTGACTAAAGCACAGAAAAGAAAAAGGAAGGGAGAATCTTATTAAGTTTAGGGAGAAGAGGTAATTAGGCAGCAGAGCAACTAGCCAGTTCCCAGGGGTGTATTATTTTATGGAACCACAGGAGAGATTCTTGCTTGGAAGAAACAACTAGCTTTTAACGTTATCACCCATGACCTTCTTGGATACCATTTAAAGAAGCAAATGCAGAGCGTACTTCTCAAGAAAGGTGAGCACCATCCAGGCCAACTGATAGGACTAGAACATAGACAGAGCACGCCTCCCTGCTGTACACACACTTGCTTTCATTCTTTTCTTATACTGTTAGCCATAGTGAGGTAGTCCCCATCCCAGAGAAACAGCAATGATGTTGCAGAGTTTGAAGAGCTGGTCATCAAGCACTTTATGCAAGTCAGCAGAATTAAAAAAAAAATGCTGTGAAGCTTTCAAAAAGACCCTGATGAATCTTTTCTTTGCATTTTCCCCACCAGACTTGCGTGCCCTGGTGTTTACATAGAAGTTATTTCCTTTCTCCACATCTCCACACATAACACAACCATAAAATTAGATCGACTTCCGTAGAAGCTTTTTAGAAATAATTTTCCAAAAGAACTGACTATGCCATGCATAACTACGTACTATCTTGTACATTATTGTGCTGAAGATATTTAATTCTATAGATTTCCAAGCTTATATGCTCCCACAGAAAGCAATACATCAAACATTAGGCTTTTGTGCTAAATATTATGAATAAGGTTTCATGATCCAGCACATCATGGTCAGAGATTAATGTAGCAGCAGCAGCTGGCACAGGGTCCCAGGCCAGACTCAAACAGCAGGCAGGCTCATGCACACAGGTACACCTGGGCTCATCCGCAGAACCACTGGTTCTCCTGGCTGCATGGGTGTTCCGGGAGCTCCTGGCCCCTTTGGTAGCCAATTCCAGCAAGAGTGAACGTCTTTGGCAGTTGCTGTCTAGCCTATGCTTTGCTTTTTGGATTCTACTAAATATGGAGGAGCTTCTGTCAGAGCCCAAATCCTCATCCTCAGAATCTGAATTCCTCCTACCGTAGAGCAAGTGATGCAGAGAAAGGAGAAAAAGGAAGGATAGAGAGTTGGAGAAAACTATAACCACTGAAAGTCCTGTCATGCAAAAAGCTTTCTAAGATCCAGATCCTAAGGTTTAAATTTAAACGGCATTTTTTTTTTCAGTTATAGAGGTTCTACAGAAACCTAGGGAAATTAGAACCTTTCTTTAGAGAAAATTAAAACCTTTCTCTTTCTCCCTCATAAAAAGCACACCTCGAATGCATCCAGCCAGGGTGCTGAATGAACACTAGAACAATGGAAACGTGCACAGAGACAAACCTGAATCCCTGAAATTCTTTATACCATGGTTTGTAAGTTTCTCTCTTTATTCTTTTCCAGTTCACATCTTCTGGGATCCAACATTTGGGAAGAAACTGATCAAAAGCATTCCCTGGATTTGGCATGATGGGACTTAGCTTTCGCACATAAAGATCATCCTTTATGGTGTTGGGTGTCCTTGTCTTTTCTCTTTCCTCTTCCAAGTAACAAGAGGAGCTTGAAGTTTCTTGTACGGTTGGCCAATTCTCCACATTTGTGCCCCAAGTTCTCCTCTCGTTACTGTTCAAAACATCCAACCAGTTAAGTTACTGAATGACAATTTGGGACACGCAACAAAAAGGCATGCTTTCTGGCTCACAAAGGTTGTACCACTGAATGAGACAAATTAGTTGCCACTCCCATCATCATAGCTCCTAGAACAAAGTTAAGGAATTATAACAGCATTTCATTTAATTAGAGAATAGCTTGATATGCAGGGGCCAAAGATTATAAGATGTGTTAAAAAAAAGACAAATTGCAAACAATCTGGGGTGTTATGTATTAAAATCAACATAACAGACATTCTGATCTTGGAAAATTTTTCTGACCTCGTCAATTTGTACAGCCCAGTGGCTAATGGGTCAGCAGGAGGAAACCTTTGTGAGCAAGAGCTAGGAGAGGTGGTTTTCGAGATGAAACACTCAGGCCTCTTTTTCACTCGGAATCTACGGTTGGCTAAGTCATCCAAAACTATGTCAGGCAACCTTCGTTCATCCTCGGAGTCAGAACCACTTTCAGAACCATACACCTCCTTCTGACAGCAAGCTGGATTTGAAAAATCCCACTCTGCTCTGCTAATTTGATGGGAAATTAAAGGATTCCCTGTGTGTCCACTGAGATCAATGAAGACAGGAAAAAAAATGAAAGAAAATAACAGCTCACAATGAACAACAGAAGTCATCCAATATTAGCTGAAAGATGTCAATAGGCTAAAAGCATGCATCTAAAAAAAGAACAGCACACCATAGGCTGACACTCTAAAATGGAAGAAATATCATAAGGATATGCATGACTAAAGATATGGGTAAGGAAAAAAATTTTTCATTAGTGAAATTTATTATCTATGATATACATTTTAAGAACCATTCCTTTTCCCATATTTAAATATCCCAGCAAATTCACAAAGCCTACTGAATTCTAAAACTCCGTCATCAGCTTGCATCCCAGTACCTTGGAAATGTTCCATCTGCTTCTGGATAGACCGGGCTGGCCCAACTTCTTCTGTTATCCTCGTTTTTGTCCGGCTTTTTCTTTCTCAATGGCGCTGGCACATAGGATGGCTGTCTACTTTTATTGGGCAAAAAACGATTGAATGGTAAAGCAGTTTTTGGTTCAATTGCTGAAATCCTTCGATAGGACATATCGTCTTTATTATAATCCTGCATTTTGGATGTAAATTCAGAATCTGTGTCACTTTCGCAACCTATAAAAGAAAAAGCAAGAGAATCTGCTTTACTCTCCAGATCATTTGTCTAACTGAACCCACACAGCATGCCTGCTTTGCCTTTCCCTTGGAAAGCCAGGGCTCTTCTGCTAACTCTGGGGAATATTTTTAGAAATTTGTCATGAAGTTGTGATAAGATCCATTAGGAGGAACTTGCTTTGCATACTGGAGGCGCATGCGCTACATTCTTTTACTGTTATACATTCTAAGCACAAAAAGTCCGCATCAGCTGCTGAACTCCTTTTCTTCCCAATCTTCCTTGCCCCTGTGATTTTACATAAAATTTATTGATGAAATACACATGAATATGTAGCAATCAAGTCAAGGACACCTAAAATGAGATCAAAGAGTCATTCAAGGTAAAGTCCATAATTTAAAATAAAGCATGCCATTGTCTCAAATTTCTGTGAGGTGAGAGATAAGGCAGGACATGCAAAGAGAAGCAGAAAGCATGATATCACAAAGGGGTTGGCTAGATCCTTACGAGACCCCTACAAGCAAGAGTCACACATCAGATAGGAGGTTGGGACTTCAGAAATCATTTGGTCCAACGGTATATCAAGACTCATTCCTAAATCAACACACACAACTTAAGGCTTTTTCTGAGGGTGGCCATGGAAATACTGGGAACCATGTGTTTTGATCCCAAATCATTCAAACACAAATTCAAAAGAATGCACTCTGATACACCTCAAGGTCAGATAGATACAAATACTGATCTGTTTTCATAAAATAAGACTGCTCTTTTTTTTAAAGATTTTATTTATTTATTCATGAGAGACACAGAGAGAGGCAGGGACATAGGCAGTGGGAGAAGCAGGCTCCATGCAGGGAGCCCGATGTGGGACTTGATCCCAGGACCTCAGGATCACGCCCTGAGCCGAAGGCAGATGCTCAACCACTGTGTCACCCAGGCATCCCTAAGTCTGCTCTTTTAAAGGCACAGGAAGTGGGCAGCCCGGGTGGCTCAGTGGTTTGGCACCTGCCTTCAGCCCAGGGCCTGATCCTGGAGTCCCGGGATCGTGTCCCACATCAGGCTGTGTGGAGCCTGCTTCTCCCTCTGTGTCTCTGCGCCTCTCTCTCTCTCTCTCTCTCTCTCTCTCTGTGTGTGTGTGTGTGTGTGTGTCACATGAATAAATAAAATCTTTTAAAAAATAAATAATAAATAATAAAGACACAGGAAGAAAAGAGGCTACAAAATACTACTATAGATCCAAGCTGAGTTATCTCCCTTTTCTGCCCTTCTTTTCTTCCTGCCTCTGTGTATCTGGCAACAAAGTCTGCAAATGTTGCTGGCTTCCCGCCAGGGCTCTCTGGGAGGATGCCTGTGCCCTGTACCTAAGATCTGTTCCATGTTAGAATTTTAAACTCAAAATCTTTTTATCGTTGAATCCAGTGAAGTTCCCTATGGAGTGGTAAATATCTTTTTAAAAAAAAGATTTTATTTATTTATTCATATGAGAGAGAGAGAGAGAGAAAGAGGCATAGACACAGGCAGAGGGAGAAGCAGGCTCAATCCCAGGTCTCCAGGATCAAACCCTGGGCTGAAGGCGGAGCTAAACTGCTGAGCCACCTGGGCTGCCGGTAAATATCTTTGATAGGGTAAGAGGTCTCATATAAAACTAAGGACTTTGCAATGCTGTTAACCTAAAAATAATATCCTCGTGGTGGTGATCAGTTTGGGATTACAACACAGTAGGTAGCAAAATTTCAGTACACTGATTACAAAAGTCTGATCATTGGGGTGGGCCACAGGCTTTTCTTTTCTCCCTCAGTTGCAATACTAAGTCTTTACTTCCACCCTCTTCAAACAAGCTCTGCAACTCCTTCCCCAATATCATGAAACAGTGTGACAGGGGCCTTCTGCTTTTTGTCACTTGTACCAAGCATCCACTCCAACAAGTATCTAAGGAGAGGACTTCCATTCCACACCATGGGACCATTATCCTGGAACCAACAGAAGCCTGTCTATTCCCACACACCTTGTCTTTGTCCGTTAATTCTTTGTTGGCTGGATATAAATTCAAATACTGCATGTTTTCGGTTATCCAGTCAGGACAAAGGGATTTAGTGCCTTAAGAATTTCAGCCTCTGCTTTTACAGTTTTAATCATTCAGATGAATTATAAACTCAGATTCATTTCCTTAAAACCTTAATAGTCATCTAAGCTATGAAAACGTCACACTCTGCGAACAGACAACCAACAAATGCAGCAGTAACTATAAAAGGTTAATTAACTCTTAGATAGCTATTCACTTTTTTAAATTTAAAGTGTCAATACTACTCTAAAACCTAATAATCTGAGGTTTTGAAATGCTTTATTTGTTGATTAATTTTCTTCAAAACCAAAGCCATGGCAGTATACGGCTTCTATGTAAAATTTATACCAGAACAACAACAACAAAGATTGTTATCAATAGTTGTATGCTGAACTATTTAGGACAAGCGTAATGTACTCTGAGGTATCTCAAAAAAGCAAGATGTATAATTAATGTATAGAGGGGTAAACGTGATAAAGTAAACACAGTACAATGTTATAGACCCAGGTAGCTGGAACATGGGTATTCACTGTAAAATTCTTTCAACTTTGCTGATATTTAAATGTTTTCTAATAAGAACACTAGGAAAAGCAAGTAAAAATATAAAATTATCAATACAACCAGCAAAGTAAAATTCCTACAATCTAGCATAAGTTCATGACTGAACTCTCAATTTTTTCATGTTGATGGCAGAAGCACAAAAACTTAACTTGTGGTTTCAGTCTACTCAAATTTGAATTGCTAGAGGTATACAGGCAGAAATTTCTGACACCACCTAATAGCCACTGGAAGAAGACACGCATTTAAATAACTGATTTGACCATAAATATTAGGCTTTTGAAAGAAGGTTCCTCCAATAACAGGGTAGCTTTCATTTATATGTTCTTTCCTCACTCTGTCCTGGATTCACTCTGACCCTAATAGAACCAAAAGAGGTTTTCAAATACCACACTAGTATGGCTATTTAGTTTATCAAAGGTTAGCATAATATTCTAGCATAATAGGTATCAATAATTATTTGGAAGAGAACTATAGAAATATTTTGCTTGCTTTTTCTTAAAAATTTTTTATCATTTGAGAAGCAAATTATTCAAGAACTACAGGAGGCTTTTATAGAATCTTTTTTGTGTGTAGCTGTATCAGTGAATAGGCCTCAGAACACAGATTATTAAACCCGAATCTGGAAGAGAAGAGAATTAGGATAGATTATCACTGATTGAACACATCACAGTTAATGGTCTCCCCACCTGCCTCTAAATATGGAAGGGAAAAAAGTGAAATTATTACCATTCTAGTGGTGATACAGGGAGGAAGGAATGAGAAAGAAAAAGAAACCCCCCAATATTCTAGTCTCTATGAAATTCACATCTTAATAAAATTTTTGCCCCAATAGTTTTTGCTCTATTTTTCTACTTTCTACCATTCCCAATTTTCTCTTAACATGCAAACAAATAAAAAATGAACTGACAGTCAAAAATGCAGCTCACCCTCACGTCCCCCTCTCAATGTAATATCAGAGGAGCAGCTTGTGAATGATCTAGACCCCAAAGAGTCCAAGCTTTCAAATGAATCTTCTCGCTTATGGTTGCCTGGAGAAGTAGGAAAATCTCCACGTTCAGCACACCAGATATCACCGTAACCACTGTCCCTGCCACTCCTTTTCAGACAGCTAGCGTCTTCAAGAGCCTAAAAGGAAAGGTTTTTTAAAAGAGTTACCATAAAGTTCCAAAACCACGATCAGTCATTACTTGTTTGCAGAGCTCAAGTTGTGCTATATTTGGTAAGAAAATGAGATTTCCCTGTTAAACATAAAAAGAATATCTGGCAAAAATTGGAGTATAAACCTGTAAATGTATTCCCACAATACTTGGCACTTATGTAACAATAAGGAGGTATTCGAAAAAAAAAAAGGAGGTATGCAATGTTATTTAATACAAGTATAGTTTATTTAAAAATAAGGGGGAAACATTTTAATAGAAAGAAGAAAAGCTAATAACACATTCAAGTGCTAAAATCAATGATTGATTATTTGCATTTATCTGGTAATAAACATGAGAGGAATCAAACAAAATGCCAACCTTAATTTTGATACCCAAAAGGAGGTAAGTTAATAGGATTATAGTCAGCCTACTTCCAGGAAATATTTGGAAGGTTTATAATACAATCACTAGAATTATTATGGTTTCTTTTAAAAAAAAAAAAAAAACCCTTAAAAAAAGAAAGAAGGGGAAGGGTAGCAGATATACACCACAGAATTCATTCATTTTCATTGATTATAAAACCTAGATATGAGCCAAGGAAAGCAGGCTTGTTTGTGGACATTCCAAATTTACTTTCCCTGAACCTAAGTGTTTGTTTGGCTCACGTAAGACATATGTAGACATACAACAAACATGATTATAGGTGTGTAAACCATATGGAACTTGATTTAAAAGCATAATTTTGGGGGAACCTGACTGGTTCAGTCAGTAGAGCATGGGATGCTTGATCTTGGGATTGTGAGTTCGAGCCCCATGTTCGGTGAAGAGATTATTTAAAAATAAATTGTTTAAAAATACATATATATAAATACATTATTTTGAATAACATTTCTCTATGATAATGTTAATAGCAAAATAAAACTGAACTTTTTAAAATTAGGATTGCAATAAAATTACAAAGTCCTTAGTATAGTCCCAATATATAGTAATCCAAGAATAACTAATAACTAATTTTTGCCTCAGAAAAGGTAATTTGGTCATTAGTATATAAATCAGAAATGCTAGCTGCAGATGAGCAAAGTACAGAGACAGCTTAAAGAATGTAATACTAACAACCAGATGTAAAATGTGAATTGAATCTTGATTAAATCAGAATTCAGATAAAAATAAGCCATAAAAGAAGGTCAGGAGACAATTGGGAAATTTTGAATATGGACTTGATTTTAGATAGTAGGAAATATTTATTAATTTCCTTCAGTATAATAGACATTGTAGTTATTCAGAAGAATATTTTTACTCTTAAGAGATGTATGCTGAGTTTTTGAGTGAGAGATCTGTAATTTACCTTGAAATGATTAAAGTAAAAACAGATAAATATAGTCATGTAAAGCCAGTAGGGGAAGGTGTTAATAATTGAATCAGATGGTACATATCTGGGTATTTGTTGTACAATTCTTTCAACTTTCAATTATGAACATTTTCAACATGTGGATAACATTGAAAAAAAATGTGTACAATGCATAATTAGCAGCTGTCTTGGACATACTTTTGGCTGAGACTGGATCTGTCAATTCCTGGCTCAACTGTCTCACCAATGTAGGAAGCACCCATAAGATCTAGTAGATTTATGTGAGATCTCCTTTGTGTTAGATGCCAGACACACTGGCATTAGAGTTGACACCCTACTGTGAAAATGTAAGCACCTACATCTTGTACTGTATTTCCAAGGAGATGGGGGAGCTGGGCCTAGTGCTGATACCACCAAAATACTTCTCGAAATATAAAAAGATTTTTAAAAATTTTAAGTGCATCTTTCATTTCATCAGTTTTCTCAGACATGTACTTGTTGAAGTCCAGAGTCATGAACACAGAGTAAGATGACTTTTGACCTCATAAAATGTTCAAGTTATTGGTGATGGGTAGCCTCAGTTATAAAAGAACCTGAGTCTGGCCCTGGTACCTGGTTTTTACGAGGACTTCCATCTGACAAGTCATCTAAAATGAATCACCTACAGTTTATATGATGACTCAGGTACAACAGCATACCACGTAACTTTTTTAATTGACATTTTATATTGGCCATTAAGCATTTTCTATTTCAGTGTGAAACATCTGAACACAATAACTTTTTAACTGAACAGATGCAAAACAGTGATCATAGATATTTATACAGTTCTTATGGCTATCCTCATCCCCATGGAATGGAAACAACTGCAGTTTTATCTATCAAAATGTTTTATCGACTCTGGTTTTGACACTGCTGGCAGGAAATAGCTTTTAATAAAGCATTCCCAGCACAAATGCTGTACTAGGATTATTCAACCTGAGTCAGACTGCCATAAAAAGAACCAAAGGCGTAAGAGAGCACTAATACAGGAGCCAAAGTCCCATATTATTTTTAACCATAAATTTTCCTAGCTGACATAACTGTAAAGCAAGGTTCTGCTCATATCTCAAGCCACCTGGACATTCATCTATCGCTATCTTATCCTCTCCCACTGTGGTGACCTATCTGTTCATCTGTCTTGGTCAGACAGTAGTACTCTAGGAGGATGTGCTTTCTGTGAATGTTCTCCCAACATTTATAAGGCTTGTGCAGAATAACTCTATAACCTGTATTAACCATTTCAAGCAATTTGAGGGAAATTCCCTCAACTCTCTATGATTCAAAAATAATAAAAAATCAAGAAGGAATATCTTAACCATCAAAGCTCTGCAATCTCCTCTTTTACAATGTATGTGGCTGGGCTCAGGCAAAAGTATTTGAAGATCAGAGTAGATGTAAGGCTAGGTGCTCATTTTCATCCTGACCTAAAATTTCTATCTTCCAATCATGGTAACTAACTTTTATCACATCCTTACCATGTGCCAGAGATTAATGTTAAATACCTTCTTGGGACAGTATCATTTAATGGCCATAAAAATCCACAGAGCAACTACTATTAATTAGATGATGGTGTATTATTTTAGCTACTTATTTTCTTCTGAGCAATGCAAATTCCCCTAGGTAAATATTCCCCTGGGGGAGTTAATTTTCCTATTTGGACCTTTGAAATGAAAATCTGATAGAGCTATGGTCAGCCCTGGCAGTTGACTCCCCTCAAACAATCCTTAAGCATTCAAAAGCTATAATACTGATTTCCAAGATATAAAGGACTAGAAATGTGTTTAAGATGAAAGATTCTAATTTAAACCCCTTACCACATTACATGTAACAGCATTCACTGCTCTCTAGAAAACAGAAGCAATATGGCAGAACTATGAGGAAATTGGGAGTATAGAGGCATTAGAGATATAATGACCCATAACAAGATATTAAGATAGAGAAACTGAATAATTTTCACACATGGTAATATATCCTGAAGCAGCTCTCTACAACAAGTTGAGTTCCTAATACAGAAAGAGCTAAGTTATATCAAGTGCCTTACAAAAGGAAGCAAATGAGCAGGTCATTGAATTTTCTAAAATTAAGAAATAAATACCTAGACTCACTCCTTGGTGGTGGCATATAAGACAAGCAAATAAATAAAATCCCTTTCTACCCTATAAAATCTAGAGTGGAGCACATATAACAGGAGCTGCCATATTTGTCAGAAGGCAGGAAGAAAGAAGAGGAGAAGTGGAAGGAAAGGAATACAGGGAGGTGTGGAAGAGGAGGAAAAAGTAGTAGTACTAGGAGCAGTAGTCATCTCATCCAGATGTGGTTTCCTTACCTTAGTCAGAGCTTGTCCTAAAAGATTCTCAAATGCTTTCAAATTAAGATAGGGTCCATTATAGTACGGGTTACTTTGTGCTTTTCTTCCCAACCAGTACAGTGTTATCAAAACCTTGAAAAAAATTCCACAAAACAACAAGATCAGTCTACTCAGTAACTAACTGCAAGTCCTAATGCAGATGAGCACTCTAGACAGAAGACAGCGTATCTAGGTTGAAAAGTAGATTTTCTTCTCAATTATGTGAAGAAGAGTCATTGAAAGTGTTAATTATTCTTAGATTTCTGTCTCTGAGCATATTCTCAGACCCAAAGCTCAGATTCCAACAGGTATTTGCATACTCTACTAGTACACACAAAAGAAAACATTTATGAAGATAGCAAATTATACTTTTAAAGTAATTAATTTTTCCAACAAACAGATTGAACCCTTAAAATCAGTGGTTCTGGGATCCCTGGGTGGCACAGCGGTTTGGTGCCTGCCTTTGGCCCAGGGCACGATCCTGGAGACCCGGGATCGAACCCCACGTCGGGCTCCCGGTGCATGGAGCCTGCTTCTCCCTCTGCCTGTGTCTCTGCCTCTCTCTCTCTCTCTGTGTGACTATCATAAATAAAAAAAATTTTATAAAAAAATAAAGTAAAAAATATAAATAAATAAAATAAAATAAAATAAAATAAAATAAAATAAAATAAAATAAATAAAATAAAATAAAATAAAATAAAATAAAATAAAATAAAATAAAATAAAATAAAATAAAATAAAATAAAATCAGTGGTTCTCAGCTTCCTTAATCAGGAGCTCTTGTGGGACACCCTGGGTGGCTTAGTGGTTGAGCGTCTGCCTTTGGCCCAGGTTCTGATCCCAGTATCCTGGGATCGAGTACCACACTGAGGTCCCTGTGGGGAGCCTACTTCCTCTGCTTATGTCTCTGCCTCTCTCTCTGTGTCTCTCATAAATAAATAAAATCTTTTTTAAAAAGTAAGGAGCTCTCGTATTTTTTTTTAAAATAAAGCTGTCATACTTTTAGAAATTCTTCTAATATGCAGAATGTTAGACATAGAAGTACAGAGTTCTTAAACATTCGGCATTTTCCCTTAAAGTCTGACCTGATGGCTTGACAAACTCCTCTGAAGATCCTGAAGTGTGTTTAATTTGCCTTTCCCAGCTTACTCACGTGTAAGGAGCCACTCCCCAGGTTTCATCTCCCCTCTTTCACCCCGTCAGAGGACATACAGTTTTAAGCTTATTTAAAACTTTGAGTTCCTGACTGGTTGGCTATTGGCAACACATCCATTAGAAAAAGGATTCACAGTATATATCACATATTTTTAGATCCTGCTGCCTTATTACAGAACATGTAAGTAAAAAAACCATTAATAATGTTCCCTTAAATATAGCTTACATTTTTCACTCTCCTATCAGTCTCTTCTTGCCTGTAAAGAAAAAAGAAAATGCCTATTAAGTAATATCTATGAGCCTTAAATTATTAAGTAGAAAAAACTCATTTTTGTTCTAAAATTCCATGAATATTAATACCACCTGGACATTCAAAAACCTTGGATGGCATATTAGCCATCAGAATTTTCCATATTCATTGATTTCATGAAATAGAATGGGTCCATTTTCTATAAAAAGTAAGGTTGTCCTTTTCTCATATTTTTCATTACAGTCTGATTTTTATAAACACACTATTTGCATTTTTTGTATTTTTATTTTAAACAATATTTAAACCCATTCAAAAGGTGGGGGTGGGGAGGAATGTCAGTGTGCCTCATGGCACAAAAATGGGAAAAAAACAAAACCTTAAAGAGCAGGGGAGAGGCAAGGGGAACAGTTTTGCACTGAGTTTTCTTTTCCATTGTCCATGGGTTTTTCACCTAAGTTTCTCAGAGTAAAATGCTCAGAGACATTGGCCCTGCAGATGCTGAGAATTACAGTTTAAGAAACGGCCATGAATCTCTCTCCCTGAAGAAATTTCACTCTGTCACAAGAATCCTAAGTTTTCTTCTACATCTGTAAAAGGGCATGATATTTATGGGAGAAATTAAAAGGAAGCAGATGTCACCACAATGTTGAAGAAGTATCTAGGTTGAAAAGTAGATTTGTTGTTACTTGACAAAGGGGACCCCCTAAAACTAATGTGCTTCTTGTCATTAGACACGCTGAGCAGGATCATTACTAATTCAAAGTCTGGAGAAGACAAAACTAGGTGACTTCTAGCCTAAAAGTCTGTAAGTGGTATATTTTCAAGATAAAATGTATAAACATATATGTCATACGTACACAGGAGATATGTAAAATACTTATCTAACATATAAGACCCATATACAGAAAGGAAAAAGAGGAAAGAATGAGCTCACAAACATTGAACTTAGCTTTCAAAGAATCAGTGAGACAGCTCCAGCCATTCTTTTCCATAAAACAATCATGAAGTGAAATGCACCTTAGAACAACATGCACTCTACCTTCTCCAAAAGAGGACAAAAGTAAAATTCACAAGTTCTCATACTACTATGGAAATGTAAGCTGGTATAACTACTTTAACTTTTAATTTATTTGGTAATGTTATAAAAGCTGAGTATATGTATTCTAGGACCCAGGGATTCCAATCCCAGGTATATACCCAACAGAAATGTTTACATATACTCACCAAAAGTCATATATGAGAAAGTTTACAAAAGCATCTTTCATAATAGAAACAACTGGAAGCTGCACATGCATCTTTAGCAATAGAACCCATAAATTATCAATGAAATATTATATGGCCATAAAAATGAACAATCTGCAACTGCACAGAACCATGTGATTCAGTCTAGCAATAAGAAGCAAAAGCAAACCCAGACACAAACAGTACAGATTGTAATTTTCATTCATAGGAAGTACAAAACAAAGATATGATGTTAAAGAGAGTAGTTACCCTTGTGGGGCCCTTCCCTTCATAACAATAGCAAAAGGAGGGGTCACAGATATTTTCCTCTCTTTTGATCTGGAAGATGGCTACCCAAGTGTGTTCTGTCTCTGAAGTCTCTGAATTATACACTTATAATGTATATTCTATATATGCATATTATATTTCAAAAAAGTAAATTAAAAGAATCAACTATACAACCTAAGTGTTTATCTCTTCATAGCTTACCTCCTACGTAAAAAAAAATCATCTTGTAAAAATCAACATTTAACTTTGGAAGTAATTAATGGAAGAGGATCACTTAAACCTGACCATACTCCAATAAAAAAAAAATACATACATATATATACATATATATATACACATATATATAGTAAAATAAAATAATAGCACATAGGGTTATAAAATAGACAGCTTCGTTTAGAAGAATAACCAACATACACACCTCAGAAATTAAATTATTCAAAGCACAAGAGAAGTATTAATACTCAACACAAAGGACAGACCATGCTGAAAATTGCCATTGCATTGAAAGTGGGATGCTTTTAGTAGAATATCATAAGCACACTGAGGGCAAAAAGAACAACAGAGCACTCTTGAATCCCTGACCTCCTTTCCACATCCCTCCATAAAGACTTCTCTTCCAACACACTCCTTTGCCATTTACTTTTTATTCTGAGGAAGCAATCACTATAAATACAAAGTATGGTCTATTCTGTAATAAACACAATATGCAGTAACCTTGGCACTCTAATCTTTCACGCACTTTATATTCCCTTCTAAGTAAGAGCATTTATAATGTGCTCTTGCACACAATGATACATAGGCCAGCCAAATTAGTATCCTATCACTGAAATGTAATGCCAGGAATTCAAGTAGTCAATGATTTGCTGGAGTCAATAAAGGCCACTCTCTGACACACAACAAACAAACACATCCCACTGGATGGAAGTCAGTGACCACATGGCTTCGTTGCCTTCTGTGGCCAATGGGCACAACCCCAAAACCTTTTAAATAGAACAGGCTTGAGGGGGGGAATCTCATGGTAAGGGTGACTTTCCATGAGTCAACAAAGTTACTGCCCAACACAAAAGAACCAAAAATAAGCCAGCACAATCTACAAAATTGGCTAACTTCTCCATAAACATTTCAAGAGTTAATACTGGTGCAATGCCATGTTTAAAAGCATAGGCTTCAGGTCAGTTCTGGATCCTACTATGTTCACCTAAGCAATTTGACTATCGAAAACTTCCATTTCCTTCTGATGAAACTGGGGATAATGCTCCCCAGAGTTCAGTAGATTAGGAGGAAATATACACAGGTACTTAGCAGAATCCCTAGCTTCATGGTAAGTGCTCATCAAGAAGCAGTTATCACTAGACTATAAGCTATGTGAGGGTAGAGCCCACTTATTCACCAAGCTGCACACAAATGCTTCCTAGTGAAGTCATGCTGACCCAAATATTTAAAATTACAACCAGGGCAGCCCCAGTGGTGCAGCGATTTAGCGCCGCCTGCAGCCCAGGGCATGATTTGGAGACCCTGGATGGAGTCCCACATCAGGCTCTCTGCATGGAGCCTTTTTCTCCCTCTGCCTGTGTCTCTGCCTCTCTCTCTCTCTCTCTCTCTCTCTCTCTCTCTCTGCATCTCTATGAATAAATAAAATCTTTAAAAAAAATTAAAAAAATAAAATTACAACCAGCTTATCTGACACTCCTCATCTCTGCTTTGTTTTTTTGTACTTATAACCATCTATTGCATGCATTCATTATCCCTCTCCTCCACCAGAATCCAAAAGGATTTTGGGGGTTTTGTTTACTGCCATATCTCACCTGTCTAAAGACACGTCTAACACCTGGCAACCACATAATATTTTATTAACAACACCTAGCATAATGCATGGTACACAGATGCTCTCAAATATTGACTGAACATATTTATTTTGCTTACAGAAATGTAAGTTAGCAAAAGAAAGCCTAAAATCTCTGGAGATTTCTAATAAATATTCACGATGTCAAAGAACAGTTAAATTGCATTATCTTGCTTAAAGCATATCCAACTGATTCAAATTGTACTGATACCCATGATGGGGCTTCTTTCTTAAAATACTATCTTTAAAATTGCAGGAAAAGGGAATTCTTTACGACTGTGCATTGTTAAGGCCAAAAAGGGGGCAGAGATTCAAAAACAAAAACCAACTTCAGAGTGCTACGTACAAAGAGGAAATGCTAATCTCTGCAATGAAAAGCTTCCCAGCAGAGCTCTGAAAGAAAAATCCAAATCTAAACCTTCCTTGAAACCAAAATTTACCATAAAAAGGTATAGAGATGAAACATTAATAGTTTTTAAAAATGACTACATGGAATATGTTGCCAGCTTTCTCTGTGTCTCATATATTAATTTTTTAATATTGCATTTAACATTCAGAAAATCACAAGTATAACATAGATATAATCTTCCACTGTTAATGAAATAGCCCCGGTAATTTCTTCACTACCTGACAAAGGGCCAGAAAACATATACCCATCACAGACCTCTGAACTTTCTGCCAGAGGTCAGGAAGAAAAGAGGCACATACTTTCAAATGAGCCCATCAGTGAACTCATCCACCTGGAATTACCTTATCCTAATAGCTTCTACGTATACTTTGAACCAGGAAGCTCTAGGTCTGATTCCTCCTTTCTTTACTGAAGCTATTTTAAAATACTAGTACAAATCATCAATCAAGAGGACCATCTTTAAGCAAAGGGAAATAAAATCCATGTAGATATTCTAGCTCTCGGGATCCCTGGGTGGCGCAGCGGTTTGGCGCCTGCCTTTGGCCCAGGGCGCGATCCTGGAGACCCGGGATCGAATCCCACATCAGGCTCCCGGCGCATGGAGCCTGCTTCTCCCTCTGCCTGTGTCTCTGCCTCTCTCTTTCTCTCTGTATGACTATCATAAATAAATAAAATTAAAAAAAAAAAAAAAGATATTCTAGCTCTCTTCCAGAGATCCCCATGCCATGAAGAGCCAGCTTGGCTAAGGAGACAGGCTCTGGATTCCCATCTCTGTGTATGAACTGTGGCTCTACTTTTACTGGCCATGAAAAATTGGTCATGTGTTGAACTCTCATAGTCTCACCTAGGAAAAACATATCAGTCTTGCTGGGCTTAAGTGAGAAATTTAAGAAGTGTTTTATCAAAGCAGATCATGTAAAGAAGACATTTCAAAACTATCCTTCAATTGTCCATCTCAACCAAACAGTGTGGGAGAAGCATTTCTGTGAAGCATAATCCAAGACACTCTCCTGTTATGCTTTCTTTGCCCTCTTGCCGTGGAAAACTGAACAAGAAATTATTTCTATAATAAGGTCAAACAGAGGGTAAGGCAAACTGATGTGGTATTACTATCACTGGCCAAATATCCATACTGGTACCAAGCCAACCTTCTTCATCCTTCCTTTTCCTAACAGAAACTGCTTTGGCTAAACCTCAAATTTTCCAAAAGCTCAAAATCACAGAAAAATAAGAAAACAAAAAGTGCCTACATAGCCAAAATCTATCTCCCTAATATCTGATAGCATAGTTGGAGAACAAAAGATGATATTATAGTTTTATTATAGCTTGGGGGCAGTCAGTTGTGTTCTAGGGCTTCATCAAAAGCATTTCCAAATACCCTCAGTTTATCCAAAGAGCTAACCCTGGGCGCACATGCATGTGCCCACTGCAGCCTTTCCCATCACCTCTTCCAGTAGGCTGAGGAGAACTGGAGTATGTCTGACTCATGCTGTACCTCTGGAGTCAGCTACGGGTCTGCACTCAATGTGTTTATGTAAGAGTTACTTAAAGCCACGCACAGGGATCCCTGGATGGCGCAGCAGTTTGGCGCCTGCCTTTGGCCCGGGGCGCGATCCTGGAGACCCGAGATCGAATCCCATGTCGGGCTCCCGGTGCATGGAGCCTGCTTCTCCCTCTGCCTATGTCTCTGCTTCTCTCTCTCTCACTGTGTGCCTATCATAAATAAATAAAATTAAAAAAAAAATTTTAAAGACACGCACAAGCCAATCCAGCAGATGAAGGACCAAGAGACAGAGGTGATTTTTCCACCAAATCAGATAAAATTTCATAGTTGTAAACACCTACCCACTTCTCTTTTTATGTTCCTGTCCCGTATCTCGATAGCTTTTTCCTGAAGGTACCAACTTACTCATTTGCAACAGTGAAAGGTCCAATCTCATCATGCTCTGTCACAATATCAGAATCCCCAAAGAACTGAACACTTCATGCTCCAAAAACATCTTTCCTCCTCAAATCCTAGCCCCCATCCTCTCCAAGCCTTCACCAGTTGGTAAAGGTGAAATACAGTTATCCTACTGAACCATCAAGGAAACGTGATTTAAAATTCATCCTGGGGGATCCCTGGGTGGCTCAGCGGTTCAGCGCCTGCCTTTGGCCCAGGGCGTGATCCTGGAGTCCTGGGATCGAGTCCCGCATCAGGCTCCGGGCATGGAGTCTCCTTCTCCCTCTGCCTGTGTCTCTCTCTATCACGAATAAATAAATAAAATCTTTAAAAAAAAAAAATTCATCTTGGAATGGCTTACACGGTGGCATTATTTTTGCCTCAGGTACCATGAGGGAACACTTCCCACATCCTAATAAGAAAGATAAGATGTGTGGTTCCACCTGCCACTCCCTCGCTTCTCTGGCTAACAAGGAATCTGAAATTCTATAAAGGGCTCAAGTATAGCTTCCTACCGTACCTATCTCTTCCCTGCCATACATATTCGTCCTTCTTTTGGCCTCTAATCCTACAGCCCTATAGTCCTCCTTTCCTGCCCAGAATAAAGCTTCTACCTTTGTTCCTCAGAACAACTGCAACTCACTGGGAGATTCTGTCCCCAGGCATCCTTCCCAGAGGCGACTTCCCAGAATGAGTAAGACGGGGATGCCTGCTAGGGACTCAGCCCTTCTAGAATTAGTTTGGCCCTGCCCTGAATGGCACCAGCTGACCTGGATGTTGCCTCTTCGGAAACCGGGCTGATGTTACAGAAACTGGACTCACAAGATACTTGGTCCCTCTCCAAGCCACTAAGTAATCTCTGCCCTCCAGTTGTTGCTTATGAAGTCTGGCCACCTGTTCACAACTTTAAAAATATTTCAAGAAATGAGGCTCTGAGTCATGATTTCATAAGCAATCACAAGCAGAAGTGTGTGGACAGCATCTGCTTTCAATCTGTCAGACATGTACGAGGAAAGGGGGAGTCACATGTGTGGCAGTGGGAGACAGCGGAGACAATGCAGAACAGATGTCCTTCTCATGACACCAGTGGCATCATTCTTACATATGAAATGAGATGGCTGCCTCCACATAAACTAAAGGGTCCTGAGTGAAATTTTCAAAAACATAAACAAGCTAATAACTCCTAATACTACTGAGGAAATGGCTTGTTTTTATTCCAAAAAAAAAAAGAAAAATATTCTATTTTTCTATTAATGGAAGCTCATCCACTGCATTATTTAATAGAGAGCAAATACCACCACCTTTCCTTAATGACTACATCAAGCAGGAGGAAGAGACCTGTGAACAACAAGATCAAGATGAATTCTTAGAATACTGCACTTATCTTTCCTTCTAAGCTGCATTTTAAAAAACTGAAATTCTTCCTTTCCTCCCACCTTCATCCCTAAAAATGAAACTGCATTCCATTGGACAATCTTCCAGTAATGCTAGACACATGTGACTCATAGATTTTCATCTCCCATGAAACTTGCAGAATGCAGTTCTACCTGAATGTGGAAACTGTAAAAATGTCAGTTGGGAAAATAGCATGAAATCTGGAGGTAATTAGTGAGCACAAATAGATAAACTCAATGATTTCTGAACTTACCTATGTGAGAAAAAACTCCTGGAAACTCAACAGTTTTTGCCCTGGCAACATAAAATGCTTTTTCCAAACATGACAATCAAGTGAGTAGTGCTTGTTAAAAATAATTTATTAAATTTCACACCCTCCCACACCTACTAAGAATAGCTAAGTTTCACTCCAAAAGAAAGGAAGAAAACTGCATGCATCTGAAGACACTAACGCTGCCTAAAAAAATGACACTGAAGCTGAAAGGTCGGTTTTCTTTCTAACCCTCAGAACCACATATTCTTTGTAATTCTCTTCTACTTTATGCAGTGTTTGCTGTCACATACAACTGATTTTACACTGGAGACTTACACACATATATTCTCCATTAGACGGCAAACCAGAAGTGGTCAATTTTCAATGCAGGATGGAGTACCCACTATGTAGGCAGTGTACTAAATGGAATTACACATTCAACTATATCAAATATATTGGGGAGAGGCTAAAGAAGATGTCAATTAGGGACTTACCCATATTTCCTTCTATAGGTAACAATGCCAGGTAGCAGCAGGAATGAAAATAGTGGGTTTTGGTTTCAGACATGTTAAGTTTGAGACACTTTACAAAGTAGAAATGGGGATTAATTGGTAATTAGACACACAAGATGTTCAAGCTAGGAATCTAGGTTGGATATATAATTCGCAAAACTGTCTGCATAGAGATGAAATGTAAGGTCACAAGGCTAAAATAGTATCACCTAGAAAATAAGGGTAGAGAAGTCTAGGGACTGAGCTCTGGAAAAACCAACACGTAAGGGTTAATAAGTAGAGGAGAAACCAGCAAAGTTGACAGAGGACCATCTCCTGTGACAGGAAGAGTGGCATGCCAGGGGTAAGGGAAGAAGGAAGAGAAGCCAAAAGGGTCAAAAAATGCTGTTGAGAGAAGAGCTGAGGAACTACTATTGGATCATTTTTAAACTGTGTAATATCCTACATGCATATACACAATGACTAAATTGCTAGTTGCTTCTCCTCAAAGGAGGGAAAATAATGAATTGTCAACAAAAATCTTGTCAAAACCATTCTTGTGGGGATCCCTGGGTGGCTCAGTGGTTTGGTGCCTGCCTTCAGCCCAGGGTGTGATCCTGGAGTCCCGGGATTGAGTCCCATGTCGGGCTCCCTGCATGGAGTCTGCTTCTCCCTCTGCTTGTATCTGTCTGTCTGTCTGTCTCTCTCTTTCTTTCTCTGTATCTCATGAATAAATAAATAAAATCTTTTAAAAAAGCATTCTTGTCTTAAAAATACAATTTAGGAGAATACTGAACTACCTATCTCAGGTATCCTTCTAAATGCTCAAACCCAAGCTCAATGGCAATATGAAAATCAACTATAAGCATAAATCTTTTAGTACCATGATACTGGAATGTGCTAGGTGAGGTACTTTCAGAGTCAGTGTCTCTCAAACTGTGTATCATGAAACATGAGAAGATAGCAAAACTTTAATAGGATTTAAGGTAGAAAATTTTTCCCAGGTGTTCTACCTTTTCTTCTCAAATATACACAACAACAAATTAAAGTTCTAAGAAGTCCTGCAACAAGAGATCCATTTTACTTAAATTTCAAAATTTTTTTCCATGTTTTTTGGCCCAACTGTTTTTAAGATCTTAAAATTTATTCATGAGAGACAGAAAGGCAGAGACATAGGCAGGGGGAGAAGCAGGCTCCCTGTGGGGAGTCCAATCCAGGACTCAATCCCAGGACCCTGGGATCACACTCTGAGCCAAAGGCAAACACTCAACTACTGAGCCACCCAGGCGCCCCAGGGACACTGTTATTATGAAGTATTTTGCAATTGTGCTTTGTTTTAAGCTTACTTTATGCTTCATTATATAATGTATATTAAAATAATTATCTTTATTAAGCACTTCATATTAATCATGACATTGACTATTATACATTATCTCCTTTAATCCCCACAACCATCAAATGATTACTGGGACTCCAAAAGCTTAAAACTTTCCCAGAGTCATAAAACTATTAAGACTTGAAGTGATCCATACTTTCCATTGACTATAATCCATAGACTAAGACCGTGTTAGGTATTAGTACACACTTCCCATCATCATATATTTTTTAAATAATTTACCTTTTTTAATTCTGAAAAAGCAATTGCCTCTATGTTATCCTGAAATAGGTCTCTCAATATTCGCTCAAAGTGTTGACTCAAAACCTATCTATGGCAATTACAATATCCTGTGTAAATCTGTCTCCCAGAGACAATGTCAGAATTTCCCCATTACTATCTTATTGGCAAAAGTTTAGCTCATTATGAGATTCCACATAGGAAAAACTAACCAAAGCACTTTCTAGAAGACTTATAAGTAAATGAAATACATCATGATAATTCTCAGAGTGAAAGAACAACTGCAAGGTACAGATTTCCTGTACTTCACCCCTGCTAAGCCAGTTTCTGTAAGACATGTACTTATCAACTATAAATAAGTAAGATTATAAGTTAAACACAAATAAGATGAAATGGGAAAATCTTTTGGTTTCCTGAAGGCACATGTTCTTATATTAAAATAAAGCTGTATCTAAAAAAAAAAAAAAAAAAAAATAAAGCTGTATCTACCTTTAGGTTCATGAAAATTAAGATATATATATATACATACACACACATACATATTTATTTACTTGAGAGAGAGAGCGTGCACATAAGTGAGGGGAGAGGGGAGGGAGTAAGAGAGGCAGACACCCCAGTGAGCATGGAGCCTGACTCAGTGGACTCAATCTCAAGGTCCTAAGATCATGACCTGAGCCAAAATCAAGAGTTGGGACTTAAATTGCGTAAGTCACCCAGGCGCCCCAATTGAGATATATTTAAAGTGCCTAGCATGTAAAAACTTCTTTCCTTTCTGATACACATGAACATTCTTTGCGGCAAAGCATAAGAGTATATAAACTGTTATCAGTAAGCTATCATCCTGCTGATTCCTCAGCTGTAATTTATGCAAAATGTGCTATGTGTGCGGACAGTACAATTCCATAGTCAAAGTAATACACACTAAACTATTTGTTTATCCTACACAGTCACAAGTCTCCATATTGCTTAGAAGTAAATTATTCTCTCTTGCCTCTTATACTTGTTTCAAAATTTTAATTTCCACTATGGGAAAAATTAGGACCCCTTCCAACCTAGCCTAATTTTATCATTTTAGTCCTAAATTTTGCCTGTTCTGAATACACTTCTCTTTATCTAATGTTTGTAGGGGCAATTCCAAGATAGAAAAAAACCTTAATTTTTCACAATTTTATCTAATCCAAAGGTTCATGGAGGCAATATAAGTTTAGAGCAGGAAGGGTTTCTCAACCTTGGCAGCATTAACATTTTGAACTGGATAGTTCCTCATTGTGGGAGAATTATACTGTGAATTGTAGGGTATTAAACAGCATTCCTAGCCTTATCCACTGGATACCAGCAGCACTCCACTCATACTTGCCATGACAATCAAAAATGTCTCCAGACATTATCCAATGTCCCCTGGGGGGCAAAATCGCCCATGGTTGAGTGACAACCACTGTTTTAGAGGATCTAAGAATTTAACTCCTCTTAAATAAAGCACACTCAAGGTTCCTATGGGCTGAAAATTAGTGGAAAGGGTCATTTAATGACTGCAATCTAGAAAAAGATATCAAAAGTGTAAGCAAAGCAAACAGCCATGCAATGACTACACACCTGAGAAGTTAATGAAAAACATCCTGGTATATCCAAGGGCAAAATCTAACTCAGGGCCTGCATGATAGCTGACACTCAGGAAATATATACTGAATGCTCAAAGAATTGCAGCTCAGTAAAAATAAGCTAGGAGCCCAGAGTTCTCATTATCCCAGAAAAATGCATTCAAGCTTGCTTATCCTTCAAATTTAAAGTAGTAAAAAGGGATCCCTGGGTGGCGCAGCGGTTTAGCGCCTGCCTTTGGCCCAGGGCGCGATCCTGGAGACCAGGATCGAATCCCACATCGGGCTCCCGGTGCATGGAGCCTGCTTCTTCCTCTGCCTATGTCTCTGCCTCCCTCTCAATCTCTCTCTCTCTCTGTGACTATCATAAATAAATAAAAAATTAAAAAAAAAATAAAGTAGTAAAAAATCATCATCTTATTTTCTCTATCATGGTCATATTAAAATATGTCCATATTAACATCTGACCAGTTTAGATGGCCCTCCAATTAAACCTTATTTAAGCCATTACATAATAATATACAAGGTCCCATTTTTCATGCAATCCAGAATGGTTAGGTACATTCCTTAAAATACATCTGTATATAAAATATATTGTATACTGATATTTCATAGTGTACTATTGTAAATTTTCCTAGTTCAAACATGAATATTCCATCTCCAATTCTTTATTTTTTGTTCACAATATTGATAATTTGAGTACTATCCTAGACAGAATAACAAACATCCCCTTCCCCCAAATGTTCACACTGTAATCCCAGGAATCTGCAAATGTCACCTTACATGACAAAAAGGATTTTGCAGGTGATTAAGTTGATGATTTTGAGACAAGGCATTATCCAGGATTATCAAGTTGGGCCCTAAAAGTAATCACAAGTGTCCTGATAAGAGAGCAGAAGAGAAAGGCTTAACTGCTACTGGAGAAGGAGATGTGACCGTGGAGACAGAGAAAAGAATAATGCAGCCAACAGCCAAGGAATACCTGCTGCCTCTAGAAGGCAAACAACAGACTCTCCCTGTAGAGCCTCAAGAAGGAACCAGACCTGCTGACACCTTGATTTCAGCCCTTGAAGACTCATTTTAGACATTTGACCTCCAGAACCATAAGAGAATATATTTATGTTGCTTAAGTCACTGAGCAGTGGCCACAGGAAACTAATACAAGTCCTACATCAGCATTGTTATATGCATTTCATATGAGTTCTTCCTTCAATATAGCTCTATTTGGTCTCCTATTTTCCAGATAGGAGACCAAATCTTAATGAGATTAAATGGCTTTCTATAAGTTTTCCTATATAGCTATAATTCAAACCCAAATCCATCTCGCCTGAAAGCCAAATCAAAGCAATAGAAGTTATCATCTAGCTAAAAAAAAAAAAAAAAAAAAAAATTTAATGGCACCTACACCTTATTCTCCCTTTTAACCATCCACAGTAACCACTATCAATAATACTATCTGCATATAATTTGTGTCAACAAAACTATTCAAAACTGAACTGTCACTAAATTCATATGGAAATCCACAAAGACATCTGTCCTACAGTAAAATTACAAACATGTAAGAAGTACAGGTGACATAAGAAAAAGGAATGAGATAATGGAGAATTACTCTTCCTTCGTGAATATATCTTCCAAACCTCTCAAGACTAGTAAAACCAACACCAATCTACTTCATAAGTAGAATAAATGAAGTCTAAGAAATTTGTCCAAAAAATTGTTTTTAATTTAATATTTTATGGTTTATCTTTCTTGTGATTTGTATAAAGCTACCTGTCTTTTATTAGAAAGCCAACATCATGCATTATTTAAAACTTTTCCATTTACATATACCACCTGTGACAGATTTTCCATTTTCTATTTAGCCTTCCACATAACACTTGAAAGTTCATAATATTATCAAAGTATCACCAATCATCCTATAAAAACCACTGAGAAAGAATGGACATGCTTCAAAGGAATAACATAATTGGCTTTCAAACTCAGATTAATATAACCCTGCCTTTCAATTAACTTTCAAGGTCAATATACATTCAATCCAATATCCTTCAGACTAGTTGGCATTTACTGCAATCAACTTCAATTTTCCCACTTTTTTTGCAAATATCTTTTTGAAATTTCTAAGACTAAAGCACCTAATGAGCTCTTTCTTCTTCCCCTTCTCCACCTTCACCATATTTAGTCCAACTGTCCTTTACATCCCCACTAGCATTAGCTCAGAATGTAAAATTTAAAAAGTTCTTTTCCAGGCCAGCCCAGGTGGTTCAGGGTTTAGCACTGCCTTCAGCCCAGGGCGTGATCCTGGAGACCCAGGATTGAGTCCCACATAAGGCTCCCTTCATGGAGTCTGCTTCTCCCTCTGTGTGTGTCTCTGCCTCTGTGTGTCTCTCATGAATAAATAAACAAAATATTTTTAAAAAAAAGTTCTTTTCCAGTGCAAGTATCATCTAATCCCCAATTCTGTTTATTTTTCCATATTTTCCAAGCCTGTGAAGGGCTATGTTTCAGAGCCAGAAAGCTAAACCCTAATTAACCCAAACAACTTCCTCCCCTTCAAACTCACTTCCCTACCAACCAAATCCTAGCAATTTTAGCTCCTTAATATTGCTCATATTCATTTCTTCCTTCTCAGGCCTTTTTCTGTCTTCACCCTTTCCCTACACCTTCCTCTCCTCCTTTATGGAACTTCAAGAACTTTCCTAAAATGGAATGTTCTCTAGGTGTCCCTTCCTTAACATTCTTATTTTATTTTTTATGGCTTATTTCTCTTGAGTAAAATCCCAATGTGGCATTTGCATTTATGCTCTGGCCACTTATTCTTACTTCATTTCTTGACTTGCCCCAGCACAAACCCAACATTCTTCCCACAAAACATCCTTAGAATTCTCTCAACATTCCTGATTTCTCCCAGCTCTACATGGGAGACAAGAAAAAGTTTTCTCTTTCCAGAAGTCTCCTGATTATATTCCCCTTCTTTTGAGCTACTCATTCTCTCAGATTAAGCTCACATTTCACCTGCCTCTGAAGACTTCCTGTATTCTCCAGAGGCCTCTCCCATGTGAGCCCATATCTACCCAAAGCAGACTGCATTCCATTATACTGTGATGTACCACAGATGACCACCCGCCCCCCTCAGTGTCTTCTACTAGACTGTGAATGCCATGAATTCAGAGATAGAATGCTGTTTAGCTCTGATTCAGTATTCAAAACATACACCAAAACAAACACTTCAGCTTCTCTCTAGAAATCTATCCAAGTACTAAGAATCATTTTAAGGGGACATTTTGACTATTCATTTACTCCCTCTCATCCCCATTAAACTAGAGGGCTGCCTGGGCTTTAATCTTGAACTTAATTTTAGTTACATGCCCCATTTCCATCTTTCAGCCATTTCCTGTTGAATTCCATCTTATACTCTGACTTCAGTCAAGAAACTCTAACACAGGGGATCCCCGGGTGGCTCAGTGGTTTAGCGCCTGCCTTTTGGCCCAGGGCACGATCCTGGAGTCCGGGGATCGAGTCCCACGTCAGGCTCCTGGGCAAGGAGCCTGCTTCTCCCTCTGCCTGTGGCTCTGCCTGCCTCTCTCTCTCTCTCTCTCTCTCATATGAATAAATGAATAAGATATTAAAAAAAAAAACTCTAACACAACAGGACCTGTTAATTCTCACTAAAGAGCCAAATATGCCATTCCTTCAGCCTAAAATGTTGAGAATACACCACATATTTAATTCTTAAATGTCAATTTCCAGTAAAGTCCCACAGTACAGTGCCATTACCTGAAAACACCATCACTCTAGAGACCCAATAGCTCAGATAGGTATGAACTATTGAGCTATATGAGTATGAAGCCCTACCATTATTCATCCACTAGCATGCATTACTAATGTCAATGTAACTTGTGTACTTGTATCATCACCTCCAAAGGAACTCTGAAGACTAATCTTTTTTTGTTAAAAATATTATTCATATAATACGGGCTTTGTTAAGTATATAAACTTAAGTAAAAATATTCTTTTTTTTAAGATTTTATTTATTTATTCATAGACACAGAGAGAGGCAGAAACACAGACAGAGAGAGAAGCAGGCTCCATGCAGGGAGCCGGACGTGGGACTCAATCCCGGGTCTCCAGGACCACACCCCGGGCTGCAGGCAGCGCCAAACCGCTGCGCCACCGGGGCTGCCCAGTAAAAATATTCTTAAGATAACTATTTCACATACCTTCTCTTTGGAGTAGTTCCCTTTGGTTTAGTCCCTACAATAGAAGTTCTCAAACTATGGTCTCCAGACCAGCAGCATCCAGAGTACCTTAGAACTTACTGCAAATTAAAAAAAAAAAAAAAAAATCTCAAGTCCTACTCCATAACTACGGAATCAGCAACCGGGGATGGGACCCAGTAATGTGGCTTACTAGCCCTCCAAGTGATCCTGATGCATGCTAAGGGTTGAGAGCCACTGCCCTAAAAAATATACAAAACTTAAAATGACATCTTAACTGAAACTACAGCTTCAACTAGTTTAGCTACTTCTCTGAAAAAGGAAGTTAAAATGAAACATAATTCCTCTCAACTCACCCAACTAGAATTTAAAACAAAAAGCACAGAGAAACTCAAAATTAAGTGAAAAGCCTGGAACTCCTGCCAACAATTTTCAAGAATGCACTGAATAAAGCTCACATGCTTCACTGTGCTTAGGCATGCTTAAGAGGGCACCATAAAAACGCACTTGATTTGTTGCTGTCACTGCACACTAAGCTGGCTCTCAGGAGGTCTTGGTCCAGGGATCTAAAGGACAGGGAAAGTCATTGAGTTTATTACTTAACACTCCATAAGCACCAACACTCCAAGGGATCCAGAAAAGAACACCTAAACATAAAAAACATGTATTGGGTCCACAGAACAGAACGTTACAAGAAGCAAGAAGCACAGAAGTGATTTTCTGAAAAGTCAACCACTTCTGGCTTTAAAGGAATACTAGTCAGGAGACTCTCACGGGTTATTTTTTGTTGCATTCATCTTATAATTTCCTCATATCAAGCATTGCTATTTTACATCTACAAAGAAGCGGCATTAGTAAGAAACTACCCTAGACATATTTTCCTACTGCCTAATCTCTGATTTGTTTACCCCAGTTAAGGCAATCTGAACTAAATAACACTGGAATAACTAATCTGAATGTGGTTAGAGATTAAATGAGCATAAATCCAAGGCCACTTTATTAGAATATCCTACACAAAAAGTTACAATACCAAAGTAGTTTCTATAAAAATAGTCATAAGTAAATAGAGTTACAAAGGCATCAAATTTAAAACATGAAAACAGAAATTGCTGAAAAGAGGTGCAAAACATGGATTAAAAAAAATGTATGATGGCTGGTGGCTACACCAAAAAATGAAATTGCCATTAGTAGACTTCCTTCTTCACATGGTAAAATGTGAAATAACATGAACATATTCTGGTCTGCTGATTCATGCAGATAGTTTCCTTTGAAACTTAATTCTAGCTCTTATGTTATTTGGTTTACCAAATCTAAAATAGGGTAATAAATTAAAATGTAGATCAAGTGCCAATATGAATGCCAGTCATCAAAATAAATAAGGTTAGCATCATGTAAAATGAAATATTACCCTTGTCCAAGTCTTTTGCTGCTCTGGTGAAGCAGGGAGTGAGGCACAGAGGAAATAACCCCAAACCAGGAGGTGGTACTGAAGTCAGAACACCTATCTTATCCTACCACACTGGGTAGGATACACTGGGCTCCTTGCAAATGCCACTCGACTTCTTCTGAGCCACTTTCTCCTCTGTGAAAGAACTGCATCAAATAATATTAATCTTTAGTTCCTTCCAGCTCTGAAAGTCTGATTTTTACCTCTTACAAAGGAACATTCACTAAAAGTACAGTTTCTGAAATTAACAATTCTCACTGCAAATTAAAAAGGACATAGAGACATACTGGTCTGGCTAGAGGGCCTTTTAGGTAAGTCCAAAAAAGACAATGGACACTTGTCAACTGAATGACATGACTAAGCATTCCGAACTAATATAAATAGATGTCCTCAGATATTACTTTGATTGTAATTGTGGGGTAATGTGCTCCAGATTTGAAGGCTGACAACTTTGAGTATCCATCTCCTTGAAAATTTTTAAGTCTAATGAAATTAAAAATGCCTTTAAAATCACAAAGTAACTGATAATTAGTAAGCTATCAAAGTCATTCCAGAAAAGCATTCTTCTGACAAAAAATAAGCTTTCAAGTGATGTAACCCCAAATTTCTTCTTAAAGTTTCAATAAACCATAAGAAAAACACCAACCTCAAACACCAGATTGTCAAATTATTTACTTATGAGTGGAGGAGGAGGAAGAGAATCATGACCAATATATTTGGGAGTGGGGGCTGAATACTTAAAAGTTCAAAAGTGTACCTAAGATAGGTCCTTCCTGATTCCATAATTTTCATCATTTTATGAATGAATTGATTTTCAAACAAGACTTTAGACCCTCAAAAAAAAAAAAAGACTTTAGACCCTCAGACAAGATAATTTACTACTAACTTCCTGGTAAAATAATACTCTGCCTATTTCTATACTTTAATACTACTGTCACTAAAATCAGGAGGACAAAGTATCTATTTATAAGCAAGTCTTTAAGGAAACAGTAAAAATACTCATTCCTAATAATATACTAGATTAAAACAAGAGTAAATTATTAGTGGGCTATTCAATAGTTTTAGGTACTTTACATTTAGGATACAGAAACACATTTTTGCTTTCATCTTTTTCTAAGAACACTATTGAATATTATCAGTTATAATGAAGTCAGTGTTTACAACTATTGTTATGGCAATCCAGATATTGGAGGGACATCGAGTGATCATAAGATCTATAGCCTTCAATTCCTTAAGATTTAGATTTAATAGGCTTAGAGTTCTTAGTTTATTCTAAATACCAATTTTTTTAAAATTTTGTATATAAGGGCAAGAGTATTGAAAGTTCCTTCCTCTCCTATTACAGTATGTTGCATAGATAGAGTCTTCAGGAATACCTCTGGGTCATATCATTCTCTCCAAGCAAAGGAAACCACACTAGTCCCTCTACTACACCCCTCCTCCCTCCACACATGCTGAGGTCTCTCTTCTGGAAGGGTTTCTCCTCCTACTTTCTCCTCTTACAAATGCCTTACTTTTTTTTCTCACTTAGTCTTCCAAGGATAAAATCAAATTGCTTAGTACACTTAAGAATTGCATCCTTTCAATCCTTTCTTAAGACTCAGCTACCCTATTAACCACAAAGCACTTTTGATCTGCATCTTTATTAAGAAACTATAGGGAATCAAAGACTGAGGATTCTAACTGAGGTGAACATACAAAATTAAGAATACCATGAGACTAAATAATACTCCACTGTAGATATTGTACCACATTTTCTTTCTCCCCTCATCCATCAATGGACATTGGGGTTGTTTCCATATTTTGGCTGTTGTGAATAATGCTGCAATGAACCTGGGAGTACAGTTAGCTCTTTGAGATCCTGATTTCAATCTTTTGGATATATATCCAGAAGTGGAAATCCTGACCATCTTCAAATACAATATGGATGAAACTAGAGGATACTACACTAAGTGAAATAAGCTAGTCACTAAAGGACAAACACTGAATGATTCTATTTACATGAGGTATCCAAAATATTCATACTCACAGAAACAGATAGTGTAATGATAGTTACCACACACTGGAGGAGGGGGAAAAGACGTATTGCTGTTTAGCAGGCATATAGTTTGTTATACAAGATAAATAAGTTCTGGTGATCTGGTCTGATCAGGTGATCATTCTGCCTATAGTTAACACTGTATAGTTAAATTTAGTCAAGAGGGGAGATCTCATGCTAAGTATTTGTAACCACAATATTACCATTAGGAAATTTATAAATTAAGCCATATCTAAGAGTCAAAACAGAAGAGCAACTCAGCTCCTCTCACATTTAAGTGTAAGATCCAACCCTAAGAATTCTTTTTGCCTGCCAGTGTGCACACTCTTATCTACTATATCATCATTCACCCAGTGTTTTTTTAATTCCACCTAGCTCTAGATATACTAGAGTTTAGTATTTACCATACAAGTAAAAATATGAAAGAAAGAATAAGGTTGTTGTGTACATTGTACAAACCATGGGAATCCAGAGAACAAAGAGCAGTCTAAGATTTCACCATAAAAAAGTATCAGTAGTAATTAATAATTGAATAGCTAACATAAAGTGACTATTATATGTCAGGCATCTAAGTTCATTACCTGTAATAACTCATTTAATCCTTACAATGGTCCCTATGCAGCAAGTATTACTGTTTTCCCTCATTTTACAGATAAAGAAATCAAAGGATAAAGAGGTCTGGAAATTGGCCAATGCCTGGGAATTGGCCAATGCCCACATGGGCAGTACTTGCTGAACTGGGACTAGTAACTGTCTGGCTTCTTCTCCTAGTGAGGGTGGGCTTCATGGATGTGACAAGATGGCCTGGACTCTAAGAATGGCTGTCTAGGAAAAGCAAAAGAGAGGAAGATGGCCTAAGTGACAAAGCTTATGTGGAAGGGAGATAAACGCAGGTAGATAACCAAAATGTGATCAGAAGGCAAAATGCCTTGAAAGTCTGTGGGTGTGCTTGGAATTCACATGGTAGACCAGCAGCCATGGTGGGTTCATGATTGAATGCACAGTTCAAGTATATACACATAACATGTGAGGAGAGCAATGGACAACAACAAATCTCTTGAAGAAAATCCATAAGCATAGTCCATATCATAAGCATCTAACCATCTGATCAGTGCTAGCCATCAGTCTGCCAAGTTGAGAGTACGGGTGCTGAGGAGGACAGGAGTCATACACACACATATGGACCCCAACCTTCAAAAATTAGTGTGCCTTTCTGATTTAAAAAAGAATTATTTGAGTACAACTGACACATGATATTACACTTGTTTCAGGTGTACTCCTTTCTGATTCTTAAAGCACATTAAAGCTTCAATTCAGTGAACTTTTCTTAAGAGATAATTATACCAAAACTATTTATGATACTGTTAAAATAAAACATTAATTTCAGTTTTATTAGTGCTCTGAAATCTACTGGATGTAAATTTTTATCTCAACATATGCTTAGAATATTGTGTCCAAAAGGACCTTCCAGACAGGCCCTCTCTCTTCTTTTTGTTTTTTCATAATCCTATCACCATCTTACATTATCTTTGTTTTTCATCACCTGCTTTCTCTATCAGAACGTATGCCTAAGAATGGCAGGTTTTTGTCCTTTTCACTATGAAACTGAATCCCCAATACCTAGAACAGTGCTGGGCACATAGCAGGAGCTCAATACATGTTGAACTCATTCATTCATATGGTCATACATTTATTTATACACTGATTGAATCAAATACCCTGGTGACACACATGTCTTAAAAGATTTTTGTCTTTTTTGTTTTGCAACCTTGACAGACAGAAATGGAAGTAGTTTTTGGTTACAAAATTGTGTCAAGCTAAATTGAATATCATTTTGTCAACTTTGTGGGTTTGTTTTCAGTGCTGTTGTTTGGGAGTAGAACTTTCAAGGAGGGGGAACAGGAAGATAAATACATTTTGTTGTATGAATTTAAGTGCAATGTACCTGAAATTGTATGTATTCTTTTTTGAATAGCTGTAGGTAAGAAACACGTTATTTGGATTTAGAAGGGGAGGGGAGGAAAGAAAAGCAAGCAACAATTTTTTGCTCATTCTGCATGAGAATCCATGGAGTAAATGAGTAGAGTTAGGTATGGCTGACAATGGGCCATACTGTGAATAACCACAAACAGTGGTGACATTCACAACTCACAGACCCCAAGGCCATGATATTAGATTCTCCAAACTGATGTGAATATCCAAATGGGGCAAGAGGCATGACACACTCACTGCCGGTTTTTCCAAAGCAAAGTAATTGCTGGGCTAAGAAATCAGGCCTCACATTTCCAGAAGGCATTAGAGAAAACAATGTTGAATTTTAACAAAAAGAGGGAATTTTTATTTGAGTTTAAAAGAAAGAAAGAATGGTTAAAACTATAGTTATCCAGACCATATGGAGTAGAGGCAGAAAGTGAGGTAATAGGTCAATGGAACAGGGGAGGCAGAAACAGATGCACACTTACGCAGATGATTGAGGGGGCAGAGAAGGAAACGAAGAGGAGTCCTTAGCCAGTGAAACTTCCTCTCCACCCTCGCTTCCTCAGAGCTGGGCTTTTCCCTACAAATGCCTGGTCACTCTTCACAGAGGACTCTCAAATCGACATAGCCAGCCATAATTTCTGAACAATAGCCTGACAACGCCACTTCTGTATGGATGCTCTACCGTGCATCCAATGCACTGTGCTCAAACCTCACTTCCACCTTGCCCCAGAGTCGGCTGCCCTTCCCATTTCTGCAAGCGGTTACACAAGCTCAAAAGTGGTTTCTTCTAGATCCTTCATGCTAATCAACCCCCATCATGTCTTACTTGAAAAACCTTTTTAAGTGAACATTTCTCATTTACATTTCCACTACTTTCAGCAGTTGTCAACCATATCAAAACACCCAGGAACAGCAACAATTTCCTAACTCTCTCCAAACCTCCAGCCTTGTGCTCAGCCAGTCCATTTCATGTACTATTTCATTACCTGATCTTTCTCAATCTCTGCTCTTAACTTTGGAAGTTTCAGCTCAAAAGCTTTTGGAAATAATCCCACTACCTAGGAGATAACATTTAAACCCCCTAGCCAGGTTGCTCAAGGCACCACTCAAACTGCACCCAGCCTATCATTGATCCTGCCTCCATGCGCCCAACCTATCATTGATCCTGCCTCCAATCTGCTGACCTGGAAATGCATTCCTTGTGCTTCCCACTCTCTACTTCCCAAAAAATGAGGGCCCCAGAAGTGGAGATCATGTGTAACTTTACTCATTGCTTTCCATACAAGGGCTCTGAAAAATGTTTGATTAGAACTTTGTACCAGTGTGCCATACTTCTTGCAGTACCCTGCCACCTCTCACTCAAATCCTACTCATCTTTAAGATTACATTCAAGCCTTATCTCCCCCAGCACCTCAGGTAAACCTACACTTCAGTGTGTGACCACCAGCATTTGATGCTGACATCCTTGTTATTCAAAGTGTGGTCCCCATTGTTATGACCCGAGAGCTTGCCAGAGATCTGGACCTAATAAGTCAGAATCTCCATGTGAACTGGATCATAAGGTGTTTTATATACACATCAAAGTTTGAGAAGCACTTGTTTAAAGCACCGTACCTCTAAAAAATCTGGGTAATTTCTTACCCATAGGATCTAAAAATTCTTTAGTAACTCCAAAACTTCCTTCCTACCCAACCAACTTCCTAGAGGACATATATGACAAATACATATTAACACATTTTTTAAAAGGTCCTTTATTCAATCTTTATATATTTCTTTAAGGCATACTTTAGAGGCAGAATGTTATATTGGAAAGAACATTGGGTTAGGACATGTAATGAGGGTTTCCACTTGAATTAAGCATATGACCTTGAGTAAGCCACTGAACTTCTCAGTTTCCATATCTGTAAAAACAGGCAACCACCCTATCTTACAAAGCAGTTATAAGATTACACAAGGCATTAACTAAAACATTCAAATGTTATTTTCTTTCTACTCTCCTCCACCTCCTCTCTCATAAACAGTACTTTTCCTCTTTACATATTACCAGCCTTAAAAATCAAGTGTTTTCTATTATTGTATCCAACCCATCCCACCAGTTATTTAAAAGGAAAATTATCCTTGTATTCTTCTCTCATATCCATATCTTAGGTTATTATTAGTTTCATCTGTGTTTGGTAGTCTAAAATGTCACATTCATAAAATAAGAGTTTAATAAGTATTTCTTCCTACTAATGAAAGGCAATTACTCCTGTTGCTTTATTTTTAACAACTAGCAAGAAATAACTTCTACTGACTTGGTAGGAAAAGAAGTGATCACTCTATTCTAAGTCTTGGTGAAGGAATTTTTCAAGTGTTCCTGTGCTTAATCATTTCTTGGACTTTGCTTTTCTGAGTCATTATCTGATCCCCTACTCATCTCTGCAATGAGAGAGGAGTTTCATCTTACTGGAATTAGACTGTGCTATTTATTGTTACACTTGATGCTCTGTGCTCACCACCTGTTTCTAACCCTCCAATGGCTAGCTACACTGATAGTAGAACTTTGGGTAATGTACTGAAGTAGTCTTTCTGTAATCCATTACACTAGGTAACAGGACTATAATTCATTTTTTTTTGCTTACAATTTGAGTTTTCAGACAAGACATCAAATTATTTATTGTCATGAGGGCTTTTTATGAGATTTAATATACAATGACCTAAACTATAAGAAAAATATTCTATCACATATTTTTCCATTTTACATATTTTTAGTAAGCACTTATTCCCAGCTAAGAATGTTAGAATTAAGAAGAGTGAGAATTTAGTTTTGTTTTAATAAGCAAAATAGAGCATCAAAAACTGGTAAGAAACTATTCTAAATTATTTACTCATTCTATTTTAAAAGGTATTTTCCATACCAGTGCTATAAAGGTCAAAGTGTGGTAGCATGATCCTGAGCAATTTAGATTAGTAAGGTTTTACAATCCATAGCTCTAAAAGGAATGTTCCATTATCACGGCAAATACAACTAAACATTCACAAATGTCTGTGTGACAGTCATAAAACTTATAAAGCCCTTTGTGTGCACATATCAGTAAAATTCAAATAACTCACTGTTTTTCAACTAACCAGTGTTAAGACCATACATGTAACATATTTCTTCTTTTCTAAGGCACACATATGGCTCATTTAATACTTCTAAAATTAGGAGGTCTTATTATTGATCTTAAATATGATGGCATATTATAGTATTATATCTATTTGAAGTTACATGGCTCACAAACCAGGGGAAAAAAATCAAATCATAATACAAAGATACTTGCCATGGATCAAATGAGGTAATACCATATCATATACATGCAAATCCAGTTTGGGTATAGCTGGCCTAGTTAAAAAAATAACTCAAAATGATTTCAGTCAGTAGGACTAGAAATAATAGCATTTTTTTAAGGCTGAAGTCTGTTTTGATAAAATAGTAGGAGAAATACAAGCTAAGTAGGCTAAGACACCCCCTGAATTTAAATTCTAGCTCTGCTATTTGCCCAAGGTTACATAGCTAAACAAGTTACTCTTCTGACTCATTTCACTATACCCGCTGGAAGCAAAGCAGAAGCAAAATGGCAATACCTGGCTGGGCTGTTACTAGGTTAGAGATGATTAGTGTAATGGCAGTGCCTGAGAGCTTTTATCCAATTTGTCTAAACCTAATTGAGTATTTGAGATACTTTGGATACTCTAGCACAATGATTTTCTTACCTACTTCATCCCTCCAAACCCAGGAGTCCCTAAGACTTGCCAACTGTAAATCATGTCAGGTGTTCCTTGAGACACAAAAGCAAACATTAAGACTTCAGAATACATTTCATCTTTTCTACTTTTGGTCTTAAGTTTGGGATGGAAAGGAGTAAGATTTATTTGTACACACCCAGGATTCAGGATTTGTACACGGTGAATATTAAATATCTAATGGATGTGGTTGACAAGCCACAAGATAAAAGGTCTACAAGTGAGAGGATGCAATACCCCCAGGCTAGGACTCACCCACCGCCCCCCCCCCCCATCAGCCCAACAGGTCAGTGAGGCTTCTAGTTTCCCTAGAGCAGCCATCTCTGGCTCCAGCAGCCCAAGGCTTACGTCTGTGGATGTCACAGTCTTCAATAAAGAGATTTTTTTCCCCCTGCCTTGTTCTTGCAAGTAGAATTAAATGGCAAATGAAAAGTATGAGAAAAAGACATACACTTCTATTTCTTAATAATCTGGGATCAGCATGCTCTGGACACCCATATGTAGTTGTCATACTGTTGCACTTTCTCCTCCAAGACAAAGACCAAGCCCCTTTGTAAATGAATTCAGCACCAAAAGAAACAAAGATCTGGAGACCCCCAGGATCTGATGCCTCATTCTTTGAAGCAATTTTCACATATATTTACACAATTTCTACATATATTCTTATTTAGTGTGTATATATGCTCTACTGCACATTTTATAGGTGAATACATACTATTATGCACAAAACAGAGCATGAGATAACTACCTAGTAGACATTTTTTCTTGATATTAAGCCAAGAGTCAAGTAACATGTCAGCCAAATTGTTTATCCAGATACATTGATTCTTTTGAAGATTATTTCCATATCTCAGTCAACTAAAAAGATACAGAACAGAAAATACAGATTTTCAAAAAAATCTATGAGCCAATGTTATTGTAATGTAATGAAATAGCAAAATGTAATAACAGTGATACTTGATATTTACTTAGAGATTTATCCCCCAAATTGCTCAAAGCCCACAGAGAAAAATCCTTGTTAAATTGATAGTGGTTAATGCAGTTAAATCCCAGCTGCTCCTTCTCTCAAGCCACCAAGATCCTCCCTCTACTTTTCCTCCTCAGCTTAAGAAAAACTGGTTTACCTGAAATATGTTCTAAGCATGTTTTTAATCTGTTTCTTGAGTGGAATTTTATTACACTATCATTTAAATGTAATGTGGGTTAGTTAAATTTATATGGCAAGTACACCTTGTTTCCTAAAAATGAAAGGCTTTTCAGGAATCCTTTTTGAAACATATTTTCTTAGGTTTATGTGGCATATCTGATCAGTGGTCTCTGAAGCAATGGTACTAAGCTCTTAAGAAAAAGTTAGAACACATCACCCTGCCTCAGAGTTTAGTTGGGCTGGTGACTCAGTAGGGATACTCAAAAAAGTATGTCTAAGTCACATCTAAGTCATCCCCACTGGGGACTGCTGCTCAAATTATACCTGGGCAATTACCCCTAAAACATTACTACTCCATTAACCTAAACTCAAAAATAACCATTACATGGTCAATATGTAACTTAATACCTAATCAATTTAACCTTTTTGATAATAAAGCTCTTTTTAAAAATTAAAAAAATAACGTTATTATCAAGGAGCATTAACATAAAAGTATGCTTCCTAGTTTCTTGATTTTTTTCCCCATTGTATACAACTGGAAGTAAGCAGCAGCAAGATTTTTGACCTCCCAAATAGTGCCTATTGCTATTAATGATTTTTTTTTTTTAGTGTCTAGGGTAAAAACCACAAATACTTTCGATGTTATAATCAAAACGTTATGATGTTAGTGCAGCAGCCTTTTGATGGACAAAACAAATGGAAGACGCCCCAAAGAAGCAGCTAAGTTTTCTGTCTGATGGAAAACATGGCTGGAGTATGCATTTGAGTTCCCTAGAGATTACAAACACCTTTCAAAAAAATTCATAAGCCCTACAAAAGTGTCTTGTTTTGCCTATCCAAAGGATAACTTCCTCTCCTCATGGCCAAAATGACAGACTTTTCTTGGAAATTAAGGAGAAAAAATGGGATGATAAAAGTAAAATGATAAATTTTTTATTTGGATTTATGTACAGATTGATTCTGGTTTTATGTAAGTTTTTGTTTCTAATATATAGAAACAAACCTTTTTTTAAAAATGCAAACCAAACTAACATTTACAATTCTGAAACTATACAAAAAGTTGAGTTCTCATAAAAGGTACTAGAACTGTTTTTGGTCCCATGATGCCTGGGTGTCTCAGTCAGTTATATGTCTGACACTTGATTTCAGCTCAGGCCATGATCTCAGGATCCTGAGGGGATCCTGAGGGGCGTGGAGCCTGCTTAAGATTAAGACTCTTTCCCCCACCACACTCCCCACCTGCAACAACTCACTCACACATTCTCTCTCTTACTCTCAAAGAAAAAAGAATTGTTTTTGGACCTTCATATATAGGGGCAAAAGCAAATAACTTGGCTATCTGTTCTCTGGTTTCCAGGTTTGCTAGTCTAACAAAATAAACTGTAAAAAGCTGATTATATAAAATGTCAGAAAAATATACCCGTTTTAATATCTATTCTCAGTCAAAAGAAGGGATTACGTCTAAAAAGGCCTAACTTCTCATTTAAAAAAAAAAAAAAAAAAGGCCTATAGCTTAATTGTCACAATTTAAGGATGCAGGGACCAGATTTTCTTCCCTCCATGTTCTTCTGCAGGGGACATGTATCTTCATAAGGTCAAGAAGAGAGAGCCAAATTATGAAAATGATTACAATTATAATCCAACACCATTTATTGAGCAGGACTATATGCCACTTAACACTTTACATACCTGGCTTTGTAGTCATTACATCATCTTTGTGAGGTAGGGATATCCCCCAAATAGGGGTTACTTGCTAAGCTCCAAGAAAGCAGCAGTGATTTCTCTCTTGTTCACTGAGAAACAAACTCATCACAGGGAGGAAGAATAACCTAAGGTCATACAGCTACTAAGTGACCGAATGGGATGGCACTAAACCCTTGTCAAGGGACACTTAAATCCCTGCTCTCATCCTAGATGCTTATCTGTTCATGACAACCGATGCACATTGATTGAACTTTGTGTTCCATCGTGGGGGATAGTGACAGAAATGTAGCCTGAAGTGTAGTAAAAATAGTTCAAATGAAATGTTAAGAAATTTTCAAGTTTCTTCATGCTCATATTCTTCAAATGATTATATCATAGTCAAAGTAATCGTATCAAAGTCAAAGGTAATTTTTGACTTTTTTTCTTATTGGCCTTGGTGTTTAATGCTAGCCAAAGAGGTATCAAGGCAGGTAGCTTGACTTCAAAGGAATGAGGCTTACTATAAACTTGTTGACAACATTTCTTGAAGTAATTTTAGGAGTCCTTCTAAGAAGTGACTTCCAACATTGGTCCCTGCTTTTAAATTTTTTTAATTTCTTGCCCTTGAACAAGGGTTATATAGGCTATTCCAACTACCTATATAACCAATGTATTTTTCCACCCAAAAGCCTAAAGCATGTATTTAGATTTATCTCACAAAATGAAGTGACTTGTAATCATATAAAAACATTAAAATTTTTCTAAAACTTCATATAAGCTCAGAAGATCCTTCAAATGTCCATTAAACATTAATGATTATCATTTGCACCTTAGCATAAAAATAAAGACTTCCACTGACTACTCTAAAAGGTACATGGTCCAAAGCTCCCATTTTAATGCATTACACACTGAGGTAAATACACATTTTTCTTTTAAATTGTATTACTTTTAGATTACTTTGCAATATGCCACATATTATTCTGGAATTATGAGTAAAAGGCAATTGAAACCAAAAGATCAATGGCTGCTTTGCCATATCTGCCTCCCAATTTTGAGAGAGAGGAAAACTTGACAAAGAAAAAAAGATAAGTTTCCATCTTCAAAGCCTGGCTTTAAAATGTCCAGGAAGTCAAAATTAACCAAAATACAATCTTCAAATAACACTTGACACTTAAGGTGTCAAGAACTAAGGAAATAAGGGAATAATGTAATTGTCCTTGTCCTCAAATAGTCACAAATCCAGGGAAAAATTAGATGCAGATGAAAGCAAAAGAGTTTTCAAAGCCCAGATGAGAAATCAGTGTCACTTCCCATTGGAAGTGTTTTCCTGATTAAAAGGTTGAAATGACTGTTCATCTCTATATACTCAGAGAAGCCTGTGCATTTACCTCAAAACAATGTACTCTGTGAACTCTTGGGGACACTTCCTTAATTATAATGTGAACCCGAAGGGCAGGGCTTAATAATATTTTGACTACTAAGAGTGGCTTCTGGGAATCTGATATTTAGGTAAGATAGAGAAAATGCACCATTAGTGCTTATTGTGTGACAAACAAGCAAATGACTTCTGACACCAAAACTTCCCCTTACTGAATTAAGTGCCACTTTCTACTCTGTAGCTCCAGAAATATATGTAAGCACACACACCTCACACATATACCCTCACACAAATAATCAGGTAAATCATACCAGAGTATAGCAAGGAACTCAGAGAAAAGCAATGTTTAACACGCCTCTAGTGACTAGTGAAGTTCTCATTTTCAAAACCGACAGGGCTAGCAATATTATAGTGCATGTAATGTTAGGTCTAATGAATTCAACGTATGCAGCCCTACAGGTAATAATTTGAAAGACAACAAAATTTCTTCAACAAAAATCTGTCCCTTTGGTTTTACCCTCTGAAGGATCTTTTTATAAAATAAATGCTAGCTGGTCAAGGGAAGCAAATTCTGTCATTCTCTCATGAATGAACTCATGTCAACTGCTAAGCAGATGAGCCACCAAGTAAGACTCAAGCAATGAATATAGATCAGGTGACTTTTGAATATAAAGACCCTGACGAGGGGGCACCTGGGTGGCTCAGTATCTGAGCCTCTGCCTTTGGCTCAGGTCGTGATCCCAGGGTCCTGGGATTGAGTCCCACATCGGGCTCCATACAGGGAGCCTGCTTCTCCCTCTGCCTCTGCCTCTCTCTCTCTCTCTCTCTCTCTTTCTCTCTCTCATGAAAGAGAGATGAGAAAAGCCCACAATATCAAGTCTCACCCAGCAAGCCAAGACACAATCAGGCCCCATGGCTTTGGGGATATAAGGGGATGAAGAGCTGAGGGATGGAGAGTTGACATTCAGAAACTTATTTATCTATCCAAGAAGTTATTTAAGAACTAGAAATGAAGAGAAACTACAATACTACATAAAACTTCAGTTATTTATAGCTTGTCCCAGCATCAAACCTGCCTCCTATTCTACAACATTTCTTTGCAACTAAGCAGACTCTTTGATAATCTAACCTTGCAATTAAAGAACATTTAAAAACATGTCCATACATTTTTGCTGCTAGCCTTAAACAGAGCCTTGGCAACCCAAAAGAATTAATGCCCCCTTTCAGTAACTACCTAACAACAGAGAATAACTGAAAGGGATAGAGAATGTGTGCAGTACAAACTTCCTTTCTGTTTCATTCCCTTCTAACTGCTTGGTAGGAAGAGAACATTTCAAAATGGTAACATGAATTGACAGGTGGAAGTCACTATAACCAAGTTACTGATCCAAGTTTGGATGTCATTATTAAAAAAACAAACAAACAGATTACGATGTTGAGAAACTCATTTGAAAGGCATGGGGAAAAAAAAGTAAAAGCAGGTTTAAGTCAGAAAATGATGAAAATTACTTCAGAGTAGGTATATTTTTACTCACATGAATTAAAATCTTAAATAAATACTCATATATACATTCATATCCCAAGCTCAATTTGGCAGACTGTTAAAGAGTGCCATCTGGGAACCAGATTCCTGAGAAATGACTTTACAGTATTGCTGCAAAATCAAGCATCCTTTTGAAGCTGCAGAGAACAGTTAAATCCTTAAAATATCATTTTGAGCCTCTTTTATTTTTCATGAGGGAAATAACACTAATTTTGTTCCCAACTACTGTTCCTTCGCAACTAGTATGTGTAAAAAAAATTAATTTCTGTACCCTCCATTTGATAGACATTTTTTTCAAAACTGAAACATTTAAAGTTACACTTTATATCTAAAATATTAATACCCTAAATGGAAGAGCAAGTCTGTACTAGAAAATAATTTTTCTCCGCATGCCTGAGATATTGTGTTCAAAAGCATGGCCATCCTGTAATTGTATTATGAACAGAATGCATCTAAGGAAGTGCTAAAAACTGGATTGAAATGATAAGGGGGTAGAAAGAAGAAACATGTTTACAATCTGTTCAAATTTTCAGCTTAAAATTTCAATAAATAATTCATGAGAGCAATGGCTTAAATACTTGACTTTGTTTCTGAGTCAAATTGCTAAAAATATAAAATTAAAGCCATTAATATTCACTTTACCCTTCTGCCAACTTTGTTTCCTCTAATCCAGGACAACCTCTGGACTACTCTGTTGAGTTGCTTTCTACAACAAGCAATTGCTCTGTGCTGTTTAATGACCAGATGCCACCCCGAAGACCACGACATTAGCTATAGGAGTGCTCCAGTGTGCTGGGCATGATGTTGTGGTCAGTGTGCTGGCTCTGCTACAGGCCTTTCAAGGTGTGCAAAGACAGCTCCATAGGCGTCACACCACCTCTTCTCTGTGGATCGTGTTTCTGAGTTCGGTATGAATATTTAGGAAATGGTTAATCATAATGATGCCATTATTCATTGATATAGAAGCTAAATTTTATGGCCTCAATAAACATCTCAACTAGGGTAAATTCAACCTCAATCTGCCATTCATGAAGGTCAACTCACAAACGTGCTTTTCCTTTTGGGAAAAAGTAAGTGTCAAGATGGATCCTATTTATTAAAGTCAGGAATGCTAAAATTAAAAGTATCAACTGATATTTGAATCTATGCAGTCCCAAAATAAATGAATAATTCAAACACACTTGGAAAAGTTCAAACTACTTCCTGCAGGAAGTAAAATAATTGTCAGAAAATTTAGATCACATATTAATACATGTAACTGTAGAAATATAAAGAGTATCCTAGTTCTACTGGACCAGTGGAAATTTTTTATTGGAAGTTAAAGTGCAAATCTGTAATTGCTCAAAATTAGGTTTTTGTAGTTAAGGCCTGGATTGTTAAAATTATTGAATAGCAACAGCTGTCTAAATTGGTTGCGTCTGCTCCTGCCACTCATGCCTACCAGACAGGGTTCCCAGGCTCCATGCACGATCCATGTTTTTGTTTTTGTTTTTTAATCACTGCTGCCCTCTAACAAAAAATACCTCACTTTTGCCAGCATGGAGGTTTATCAACCCTCCTCTCCTATTTGCTTACAGTGTGCCATGCAAACATGCATGTTAGACCACACTTACAACAGGTCTGTGAACTAGCAGTGAGCTCTGGAGAGCAATTCAAATAACTAAGTACTTTGCCCCATTTTTGCTAGGTTTAGTGTATGCAGATGAGCGAAATAATGTCAATGTACTGACACATTACTGCACACTCAAATTAGAATGAGCTTTCCCTTTTAAATGGGCAAACATACCAATGCGGAAATGCATACATTATTTTATTAATATAAGTAAAATTTACCTTTTTAGCAGAACGTAAAGTCAGTCGGTAGCCTTCATTTCCGCATGATTAGCTTGCTGGCAGAGCGGAAATAAGGAATTTTAAGTTTAAGTCAGGGTTTCTCAACCTCAGCGCTACTCATATGTGGGGTTGGAATATTCTTTGTTATGGGGACTATCCTGTTCATGAAAGGGTGTTTAGCAGCATTCCCGACCCACTAGATGCCAGCAGCACTCCCAGCCCAACTACATGGACAGAACTATCTCTAGACCTTGCCAAATGTCCATCAGGGGAACGAAACTGCTCCCAGTTGAAAACCACTGGTCTAACTAACCAACACCAAGTCCTCTAATCTACAATAATGATAGGACGAGATGTGACCTACAGAAGTCTCTGCATTACTAAGAAAACTAAAAGCTAAGAAATACATGCATATTGAGTAACCAATAATTTGCTTTCCTGTAAACCTGCTTCCCCTTATAAAAATGCAATCTCAGGCCAGGAGAGCTGTGGCCAACATTTTTAAAGAAGCCATTTGTCAGCCTCCTCGGGTCTTGTAAGTGGGAGGCTCCCAGGCCCCCGTTGCAGCAGCCCCTGGCTGGCTGCCGGCACTCTCTGGTCCAACGGGACAGAATCATCAGGGGAAGTGCTCCGAAGCAGAGTCAAGGCTCTCGGGCGTTCCTGCTGGTACTACCTAGGCACACCTTTACGGACTTGTGCTTTCCCCTGAAACAAGTTGTTCTGCATACTTCCTACTACAGATCTCACTACGTGACCTCCCAGTTTCAGTTTGCCAGTGATTTAATTTCACTCGGGGCTGAGCCCAGGTACAGAGTTTTTTTCCTAAACACCTTAGACCTAACATCTCATGAAGCCAGCTCCAGGCAAGTTTTGCTGAGAGCATTCTTGGAATTAGAAGCCAAACGAACATGTTTTGCCTCATGGGTCTACTCAAACATCTGCTACAGAGTTTCAAAACAGTACAGCGGGGGTGGGGGGGTGGGGGGGAAACTTTTCCTTAAGTTGTCGCTGTTCATTAAGAATAAAGCATTTTCTAAGTGAAAACTTTATTTGCCCATCAGATAAGTCTTGAGAGAAGGCTGATTAGGAAAAATAAAACAAATACATCTGTGCAGTTATTTTTCATGGATATCAAGCATGACCTCACAATACTGCAGAAGTAAACATGCCATTTTGGTGATGAAACTGAGGAACAAACTATCTTCCAATTAATGAGAAATGCAGACAGACCCATCCCTGCTATGCACTTATCAAGGCTGTATAATTGCTAATTCAACAGAACTGGAAGCATGTAAGTTCAAAATGGCTTGTTCATTTAAAAATATATATTGTTAGGCTTAGAAAAGATGAATTGTATCTGGGCTTTTAGGTTTCACTACTAAAGGACCATGTGTACTATGACACATACAGGGTTATTTTTCCTTAGGAAAAATAATTGACCATTTTTAAGGTTTTACCATCAATTCTTAAATAGCTTTTAAAGCTATTACAACAGAGATATCAGCCATAAAAACCAAATCTTTGTCTAAAATGACAGGAACTAATTTTTTCCATTTCTATTATTTCCACAGCTAGGATACTGTATTTATTCTCTCCTTTCAAAAAATGTTAATTAGCTTTAAGAGCCATGAGGAAGAGGTAGTCATTATTACAAAATCAAATCATTTTCCTGTCACGATTATCTGGTAACACGACTTTATCCTGATCTACTGAGAAGCAAATTAGATTTTAATAGATTTATAGGGGGGAAAAAACAATCTCACGGGAGCTTAAAACCAGATTTCCTGAAACCATATACTCCTACATGACACCATTTTCCATCTAAAACACAACAGAAACACCTGCGCACATTTTCACCCCCCACTTTCATTTTCTCATTCATACTATTAAAATAGCGAAAAACAGTTCATCTTTAGAAATTATCCACAATTGACAAGGTCATTAGCATTCCATGTTGGTGCCAGGCATTGATGCCTTCCAAATTACAGAAGAAAGTCCCTTTAACTACTGTCCCAGCCTCATTTTTGTTAGCATGTCTTAATTCCAAATACATAAAGACCATGTGAAAATAATTCTTTTTACTCTACGAACTATAATATAGCCTCTCAATTCACTTTATGAGTATAATGTGCATCCTCACCATTAGCAACCAAACATTAGCATGTTGGACAAGCATTAAAATATAAACTATTTTAGTTAGTGTAGAGATTTAAAGTAACAACATGCCATGGTCTCAATTACAGACAGCTTCACATTCACAGTCCCTAAGCAATTTTTAAAATAATCAGTTTTGGATTCAGAACAGAGGACAACAGAGAAATGATTTTTCAGGAATCATAAAATCTCAGAAATTCTTTGCACTTCAGCCACAAGCCCGAAGCTTAAAAAATATATAACAAACAGTGAAACTTACCTGACGGTGACTCGGTTTGATAAATCCTGTAGATCCCCAGGATGGAAAAGCTGGGCTTCTTTCAATCCAATCTGTTCACAAGCTTTCAAAAAAACGTTTATATTATCCTGTGAAAAGAAGTGGAAAGTGATTGCTTAGCCGACCTCTCTCTCAAACAAAGGTACAAATTTTTATGATAGAACTTCTAGGCTTCAAAGTCCAATCACAGCCAGCAAAAAAGGAGGCAGCGAGACCAGTGCATACATTTTTTTTAATTACATGGGCATGTATAGCCTTTCGGTTTTGCAGAGCACAAACGGTAGCGCTAGCTTATGCCTGGGCATACGCTGTTCTGTGATCTTTGTGACCGGCACGTTAAACATTACCTGTTACAGGACAAGTGCCTAGCCACTGAGCAGTAATCTACACTTTGATGTCAGCTCTGCTCTGCAAACAAACGCCCTCTTCCCAGCTTTGCACGACAAGCCTCACCTCTCCTCTTTAAAAATAACTCAGGCTACTGACATTCACCCACCCAGAAACTGTTGGCAGGGAAGAAACAGGAGGAGGAACATTCTGTTTCTGTGATTACAAATTACAGAACGACTGTGGAATACCACACCTGGAATCTGGGTTCGGTTGCTGAGCTGGCTCTTGATAGACAGGGAAACCATAATATAGGACCCAGGAGAAGCCTAACGTTCATTGGCTAAATCACATAGTTTAGGTGTGGTACATTATTCACGCCCTGCACCTGCCTCAGAAACCGCCTCCAAAAAATGAAACTCTATGTTGTCCTCGTAGCTTATTTCAAAAACCAAAATCCTCCTCTCACAAACCAGTGCTTTTCATTCCTGTAAACTACTGCCCAAACACTGGCTGCTACAGACACACATTTGGTGAGCAGATTCAGCTTGAGCTTCCCTCTTCTCCTTTACTAAGTTGAGTGGGTGAAGATCATATGGGGACTCCTTACCTTCTCTGTTAGGACTCTCAGGGAAGAGATGACCTGCTACGATGCCAACACACGTGCAGCCACTTACACACGTTGGCACCACCACATCTGTAGTGAGAGAGGGCCTCCCTGAACTCTCACCTCCCTAATGGCTGGCAGTGAGGAATCAAAAGACAACCTGCCACTTGGAGAAAGATGATTACTCTTTTCCCATATTGAGAAGCTAATCCTCACAAGAAAAGCCAAGGTAGCCCAACAGAGTAGGAGTGAATGACAGAGAAGCAAGGATGAAGAGAGTAAATTCAACAGCATGGACTCTTGGGAGAGTGAGGGGGTTTAGGGAAAGAGTAATAAGCAAATGTATGGCAAGAGAAAACCAATACTGACTACTAGGGACTCATGGACATTCAAAACAAAATATTCAGAGATGGGCAGTTATTCTAGTATACTTTCAGTAAAAGGCAGTATGAACTACCTAGCTGAAAGTTGATCCGTGACCCTTTTATTTTTTTCTTCTAAAATGTATTTAAATTCAAGTTAATTAACATACAGTATAGTACTGGTTTCAGAAGTAGAATTTAGTGAGTCATCACTTATATACAGCACCTAGTGCTAATCCCAACAAGCACCCTCCTTAATGCCCATCACCAATTTAGCCCATGCCCTCACCTACCTCCCCTCCACCAACCCTCAGTTTGTTTTCTATAGTTAAGAATCTTATGGTTTGTCTCCCTCTCTTTTTTTATTTTTCTTTCCCTTCCCATATGTTGTTCTCAAATTCCACATGAGTGAAATCATATGGTATTTGTGTTTCTCTGACTTATCTGACATATACTCTAGTTCTACCCATGTCATTGCAAATGGCAAGGTTTCATTCTTTTGATGGCTGAGTAATATTCCATTGTGTATATATACCACATCTTCTTTATCCATTCATCAGTTGATGGACATTGGGGCTCTTTCCATAATTTGGCTATTGTGGAATCCAAAATTATTTTAATGAAAGATTAAAAGAATTTATAAGTCAAAAGTTGAACAACTCAGTGAAAGGTGTTCAATCTGACTTAGTGGGGAAAAAAAAGGGGGAATAACATATTGGCAAAATTCCAGCAGCAAAAGTGATCATTTTGTTAAGCTCACATATTTTTGAAAACCTATACTATCTCACAACTCAATGATTTAAATTAAAGGTTCTAAAACTGGCCTTCAGAGAAGCAGACAAGAACAAATGGCTTGGTGTCCTAGCACCCCAAATCCTACAGGAAGAAAAGCACATTTCTGAAGAGGAAGAATAAACCATTAGAAGTCTTCCCACCGAAAAGGAAGGAAGGAAGGAAGGAAGGAAGGAAGGAAGGAAGGAAGGAAGGAAGGAATTAAGTCTGTCTCCCCACAAAATCAATTTGGTTCTGAATGTTTAAAATATTATAAAATAGGGATGGGTGGCTCAGGGTGTGATCCTGGAGTTCCAGAATCCTGGAGTTCCAGGATGGAGTCCCACATCAGGCTCCCTACACGGAGCCTGCTTCTCCCTCTGCCTGTGTCTCTGCCTCTCTCTGTGTCTCTCATGAATAAATAAATAAAATCTTTTTAAAAATTTAAAAATTAAACATTATGACAAAGTTAAACTGAAAGTAAACCTATTGAATTGACAGCCAAAATAATTATTCATGTGTCTTCTAAAACCATAACAGCACTCATCCAGTTGATAAATATGTACCTATTGATAAAAATAAAGCCAAATATGCCTCAAAACCTCAAATAGGTGGCTATTTAGAAATAAACTACTTCAAATCTAAAGTGATTATAGTTCAATAGAGACAATTAAAAAAAAAAGATTATGATGAAATTCTAGTTTTAAATAAAGTCTTTAAAAAGCAGAGTTTCTTTTAGAGTTCAATGATGCTCAAGCTTAAAACAGACAAACTTCACAAACAAGGCCCCACACAGCCTATGCAGCAGAAACAAGTTGTATTAAGATCAGAACTGCAACCTAAATCCTGCTTATTGGACTCCAGCCCACTGGTAATTTCTTTTTTGCAATTTCAAAAGACCTAGGCAGAAAGTTGCCTAAGGGGAGATACAAGACTATAAAATAAAATTTTAATGTCTGTTGGAACACCAAGAAGCCACACCCACTCAACATATTAAAAGGGAAGCAGTTAGTCTTCATTAATGGGATCAATTTCACTTGCTACTAGCAAAGATAAAGTTAAAACATAGAACAAATATGAAACATCTTCTGATTAGACTGTTAGCCAGGACTCCAAGTTAGCTCTGCCACTCATCAGTTGTGTGGCTTTGAGAACATTAATTAGCCTTTCTGGCCCCATTTTCCTCCTCTGTGAAATGAGTAGTTTCTGGATCTGTACCCCATATTCCCTAGGGCACACACCTCTGTGCAAGAGGAGGGAAGCCCAGACCTCCCTAACCCAACGCTCAATACTTCACTTAAGTAAGCCTCTACAATTCCTGTACCCTGAGGACCAAAAGTGGCTTCACAACAACAAAACAAAATGAGGATCCCAGATCTGCAATAGCTCCTTCCAGTGTCATTTATCTAGGACATGAATAAAAGCAGACACTATATAAACAGACAAGGCAGGATGGCTTAAGACTTTCATATTCTCCCCCAAGCCCTCTACACTCCTTAGCCTAGAATCAATTACAAGGGTAATCATAAGAGGTGTAAGGGGCAAGGGTAAATTAAAAAGAGATTAGTGAACCAGGAAGAGTATTTCCTAACAACTGAGGAAAGATGAGGTATCCACAAAAATTTACCAACATTCCCAGGTTTATATTAGTCTACTGTGGCACCTCTATTGATTATCTACCACTACATAGCTAGTTAAATCAAAATTTAGCAGCTTAAAACAATAGACATGTATGATTTCACAGTTTTTGACAGTTAGGAATTCAGGAGTAACCCACGTTGGATGGTTCTGACTTAGAGGTCTCTGAGCAGGTTGTAGATGTCAGGCCAGACGGCAATCACCTGTAGATCCTCCTGGGGCTTGAAGAAGCAAGCCCTCTCCAACGTGGCACACTCATAGCTGGCAAGTTGGGGCTGGTTATTGGCAGGAAGCCTCAGTTCTTTACCAAATGGACATCTCCATTAGGCTGCCTGACAGAGTGAACATTCCAAATGCAAGCATGATGGCAGCTGTAGTATCTCACGGCCTAAGTTTCAAGTCATCATTATTTCCTTAGTATCCTGCTGGTGACATAGGTCAGCCCTATTCAATATAAGGAGGACTGCACAAGAACATAAATAGGAAGTGGGATCACTGGGGACCACGCACCACAGTTCACTCTCTAGACCCAGTGATTCACGTCACTCCCGCATGGAAAATACACTAACCCTTTCCCCCAAAGTCCTGGAAATGCTCACCCCTTTGCCAGATGAGTTCAAAGTTTAGAATCTCACCTAAACCAGATCCAAGGGACATCTGGGTGGCTTAGTGGTTCAGTGTCTGCCTTTGGCTTAGAGCATGATCCCAGGGTCCTGGGATCAAGTATCACATCAGGCTCCCTACAGGGAGCCTGCTTCCTCCATGTCTCTGCCTCTCTCTGTGAGTCTCTCATGAATAAACAAATACATTTTTTTAAATAAAATTTTTAAAAATCAGATCCAAGTTTATATAAGGATCCCCATGTGTAGATCCTTAAGGATAGCCCTCAGACATAGTTCCTTTCAACCTAAATGTCCGTGAACTAAAGTGACAAGTTACCTATACCCTACACCCCTAACATACAGTGGTGCAGGGTAGCCTCTAGACATATTCTAGTTCAAAGTGTGGAGAAATTAAGGTACACAGGTATCACCAAGCCACAGAAACTCTGTAAGGCATAGAATGATAGGTCTTTCATTAGGATTCAAGGCCAGCAAACACCTCATGGGTTTTTCCTTCATCCTCTGGACTCTTGATTCTACCTTAAAATCATCTTTTACTTCCTTGAAAAGTAGCTTGTGTTTGTAGGTATGTAGCTTTTTCAGTCTGCTTCCTGCCTATAAAAGTTTGGGGAACTAAAGGTCTTTTAATTTTGTAATCCTCTATCCTTTTCAGTCTACTATTACAGTGCTTCAGCAAATACACTTCTCTCAGTACTATAAGTCTTTTATGAATTTTATTGAACTTACTCTCATTAGATAAAAGCCACACCCACAAATCTCTTCAAGAGAAGCCCTTAGCCTTCTTGGTATGCCGAGATGACAGACAGACATCACCTTTATGCTTCTTAGAAGCCCTACTGCTTGACAAGACAGACTTCCAAGGTACTACTTGGATCTTTCCAAGATCTTAGAGGATTTTACAGCCACACCCTCAGCTTCACTTTCAGATCTTGTTTTCCTGCCAGGGCATTGAATTTGATCTTTCCCTGAAAGCCATTTCTCAATTCTAGCATCATTTGCTGACTAAAAAGGCAGACAATTTTGAAAATCAGCAATTCCTGTGCCCCTCTTGTTTATCAGGGTATCCTTTGCTATCTCCTATTTTACTATCACCAGCAAGAGGAAGCCAGGCAGCACTTTAGCACACCATCTGGAAGTCTCAGCTAGAACATCTAATTAGATACAATGTTGAGGCACAAGGTAGTATCAGGAGGTAATCATTGGGACCACTGTAGAAGTTGGCTACAACACTTAGAATGCAAAATAGTTATCAATTTGGAGAAGATAAACTGTTTTTAGAAATGTTGAGTTTCAGACATCCACATCAAGATGTTCAACTAATGGTAAATTGGGTTTGGAGCCCATGAGAAGTATTTGAACTTAAACATTGGTTTGGGGAAATCAAACACACATTGGTAGTAACTGAAATGAAGGATGTGGATGAGCCCTCTTAGGAAAAGCAAAACAAAAGAAGGATTCACAATCCGACACCAATATTTACCAGATAGCTTAAAAACAAAAGAAAAAACACCTAGCAACCAAAGAAATCAGAGGAAAAGCAAAACTGCAAAGTGTTATGGAAAACAAGGGAAAAGAAGACAGAAGAGTGGCATGCTACAAAAAACTTCATCAAAGATGAAAACTGTTCAAAGAATTTGACAATCAAACAGAATCTTTAGCGAGTATAAACTCCAGGGTGTTAAGGAGTAAGTAAGTGACAAAGATCGGCCATTTACTACAGTGTAAATACTGCCCCAAATACTGAAGCTTTCTTCTCATTGCCCCCTATTTTATATCCTACTAGAGATTCCCTTCACTCCTTCCAAAGCTGCCATCTCTGGCCCCTCCAATGTTAGGATGCTCTGATTCTGAAAGGACATGTGATGGAGAGAGCAGTTCCCACTCTCATTCTCTGTCCCCGAATGTAGGACCTCTTTCTACTTCCTCCCAACACTTTCTGGTTATAAACAAAAACACAACTATTCATTTCTATGGGGTCTTAACTTCTGTCTCCATGATACAGCCTGAAGAGAGTCGTAAGAAGGATTGAGGCCAACATGAACATTCTAACACTAGACCCAGAGGTAATATGGGTCTTTTGCAACATGAACCCTTTCAGAGCTATTCATCCCACTTTCCTCCCAAAAGCACTTACCCAATAACATAGTCTCATGTCACTTCAGCAGATTGCTAGTCTCTTATCAGGGATGGAAGCAGCTGAGGAAAGTATCAGGGGCCCAGAGTTGAATTAATATATTTTAGCAAACTCCAATCAGTTGATATTAGGGCCCTCCTATTTTGTTATCTATTTCTCCTCATCCCATACCTCCATTTCTCCCATTGCACTTTACTAAAAAGTGCTAAGAATATACCCCCAAAGAACTGAAGAGTTTCCCAAACAAGGACAGGTACAGGCACATCATAGTGGCACTATTCACAAGAGTCAAAAGATAGAAACACCTAAAACATGTACATTAATAGAAATGGATAAAACAAATTGGAATATATTCATACAATGACATATTATTCACCCATTAAACAAATGAAGTACTGATACTTTCTACAGCATGGATGGAAAATGGACTTCCAAAACACTACACTAAGTAAAAGCTAAACATACAAATGTTACATACTCCATTTATAAGAAATATCCAGAATAGATAAATCCTTAAAGACAGAATGCAGATTTGTGGCTGAGAGAAGTCTGGGGAGGAGGAGGATGAAATAGGAGGCAACCTAATAGGTAAGGGGTTTAACTTGGGAGTGATGGAAATGTTTGGTGCCTGCATAACACTGTGAATATACTACATGCCACTGAATTGTTCACCATAAAATGGCTAATTTTGTTATATGAATTTCACCTCCATAAATTATTTTTTGAAGGTGTCTTCTATAATGTGCTTAAAAAAGTAAATGTCCTTTAAAGTGCTGATTCATTTATGTATCTCATTTACATAAATGGCATTGTGGTCTACATCTTTCTCTTACACATTTAACCATTCTGTTACACAAAAGTCTAAATCTTCTAAATCTTCTAAAACATGCTCAGAGCTGTAACTGTACCTTATAGGCAACAAGGGCCATACAGTCACCACCTTAAACCAAAGCTGCCAGAATGACATCACCTGGAAGTGTTCCCATCAATGAACCAAATATTCCTCATGTGCTCACTTTTGCCTGTTATTCCCAGTAAGTTTCTATGCCTACTTTAAGCAAGATTTTTTGATTAAAAAAGAGGGCACATTATCCAATTCCTCTGAACTAAGCACATGATAATGCAGATCAATTTATCCAACAGCAAGAGACTTGGTGACCTCAATTCCTTTTCTATTTACAATTCAGCACCAAAGCCCCTCCCTGTCTCCTGTCCCTTAGAGTTAACAATGACAAAAGTTAGAAAGTATATGCCAACAATCAAGAGGTTGTAAGCACTGTTTGAGGCAGAGAAACCAAACTAAGTCTCCATGTTAGACTAAGAGTCTCTAATCAGCCACATCAGACTCTCCAGAGAGAGCATTCAATTACTACAAAGGTGATGCTCATGCACACAACTAGGCAACTGCTGGCCCAGCCTCTTGGTACTTGACATGGGGTCCACACACCATCAGCATCACTTGGGAGCCTGTAAGAAATGCAGACTCAAGCTCCACCCTAGACCCAACGTAATCAGAACCTACAAGAAAATCCTCCAGGTGGTTTGAGTCTTTGTAGACATAGTGTTCTGGAAAATAACAAAATAAGGAAAATATTTCTGACTAGGATTTACAGCAGTGTTTCTCCTTAGTATGAACACCAATCACCTAGGGATTATGGAGCTCACCATTAGGTCATCACCAAAAGTACTCAGATCCCATTCTTCTGATATATTGTGACCATTCAAAATTATTTTAAAGCAATTCCCAAGCATGGGAGTGATTACAATACACCCAAATTATAATCATTTTAATTATATAGTTTCCATTAAGGAAGTAGTGTGGTTGCAATTTTGATCAGTGGCACTAGTTTTATTATTAGAGACTTCATCTTCTATTTTAAGGCTTAGTGAATAAATGTAAGCATGTGATAATTACAATACACAGGTAAACACACAGATCCAACTTCGATAGTTACTTGTGATAAAAGTACACAGCATATATTTATTCAGTTCTTCTCTGCAAAGAGCCTCAGTCATGTGCTGCTAGCAAAGGATTTGAGGACAAGGAGAGCAGTCAAGTTTTGTCACATGTGACAACAGGAGTAGGAACCAACTAGGAATATTTAAAGGGAATTGCCAAGCGACATTGAGGGCCCAGAGGATTAAACATGATAAATCACCAAGTGGCTGGCAGGCTTTTCTCCAGCGTTGCTTGGCAGAGTAGGAGTAAAACCCATACCAAGAGGGTTGAGCAGAACAGAGCACTGGTGAGCTAGGGCGGTGGAAGGTCAAAGGCATGAGGGCTGTGCTCTAGTAAAAGGCTAGTTACTGAGATGCTTAATCAACTTGGGTTACAATGAACCACACAGAAGCAGTGACAGGCTTTGTCAAACTACAGCATGGAGTAAGGTACAGTCTTCCGTGGTGTTCAAATTAAACTTCAAAAATGAAGGAGTTCTAAAACTTACTCTGTTGAAAGAAAGGAGGAAAGGAACGAAGGAAAGGGGGAAGGGAGGGAAGAGGGAAGGGACACAAAATATTGAAATAGAGGCCTAAGAAGTTCTGAGACCACACTTCTGGTTGCCAAAAGTGGGTAGACAAAATGGGAATAAAAGAAAAAAAAGTTCTGTCATCAAATTACCCACGTTCTCCATTCTGAACGAAAACAAATATATAATTGCTTAGTGAAACATGTCATGATGATGCCAAAACACATTTCATGTAGCAGTAGAGCACATTTAATGAAGGAAAACAGCAGAGTAAAGCTTTAGAGCTAGCTGGAAATTCACACTCCTTCCGTGCAACTGTTCCCACCCCCTTTCCGAGAGTCACTTTTACAGGTGATATGTCTTGATCGTCAGACCTTGTCTGAGCCTTTCCAGCCCCAGGGACTCTTTGCTTTATGAGGCTGACTCACTTTTTGTCATTTCTATGTCAAAAAAGTCCAAAGACTCCCTCGCTATAATTGTAAAACACTGATCCTAAATCTGCCTACTTAATGGCAACTAAATCTCGTCTTTCTCTCACAAGAGCCGCTTAGCTTAGCTACTTAGCTCTCCACCTCACACATGCCACACGCCCACAAGCCACCCCCAACCTCACATCTCCTCTTCATATACCCCCGGTTTTCTCGGTTCTCCTGTCATCCCAACTGGCCCTCCTCTGAATCAGCTGATTTTCTCAAGCTGGCATCCATGGAGTTCTTACCCTATGCCAGGCAGCATGCTGAGGCACTTTATACAAACTATCTCCAATTCACACTATAAAAGCTTATGAAGTCTTATTGTTCCTATTTTACACGTGAGTGAACTGAGGCCTAAGAGGTGTGTGAGTGACCCGAGGTTGTCCAGGAAGCAGTGGAGCTAGGACTCAAATGGAGCTGCTCCAGTTCCAGAGTCTGTGCTCTTCACCACTAGATTCGTTTTCACCACAAGTGAAACAAATCACCACTCATCAGTGGCTGAAAACAGGACAAGTTTTTTATCTTCCAGCTCTGGAGGTCGGAAGTCCCAAATCAGTCTCCCTGGGTTAAAATCAAGGTGTTGGAAGGCCATGTTTCTTCTGGAGGGAGGCTCTAGAAGAAAATCCATTTCTTTCTTCTTTTCCATTTGCTAGAGGCCTCTTCCCTCCACCCTCAAAACCAGCAGCATCAACCTCAGTCTCTATCACACCACCATCCAATTCTCACTCTCTCTTCCACTTATGAGGACTCTCGGGATGATACTGGGCCCACCTGGATAATCCTGGAACTTCTCCCCATCTCAAAGTCAACTTTTTGGCACCTCAATTTTCCCTGGAACCCAATGTTCCCCCACCTTACAACACATTGACTGGTTCCTGAATTAGAGCGTGAATATCGTTGGGTGCCATTCTGCCTGTGACAACCATCATACTTCCTTACAGATAGGTTCCTGTTTGCTAGGTCCTCCCTTCCCAAAATGAAACATCTGTAGCTAAGATAGGACTCCAGATGTGGTCAATTACAAGTCATCACTTGATGGGTCACTAACCAGGGTCCTCTTGCAAAAGGAGAGTAACAGTGATTTTGAAGATTTACTGAGGAAATAGATATGTAATTGGCAGTTTCTGGGATATAGCAAGTGGTCAGTAAATGGACCTTACTTCTCTTGTTATAGGACACAGGTACTTCGCATTGTGGCATCTCTATCATACTGCTGAGATGTGAGATAACAATAACCAGTTCACAATGACATCACAGTTTGTAAAAAGATGACCTGTGCATTTTAATAGGCCAGGAGGCTAGTGAAATTTGAAGAATAAAGTGGATATAAAGAATCTGAAATGAAAATCATGTGATTTTTATAAAGTTATAAAATGCCTAAGTTTGCAGATAATATAAAATGGCTGGACTATTACGACTCTAGGTCACTTTAAATTGCAGATTTCTATATTCAGTACATTAACTATGCCTTATTTTTCCAACATCCACAAAGAGGACCAGATACATTTCCCATGTTTTTATTTCGTCTTTTTTTTTTTTTTTTAATGAAAATAGTACAAGTACAAAGCCCCAAGGCAAACTGCAGAAACTTCTCTCCAGGTTTACATGGATTTACATTCAGCTCCTTAAAAGTGAGCATTTGTATTCAACTGCTCAAGATTTTACCTACAGATATTACCTGGTCTACTTTTCTCCATATTGGCTATACCAAGGCCACAACAACAGACACTTTGCAGGAATGAAGATGTGCCTAAAAGGGGAAGGCTGGTAAAATGACTGAATAAACTGTAAATGAATAAAATGGGCATCATGTTAGGAAAATGCCCAGAGAAGAAACAATGCAGAGACTCCCATCCTGTCCATAAGAAACTCCATACAATGGTTACTTTGGGGGGAATGCAGGCCTATTGTTGCCACACTCCTTGAAAAGCCAGAGATGAGGATTCTATATGAAATCTAAGTATGCGAATGTTGGCTCAGATTTAAAAAAAAACAAAAACAAAAACAATGTAAGCCAAATAAAATCCATCATGAGCCATTTTATGACCTCTAGCTGGTCTCCTGGACTCTCCATGGGACCAGCTCAGTAATATGTTGCTTTAGAACTTCTGTGTGTCATGGACAAGGCTGGCTTCTAATGTGATTTTCTTTCTTATTAAATAATCACAAATCATCTCTTTAGTCATGTTTTTCCTGATGTTGTCAGGGAACAGTATCTAAGATTGACACTGATCACTTTGACATTTGCAAATCTGCAATCTTATGTAAACTGACTCAATTTCCAATTTCTCCTTGATTCTCCCCTTCCCTCTACCAACCCTCTGGCTCCTTAGTTTACTATCTCAATAAACTACTGATGGAAAAACCCTGGCTTCTCTGTCAACCTATTAGCAAGCGCTATATGGTCTTTCATCAAAACAAACTCTGACCCCTTCTAGCATTTCCAATATTGTCACCATTACCTCTTGCCTGGACTACTGTATAGTCAAGAGTTCTCTAAACAACAGAACAAGATACATATCCATATAGAAAGAGATTTATTTTATAAATAAACCCTAACCCTAACCCTAAAAGGAACTGGCTCATGTAATTATGCAAGCTAAAAAGTCCCATGATCTGCCCATTTACATGCTGGACACCAAGGAGGGCTGATGGTGTATTTCCAGTCCATGTCCAGAATCCTGAGAACCAGGAAAGGCAATAAAATGTTCCATTTTCAAGTAAATTCCAGTTTCAAAGCGGCAAACTTGAGACCCGAGAAAAAGCCAATATTTTAGTTCAAGTCTGAAGGCAGGAAAATATCAATGTTATCAATGTTCTAGTTATGCAGTTAGGCAGGAGTCATTTTTTCTGACTCACAGGAGGATTGATCTTTTTGCTTTAGTCAGCCCTTTGACTGATTATATGAGGCCCACCCACACTGGGGAAAACAATCTGATTTCCTCAAGCTACTGATTCAAATGTTAATCTCATCCAAAACACTCTCACAGACACATGCAGAATAATGTAATAATGTCTAACCAATTATCTGAACACTCCATGGCTTGTCAAGCTAACACAGAATTAGTCATTACAACTACCAAAACAATTCTTTAACAGGCCTCACTGCTTTCTTGATTTCCTTCAGTCTATTGTTCACAAACCAACTTGGTGATTTTTTAATTTTACATATTATTGAGGCATAATTCACATATAAGTCATAAATGTAAATGTATAATTCAATGGTTTCTAGTATATTCAGATATGTTCATCCTTTACCACAGGCAACCAATAACCTCTAACAAATTAAATTGCCCCCAATAGCTTCTCATCATGCTAGGAGTAAAATGTGATCTATCCACCAAAGCCTATGAAGCCTCGTACAATCTTGCTGGCCTACTTCTATCCACCTTGCTTTGTTCCAGAACCACAGTCCTTCTTGATCCAGCTTGATCCAGTCTTGATCCTCCCTCTTTTCCTTCTGTCCCAAAAAGTCCCATGATCCCCAGATTTTCCCCCTCCCTCACTTCATGCAGGTCCCTGATCAAATGCCAACTCCAGGAATAAGATATCTCTGAGCACCTTTTTTTGAAACACTTCTCCATATACTCAACTCAATCATTCTCTACCCATTCACTTTATTTTTTCACTGTAATTATTGGCAACTGACAAGATATTATATATTCTGCATGGCAACTATTAGTACCTTATGGGTTATTACTGATCTATTGATTATACTCCATGAGGAGAGAAACTTTCTCTCCCTTGCTTGTGGCTGTGTTCCAAGATCTTAGAATAGTACCTGGCACATAGTAAGTGTTCAATAAATACTTTTTTTTTTTCAATAAATACTTTTAGAAAGGGAAGGATAGTTGTGGGCGTAAGGCTCATCAAATGACCAGTGTATTCATACCAGTCTTCCACCTGGGTTCTATTTATTATTAATCTCACTTGAGTTGTTTCCAATTTCTACATAACAAAAGGTTCCTAAAGAGAGATGTTCCAAGCATTTTAGTATCTGAGTAAAACTATCATGTATGATATAACCTACTCTGAATCAATTTTTCTTTGACTCTACATGTTAATCATGCTGTTAGTTTAGGAATTCTAGTACATTAATTTTTTTTAACAGATTGCCCTCAAGGCTGAAAGTTGGCATATGTTCATCTTAGATTTAAAAACAACTAGGTTTTGGAACTCTAGGGAAGTGCTCCTAAACTTGTGCCAATGCCATGACTAAGAAATTATGGCTCAAAATAAAACAGGAGTTTCCTGATTTACAGTCCCACATCATTATCAGGGTACTGAAAATAACTTTAATGTTAATACTAAGTTTTTGAGTTTCAATTCCTGGTGATACTTATCTTTACTGGGAGTTGGAGAGAAGTAAAGAGACAAAGAGACTCTTGAGGGAATCACCTAAAATTTCTTTTTTCTTTTTAAGATTTTATTTATTTATTCATGAGAGACAGAGAGAGAAAGAGAGGCAGACACAGGCAGAGGGAGAATCAGGCTCCCCAGAGGAAGCCCAATGCAGGATTTGATCCCAGGACCCTGGGATCATGTCCTGGGCCAAAGGAAGGTACTCAACTGCTGAGCCACACAGACGTCCCTAAAATGTCTTTATAAATAACTCATTATCATTGACTTATTTATATGCCATTTATCTAGAAGTATTAAGACATTTGGATATTTACTATCTAATATTTGTTACCTTGAAAACAGCCAATGGACAATCCCCATTTAGTCGGTTTTCTCAACTTAATTATCAAATAACCCCAAAGTATTTCAAAATACTGAAGGTGACCCACAGAAATTCCAATACAATATATAGTAGAAGAAAATTCAAGTACAACCACAGAAAATGTCATTTTCAATGCATAAAGTGGCCTTATTTCTAGCAAATGGACAGCTTTTATGCTACAATGTCTTACGTAAGTGTAATGCATTAAATGGCAATGCTACAGTACTCTCCTGTAACTTAAGAAAAAAAAGCACTCCCCATTTCTGTTATTGGTGTTCTGTTTATAAGGAAAATAACAAGATTAACAAACTAGAAAAATAAAAATAGGTTAAATTTTATTGTTTGAGGCATTTTTATACAACTTGTAATGGGGGTTTACCCTCCCTTTGAAATAAAAAGATATCTTTAGTGTAGGTTTAATCATGAAACCACAATTGAGCAATTTTAATCAAGTTTATTGATATCATCTAACCTCCCCTGTCTCTACTAGGAAATGGAAGAAAAAATCATTTAACTCAATAAAACACTAAGGTCTAATTCCACATCTATGAAATTGTTCCAATACAATGACAGGGGAGAAATGAACAATAATTAAAGAACATGGTCATTTTTATAAAACATCTAGCCTTCATTAATTATTAACTGTGAGGAAAATGAGAACATGAAAACTAAATAAGAGTTAAGGCAGAAGCAGTGTTATGGGAGGGGACCTCAATGTTGTTTCCCATTCATTTGGAGATGGGGATCATTGCAGCCAGAATAAGCTCAGCATGAACACTGCTCTTACTGGCTAAAAGATCAAAAAAGCATGACCTGTGAATGAATGAATGAATCAAAAAGATTTTGCTTGGTGAAAGCCTCTCCCAAATGTGCTAGGTGGAGATCTCAAACAAATCCACAAAATCAGCAATAAAATCCAAGAACAGAAAATAGGCGCTACTGATCTTAGCATTAAATGGTTATTTTAAACAAGCTCTAAAATATCATCTTCCCATCTCTTCCCATGGTGTCACTTTTTTACCAGGTTTTATATACGTCTGAAATATATCCACACATGTATCTTACTTGCTTATTACCAAGTAGATAGAGATTCTCTCTAAAACACATACTGTGTTTGACCCAGTACAGAGCAATCCTTAGTCACTACTCTTTTAAGCAAAGCATGTGTTAGTTGTTCATCCAAGCCACATTTTAATGTTCCCTAAGTAATTTCTTTTCAACCATACAAAATTTATTCCTGCCTCCTAACCAGAAAAGTGCCACCCTTGAATGAAAATAATAATTATATTCATTCTTCCTGTATTATTTCAACTTGGATAAGAAAGAAGAGGAAACAGAGTGGGCTTTTTCCGTGAAAACACTCCTGTCTTGAGGTCTCACATTTTGGCTTTATTTGTAAAAGAGATCACAAGCTCAATGTCCTACAAACTTCCCCTCTCCCAACCCCTTCGTTCCTCATGCCCTGAGAAAGAGTGGGATATATATAGTTACTGACTGAGAGTGGGTTTTAAAAAGTACATGATAAAACCTGGATGAGATTATTTAAAGTTTACAGCTGATTCCTCAGGTGGACTTTCTATTACTGGTGGAAAAGAACAACTAGATGTTTCAATAGTGACCTTGGCTCAGACTAGGTCATGCTACTTTGCTGACACTTAAGTGTACAGGAGAGTAAAGATGAATCAGAAATAATTTTACACAGGCACAAGAACATTAACCACTAATACCCTTATGAAAAACGGCAGTAAGAATGGACCGATAGACCTGCGTTACTTCTTGAAGTAACTGTTATGAAGCCAAGAGAAACTGACACATGCAACAGCTTAAGCTAGCTGGCATCTTTGCCCATTTCCTGCATTCTACAGCATTTCTGAATGAGAAGACAACCTTTCCAGTGTCTACAGTCACACCTTACACATTCCTCTCTCAAAAATAATCTTAAAGAGTAACCCTTTAGAGGAAATATGCTCAAATTCAGCCCATATTTTTGAAGCAAGTGTAGATATACTGAAGAGGCGGGGGGGTGGGGGGCGCAGGGGAGAAGGAGAGCGAATCTTAAGCAGGCTCCACGCCCAACAAGGAGTCAATGCAGGGCTCCATCCCACAACCCTGAGGATCATGACCTGAGCCAAAATCAAGAGGCAGATGCTTAACTGACTAAGCCACCCAGATGCCCCAAGAAGATTTTTATACTAAGCGCACTGGTAGACAAAAACTTTCAAACAAATTATTCAAACCAAATTTTCTAGAAACCATTGCTTTACTGCAAAACTGCAATTAAAATGGCAGACATAAGTAGATCATTCAAATCTATACTCAGCAGGCAAACTAGCCCATGTAAAGGGGTAATGTTTACTTTCTTAACTCTTTAGCTCTGTGGCTCTTAGCCAGGGATGATTTTACCTCATAATGGTCATTGACAACGTCAGAAGACATTTTTAGCTGTCATAATTTCAGGGTGGAGAACATAGTGTTACTAGCATCTAGTGAGTAGAGTACAGGGAAGCTCTAAACATTCTACAATGCACAAGAAAGACCCCCCAACAAGGAACTGTCTGGCCTAACATGTCAATACCCAGTGGTGCCAAGGTTGAGTAATCTTGCTTTAGTAAATACAATTAAATCAATAGGGGTCCAAGACAACTGTAAGTCTCAGGCTTAAGAACTTCCTTGATGTTCTCTGCATGTATTGTATTTCATGCATGTTAACACATCAGATGGTAAACATTATTCTGGTTCAATGGCTCTTTTCATAATCAGAGTATCTTGCTTGTTTCTCAGGGTTTTATTCTGAGGTTGAGTTTTCGAATTCCCAAATAAAGTTTTAGTTTTGAGTTTCAGTGAACTGAACATACCCACACTTAACACCAGCTAATTTTTTGGGTGAGGGTTTTCTTTCTTTAGCATGGCTTTGTGAAGAATATAAAGAATAAAAAAGAGAAAATGCATTTCTTTAAAAACTTAAACTTAGTCAAGTGAGAAAAATCGTATCTTTTTATATATGAGAACATGGTTCATGCCTTCCCAAAGACAAAATAATCATTGAATCATATGAATGTTTCAAGCAAAGCCTTCAATATATTTCTAAATCATCTAGACACCTTTCTCTCCATATTGTCATTGCTCAGAGGATATATCATGTGTTTCACAAAGGTCCATCTACAAACAGGATAAACCCATTGCCTTGGCTTCAACACTAAATATACATAGTAACTGGCATGAAATGGATAAAAGTTATAGCAAAAGGAAAGAGAGTAAGAAAGGAGCGATGGAAAACAGGGCTTGGAGCACAGAAATTGTGTAATTCTTTCTATATTTAACTTAACTTAATATTATACCTCAGAGAAACCTCATTCACAGAACCTTCTTTAACCCACACACCTGAACTCAGTGAACCAAAGACTATCTACACTCCTAACCACAGCCCATTTTGCCAAGATGACACTCTTCTCAAGGAATGCATCTACCAGCTGGCCAGTGACCTAGGATATCTGTAGCCTGGAAAGACAAGGTAATTTGATTCACTCAGATTCCTCTCTTGGGAACCTCAACTGAGACACTGAGACCCACCATTTCCTGTTTGCAATGAGGCAGAAAAAAGTAATCATGTGGAATGTGATTGTTATACTTATGGCTGAACACCAAATTAATGAGGGTCCTCTGAAAAATCCTTAAAACACTTCATCTCACTTCACTTGAAAGTATCTTTGCTCTTTTGCTCTTTGTAACTAAAAAAGCATTAACTGCATATAAAACTGATGAATCAGATTAAGGTCTTTGGATGGACCAATGTCAATTTCCTGGTTTAATACTGTATCACGGTTATGCAAAATGTTATCACGGGGGAAACTGGGTTAAGGGCACAGAGGACCTCTCTGTACTGGTTTGTTTGTTTGTTTTCAAATTCCTGTGAATGTCTGTTTCAAAATAAAAAGTTTTTTATAAAGCAAGTATTAATATTAAAAAAATTGACCTCTTTGTATTAGTTTCCTAGCACTGCCATGACAAAGTCCCACAAACTGAGTAGCTGAAAACAAGAGATTTATTTTCCCACAGTTCTAGAGGCTAAAAGTCCAAAATCAAGGTGTCCACAAAACCATGATTCTATGAATTCTGTAAGGAAACTATTCCTCGCCTCTTAAAGCTTCTGGTGGTTTGCTGGCAATCTATGGTGTTCCCTGACGAGAGATGTATCACCCCAGTCCTCCACTGTCACATGCCATTCTTCCTGGGTGTATCTGTCTTCACATAGTCATCTTCTTATAAGGACATCATACTATATTAGGGGCCTACAATACTCCATGATGACTTCAGCTTTACTAAATACATCATCTGCAACAACTCTATTCACAAATAAGATCACATTCTGAGATACTGGGATTTAGGACTTTAATATATTATGTTGAGGGGGGGCATAATTCAATCTACAACACTGTCCCTTCAGAGACCTAATTCTACAGTTCACTATTTTTTACAATTGAAATTTTTCCCATTTATTCATTAAAAAAATCTTTGAGGGGCACCAGGTGGCTCCATCGGTAAAGCATCTGCCTTCAGCTCAGGGTCCTAGAATCCAGCCCAGCATCGGGCTCTCCACTTGATGGGGAGTCTGTTTCTCTCTCTCCCTCTGTGTGCTCGCTCACTCTCTCTTGCTCTCTCAGGTAAATAAAATCTTTTTTAAAAAAATCTTTGACCTCCAAATGTATCAGTCATTAAGTTAGTTGCTGTGAACACAGAAATTACTAGTATAAAGAGTCAAGCTCAGGGTTTATCTCTCCTCTCTACACATCAAAAATGAAGGTTTCTGACACACTCCTTCTTGAGGAATTCTTAGAGGTCAATCTTCATAGTCCAGCTATGACTGCTCATAAGTGTTCAACAAGTGTCTATTATAATTATCCGCAACACAATTATATCTGGTGTTTTCTTGCTCATTTGCTAATTTATTTGCCAGATCCTGCTCCACCACTAGAACATAAACTCTGAGGATAAGATCCTTATCTGCCTTTATTCCTCCAATATATCCGTATAAACTAGAAAAGTTCTTGACCTAGTAGACAATTATTTGTTTAAAAAATAAACGTGCGGGGGGATCCCTGGATGGTGCAGTGGTTTAGCACCTGCCTTTGGCCCAGGGCGCGGTCCTGGAGACCCGGGATCGAATCCCACATCGGGCTCCCGGTACATGGAGCCTGCTTCTCCCTCTGCCTGTGTCTCTGCTTCTGTGTGTGTGTGTGTGTGTGTGTGACTATCATAAACAAATAAATAAAAAAAAATTTTAAATAAAAATAAAAAATAAACGTGCGGGGATATGGGGTAACTGAGTGATGGGCATTAAGGATGTGATGGGCACATGATATGATGAGCACTGGGTGTTACATGCAACTGACAAATTATTGAACACTTAAAAAAAATGAATGTACAACAAAAGAACATTCATTGAGCATCTGTCAGACTATCCATATAACCCTTTTCTATCCACATATGACAACCCTACCAGGTAGATGCTGGAGCTCTAACGCATACTTCAAATTGAAGGTTCAAGAAATTTTGACATAACCATCCTGACACACAAGCATGGGAAGAAGGAGTCATATGAGGCATGATGACAACTTCAAACCAATTATAGCCCAATTCTGCAACTGTGGGTATTCTTATGCTCCTACATCCCATTGAAAATGTTCAGTGTCCTGTATTTGGGAAATCATACTATTTAATATTCCGGAAATACATTTCATTTTAGTTTCTAGAGATAAAATCCAAACAAGATAGAATTTCCATGCTTAAAATAGAAATAGTTGGAGATGTTTGGATTTAAATATAAAATATATTTGGCTTTCATCTAATCATAGAATCAGAAGATTGAATAAAACCTCTAGTGGCCAATAACAAACCACCACAATTCAAGCATTCCAAATATGCGGGGTGTTTGAAATCAAAGGCTAATTTCATTTAAAATCCTTGTAATTGATCCAAGAAATGACAATTCAAAATCTAAGCATTAAAATACGAATAATTCAAGCCACTTGAAAAGATTTCAATATGATTGAGACTTAATTTTCACAGAAGTTATTTTGTAAAAATGATTTTCATATAAGGCTTATTTATTTTTATTAAACTGAATGTTTTTTCCTAGAAAGATTTGAAAACCAAATATCCTTTATTCCTTAAATACCTTCTGATTGCTATATTACTAGAAGTAATTCATACATATATGTATATTGCTATGCATTCATATATATAGCTTCATATAGCAATATATGCATACAATAGGTTTTTTACCTAACCAAATTTGAAACCAATAAATATTGTGTCATGATAGAAATCATGTCATGACAGAAATGAAATAGAAATAACTTGGTAAGAAGGAAGGAATTAATATGTGAGCCCAATTGTTCTGGAAACTTTATATATAGATCTGTATTTCAAAAGAAAATTGTTATTAATCTTTCAAAACAAAAAGAAAGCTCTTGTCTCCTAAATAGATATTTTCCAATAATACACAACCTATAATCAACTTATTCCTGTCAAAATTTTAATGAGATTTTCACACCAGCTGTAAATCCAGAAATTTTGATATTACTGCCTTTAATCCTTCATGACTTTGACATCTGCAAACAAATGGGTGGCCAAACATAGGGTTCTCAAATATAATAAGCAGCTTGACTATTCCAAAGATATTACATATTATATAGGTGTGTGTGTATTTAATTCCAGGTATTAGCTGTGTTAAACTTCAGTGTTTTATAAAAGTAATTTGCTTAAACTGATTCCTATCATCAGCCTTTATTCTTAGGGGTTGCTAACATTTTGAAAATAATCCATAATTTGTACTTAATTATAAATTACTTATTGTCAAAGTTACAGCCCACCTTGTTATTGGTCTTTAATTATTATCAATTCACTAGAATATTTATATAATGATAGTGCGGGGTATTTTTCATACACAAAATCCAAATTTAAAGCTACTAGGAATCTAGAGATTTATCCCATAGTCCTTTCATGGGATATATTACTGAAGCAAGAGAAGATATTTACCTACTCAATATCACATATAACTTTGGTAGGAAATCTACAACATAAAGCAAAAGTGTTGCAAATACATTCCATGATCTACAGGCTAAGTGAGGGTTATGCATAAACATGAGGCAAGAGAAAACATGGGGAACATGTATGGGGAACATGCACAGTTTCCCTAAACTGTGGTCAACTAGCAAACAAAGTATGCAGGGCTGAGCTTCAGAAAGAATATGATCATAAACAAATACAATTTGTGGAAGAAATAAGCCAGGAAAAGGGGATATATGAAGTTTCAGGGCACAAAATGCAAAATGGATACATAAATAAGTAAATGCCTGCCTGCCTCTTAGCAGAACGGAAACAGAAAGAACTGAAGATAGAAGGAGGACATCACTGAAAACACTTTTCTTGAGCAAGAAACTCCAAACCTACTCTCTATGATAATTCCAGATAAGAGTACCAGTCTATGCCCATCTTTTTTACATTTCAAAAACAAATCTAGTTTTGAAGACAATTTTTTACTTACCAAACCTGCTATCGGTGTGGATAATCTATTAATCTTCTTAATGACACCAGGCTTAAGTTTATTAACCAAACTGCAAGTAAAGAAATGACATGCAATTACAAGAATGCCAGTATCAGCTCGGTATTCTTTTTAACATTTTCAAAAATCATGTATATCACTATTCCATCCCCCATATGTGATTCAGAGCCAAGAGCTCAATAAAAGGCATTTTCTTTCTCTCAAGAAGTCAAGACACAGAGCAAAAAGAACATCATTGCAAACAATGGTGAGTGTCGTCTTAGACCAATATAGACACATTGGTATACTCAAAGCCATGTCCCTAAAAATAGTTCCACATTTGTTAAAGGTAGTATTTGATTCTGTTTCAAGAGCCAGTTTAAGAATCTCCTTCATTATAATCCAGTTCTCTTGGACCTAAGAATATTTTTTCTATTAACCATTTTCACTATGATCTTTTCTGAAACTGATCTTTACTTTAAAAGGCAGTTTTGAATCACATTATTCTTCCAGATTTGTTTACTGAAGTTGACGTTATATTAGTTTCAGTTATAAAACAGTGATTGGACATTTATATACATTATGAAATGATCACCATTATAAGTCTAGCTACCATCTGTCATCATACAAAGTAATTATAATATTATTGACTATATTCCCTATGCTCTACTTTACATCTCCATGACTTATTTATTTTATAACCAGAGTTTGTACCTCTTAATCCCATTTCACCCATTCTCCCTACCCACCAGTTTGTTCTCTGTATTTATGAGTCTATTTCTGTTTGTTTTGTTTTTTTGGATTCTACCTATAAATGAAGTCATACAGTATTTGTCCTTCTCTGTCTGACTTATTTCCCTTAGCGTAATACCCTCTAGATCTATCCATGTTGTCATAACTGTATTTTGCCAGATTTAAAGGGTACAGCAGAACTCATCCCCATAGCCACCTAGTTCTTAGTGCTAACTCATTCAAATATGTGACTGATTGCTTTGTTACCAGAACAGAGTAACTGGATAAAAATTAAATGTACCCAAACTCCTCAAAATGGCTAACAGTTACTTCAGAATCTAACATTGAGCACATTTAAGTTACTATGACTGAATCTGCAAAGGTATCTGTAAGTCTCTACATTCCAGAAATGAAAAAAGAAGCCACCTTTGAAGACTGTAACTCAGAGTGTAACTTTTGGTTCTAAATCTAATTATTGTGAATCTATGTTTTTTGTTGCTCTTCACTGATACAGTGCTAAGCCATGGAGACATTTAATATTATAGTAATGCTTTTTTACTAATTCTAGCTTGGTTAATTATTAGTCACTGTCAGAAGACAGTATTTTAAAACAGTGATTTTCCTATTTAATAATCTAGCTACAAAAAAAAATAAATAAATAATCTAGCTACAAAAAAGCAATTCTTTACTCTGTAAACAGAGCTCCAAAAGGAAAGCAAATATAGGAGAAATAACCAAACATTCTTAATTTACTGGTCTCCTCTTCACAATAGGCAACAGAAAAAAAAAATATCTGACACTTGTGGAATGTCACTCCTTCAACATTCCAGAGATTTATATATACACTTGAATGTACTAAAAATAAGGACGACAAAAGTCTCAATTTAATAACCTTCAGAATGTTGTTCAACAGGATTCAAAACTACAAAACAATGGCTTATGAAGATTTAGTCTGGTGAACAAAAGATATTTTTTCTGTTTTCATAGTTCCTTCACACAAAGATCTTTAGACAACTTAATATAAATAATAAAATTGCCCTCTCAACATCAAGCATTTCCTAGAACTGTTACTCTCTGATTCTTAATTTCTTAACTGTGCACTGAAGGCCAGCTAGGAAGGAAGGTTTTCTCCCCTCATAGCTGAATTATTTTTCCTTAATGGCTAAGCGAGGAGCTAGAAAAAAGTTGAGGTTTCTAAGAAATGACAGTTGCAAATTAATTCTTCTAGTCATTCTTGATTTACTAGGTATTTATTAAATTCTATTACCAGTGACATCTTGCAATGCTTAAAAGAACCAATAACTGGAACATTACTTAGTAGCAACATATTAAATCAAGAAATTCATAGAGTTGTTGACCACTAGCTTGGTAATGACTCCTACAGTAACTTGGATCTTAAAATATAATCTTTCAGTGACATAAAAAGTTAGAGACTAAAGTGAGCTGGGCCAACTTATCAAATGCCAGGAGAGTCTGGCATCAGTTGTCTTTACTGGAGGAAGAGTGTCATAAATTCCTCCTCCACCCATTTGAGTCACTGATGACTTTGGCCAGATCGTTCAATTTACCTGTTTACTTCACTTATCATTTTTATATTACAGTGTAGTAATACCAAGAGCATCTTTTAAAAACACGTTTTGGATTGAATAACAACATAGCCTGTACTCAATCAATTCGGCAAAAGGAAGTAAAGAATTGAAGGAAGTAAAGGAACCAGCACAGATAATGATGTCTCCCAAAAATGAGTTGACTCCTCCCTCACCAGAAGGTTCCACAGCTATTACCTAGAAACAACATACACACTGCAGATTGGCTTCCTTCTCAACTCCTGAGCCTCCCAGTGTGTGTATAAACACAGAAATAACCACAAGGCAAAAACAACACTCTGATTAACACACAGAACTACCCTGTAAAAGTTGTGTCACTAGAGAAAAACACTGTTTTACTCTATCAAGGGTTAAAATGGTATCACTTCTAAGCATTACAGCATGGAGAAAATGTACATATGGTTTTGGCAAATACTGAACTTCCAATCAAATTATGAATCATGAATAATTATTTTCACATCCAATTAAAGGAAAAATTTTCAGGATATTTCTTCTAGGGAAGAAAGTAGATTTCATAAAATCTAAACTTCTGTGAAATTTAAGGATATCTAAAAAAAAAAATTGGAGCATAGTCTTATACCAAATAAAATACAAGTGCCACATAAGGGAGATAATACTCTCTTTTAAAAATAGAACTTCTTTACATAATAAGGGTTCTTCAATTACACATGTGGAATTTGTAAAGACAACACTCGAGGTCACTGGCTTTATTCAAGAATCATATAACATGATAACCTTCCAGATGTCTTTGTGCACAAAGAAGTAGAGACAGTCAGGGACCATTTATCTGCCTGCAAGCCCACTGTTCCTCTGATCCTATGTGTAGTTATACCTCTACTCTCCCAAGCCTTCCCTCAGGCCATGGCATAAGCCTAGTTGTGTGCTTTGTTAGCATATCAGAGATTTGCTCTTTTGGTAAGATTAAAACCAGAACAGAAAACACCTAGTCATTTGCTATCTCCTGTGGTAGACCACACTGGCAAAAGCCTGCAATCCCTCTTCTTCAGCTCATTCCTTCATTGTTGTCTCCTTCCTTTTCTTCTCTCCAAAACATCCTGCCCACTCCCTCCAAGGGAGCTAATTACATAATAGATGCTAGAAGGCTGCCTCTGTTCCGAAACCTTGTCACCAGTGAATGTGACCTGACTTTAAATATAACTCAGAGGTGACACTCCAAGAAAACTGTACATAAAGTTCAATGTAACATCTAGCTCAGTTAAAAATGGTTTCAATGAGAACTAGAATTTGGTGCTCTCTTAGTCTCTGGAAACTAGTTCCAAATGCCAAACCTCATTTCCCCTTTATCAGAAAGCCCTTCAGCAGGTACACCTTTCAATTTCCTACTTCCAAAGATCTTTTCCAAATGTCCTAGAGACATTGACCTCAAAGAGCTTATCAATACACTGAAAGTGAACTTTCTAACCTATGAATTATTTGGTCAATCACACATACATATTTCTATTATCTTTCTGTTGACTACATTTTCTAAATATATATCCCCACATTAATCAAATTTTCCTATTGGTAACTAAATTTTTAAAGACATAATGAAGATATTATGGGTTTTTTTTTTTTTTTACAAATTAAAAAGAAGTGGTTTTTGTTTTAGCTGTTATTTAGCACCTCTTCGTTTGCCTAGTTTTCTTCTAGATGCAAGTCTGCCCATAAACACCTTTGAATGCTTAGTAAAGACAGAGCATTGCACTAAGGATACAGTGAAGCTGCTAAGTACAAGGATATTCTCTTATTCCAAGTATCTCCTAGCACTTATTAGCGAGGTACCTGGTATTGTGTAGGTGCTTTAAAAATATCTGCAAAGACACCTGCTAGCTAACGTTTAATACAGAAGTTTTTCTGTGATCTAAAATCTCTGTCTTCTTTATAGAAATAAATTTAGAAAAATGTTAACCGTTAGTTTCACTCAGATGTGAGAAATCATTTTAGGCTGTTCCCAACAAGGATACCTCCCTCTATTAGGTTTTCTGTTGCCAGACAAGTCAAACCTTGATGTTGTCTCTCCTGTCAAATGCTGACCAATAAACTATCAGATATATTAATTTGGACAAGTTATCTTAAGTAAACTCCTTACTAAGATTTTTTACTATTACCTCCATTTAAAGCCATAAGCTATAATATCTTTAAAATAAAAACCACATTGAGTAATTAATGATCACATTTCCCTGGGTAAAGTAAGAAACATATAAAATTTAAAATTTTTAAATTTGGGGTGCCTAGGTGGTTCAGTAGGTGGGCGTCCAACTCTTGGTTTAGGCTCAGGTCATGATCTCAGGCTTGTGAGACTGAGCCCTATTGGGCTTTGTGCTGGGTGTGGAGCCTGCCTAAGATATTCATATTCTCTCTATCCCTTGCGTTCTCTCTCGTTCTCTCTCTCTCTCTCCCTCCCTCCCCGCCCCCATCACTCCACCCCCCCCTTCTCTTAAAAAAAATAAAGTTTAAAAGCATTCAATATAAGCATTTATGGTCACTTTAATATTTTCAAAGATCAGTAGTAAAATTAATATAAGTTTAGTTTCTAGAATTCCTGTGGTAATTTTGTATAGCGTAGAGTTAGACCACAGCACAAATAGTTAACAATGAGTGCTAAGATGGGGAAGTGTGTGCAAGAGCAACAAGTCAGTATTAATTACACCTCATGATTATAGTTTTATTATGACAGGACTTTTACTTAGCCTGTTAGGCCCGAAGCATTCTGAATGAAGTGAGTCGAGCAAAGTTTGAGTCGTCTGACAACAGACTCCTCTTATTTTAAACCACCTCAACAGTTAGAGCACTAAGGGAGCTCACTCAAACAGGACATTTCCCAATACCACATCAATAGCAAAAAAGCATCTAGCAGGGGCCTCTGAGTTCCTGTCCTGGTTCTGTTGTTTACTCTTAAGTAACATCTCTAAATTCCTCTCCACCCCTGCAAACAAATCAGAGTGCTATGTTGTTCTCTTATAGATGGACTTGGGTTCACTCCAATTTTTGCCACTATGAAAATGCTTCTAAAGCTTGTCTGTATGCATCTCTTCATCCCTGGATCCTTAAAGCTTCCTACATTCTGTTTCTAGAAATAAAAACATCAGCGTCAAACTCTTAATACTTGTCTGGCAAGAAATTTGGCAAAGTGAATCAATTTACTTTTGCCTCAGCAGGCACCATTCATGTGCCCACCTCCTGGTAGGATAGAACTGCAGCAGCCCAGTCCCTCTGCGCATCAGCTGCATGATCTTCCTAAGAGCTGCCAACTTTATAACCACCACTCTTAAGGGGTATACAAGATTTCACTGATTTTATCAACCACATTATAGATATTTAAGGCATTTTTTATATTTTCCACTATGAAAAATCTTTATACATATTCCCCCCATTTTGTAATCTTTTTTTTTATTCTCAAGAGGAAAGATTATTGGGGAAAATCCTGTAATTTTTATGGTAAGTTAACATACAGATTATATTAACTAAAAAACTAGCATGTAATTACTTGACAGGTATTGTTAACACTGCTTTTCAGAACTGTACCAGCTTACATTCAATTGGTCATTTTGAACATATACCATTTTGCCATAATATGCCATCATTTTGTAACATTTCAAATTATTTACCATCTTCAATTTAAAAATAGTATCTGGGGCAGACCAGGTGGCTCAGCGGTTTAGTGCCACCTTCAGCCCAGGGCGTGATCCTGGAGACCCACGTCAGGCTCCCTGCATGGAGCCTGCTTCTCCCTTTGCCTGTGTCTCTGCCTGTGTGTGTGTGTGTCTCATGAATAAATAAATAAAAATCTTTTTAAAAAAATAGTATCTGGTTTTAGCACAATTATTTCTTACTAATGAAAATGAAGGGATCCCTGGGTGGCGCAGCGGTTTAACGCCTGCCTTTGGCCCAGGGCACGATCCTGGAGACCCGGGATCTAATCCCATGTCAGGCTCCTGGTGCATGGAGCCTGCTTCTCCCTCTGCCTGTGTCTCTGCCTCTCTCTCTCTCTCTCTCTCTCTCTCTCTGTGTGTGTGTGTGTGTGTGACTATCATAAATAAATAAAAATTTAAAAAAATTTAAAAAAAAAGAAAATGAAGATTTTACTCCTTATTTCCAGCACTTATTCCACAGTTTATTTATTTGTGAAGTATTTGGTTACATCTTTTGCTCATTTGTCTACTCATTTCCTATTCCAAATGTGTATCTCACCAGTGTATTTGAACTTTAGATAATGTTTAAGTCATTTTGCTTAACGTATTTTTCTCAGAATGTTGTCAGAATATCTATTTAAATATGGATTTAAATTTATTTATTTTTCCCTCACTCCTTCAAAACTTAGAATTTTAAACTGCCTCAAAAGGTTTTAACTCTTCAATTTTATTTTTTCAGCTTTGTATTATTTTAACCTTGGCTATTTGGTGGGCTTACAAATTCATCCTTAGACAATTACTTATCCCAATACAATGACCTGAGTGATTTATCTCTTTTGTGTGTTTTCATATCTCCTTTATCATAAATTCCTATGTGTAAGAATGTATTTTGGACCTTGTTCCTGTATTAATATGCACATTTACAAAGCAATCCATAATATTTATTTTTTTTCCAATCCATAATATTTAATTGCTGTGCTTTGTCATGTTTGTCACATGTTCTATGGTTGAGACAAGCTCATTTGACAGATATTTTTATTTTTAGAATTTTTCCTATTCTTATCTTCTTATTCTTCCACATGAATGTTAAAATAATACTTATTAAGAGAAGCCTGACTACATTTAATGAGTACTGGATTAAAATTATAAATTAATTGACATCTATTACCCTATGTAGAAATATAGCTTACCATTTCATCTCTTAATTATTACAGCTTACCATTACATTTTCAATATCCAAGGTTAAAGTCTCACACATTTCTCTAAAGAATGCTAAACTTTGTCACTATTGCTTTTAACTTCTTGGATCCCATCTAATTTTCTGACTGGTAATTGTTAGTATATAAGAAACTCTAGAGATTAAATCTCTCATATAAGGCAATTGTTCTATTTTTAACTGATATGATACATTATATATTTGTTCTTTTTATAATATTCATTTATTTAACTTACTTCTCAATACACTGACCAGGATTACCATACTATGATTGTTTCACAGCTAACATACTGTTTTCCATGTGCCTACCTGAACGCCTTTATTACATTAAAACAGACTTCAGTATAACTTCTTGCTGATCAACTTTAATAAAACTGCTCATAACTCATACATCTAGCATACACATTACATTACTTCCTTTTATTTTTTTTAGACCATCATTCTCATTTCTTTCTCAGAAGCCCTATCACTGAAATGCTGGTTGTTCTCCTCTTAGTAATTTATATTCAGGGCAGGAAAGGCCTGTAGATGGTACCTGCCAGGTTTATGAATTAGGACTAAAGCCTCAATACGAAAAACCTTCTGCAAAATTTGCCATGAGTCTGTACAACATGACTATTATAATAGAGGTGAACTTTTAAATCATTTATTTGCTAAGCCAGGCTTCAACTTAATAAACTATTTTTAAATGATGTTTTGTTATATGTAGGTATCAAATTACAGAAAAAAACTGACTATAAATCTTCAAAATAGAACATACAGATTGGCAACCACAAAATGCAAACATGCAGAGAAAACAGTTTAAAATTTTCAGATTGTCTTTATAAACACAACACTTGCATCTTCATTTGCCTACTACTAGGTTATCAAATAGTATAGAAACTTTGAAGTTTATATTACTGTAAATGAAGAAAAATCATTTTTAAAATTTTCTTAAAGATTTTATTTACTTATTTACTTAAAAGAGGGAGGGGAGGGCGGGAAGGGGAGAGAGAAAGAGACCACACATGTGCGCAACACTTGCCTACAAGGTGGGGGCGGGAGGGGGACCGGGGGTAGCGGGGAGAAGGGAAAGAATCCCAGGTAGACTCTGTGCTGAGCGTAGAGCCTAACTCTGTGCTGAGTTGCGGAGCTCTAACTCATGACCCTGAGATCATGACCTGAGCCAAAACCAGTAGTTGGACACTCAACTGAGTGAGCCACCCAGGGAGCCCAGAAAAATCATTTTTATTATTTATATTGCAAATGGCTATAACATGGTTGGGAATCAATGAATAGTGCTGGCATGCTAGAGAGATGTAGGAAAACAACTATCCTCCTCAGGAAATTCTAAACCAGAAGTAACTAAGAAAAAAGGCTTCATTAAAGAAGTTTCTCTGGCCTTCACATGGTATCACTGCCATTCGATGTATGAAAGTCTCCATTTCTAACAAAAGACAGACCCCTCTTGCATGAATGAGAAGTGACAAAGTTCTTTGTCCTATATCTTAAATCACTCAAGTATCCCATAGAAAATTAACAGGAATCTTTTTCAAAATAATTTTTCTCCTTGTATTGAACACATCTTTAACAAAATGTTTTATGTAGATAGTGTAGTGGTCCCATGGCATATATAAATAAGAACAGAATTTCTCAAACCAAATAGGTGAATATCCTGATTCACTCTTTCCAAGCTGTAAACCATGGAAAAGAAGGCCTGGTAACAACAGTGTGAGAAGAGTTTTCTCAATAATTTGTGCCAAGTTCAAAAAGACCTAAACCACTGAGACATGGCTCACTTGTAAACTTCTGAGGCATGGCTGATTGACCTGGGATAGAGCAGACTGGCAATATTCCAGGGATGGGAAGTGACTAACCAGAGACACACCCAATAAAATTATCTTCAAATATATCTTCTTACTTCACAAGGTGAATAAAGAATGTTTTGTTTTCATATTTCCAAGATCACAATCATAAAATGAGTAACTGTGAAATTACTAACTTCTATCACTAGCTAGATATGCCTCAACCAAATATGTCTAGAGAAGAGAAGTGATTCTCCTAAAACCACAGAGTGAGAAAGGTTGAGGATATTTACGTAGTGGCAAATCTCATATTTTTAAAAATATAGAGTGAGGTCCTTATGAACACTAATAAACACTGCCAATAGAGGACTGATTAATGAATACTATCAATAATTAACAAGGAGCTGGGGCAGTGGTTTAGGGCTGCCTTCAGCCTGGGGCCTGATCCTGGAGACCTGGGATTGTGTCCCACATCGGGCTCTCTGCGTGGAGCCTGCTTCTCCCTCTGCCTGTCTCTGCCTCCCTCTCTACCCCCCTGTGTGTGTGTGTGTGTCTCATGAATAAATAAAAATCTTTAAAAAAAAAAAAATGAGCTGAAGTCACCTTACAAACTCTTGTCAATCCTTTTACTAATTTGAAAAAAATCCCAAATTAGATTTTGTGCCCATCTCACTGTTTAGTAAAGAGAGATTACATGTCTAAGTTATACAGTAAAGAATTACTGTAACAGACTTTAACCAGCAGAGTATTCTTTACCACTCAACTCAATTAGATCTCACAGTCAATCAAACTAAATGATACTAAAATGATTAACAGAAGATACTAAGTTCAATAGTCAATTAGAATAAAAGGCAACATTATCTCATTATGCAGGTATATATCTGGTCTAAAACCCCAGTGCAGAGTTTATACCCAATTTAGACTATCTGAAATGTCAGAACACTGCCAGTTGGGTGGAAGCTATAATAAGCTCACTTCCTCTAACTCTTGACTTCATTATTTCAGAATGCCAGCTCAAAAAGGATAAACTATGACTAACGGATAAAAAGACTGCTGAAATTAGATAAAATAATCAGAAAACTCTTTAATCATAATAATGAACTAGGATGCCTAGAGATGTTTAAGAAGCAACAAGCAGACCCCGTATTTCACAAGAATCCGTTTTCCTGGCAGTGAACCAAGCAGAAGTCAGTCTTTTCCTGTAAGAAAATGAATTCAGAGTTTTAAAATATCCTAATCATATTTCAGCTAAAACTTGAGATCTCTCAGGGGTAAAATATTTTCAAAGACAGATGGCTTACTATATTTACCATTAATTTAAGAGTCAGGACTTTTAATACCAGACCCTGAACGTCAGATTTTGCTTTCTTGGTAGGCATTATAGCTCAGGTGGAGATGATCAAACAGTGATGCCTCCTTAATCATCTTATAGACTAACCAGCTAGGCTTTCTTCAGCTACAGATGTATACAGAATAGAGTTATCTATAGGCTTTTTCCCCCAACATTGCACCTTTGAGATTAACATGCTTCATTAACCAGTGGCTGTAAACAGTGTGATTTACAATTAAGAGAAAGGTTTTTTTTAATACAAATATGCAAGGTTTTGATGTCCCTCAGTAAAAACAACTGCCAATTACCATAGCTTAATATTTACTTATGCTACTTAAGGAAATTTAAAGAATACTGGGTTCCGGACATACTGATTAGACTTAATCTAGTAATGCACAAAACCCCTAACTGGTATTCCAGCTAGGAAACAATCTAAGAATGAGTTTTTAGAAGCTGTGAATTAAAGTGATTTTTTTAAAACCACAGTATCTTTAAACATGCATCCAATGTTTGCTCTGAAGGTAGAACTTATGTATTTAATCTAACAGTACTGCTTGTGGTCCAAACAGTTTTTCATCAACTCTGAATATCTTCTCAGGTTGGGTATGGCTTTTACAAATCACCTCAAATCATTGAGACACCAGGCTGTTGCATAAATTGCATTTTAAATTAAAAAAAACTAAGTGTCACAAAAATATGTTTAATGATCTTGTTATAGAGTTAATGCCCCAAAAAAGAGATCCCTAAAAATGATTTAAATAGTTTATCACTGGCAGTATATACCCACAAAGTGATTTCTTTGAAAACATCACCTATGTGGGTTATATACTCTCACATGTCCACAAACAACTCAGTGCTTCATATGCACACTTCATACCCAACACTTATCCTGACTTGTGGAGCTTGCAATGAAAAAAGTTAACTTGCTGCAAACCTCTAAACAGTCCATACTCATAGCTAAGGTAGTTCTCAAATCACATGCATCTTTCTAACTATCATTCCCCCCTTCATCTTCTGAATGCATTAGAACACACTTAAATTCTATAGTTTTCAAATTAATATAATTTCCTAACATTAACCAATTAGACTGACCATGTGTTCTACTAGAATTAGTTTAAGCATATTTGGTAATGGCACTCTAAATGTGACATCAGAAGAGGACAAGAAACACTCCTTAAACTTTACTTGTGGCCCTTCTTCATATGTCAGCTCTGCTATGTATTAAGTAGAACCATATGAAATTGATATTTCTGTAGGTTACACAGGGTTGGATATCAATAACTTCATATGGTTCAATTAATAACATTGCTCTGAGACAAAAAAGCTTGAACATCTACCAACAGAGCTAGTGAGATAGAGGTTGTTATCTACATGGCCATCTTCCTAGCAACAACTTATACAAAGATAGTTTATAAAAACCCTAATGTGGGGATCCCTGGGTGGCGCAGTGGTTTGGCGCTTGCCTTTGGCCCAGGGCGCGATCCTGGAGACCCGGGATCGAATCCCACATCAGGCTCCCGGTGCATGGAGCCTGTTTCTCCCTCTGCCTATGTCTCTGCCTCTCTCTGTCTCTCTGTGACTATCATAAATAAATAAAAATTTAAAAAAAAAAACCCTAATGTATGTATTATGAAATTCTGCAACCCTGTTGGGCAGATCAGATATGCTGATCTCCATTTTACAGGTAAGAAAATAAGGCTCAGTCACTAAGTCAATTTCTCAAATGTCTAAAAGTAATGGGGCAAGGAATCAAACCTAAGCCCTCTGGCTCCCGATCTTTGCCGCAAACCACCTGCCTTCAAAAGGATAATCAAAATCATCTAAATACAAGTACATTTAACTTCCAATGCTTACTTGTGGACAGATTCCATAAATACCTATGTGATAAGTGTCTAGATTGTAGTACTTAAGCCCTTTCAAAAATGTGGATGCATACTCAAGGACATTCTTATAACTTATTTGCTCACTTCTGCAACCTGCACCCTTACCCAGAACTTCATCTTTACATCCCATGGGCCTGCCTCCCCCTCACCTCCAATGGTCACATACCTGGTTAACTTCACTATGCACCCAGTGGGGGACAAAACAGTGGGGCTAGACACACGATGTAGGCTTCATACCATCAACCATGCCACCAGCCTAGTTTACTTATGATAACCAAAACCTGGGATATTGATTTTTAATAATATATTAATTGAATGAATGGCCCATGACTCAAATTGACTGTGGAGATGTAATGACTCCACTTAAAGCTTAAAAGAAAAATTTGTTACTTCATAAACTTGTTCTACAAGCATCACTATTAACTGAAGAGGAAAAAAGTCTTCTATTAACTTTTAAACCAGGCAATTCCATATGTTAAAATATTCAGAGTATTACAATGTAATACGGCTTCCTCCTGAACCACCCACCCCTACTGGCCCATCAAGCAATAACAGAACCTTTCTTGTTTATTAATTTAAAATAATATATATTTCACCAATGCTATCTTTAGATGCAGAGACTGATAACTCCTTCCTACTGTCTGGTACTGTAGGGGTGTCAATTTGCAGAGATCAAATCTCACTTGTTACCAAGAAAACAGATCTGTGACTATGGTGGCCATGGGGAGGGAGTGATGACAACTAACAACACACATACACATCTTTGCTTTTGAATTATTTTTTAACTGCTTTAAATACTTACTCACACAACAGAACACCATTCTCTAGTGAAGCTCGAAAATCCTTTGTTTCAAAATTCTTCTCTGTTACTGCCTGAAAAACAGATTTGGGCATTAGTTTTCTCTTAATCAGAGTTACTACACAAGTCAAATGTAGCATGCGATTAATTAATGTGCATCTAATGTTATCCTTGAAAGATATACGTATGTCATCGAAAGTCATTCCATATAGGAAATTACACATGGTTCTATATTATAAAGAGATAGATTAACCATTTTATAGTATGAACAAATGTAAACAGAAAAAAAAACCACAATGAGAGTTTTCTGTAGTGGGACAATTTTATGGGTAATCAACAGTAGTTAGAAGCTACATTTCCAACATCTTTTCTATAAAAATCCTATGGGCAATCTAGCCTACCAAGAGTAAATAAAAAGAGATTAAGATATAAACTTGAAATATCAACTATTTATGCACATCATTAATTTCAATCCCATCCTTCAATTCCTCAAGTTTCGTGACAATGCTAAATTGCAAAAGGCATGACTCTCCTTAAATGGATTCATGATATGGCCCTGATATGTGTAATGAGCTACATTTACTGAAACATCCTATAGAGAATGCTATTAAATCCTGAAACAGAGAGACAAAAGACAAGCATGGAAGATGCACAGACTTTAAACAGACAACTCCCCCACTTAAGGCTATAACATATAAAGGTCACCTACAGTTAACCACAACCAATGTTCCTTAGCAAAACTACTGGAAAAACATCTACAGATCCTGTCTCTCAAGAGTAGAATAGCTGGGAAGAAAGGGGACCTTAAGACAGAGAAGCAGAGAATATGGAGGCCACTGTAGGAAAAAGCTTTCTAAGAACAGCTCCTGAAACTGGGTCCACAGCTAAGGGTGTGGGCAGAGTGCACTGAGCGGTGATCCCAGCAGCCCGAGAGACATATCCACCACATGTGAGGAGGAGTCCTTGCTCCATCTGCCACTCAGGGAAGAAATACCATGTAGGAAATCTGATTTGGGAAGCCCCTGATCTTAAACCCTAAGTGAGCTGCCAGGCTCCTGCAGTCCTCACTCACTACTGCTAGGTTTTCATCCCACCTAGAATTCCTGTATGCCTTCCACAACTTTTCCATGATGCCCAACATCACTATAGCAAATTGTTAATTGACAGAACAGCAGTTATATTTAGAATAGAAGTTAGTTTCTAATAAGCTGGTTCTAAAATATGGGCAGGATCCTGGGCCAGGAGGTAACACACTCAAACACAAGAAGAAGAAGTAGAAGATCCTTTCCTGTACACAGCATTAATCTACAGAAAGGCTATAATGCCTCATGAATTAAACATTTCACTGAGTGTCTCTGTTACAGGCACTTACCTAGATAGTGGGTGGAGATCTAAAGAAAAAAAAATGCAAGCAGCTCTTCCCTCAGGGACCTCATAGCCACATAAGTGAAAGACAATTTAAAAACGCAATAAAACATCCAGAATGGTACATTTCTTTGGGGAAAATCTTGAGTGGCTCATGGATTATCCCAAGTAACCTGTGCAGCACAAATTATCTTGAATTTTCCCCCAAATAGATTCAAAATAAACTCAAGATGAGCATTGAGGGGCACCTGGGTGGCTCAGTCAGTTAAGCATCCAGCTCTTGATTTCAGTTCAGAGTATGATCTCAGAGTCCTGGAATCGAGCCCCATGTCCGGCTCTGTGCTAAGCGGGGAGTCCACTTGAGGACTCTCTCTCTCTCCTCTGCCCACCCACCCCCACTTAGTTTTTTACATTTCTTTCTAAAAAAAAAAAATAATAAATGTTAAAAAAAAAAAAAAAAAAGATGAACACTGACCCCAACTAGTGAAAACATAGTAATATCTATCTGGGAACTCCTACCCAAAGTCAAAAAAAGGATGAAAATGTTCCAGGAACATCCAAAACAGAAGTCAAAGTCCATTCTTTCTGGTCATAGGACAGCCCCTCAGAGCCACCAATACTTAATTATTCACCACTGACACAATCTGGTGATTAACTTCCTAAATTAACTTAGATTAGAAGCAGTGAGTTAAAAGAAAGAAGAATTGTACCTATAGACACATGGATAGCAGTGAGGAGTGACAATCTACAGCCCTGGATGGGGCTAGTCAAGAGGGCAGGGCAGCAAATGGCAAAATGGAAAGAGAAAGGGCTCATGTCAGACAAAAGTATACTCACAATCCACTTTCATTACCTAAGAACTGTGTGATCTGAAGCAAGTTGAATAACCTCTCTGAACCCATCTACTCATCTGAAACAAGGAAAATATCTCCTACTAATTAGCTTGCATGCAATCAAATACCTGAGGGTAGCTAACAATCGTAGAGTTTAGCCTCATCATAAGCACCAACTTTCAAGTTAGCACTCTGACAACACACTCTGATAATTAACTCTCCAAGGAACACCTCTGCACCATATAGAGCCAAGTTACAGTAAGAATATTAAGTAGAAATAATGAAATACAGAGATATTCAGAAAACCACCCAAGTATCCAGAATGGTTTATTTCCAAAAAAAAAAGACTATAGAAAGGCAAAAATCAAAGTTCATGGATTTCAGACCACCCCCATCCATATGTCAATATACTAATGTACTCCAATGTGTGTAAATTATACACTTTCGTATATAATACATACATATATATGTATACATATATGTAAAACCAGATTCCACTTATACTGTATTTATAAAGAAGACAGAATATAAAAGCTAAACAAAGATTTAGTTAAATAATGGTCCATATTTTAAGGACACAGGAATCTAGCATACCCTGTACATTACTGAAGGTATTATAAAATGATACCACCTTTCTAGAATGTAATTTGTGACATATGTTTGAAGTCTTAAATTTGCATACTCTAAAGCACACCAAGTGCAGATCCAGGAATGTATACTAAGACAACATGACAAGAACACAAAGACATGACGCAAGAATTGTTTCACAGCTAATGCTGTGTAATAGCAACAATTATAAGCATACCGAATGCCCAATAAGAAATTGGTTAAATTACGATATAACCATAAAACAGAAAACTATATGAAATTTAAACTAATGTCATAAAAGTAGATTACTTGTAAAGAATACTTAATGTAGGGGCACTGGGTGGTTCAGCTGGTTAAGCCTCTGCCTTTGGCTGAGGTCATGATCTCAGGGTCCTGAGATGGAGGACCGCATTGGGCCCCCCCACTCAGCAGGGACTCTGCTTCTCCCTCTCCCTCTGCTGCTTCCCTCTGCTTATGCTCTCTTGCTCTCTCTCAAATAAATAAATAAAATCTTTAAAAAAAGAATACTTAATATATTCATTATAAAGTAATTTATGTAATACATGGAGTATACCAATTACTATAACTCTATAGTAGGTGTTATATGAATAAATATAGAATAAATACATTAACAGTAATTATTTCTAAGTGGTAGAATTGTACCTTATTTAAACAAATTTTTGCTTATTTACATTCAGTAACAACCACAGTTGCTTCTTGTGCAATAGATATACAAATTAATTAGTATTTTAAAAACTTCAAAAAGGTCAGAAACCATCAGATTTGAGTTAATTTCCTGTATCTCCCACATTTAAAGGGTACACTTGATCTTAGCCAAAAGGCCGAGAAGCGATTCCACATTTAAAGGATAAAGGAAATTTTTATGCTACGCAATTTTTCTCATTATCTATGAAATCTACATAATCCTTAAATTCAATAATCCTTAATTTTTCCCCTTTCACCAAGAAAAGGCTCAGAAAGTTTTTAAAAAATTGTCTTCAATCTGTATATAGATTTTTTTTCCATCTAAATTAGTGTATTAGACCATGCAATATATCTTCTTAAATAATCCTCCACTGTTTCTGGTACAAAAGATAATTTGGTAACTTAAAAATGTTCCAATAACTTTTTTTTTTACAATGTTCCTGGATAAAAGAAAACTGGATTTTAATACATAATGATTACATGTGTGAGAGGCAGAGAAAGAAAGAGCAAACATGACACTCTACCAGTAATAAAATGAAAAATTATCTTTACGTGGTTTAAGAGTTTCCCTGGACATTTTCATGTACAAAATGTTCATATTGTATACGCTAGCTACCTCAACCTCAGTATTCAAAATGTCTGATTATTGTAAGAATTTTTAATTAGCCAATTATATAACCATGTAAATATAAACTCATCTAAGACCCATCCAAAGAAATTAAAAAGGTTATCCTAGAGTTTTAATTTTAAAAAAAGCATAAATTTATGTATTTTTAAATATTTTATTTATTTATTTTAGAGAGAGGGAGGGAGACCAAGTGAGGGGAAGGGGTAGAGGAGAGGGAGAGAATCTCAAGCAGACTTCACACTGAGCAGGGAACCTAAGTGGGACTGAATCTCACCACCCTGATATCATGACCTGAAATGAAACAAAGAGTTGGATACTCAACTGACTTACCCACCCAGATACCCCAAGAAAGCACAAATTTATAGCAGGAATTTTCGGGCTAGACTACCACATTCATTAAGAAACTACAATAGGGCATCTACCACTGCCAGGTGGGGCCAGGTCAAGCTCCAGAGCCCCTGGTCTCCCTGCCCTCCTATTTCCTACATCTAACTCCAGACAAGCCAACTTAATTCCTTATTGTTCTCAACTGTGCATTGGAGATACAAAGTACCTACTTCATAGGTTACTGAGAATTAAGTGAGATGAAGTAGATGAGGCGGTCAACACTTGATTGACTCAGGAAGAGCACTAACAAATGTTAGCTAGAAAAATTAACTGTTTCTATCCATCTGTAGAATGAAGATACAGAGTTTCATCTTATCAAACAAAAATCTGTTTTGCCAGACATAATATCCTTTAATTAAAGGAAAAAAACTGATTTACTACATTATAAACATCTACCAGACTACTTTCTCTATCCTGGAAAGTATAAAAATTACAGAGATCTGTAAAGGAACTCAAAATAGAGTGAAGGCAGTTTGTTAAAAAATAATAACTTTAAAATTTAAACCCATCCTTATTTTAAGAAGAATTCAGTATGCTTAAATTCCAGAATTTTGAAAGAACAAACTATCTAGGAGTTCTAATCTAACAATTACTATTGCGTTCAATAATTCTGACCTTACTCATTAGCAAGTTATTTGAGGTGTGATACATTTTACGTAACGAGGCTGTGATTCATAGTAACTAAATACATAAAGACTATGTGTTTCTCTCTTAAGTTATCAGAACTCAACACAAACAAGAGTCATAATCACTGTGTAGTCAAACAGCCACACCTTGCCTTCTACAAAAACTTGGTGTTTTCCGCTTTCCATATTTCCCTAATGCAATTGAATAGAACTATTCCCTGAACTAACCTGAGAGGTATATCAGACAAAAAAGATCTGAGGTTTAATCCTGGACCAATCTTACTCAACACACTTTTGACAATCCACTGCTCAGTCCCCTAATTAAAACAAAAACAAAAAACAAATATTTGCCCTATGTACTTCATAGTATACAAGTGATGTGTAAAAATGTTTGATTCCTCTAAAAAAAAACAAGCAAAAATACATACTAGAATCAAGACTAGTGCTTTTTCCAGTCACGTGTCCTGTGTGTTGACTGGCCATCCTACAGGAAAGAAGCTAAGCAGCAGCAGGACCAAAAGTGAGGCTCTTGGGTGAGAAGCTTCCAGTGGAGTTAATTACTCTGCGTACATTAAGGGTGGAGCAGCAGGCCAAAAGCATACTCTGCATAAACATTGCTGCCAAACCTGTCTTACCAGCTGCAATCTCCAGAGAAACCCATGATAGGAAGTTTTTAAAAGGCATATTTTGTGGAAGAAAATATCTATCAGTTATCACAGACAGTAAGTGCAAGTTTGGAAATTTCAAAAAAGCCATTTCTTTTCCTATGAAATATATTAATATTTTTGAAATATATTAATTCAATAAACAAATGGAAGCTACCTACATACCCTCTACTTTTGTTTATGGTTTTATTTTAATCCTCTGGCTGGATGAAATTTACCACCAATATAAGCAACACGTTTCTCTAACACTGCATCTCTCCATTCCAATTCTGACCGCATAATCCACATGACTTAAATCCCAAACATTCTGGGAACTTCTCAAAGACCACTTCATACCAGACTGGTTATCAGCAAAACATCCACTAATGCAAGTCAGCAGACACTCATCTTGTTTAAATTTTTCGATTCCTTTTAAGCAGCCATGTAAAAGATGTTCAGAATCCAAAAAGCACTCTTGATCATATTTTTGTGTGAATCACAGTATAAAAACACAGTGCCCATTTGAACTTGTTTTAAGAGAGGGAAAAAAACTAGGCTACTTTGCAAAAAAAAAAAAAAAAAAACTAGGCTAGTTTGCAAAAAATCTAGGCTATGAGCTTCAACTGAACCCACAACTAATTCCAAATTAAGTTACATTCTAACTGGTCAACTACTAGATCATGTTTAAGATACATTCATATCATCATTGTGACCATCATTTCAACCTAAGTTGATAGTTGAAAGTTCAACCAACAAAACAAATACCCAAGGAACATTTACCACCAGAAGTCACTGTGGAACACAGGACCCACATCACGAAACAATTCACAAAAGATGGCTCTACCTTAAATTTTCCATTCCAGGATATGACTGAGTGTTCACCTTTGAATAAGAGGGTCCACATAGGGCATTACCACCATAGCTGAAGCCCCAGGCCCCATCTGCCATGCTTTGTAGTCAATCTCTAAGGCTGTCAAAGAATTAAAAACACCTATCTCTCCCTTATTCCATTAAAATTCATTTTGGGGGCACCTGGGTGGGTCAGTCAGTTAAGCATCCTACTCTTGATTTCAGCTCAGGTCATAAACTTCAGGGTCCTGGGATGGAGACCCATATCAGGCACCATGCTGGGTGTGGAGCCTGCTTGGGATTTTCTCTCTCCCTCTGCCTCTGCCCTTCCTCCACTTTCTCACAGCTCACAGTTGCCTTCCCCGGATGCCAAATTCCATTTTTAAAGCAATCACAAGAGTCCATGGAAGCATATCACTCTAGTGATAATACCTTTTCAAAAGGGAACATTCTTGGACGAAATGTTCAAAGTTAAGAGCTTGTTACCACTATGGATTTGCTACCTGAAATTTTTTCCAGACTAAACAATATGTTGGAATTTGACTTCCCATTTAAATTAATGTTCTTAATTCTAACTAAGGTACTAAGGAAATACTCAGATATTCCATGTAATGACAATCGCTCTGCACGTGCCTGACATGGTGCTTATTAGCATTAGGAATATAAAAAGTAAGATGAAGTAATTCTTGGAAATTCCTCTTGAAAAGCCTAACCCTGGGCAGCCCGGGTGGCTCAGCTGTTTAGCACCGCCTTCAGCCCAGGGCGTGATCCTGGAGACCCGGGATTGAGTCCCATGTCGGGCTCCCCACATGGAGCCTGCTTCTCCCTCTGCTTGTGTCTCTGCCCCTCTCTCTCTCTCTCTCTGTGTGTGTGTCTCTCATGACTAAATAAATAAAGTCATAAATAAATAAATAAATAAATACATACATACATACATACATACATACCTACATACCTAACCCTGTTTTGAAATGTGTAGTCAAAATGGTATTTAAGGCTGGGTATCTCTTTAAAATGTGGTTAACCCTCAGAATTACAGCATGTTCTTGGTTAACTTATATTGTATATTCAGCAAATAACATTGCTGTAAGCAATATAATTCTCAAGTCACTGGCCTGTCTGAAGATTTGGCATCGTACTACATAATATCCTGGAGTATTCTAGGACTATCTTTGCCAATGCTAATATCACTTGAGAGCAAATCCAAAGCCAGCTCCCAGTCTTCCAAAACACTGGTAATCAGAATTGCATAGATCACTGAATTCTAAATGGAATGAGAAGTTTCATAATGGTCAAAAATCTAAACATTTTTCCTGTCCTGTTGCCCCTTAAATCTTTAGTCTTGGTGATTCATTTAAGTTATACCTCCCACTTCACCTTCTCTTGGGAAAGACCCCCAGGCCCTCATAAAGTCAAGAGGGAAAACAGCAAAATGTGAATCTCTCAGCTGAACCCCCAGATAATTAAAAGCCAACTGTCTTTATAACCATTAAAATTCTCATTCAATCATCATTAGGCCAAATGTCAGCTATGCTCCAATTTAAAAGTACAAAAACAAAAGAATTGAGTTTAAACATAATTTCTTCTCCAGAAGTGGCCACTTCCTATACAAGTAGTAACTTTTAGTGTACAGTCCCAAATTATTTTGGCTAAAACATAATCATTTACAAGCCAAAAACTGAACTGGAAAGAACTGAATAAAACCAAGGGAAGAGGAAAATTTGTTCCAGGGCTGACAACTTATGTGCTGGGTTTCATCTAGATATGAAATCCAAGACAAGTTAGTAGTTGCTAGTTGAGTTCACTGAAAACATCACACGCAAAAATTTGCCCAGGTTTTACAGCTCTATTTTGTGTTCTGTTAATCACAAAAACTACTTCTAAGGGTAAAGTATAAGCTACATTTGGTCTATAAATACAGGTTCATACTCCAATGTATGCTGTTGCAGACAATAGGAAAAAATATTCCAAGGGGGAAAAGTCTACCAAAAGACTAGTCTAGTGCATAAATTATTAGTTTTTTTTTCTAGATCAAGGAAGGAGTTTTTAAATAACTAGCACATGAGGCACACATAGATGTGAACATTCATTATCAGGATATTTTAAGTATAGTTCAAATGCTTAATATAATCACGGGTTCTCAAGAGTCAAGAGACATCCTTCTTTTTTGCAGAAACATCTCACACACACATTAGCAAGTCTCAACAATTATCTGCTTATCTCCCTGTGAATTACTATGAGAGTCATCACTGTGGGAAACATTCATTTGGGGAAAAGAGTGTGTCTATATTATAGGTGAGAGTCACTACTCATTTTATATGAACTTCAAATTGATAGTTACACCTCTAACATCGATGATATGCTTTGTCTCCAGTATATGTTTTGTATTAAGGAATGGAGCTGAGGTGATCACTAACACAAGCATTCCCTAAATAATTCTTAATGGATTCCTATTGCAAACTAACAATGCAGTCCTTTTTTTAAAAAAATATTTTATTTATTTATTCATGAGACACACAGAAAGACAGAGGCAGAGACACAGGCAGGGGGAGAAGCAGGCTCCCTGCAGGGAGCCCAATGCAGGACTCGATCCCAGGACTCCAGGATCATGCCCTGGGCTGAAGGCAGGTGCTAAACTGCTGAGCCACCCAGGGATCCCTAATGCAGTCCTTCTGGTACCTATCCATCAACCTTCCTTCCATTCAACAATTAATAGGAAGCAAAAAAAGATAATTGCAATATATTCCTAATCACATTCCCAAGAGAAATAAAAACATGTCCACACAAAAACTTGTATATGAATGTTCACAGCAGCATTACTCATTAGCCAAAGCATGAAAACAACCCAAATGTCTATCAACTGATGAATGAATAAGTAGAATATGGTATAACCATATTCTGATACAATGGAGTAACATTCAGCCATAATACAGGATGAAGTACTAATACATGATACAACATGGACGAACCCTGAAAACATATAGCTAGGGGAAAAGAGCCAGACACACACAAAAAAAATCACATATTGTGTGATTCCATTTATGTGAAATGTCCAGAACAGGCAAATCCATAGAGTCAGAAATTAGCTTAGTGGTTGCCAAGGGTTAGGGGAAGAAAAGAATGGGGAGTGACTGCTAATGGGTATAAGGTTTCTTTTAGAATGATGAAAATGTTCTGAAATTAAACAGCAATGATGGTTGCAAAACTCTGTGAATACACCAAAAACCAATGAACCATATACTTTAAAAAGAGTGACCTGTATAGTATGTGAATTATATCTCAATAAATATGTTCTTTAAAAACTCAAATAGTACACCTAGAAATGTGTACATTTTATTGAAATTTAATAAAGATGATTTTGGGGCACCCCAGGTGGCTCAGCAGTTTAGTACCACCTTCAGCCCGGGGCGGGATCCTGGGGTCCCAGGATCGAGTCCCATGTCGGGCTCCCTGCATGGATCCTGCTCTCTCTGCCTGTGTCTCTGCCTCTCTGTCTCTAATGAATAAATAAATAAAAATTAAAAATTAAAAATTAAAAAAAAAGTTGATTTTTAAAAAGACACTTCCAAAAAGCCTCAGATATTATCCATACCCCAAACACAAAAGATGTTCAATAGGTGCTAAGCCAATAAAGTAATTTCTGTACTCTAAATGCCTACCTCCCTTAAAAAGTTATATATAATTTCATAGAAACAGGACTAAATTTCCAAAGTGGAATTTCCATCCCCTCTATCTTACGCAGATATTTGAATATTAAATTACGATATTTCCTTTCACTTTTTGTATCTTTCCATCTTCAAATGTGTTATCTTTGCATAATATCTAAACAATTCCATACCCCTAAGTTCTCTTACATGCATTTATTTTTGATAATTCACTTTACTTCTATGGTTTCAAAGCATAAAAGACTTATGGTGTAAGAAAGAGGACCACAGCTCAGTGAGGAGTCTGCTTCTCCCTCTGCTTCCGACTCTTGCTCTTTCTCACTATCTCTGTCTCTCTCTCTCTCTCTCTCACTCTCAAAAATCTTTAAAGATTTTATTTATTTGAGAGAGAGAGAGAGAGAGAGCATGAGCAGTAGGGAGAGGCAGAGGGAGAGGGAGAAACAAAGATACCCTGCTGAGCAGGGAACCCCAAATGGAGCTTGATCCCAGGACCCCAAGATCATGATCTGAGCCAAGGTCTAATGCCTAAATGAGTACCCATGTGCACCAGTTTAAAACATCCTTGATGAGTAATAATTTATTTCTATTTATTGGAATCACTTGTTTCAAAGCTATAAAAGTTAAAGTACTGAGAATAATTTTTAACACTATTCTAGTATATTGAGACATAAAAAGATTGGTATGCGTGTTCCCGTTTAGGGACACAGAGGAAAGACACTGCCCAAAAGAATAAATGAGACTGTTTACTAAAAAAAAATATATATATATATACACACACACACATACACACACACTGGTGACCACAAGAACTCAAGTTCAGGAAAGCAGCTTGACCTCTCTCAGTGTTGATGGCTCCCTCTGACCCCCTTCACCTTTCACTCATGTCTACCCCTGAGGTTCTCAGCACAGTTGGCAAACGTATATTCACATTCATGATTTCCTATTGGCGGAAGTTCCTAAAGGAGAAATCACAGCCCACAAGCTGATTCCCACCTGTAGACATGTTTTGTTTGGCCTACACAACATGTTGAAGTTGGGAAATATGAACCAAAGTTCTGGAATGCTAGCTTCTCTTTAAAAAGGAAAGCATCTGACAACATTGGGCATGCATTACCTCATCGCCCCAACAGGCTGTCCCTGAGTCAATGATAGTTTACTCTGGAGAGAACACACTTTCTAAACAGTTACAACCCTATGCTCCCATACTGGCTAACACCTACCCTTTTTCATTCATGAACACTATCAGGCTGGCCCCTGCAGCCATGTCCCTTTGAAACAACATGGGTTTTGGTTTTTTGTTTTTGTTTTTCATTTTATCCTCAAGGTCTAGCACTACTCTTGCCCTGTAGGAAGGACTCGTGCTTATGGACTCAAAATCACCTGTGTTGCTTCTAGAACAATCCAGGCATTTCTCTAAGAGGTCCTGATTCAAACAGCCTGGACTAAAACCTGGAAGTCTACCTTTTTCAGAAGCACCCTTACTGAGTCTTGCTAAGAATGGTCTCTGATAAACACGGTTTTAGTGTTAGGTATCTAGGCTTCTTATGAGTCTTTATTTCTTTTTACAAAAAGAATTTGGACTACATCACCGCATCTCCTCCCAGCTCCAAAAGCTTTTTGGCTCTTTATTGTAAGGCTAAGGAAAGCAAGTAGGAAATTAGTTCCTGTTCCCTGCTACCGCCTGCTGGCACATTTTTGGTACTGCAAAGGAATAAACTGCAGTCCTGGAAATACTGTCCTCTACTTTTAACAACTAGATCCAAGTACATAAAAAATACAACAAAATAGTTAAAAAACACAAAACAAAGCTACATTTGATGAAAAGAAAAAAAGAAAGATCTTACAATTTTAGTGTCAATTATACCTCAATAAAGCTGATTTTTTTTTTTTTTAATGTTAATACCACTTGTCCATCTCCTTTGTTAATTCTACATAAAACTGATTTTGGAACACACAGATGCTGAGACTTTTGGTGGAAAAATCTGTACATTAAAGTATACTATCTGTGTAACGTAGACTACTACATGGAACAACTTTCTACCATAATAAAAGCTCCAGAATGCAATGGTCTGCATTTTAGGAGTAAGCAAACCCCTGATACAGAAAATAGTCTAGGCCAAATATATGTAATTCACCTTGATTGGGTGAGAGTTCTAAGATTCCTCTCAATGGCTGGGATAGGCCACCAAGGAGCTCATGAATCTGGGTCCCGTGAGGCTTCTGGGTTTAGATTATAGATCAAGTCTGCTCTCCAAGCCTAGAACTACTCTCCAGAAAGCAGATCATACGGGCTGACAGCCAATAGTAACAAACTGAAGATCTTTGCCTGGATGTTCAGGCAAAACCCAGAAGGATCCAGAGCAGAGAGCAGCTGGGTGTGACAGGATGTGTGGGAGGCAGGCAAGCATGGGTTAATCTGTAAGCTTTCTCATGGTTACTTCATCCTCCTCGAAACTGTGAAGCTTGACCTGCCAACCACTCCCTCTTTCAAATTCTTCTTCAGCTCACCTGCTCAGGGCTCTTCCTCCACCTTCTAAACTTTGTTCATTCCAGTATAAACTCCAAGCAGTTCATCCTACAACTCTGGTCCTTCCCTGAAACATCCCTCCAGTCTTATATTCATGGCTTACAGTTGAGCATTTCCTCTTGAGCACCCTTATGTCACCACAAAGCCAGCATGTTAAAATAGACCTCACCCTGTCACCAAAGACTGAACTGCCACACTTCACTTCGTTAGTGAAATCATGATACCAACACTCTCCTGATGACCAGACCCAAAACATCAGAATTCACCTTCCTCGTCACTCCAAGTCCACATACTTCTGTGCACCAAGGTCTAGCCTTCTCTTGTAGCAGATGTAACACTTCAGTACCTCCTACTGACTGCTTTGCCTTATTCTCCTCCATATCTACTCTACTTTAATGCCTATTGCTCCTTAAAGATTAAAAAAGCTTTTGTCACAAAAAAAAAAAAAAAAACACAGTGCTCAAAATCTTTCAAAGGTCCATCTGGTCTGTAGAGGAAGGCTTTCCTACTGCCTTCGGGCCTTTCTCCCCTGGATTCTCACACATAAATTCCAGATTCTGCCTAAACACAAGAATTCAGTGTCCTCCAAACCTTCATCCATCTTAACAACTCAAATGTCTTCCCCAAACACTACTGCTCTAGAATGATCCCTTCTTGGGCAGCCCAGGTGGCTCAGCGGTTTAGCACCACCTTCAGCCCAGGGCGTGATCCTGGATTGAGTCCCACGTTGGACTCCCTGCAGGGAGCCTGCATCTCCCTCTGCCTGTGTCTCTGCCTCTCTCTCTCTCTCTCTCTGTCTTCCATGAATAAATAAATAAAATCTTAAAAAAAAAAATCCCTTCTCCCTCTACATCTTTGTGACACTGATTTTGAGCCACTAATTCAGTAGTTGGCCATTCTGCCTTATGTGACCATAATTTAGTCATCTTCTCTTCTGTGTTAGACATAAACTTTATTGAAGTCAGGAACCTCCATCAAGGTTCTACACATCTTCTCCCTCCCTCCACACTGAGTTACAGGCACAGGTTCTTGTAAAGAATAAGAAATCATTAACTTCTTCTAAAGGCAAAAGTCTAAAAGAAAAGAGACTATTGTTTGAGGCATTACAGAAAAGGTTTATTTCAGATTCAGAGACCAAAAGATTGATACCAATCAGGAAAAACACTTTGACTTTTCGGAAAAGAAAACAAATAAACAAACATAGGTGTGACAAGACAGGGCAAGACCAGGTTACCACCTAACATCCACAGAAGGGAGCCACAGAAAGTAGGAGAAGCTAGGCAAGCAAACCAGCTTCACTGTCTCTCAGGCCACAATTCAGAAAACAAGAGTCCCAGATCAGACAGATGGTACCTACAATGCGGAAAAACACTCGGAGTGCTTTTGGCAGCACATGAAGAGACCTAATCAATGTCTTGAGGGGAAAGAGAAAAGCCAAAAACCAGCATCAACTAACATTCTCCTCCCCTAACAGAGGAGGACAGTTACCATACATCCTGGCACAAAGAATGGAAGCAGAGGATGGAAAAGCCAGAGGAGAAGGAAAACAGATTCAGAAAAGGTAGGGAGGAGGACTGGTGGTGCTGCATGAAATAATTATCACCCCCATCAAAAGCAGAGCCAGATGGCAGCCACGGACAATGGGGACCCACACAGGTGATATGAAATTTTGATGAATTCCTCAATGGCCACGCAATGAAAGCCTGTATTTCACAAACAGGCTAATAATAGAATACCTATTTAAAATGTCTTCCCCAAACAACTCGTCAAAAATAGTTAAAATTGCCTTCATTATTTACTCAGCTGTATTCGTAGATTTTTCAAAATGTGATTGTTTAATAAGTGCTTTTGTTGATGGGAAGGATCGCTGTCTCCGTCATGAAAACTAATGTTACTTTTTTGAACCCTTAGCTGATACTCCAGGCTGTGTTACCACAAAGGGCTAGGTAATTCAGCTCCCGTACACTTGACCCAAAATGATAGCTCTGATCATGAATGAAGGAGAACCGTACAGAACAATCCCCAGCATCTCAATGTGAGAGATCAAGCAAAGCTACAGCTTTTATAACAACGTACCCCTAACCCTTAGAATGAGCAGACCAGATTACACGAGAGTGTAATAGGGTGCATAGTGCCTTATTAACTCTAGCTTGTCTAGGAGAAATGCTCTGAACTACTTTGCATTTGCCTAAAAGGCCTTCTTTCATCATCTAATCAAAGTCTAAAGTCAAAATAAAACCGAAGGTCACCAGTGCTATCTGCCTTTGATAAAAGTCTGACAAAATGAGTTCAATCTCCTGGAAAGAGGTTATTCTCCAGGAAGTCACTATTTGGAGAGGCATAGCCATTTAATACCTGGTATGAAGTGAGGCTTCAGGTTGAAAGAGCTGAAATTGACTGGGTAACCAGAGGGAACATGAGAAGCTCTATGCAAGCATGCAGAATCCTAAAGCAACTAGAAAAGAATTAGGGGATAGTAGACCTCCTGCAGATCACAGGTAAATAACCTCTTAAATAAGAGACACTGCGAGGGCTAACGGCCCTGAAATTAGCTGGTCTGTTGGCTAATGACCCACTCCACAGAACAAGGGTCCAGGAGACCTTCAGCTGGTACAGACCAAGCATACCTGAGCAGACTGCCAACAGTCTGGTTTTCCCAGGTAAATGTGAAAGGATCAGAAAGCAAGTTTGAAGGCAGCATCAAGAAAGTGGCTTAGGGGAGCCCTGGGTGGCGCAGCGGTTTGGCGCCTGCCTTTGGCCCAGGGCGCGATCCTGGAGACCCAGGATCGAATCCCACATCGGGCTCCCGGTGCATGGAGCCTGCTTCTCCCTCTGCGTGTGTCTCTGCCTCTCTCTCTCTCTGTGTGACTATCATAAATAAATAAAAATTAAAATTAAAAAAAAAAAAGAAAGTGGCTTAGTTCTAGACTGTGCAGACTATGCTAAGCAGGCAAAGGAAGGAAAGACAAGAGGCTGGTAAGAAGGAAGAAAGTAAGGAGGCTTTGACTAAGCAGGATTGGCTGATGCTGCAAGGTAAGATGTTGAGCAGGCTGCAGCAAGAGATGCTGGAACTTAACAATGCAAAAGTGAAGCCCTCCCATGAATCCAGGATTAAGACCTAAAAGAAAGAGCCTGGAGTAGAAGCTAAAGTCATGGTTTCCATGGTGGGAGGACCTGAGGGCCATCCCACTCTACACGGTATTTACCCGGATGATGGCCAGGTTGGGGTAAGAAGGAACACAGTGAGGCAGATGCTCAAGGTCACACTGAAGAAAGAGGACCAACAAAGAGGTCAGCATGAAATGAGGAGGTAGTGCTAGACAAGTAGGGCCAGTGGCATAAGGCTAGGTATTTCTAGGTAAACTTTCCAGTTTGTCTGGAAGTGGCCACTGCTTCCAGCTGGTGGGTATGCAGGGTGTGGGAAAGAACAAACCCACAGGGGAAGGCTGCAGGAGAAAAAGAGGACTAGGTTTCTCATATGGGAAAGAGGCAAAGGGAAGACCTAGGAAGGGGTAGAAGTTGAAACCACAGAATCATTCCAGAGGCAGAGGAGAAAGATCTGGGAGGAAGTATGGGCACCAGACTAGGAGGCCCAGTTTAAGCACTATGACCAAAACTCCTCCATGTTGGATAGTTACAAAGGCTGACAGGAAGGACATATGGGTCAAGTGGCTGCTAAGGTGACCCCTACATGATATTAAACATTTCCATTACATTTAACAGTAAGTCAGGCCAAGAACATACAAATCCCGCATTTTTTTATGATAAACCATCCTGCGTTTTGAAACTAAACAAATATCCTCTACCCAATACACACCCAAGAGATTGATGGGATGAATAATACTTCAAACATTAGGTCATTGGTCTAGAAACAGTGAGATATTTTGGCTATATTCACATTACCTGAAGCAAAACTAATTTTTTAAAGCTCTATGAAAACACTCTTCTCAGTTACAGTTTGGCTGAGAAAAACCTTCCAGTTTAGGGGTGCCTGGGTGGCTCAATTGGTTAAATGTCTGCCTTCAGCTCATGTCATAATCCCAGGGTCCTGGAATTGAGCCCTGCAACAGGCTCCTACCTCAGTGGGGAGTCTGCTTCTCCCTCTCCCCTGCTCCTCCACCCTGCTAGGCTCGTGTTTGTGCGCTCTCTCTCTCTCTCTTTCTCAAATAAATAAATAAAATCTTTAAGAAAAAAAAAGAGAGAGAGAAGAAAAAGAAAAACCTTCCAGTTTTACTTAAATGGACTTCAAATGGACTTACCAAAATTTTTCATTTACTAAAATTAAACCTCCAATTTTAACTGTAATTTAAAATAAATGGACTTACCAAAATTTTCATTTACTAAAATTAAACCTCCAATTTTAACTGTAATTTAAAATAAATACTTAGAAATATAAAAGATCTCTTACATATTCTATGAAAAGTTCCAAGAAATATTAACAGAAAATGTAGTTATAATTATTTTCCAGTGATTAGAAACAATTGTTTAGCCATCCACTCAACAAAATCAATATACTTTATAGCATTTTCTTAGTGCTATGTTAAAGCAATATAGGAGTCAAAATAACTTATAAGCCTAATTTTATGGAAAAATACATCTTAAGCAGGGGATAGGCACACTAGAGCCTCAGAGCCAAACCCAGACCTGCCATCTGTTTTTATAAATAAAGTTTTATTGAAACACAGATTCTGATCGATTACAATGAGACTTCTCATTACAGTGGGCAGAACGAATGGAGTAGTACTAACAGAGACATATGGCCTGTAAAGCCTAAAATATTTACTATTTGGCCCCTTACAAAAAAAGTTTGCCATTGTTATTGACAAATTATCAGGGCTTTTCATTTATTCATTCAAATACATTAGTGTCAAACAGTGGGACAGATATAAATGTACACAAAACACAGCATGCTGGAGGATCTTTCAAATACAGGACAAATTAAACAATAAAACTTAGGCCTGGGCTACTGATGACAGTTCCAGAGGGCCCGTCAAAAGGCCTTGCATAGACAGAGTGGGCCAGAGAAAACCCCAGGCAGGCCCACACTTTCCTCAGAAAGGGGAACTCAGCAACTTCCCAGCTCTTTGGGGGGCCAAAGTTTTCTTTGTATCAACCCAATCAGAGTGAGAAGGATAGGGATGCTCCTCATTGGGAAAATGGATATGATTATAATTGTTGTATTCTGAGAAACACCTACAGCTCCACTGGCTAGAAATCCTATTTGGAACCAGAGCATTTTGTCCCGGCCCTGGAGCAACTTCTTCCCACAGCAGGACTGAAGTGAAGCTCTGCCCTGGTATTATAGACTTCTGGTACACAGCTATGCAGGGAAAGTATACCTTTCTAAAGCTATCCTCTTGGAGACTGGCTTAACTTTAAAAGAAGATGTGGAACGGGCTGCTTCCTCTTAGCCTAAGTGAAGTGATGTTGCATTGAACTCTGAAGATGAAGCCTGAACTCACAGGAAGAGAAAGATTGGATAATTAGAAAAACAAATCTCAGATTTCTCTATAGATGGACCAAAAACTGAAACAGAGGAAAATGTAAATGCGTACGAAGCATGCGCTTCTGGAATTTCCTTAAATATGTGAATCAATTTCAAGAATTGCATAAAAAAACATTCCAGATATAAAACCCCAACCTCAAGATGAGGTGGGGGTGGGGCAGTGGGAGAAAAGACAAGTTTTAGAGTGAAGGGAAATCTCATAGGGAACAACCGTTAAGCCAGTGGAAAAAACATATTCAATATTTTGGAGTCAGTGATAGGTTTGAAGAAAAAGAAATCAAAAGTTGGTAAGTCAGGCCTTCAAGAGCATAGACCAGACTGTGGACAGGTACAACACAGAGAAGATGAGGGGCTCAGCAACCAGCTACTTACCAGAGAGATTGCGGTAAAAATTGTCAGGACTGCTGCTTGCTCCACAACTGTGTAAAAGCCAAAAGGGATGCTTGGAAATGCACAGGTTGGTTGAGAAGAGAATAAATGTAAATGGCGATTTGAAGCACAGAATAGATATGAAACCCAGACAATATGAGGTAGTGATATTCCTCAATTCATCTGTGAGCTCCCAGTGCTTGATGTACTGAAAAGATCTTCCTGTTTATGTAAATGCGTCAGGAAACAGAAGTAGAAAAAAATAAGCATAGAATTTGGGAGCCAATTATGGAAACTTCTAATTCTCTTCTAGGAGTTTATCCTAGTGAAATGAATGAAATGGAACTTTCTGTTATTTGCACAAGAAATCTAAGCACACATTGGGATTTTTAACACATAAACCTACAGTATAAAGTTTATTTCAGTTTTCATCCATTTGGTATAGCAGAGCCCATAAGCTTCCTATACTTTAATTCAGCTTAACAGGACTATTCTGGAATCTTGTCTTCAAGATTTCTATTTATTTTCTGATGAGTCAGTCATAAGTGCTAAGGTGGGGGGGGGGATCTCAACCGATACTCTCTTTACAAATGACATAATTATATTAATGTGACAAAGGTAACTATTAAATCTTTATTGGGAGGCAGTGGTGTTAATATTTCCCAGTCACATGGTAAAAGTAATTAAGTTTTACATTCCTTCAAATATTTTTCAATTAAAAAAAAAAAGAAAAGAGAATATAAGTGCCACACAGAGATATGTACTGAAAACTGGAGAATAACCCTGATTGGGGAGAAAGAAAAAGTTTGAGAGAAAAAATGACATCTTGTTGGAGTTAGGCAGGTAGAGAAAAGAGGAAATGAGTATAAAATCAGTACAAAACTGTCTCATTCCAGAGGCAATGCCCCTTTCCCACAATTCTCATGGTACTCTGAAACATGGAGTTCAACAAATATTTGCTAAATGAATACTGCCCTCTGGTGGCCCAGAAGCACAATCCCTCACTAGGCTTTCTCCCAAATTACTCAGTTGTAGAACTTTCCCAAGTCCTTTCCTTTCAAAACTTACCCATCCTTTATTCCAGTCACTTAAGCCTGCTAATCATGTGACCAAATATTTCTGGCAAAACAGATCCTAACACAGTCAAGTTTTAGTCCTCCCATAAAACTGGAAATCATTTATACAAACATTTCCTATAAAGAGTCACTAATAAGGGCACCTGGGTGGCTCAGTGGTTGAACGTCTGTCTGCCTTTGGCTCAGGTCATGATTCTGGGGTCCTAGGATCAAGTTCTGCATCGGACTCCCTGCGGGGAGCCTGCTTCTCCCTCTGCCTATGTCTCTGTCTCTCTCTGTGTCTCTCATGAATAATTTTTTTAGAGTCACTAATAATAAATCCAGAATGGGGGTAATACCTTTCATGCTGGCAGACCCTGTAGTGTGTCCCTCATTCTACTTAGGATAACAAATTGCACACATATTGCCTTCTCCTAAATTTTCTTCCAGTTCTTTTTCAGTAAGGATTTGTTTTTTGATATTGTTTCCACAAACTTTGCCTAGACCCTTCTGCATACATTCCATTGGTCAAAACCCATCACACGAAGCCAATTTCGATGTATTTTATCCCTTGGGGTGGGGGCGAGGGAAGATGGGGCATGACAGAGAAATCTTAGTTTGATGAAGCCTCTCTTCCAAGTGAATGGACAGAACTGAGTAGCCATTTTACTCTATTTTCACCCCCTTTTCCATACACATAATTATGGCTGATAGAGGCACCTGAGTGGCTCGGTTGGTTGAGCATCAACTCTTGATTTCGGCTCAAGTCATGATCCCAAGGTAGTAAGATAAAGCCCAGCAACAGGCTCTTGAGATTCTCTTTCTCCCTATGCCTCTCTCCAATCCCACTCACATGCTTTCTCTCTTTAAAAAAAAAAAAAAAAATTATAGCTGGTCAAGTTAACTGCCATATCAGGACCCACAAAATGGGAGTTCACCCCAGTGGTCCTGCCCTGTTATAAATCTAAGCCTAAGAAAGCTTTCACTGGTCAAGGAAGCCTAACATACACCAATCACAGTCCTCTGACTCAGCTTTAGCTAGCTCACTTTACTCTAGAAAACAAGACCTGCTAGCCTTAGCAGGAAATCCTTGCCGTCTAAGCCAATCACATCCTCTTTCCCTGTTACTGCTTTTAATGTGCTATAAAACACACTTTTGTCCCAAATCCCTCAGAAACAGTGCTCCACTGCTTGTTAGGCACTGTATTTCCCCAATCCGTGGGTTGTTTTCCCTCAAATAAAAGACAAACTCATTACTAACTAAATTGTGTTATTTTTTGTCATTTGATACGGTCCACATATACCTCATCTACATCTAGGCTGTTAAAAACTTCCTCCATCTTTTCTGATTCTTAAATGCCTAGATCTATCAGCCACCATCATAGGCTTCACAGAGCTACACATTCAAAGGTAAGCCTGATGGGACACCTGGATGGCTCAGTGGTTGAGCATCTGCCTTTGGCTCAGGGTGTGATCCTGGGGTCCTGGGATCAAGTCCCACATCGGGCTCCCTGCATGGAGCCTGCTTCTCCTTCTGCATGTGTCTCTGCCTCTCTCTCTCTCTCTCTCTCAAGAATAAACGCATAAGAATATTAAAAAAAAAAAAAAAAAAAAAGTAAGCCTGAAAACATGGCTTTAATTTCAGCATGCTCTTCATGAGTCCTTTTGGTACAGGCCATGAACAGCAGGATGCCTGGGTGGCTGTTAGTTAAATCTGCCTTTAGCTCAGGTCATGATTTTAGGGATAGAGGCCCGCATTGGGCTCCCTGCTCAGTAGGGCATCTGCTTCTCCCTCTCCCTCTGCTCCTCCCCTTGCTTGTGTGCTCTGTCAAATAAATAAATAAAATCTTTTTTAAAAAAATGAGTTGAGTACTGAGTTAGTTTCCATAAGACAAATCCAAGTAAATATTCCACAGCTCTTCTGCTTCCTCTCCTTGACAGGGCCTGGAGGCCACCGAGGACAGGCAGATGAGAAGATTAAAATGCATTGCCAGGCTTTCATCTTTTAATTGGTCTCTCTTTGGCATTCTTTTGGAAGACAATAGTATGGGATAAGGCTTCAGTTTCCTCCCACTTTGCACAAACAGGAGTCAACTCTAGCCAGAAGGGGTAAAGGCACTCAAACATGTGGTCTGGTGGCTTCATTCCCAGGGGCCAGCAGGGTTCACAGAAATTGCAAACCCAGGTTACTCCAAGACACATTTGCCTTTTACAGGATGTTTACGAAATCTATGCAAAATGAAAAGAAAGGCAAATTCCATGGAAAATCTACACCAAAGGATACTCAGAGGCAAAACATTTTCTCCTTATCTAATAAATTCTAGGGAAATTACCTGCAGGATAAAGGACTGGAAAGTTATGGAAAGCATGCTTAAAATGTCCACTATTGCTGTTGTTACACAATAATTTACAAATAGCTGAACAGAGGTGGAATTTACCAGTTAGTCCAAAAAATCCCAATGTCCCAGAAGATTAAACCTTGAAGGAGTCTCTAGGATTACCCAATAGCTAAAATCCAAAGCTCTCTGTAAACTGGAAATCACTTATGTATAAGACGAAGAATTGAAGGCTCTTCACTGAAGGAAATGAAGAAAAGTAAAATGGAGTGGAGAATAGACAGTATGTGGTAACGGGCACAAGCTTCAGGTTTGACACAGCTGCTGTCCACTTCAGGCTCTGCCACCCTCTAGCTATGTGACAGGATTTCTAATCCTCTATTTTTCTCTCTTATTAAACCACATTTTCACAAGAAGAATAGCTAAATTTATGCCCTTCCCACAAGGCTTTCTGCCTTCCATGGTAAAAATTTTAAAAGGAAAAAAATGGCTAAGAATTTCAAAGTGATAAAGTTTAGGTACAAGAAAAATATTCTTTTCCCCTACTCCATACTGCTACTGTATATATTTAAGATGTTGTCTATGGGTTTTTAAAGTCCTGGAAAAGAATAGCTGAAAAGGAATCCATTAAGAAAATAAAATTATGGGATATGTAGGTAGCTCAGTGCTTGAGCACCCGCCTTCAGCTCAGGGAGTGATCCTGGGATCGAGTCCTACATTAGGCTCCCCATGGGAAGCCTGCCTCTGTCTCTGCCTATATCTCCATCTCTCATCAATAAATAAATAAAATCTTTTAAAAAAATTATATGATTGCATTAACAACAGTCAAGTACTGGGACACAACTTCTACTCTTTGAAAGACACTGTTAAGAGAGTTAAAAAAAAAAGAAAATCAAGCAACAGAAATTTTTTGCAAAACATAACCGATAAAGGACTTATTTCTAAAATATACAACTCTAGAAAACAAACAATCCAATTTAAAAGATCTGCAAATAATCTCAACACTTCATCAGAGAAGATAGTCTGGAAGACAAGCACACAAAAAGGTGCTCAACATCATGAGGCAGTACAGAGAAAGACTCAAGTTTTGTTTTGATCTTTGATTTCGGCAGCTTTCAAGCCCCCAGCCCTTGATCTTTCCCTTCACCCCAATCTGGAAAACATGATAAGAAAACCCACATGCCCCATCTATCCATTGGCACCAATGGAAATGTCAAATCTCGCTGAGAAAATATAAGCGCCTGGCTGAAAAAAGGACTCAGCCCAGGTCCATCCGTTAACCACAGTAAAAATCCCAAACCACCCATCCCTTTTTTACCATGTTTCACTCCCAACAAAACTTAAGCTGTTCTCCTTAGTAAATCCTCTTGCTATTTACTATATGAGTGATAAACTTGATTTTACATCCCTTGGTCGCTGACATCCATAAATACCTGGGGGAGAGGGGTGCTAACGCCTAATGCCCAACAGAGGATACTAGGTGCTCAAATAAAGCCATCAATCATTAGGAAGTTGCAGATTAAAACTAGTGTAAGGTATGATGCATACCTACAAACACACTACTACTGTATTGCAGAATGGCTAAAATTTTAAGAACTCACATTAAAATGTACTGCTGGTGGGGATGCAAAATGGTGCAGGCAAGATGGAAGACAGTCAATTTCTGGCAAAGTTAAACATATACTTATGATAAAACCCATCAATCCCACTTCTTTGCATTTGCTCAAGTGAAATAAAAACCCTGTCATGAATGTTCATAGTGACTTGATAACTCCCAAAACTAGAAACAACCCAATGTCTTTCAAATGGAAATCAATAAGCTTTGGTATTCCAGGAATACTACTTAGCTATAAAAAGGAATGAAGTACTGATACAAATAATACTGATGAGTCTTGAATATGTTATGTCAAGTAGAAAAAAGCTAGATACAAAAGGCTACAAATAGAATAATTCCATTTATAGGACACTATCGAAATGACAAAACCACAAAGACCAACAAGGACAGAACACAGAGCAGCAGTTACCAGGAACAGAGGATGAGGAGGGGAGGGTCAACAAAAGGTACACAAGGAAATTTGGGGGCGTTATGAGATGCTGATTCTTGACTTAGGTGGCAGTCACACAACTGTTACGCATTTATCAGAACTCAGTACCTTAAAAGGATGAATTTCACTGCCAATTATGCCTCAGTAAAAAAAAAAGAAAGCAAAAGACAGAACAATAGGAAACAGCTATCAGAAATGTTGCCATTATTGGAGCTGACATACAATGATTCTTATAGAATTAGGAATCCCCAGGATCGTTTGCTAATACTTCAGATTCCTACCTCTGCCTCCATTCCTGAGACAGTGGGTGGAAGCTGGGAATCTGCAGCATTAACATACATTCTAGATTACTTTGATGCAGGTGGTCCAAAGACTACATTTTGAGGTTGTTACACAGCATTATTGTGGCAAAAGCTGATACAAATACCCTTCCATCATTTCTTCATCTGAACAAGCCTTGTTGCTCTCCAAAGCTCAGCAACTCCAGCTGTTCTGCATATGACTCAGTATGTTACAAAGGCAGAACAGCTATAAATAGTGGGAACCAGAGCTTTCTCGCTGGGGGTTGGGCACAATAAACATGATCAAATACCAGATGCTATATAAGGTCTTTTCCAAACTCTGATTCTCAGAGAGCTACGAATTTCAGATAATCACCTATTAGGGTCCTTCAACAGTTTGACCAAGCTGGAAAGACAAGAAAGAATGAAATTCACAAGCAAACATGGAATATGACCACAAAGAACATCTGCACCATCAACTTGTCTAAGGCAACCTTCAAATGGAAAAAAAATAATTCCCCATCTCCTAACATTCACTTATACCATTCATAACCTAAAGTGGAACATTTATTTTTAGAGAAATACTATGTGAATTCCCTGTATAAACTGACAGGAGTAGAGCTAGTCTAATAAAGTGGGGAGGGGAAGTACAAGGGCGATTGTGTGGTAGAAGATTCGGAGCATCACTGAAAAGCCATATACTCTGTAAAGCCCATCCTCACACACCATGTCCCGAAAGTCACCACGCAGAGCTCTGTGTGTGCATGTGTTTGTGTTTTACAAAGAGACATTACGAATAAGGAAGCCAATTTATAAAATGTGCTTCATTTTTTTGTGTTACAAGCACCCTGTCTCACTGAACTACCTTCTTCACATTAGATATTATCCTCACATTAGATAATATCCTCAAAAAATAAGGTTGCAGGAATAAATGGACAGCCTTCCATTAGGACATACAAGAAATCTAGCTAATTTCCACCAAAAGATTTTTACCAAATTGGGTAAACTTGGCTGAATAAGCTTAACACTTATTAGTTATTCTATATGTTTGTCTGGTTTCTTCAATAATATATCCCAGACATCTAGGAAAGTCATTGACTCATAGTAGGTACTCAAATAGTTTTGAATGACTATCTAAACATAAAGCAGCATATAAACATCGATATAAAACATATCCCAGTATATTCAAAATATGATGACACATACTGGTAAGAATTGAACGACAGTGATTAAATCTCCCAAAGAATAACTGCAATTTTTAAAAATCATTAAGTTAATGAATCTCTAGTCACAGGTATCAGAGATTTTTGTAGAGAGGACTTTGTATCTCCCACTAGTGGCCATGCTGTCACTCCAACTGTGCATCTTTATTAGTGTTTGGTACATATATTCTTAGCTACGTCTCTTCTGAATTAAACAAAATCTCGAAAAACAAATCAAGGGAAAAAATATACCTGGGCTCATTCTATGCCATAAATCAGGTCTTAAAAGCTTTTTCTAAAAAAGAAAGGTAAGTGGTTCTCATCTCAAACACAAAAATAAAGGTTGTGCTACCAGAATTTGATCCAGAAGCAAAACTTCACTTTTATATTAAAGGCTTCAATTACGGACTTAAAGTTCTAAGTTCAAGTTACAATTTTAAACATGTAATAAGCAAAAAACCTTTTAAGAAAGACTTATATGTAACCATCAAAGAACTGCCACATATTACAGGAAAGTACCACCCCTGAATGGTTGTTTTTCTTTGAAAAACAACAAGCAGGGGGGTTATCCTCAGCTTATTTCCCTAGCACCCCTCCAAGTGGCTAAAAGCTTTAATAATGCAATGCCTTCTCATCTTTGTTAGCTAGTGAAACAAGGTTTGAGTTTCACATTCAATTGGTAGCTGCTGTGGAATGCACTAAATAAGGAATGTTTTATCCAGAGCAGAACAAACCTAATCTTCAGGTGTGGATTGATAGAGCAAGAGGAACATTCACAGAACTCAAAAGAGAATCCACAGCTACCAAATTCTTGCTCCCCCACCTGGGTGTTGCATTACCTGCTACATTTCTTCCAGGTTCATTTCCCCCTGTAGTCAAAAACACTTACAATGTATTCCTGCAAATGCAAAGAAGCCAGGTTGGAATACTTGGTTTCTTTGTGTATAATTTAGATACAAAAGGGCAAGATCTGAAAAACCCTTTTTTTTGGGGGGGGGGGGGGATATAATCACATTAACAATCATAAAGATTAATGAGTAGCTACAGTCACTAGTTCATGAAGTCAATCAAATATTCAGTCTGGAGAGTTACATCATTCAAAATGCTGTACTTGACAGTAATTTTAATCATCCATTCTACCATTTACTGATCATTTACTATGCTCCAGGCAGGATGCCAAAGATACTTTTAACGGGAATGTGACTACATCTATCGGTGCATATATATTAGCAATCTGATTTTGTATATGCAGTCTTTCACAAATGTGTGCAGTTCTAGGGAAATTTTGTAAATTTTCCCATGTATTTCAATTATTACTTTGCTTCTTCTAAGAAACGCTATGTAAATGATACCCATTTGTGTGTGGGTACAAGTGTGCGCATGTGTTTGTGTTTTACAAAGAGACATTACGAATAAGGAAGCCAATTTATAAAATGTGCTCCATTTTTTTGTGTTACAAGCACCCTGTCTCATTGAACTACCTTCTTCAACTAAGTTAATAACCCATTCTTTGTTTAAAGAAAAGCATTCCAGCAATGAAAGGCAGGGTAACATTTAGATACAGAGCTCTCTCTCAGAGAGCTCACCCACCACCTCCAACAACAAAGATGCCTTCGGATATATCTTGCTGGTTCAAGCTCCAAAACCATAAAAGAGAATATCTTCCAAAAGAGAGTATTTAGCTTATTTTTGGACCAAAAAGAAAATGGATGGGGTGAGGGGTGGGGTTAGAAAAGGTGTGTCAATCTAAAAGAATAATGGCCAATTTCCTAAACAAGTTGTTTCAAGAAATTACTTATTTTACAGTCATGGACCTAGCTTCAATTTGGCTTACAAAATATTTTATACTGAAAGGAAATATAGGATACAAATATGTTTGAACATGCTTCCATTAGAATTTAACATGGAGATAAAATTATAAATAACAGGGAGAGGGAGTTGCAATCAACTCAGAAACCATCTGCTCACTAGTTATAAATAAATAGTTATTTATAGTTGTAGGCACATTTTATCCAATAGTGTCAATGAAATATTACTTATATTCTCTACCACTAAATCTATTCTTTAAAGATTGCATACTAGTCCACTACTCTAATCAAGATATTGCCCCAAAAAACAAATAAACAAAAAATAAATAAATAAATAAATAAATAAATAAATAAATAAATAAATAAAGATATAGATATTGCCCTTATGCTGAAACCAAGCAGGTTATTTCTTTTGAACGAGTTTTCTCTGCCTTTTAAAACCCAGGCTAAAACCCAGTGAGAAAACCAACATACTTGGTCTGAGATGCCATCATATTTCTGAGTAGTTTTTCGTATGCCCCAATTCTCAAGTTAAATTTGGGGAAGGCCAACATATTAGGAATAAAAACTAAGAATTAAGTCCTTCCCTCTGGGTAGTTCCTTTCTTCTGTTCTTGGCCCTCTGCTTTGAGCTTGCCAAAGAATCACTCTGACCTCTGCTGCCCAGGATGGGAATTTTCTCCACAAATGTTTTTACTTCCATTACATTTTTCTGTGATGTTCACAGCTTCCATAGGATTGTTTCTCAAAGGAAAGCAGTGATTTCTTTAATGACCCACAAATGCAAGGCATCTGCAATTTATACTTTCATTCAAACAGGCAAAGAGGGAAAGGGTAAGACCTCATTAGTCTGTCCCTCTTTGCCAGCAACACAGTAGCTCTCCTGGAAGCTCCACCATACAGCCCTCCATGCCACACAGCCATCCACAGCACAATGAGACCCAACAAGGCACATCTTTTCATCACTGGATCTATTTTACTCCTTAGCTAAACACCTAAAAAGAGTGAGGTCCAAAATGTCTTTACCCAAATGGAGCCAACCATAGATATATTTTTAACAAGTTTCTACTATCATTGAAGGTTGGTGGAGGATTGGTTTTCATTTTAATCTTTGATGAAATATTTTCATTCTTATTTGATATGAGAAACACAACGACACCTAAGAGCTTCATTAAGGCTAGAAGGACCAAGAAGAATTTGTGATGAATTGGGTGAGAACAGGACACTGGAAAGTGACAGAAAATGAAAGAAGCAATAGGAATGAGCCACAATGGTATTTTACAACTGTCTTTTAACTTAAGGACATCAGGCTGAGTACAGACAGCTACAAAAATCTCAATTTCCCTACTTCAGGCTGCCTTTCTAATTCCATATTAGTTCAACCAAGTGTTTCCCCATCTAATCACACTTCTCCCCTATGAAGAAATGAGGCCCAAAAAGGGAAGGGGTGGGGTGAGGGTGTATATCCCATACTTCCTTACTTCACTTGGTCTTAAGGTCTTAAGGCCTTTCCCTGTTTGAAGGACCCCTAAAGGGTAAACTTTAGGAAGTCAAGCCTATGTAATGTAGAGCAGCCTTCGCTCTCTCCAGGGACCTGAGAATATCCAGGCATAGTTGTAAGAGAAACCCTGCACCAGAGACGTTTTCTACACTGTTGGCACAGAAGACTGTTTCCACCAGATCATGGCCCTATACCACATCCCCGAAACCTCTGCCAGCGAGCCACATTAAGTCTTTACTATAAGTAGAGTATAATAAAAAGCGCTATAGGGAAAGAACATTCAAAATACAGAAAAAATAAGTCCTTGTTGTCATGGAGCTCATAACCTCTTTGGGATCCAAAGCTGTGAATGCATGCATGCCAGCCCACACAAGCAGTCCCTCGTTTCTTACAACAGAGCAGCTTTCACAAACTAAAAGGCTCAGTACATAAGCACAAAAAGGCTAGTATGGCAAGCAGCCTATGACAGATGAGGCCAGGCAGGGCAATGCTATGCTTCTCTTAATCTTATTCCCTTCTATCGAGCAATCTCTCCTCACCTTATCATCCAGACTTCCTGAAAGAGAATTCTACACTCCCTATCACTACCTCTGCATCTCTAATTTACTTGCCATGAACTCCAAGTTGTTTTCTACCTTCACTCTGAAATTGTTCTAATGAAGCCACTAGTGGCTCTCATTCATTTTTCTGAACTTTGATACTGTTCAACATTTAACTATTTGTGGGTCATAGACCTTTTTGGAAAGCTGATGAATGCTACAAAACCTCTCCCCAGAAAATATACACATGTACACTGTTCAGAGAATCCAGAAACCTCCTGAAACTGGATCATAAGCCAACTGGGTCAACAGATCCCAGATTAAGAACTGCTGACCACTTGCTTAGTTTCTATAACAAGTTTTCTTTACAAATTACTCCACTTACATTTTTAATCTCCTTCCTGGGCTCCTCTTCCTATGCCTACCTCTTAATCATCGTTATGAATTCAGGGTTATGACTTCAGGCCAAACCTCTCGTCCAAAACACACATCCTTGCTCATCCATTCTCATGACCTCAGTCAGCACCAGCATGCTTAGAAGTTCTAAATCTCTATCCGCAGCCCATACTATACCTCTAAGATTCACACTCCGTAACCACCACTTAGTGATTCACTCCACTTTAGCTAACACCATACTTAACATGGCCAAAATTAAATTCAGTAAATTAAGTTGTCTTTCTATAATCTCTCTCTCAGGGCACCTGGGTGGCACAATTGGTTAAGCATCTGACTCTAGGTTTCAGCTCAGGTCGAGACCCCATGGTTGTGAGATGGAACCCCGTGTCAGGCTTAGTGATCAGTGTGGAGTCTGCTTGAGACTCTCTCCTTCTGTCCCTCCCTCTCATGGGTTCTCTGTCTCTGTCTCTCTCAAATAACTATTTAAATATATCTGCTTGAGACTCTCCCTCTGCTCTTCCCACTCATGCACACACTCTCTCTTGCTCTCTAAAAGAAATATGTATTTAAGATCTTATATATGTGTGTATATATATATAATTTACATATATGTATTTTATATATATATATAATATATATATTTTTTATATATATAATCTCTCTCTCTTTCTCTCTTCTCAGTTAATATCAACACAATATGATTCCACTTCTGGGATGGCCAAGTTGCTCCTATCAGACCAACTCTTCCACAGGTAAGAACTATACATTCAGGATTAAATTTAAGAAAAAAAAAAAAAACAGTATTCAGAGGGCACTGGGGAGCAGATGAAAGCAGGCTACCTGGAAGGAAGTTGATATGTGGAAGAAGGAACTGCATTAGATGAGTTTTCGTATTTTAGGGCTGATAGACTGATGAACAACCCCGGTCTGTACCAGGCGCATGCCAAAAGTGCTAGTCTCACTGGGCTACAAAACTAGAGAACAGGTCCAGGGCAGCCTCAGGAACTGGAAAATGAAAGGGGAATGCTAGTCAAGAAAAGGCTGGAGAGAGGAAATAATCACAACTCCTCCCAAACCTCTACATGGCCCTTGAACCACAGATGTGCAGGCAGATGCCAAGCACCATAGCTAAGGCAAGAACAGCTCAAGTGAGATTTCAGCTGCCATCACTGCAGGAAAAATCGAATTTGCAGCTAAATTAAGTGCCTGGTTTAACAATAAATAAATAAATAAATAAATAAATAAAAGTAAAGAAATTTTTAAAAAACAAAAAACATATTTTGGCAAAATGTAACAGAATTAAGAGTTCCCACAACTTATTTATAATGTCCAGGATATGCTCCAAATTACTTGACATAAAAGAACCATGAAACGGTCTTATTCACAAGGGAAAAGACAATCAAGGGAGACTCCAAGATGTTCCAGATGTTCTAATTAGCAAGCATTTTGAAGCAGCTCTCATTCCAACACTCAAGTATAGAAAGCAAAAATGCTCATAATACTGAAAGAAAATCTCAGCAGAGAAATATAAACTATGACACTGAATAACAATTACAATAAATGAGCCAAATGAAAATTCAAGAACTTAAAAATAAAGCATCTGAAATAAAAATTTCACAGGGTGGGATTAACAGCAGAATGGAAATAACAAAGAAAAGTCCATGAACTGTTAAGATATTGAAGACACATTAAAAATAGATCAACATAAATTATTTGATCTGAAGAACAGAAAGATGAAAGGCTACACAGTGAATTTTAGGCACCTGTGGAACAACGTTAAAATGTCTAACATAATTGGATAACAATTGCAACTGATGTTCTAGGAAAAAGGAGAGAGAGAGAACAGAGCAGAAAAAAACATTTGGTCAAATATTGGCCAAAATTCCTCAAAAATTGGGAAAGGTGTTTAGTGATTGTTGAGGAATGTCATCAAAAAGGCATGCCTGCCAAGTGCCCTATAAGCTGGACCTGAGCACTAGGAGGCTCTAAACCCCTCCCCATCCTAGGAATGTGGCTTTTGCTGGTCTTTCCTTCTCCCAGACACTGCTCCAAGGACACAGTCTTGAGATTGTGATGTGGTGTTGAGATCACCTGCACAGTATACATGACTGAACCCAGTTAAGGCCTCTTTATAAAATTTTAAAATTTTGATAGGGATCTATGCATCTTGCTGCTGCCCAATATAAGACTCCTATGTGAGCCCCTTTGCTTACTAAAACTACCACCTACCAACCTGGAGTGGCATGTCGCTTTCTTTGGTCTGTCCCTGCCCTCTGAGTACAGAGGCCAATATCAAATTACACCAGGGAAGCTTCCAGAAGGGTTACAAATCAAGAGTGATTCAAGCGATAAGCAAATCCTACTAAGCAGGATATGTACAAAGATCATGACGCATAGGCACATCAGAGTCAAACTGCTAAAAAATAAATAGAACCAGAAAATCTTGAAAGCAGAGAAAAATGACACATTGCACGGAGGAGTACACTGATTTGAATTACAAGTTCCTTCTCATCAGGGGCAATGAAAGCCACAAAACAATGTAACAGTCACTCATTCATTTATCTTTGCAGGGTGGGAGGGGTGGGCAGACACATACACATTACCTTTAAAATGCTGAAAGAAAATAACCTGTCCACTCATCTTATAATACCACTGGCTGCCAGCATCCCACATCAAAAACCTGGGAGTGAGCTGGACATCTTCCTCACATTCAACCCCTCCCAGGACTACTGATTCTACCTCCTTTAGTTCTATTTGCACCACCACATCTATCTCAACAAAAAGGAACTTGAGTCCTCACACCCCTCCTGAATTACAAAAATAGCTGTTTAACTAGTCTCTCTGGCCCCTATACACTTCACGTTTTACCACACAAGCCATGTTAAAAATACTGATTATGTCATTCAATGACTCCCTACCACATTCAAGATAAAATCCAAACTCTTTAGAACAGCATTCTCAGAGTTTTGGGTCTCAGGATCCCTTTATACTTTAATTACTGAAGGCCCCAAAAAGCTTTTGTTTATGTGGGCTTATTTATCAGTATTTACTGTTTTAGAAATTTAAAGCGAGGGGCACGTGGCTGGCTCAGTCAGGGAAGCATGAGACTCTAGATCATGGGGTTGTGAGTTCAAGCCACATGTTGGGTGTAGAGATTGCTTAAAAATAAAATCTTTTGGATATCCCTAGGTGGCTCAGCAGTTTAGTGCCTGCCTTCAGCCCAGGGCATGATTCTGGAGTCCCAGAATCGAGTCCCACATCAGGCTCCCTGCATGGAGCCTGCTTCTCTCTCTGCCTGTGTCTCTACCTCTCTCTCTCTCTCTCTCTCTCTCTCTCTCTCTCTCTCGCTCTGTGTGTCTCTCATGAATAAATAAATCTGTAAAAAATAAATATTTTTTAAAAATCTTTTTAAAAAAAAGAAATTTAAAGTGAGAAATTTTTCAAATAAAGAACCCATAAGTGCATATTCCATTAAACATGAAAGCAATAATGTCATCACACATCACATAGCCTCTAGAAAATTCTCCACATACTCTTGAAAGAATTAGGAGGAAAAGGCAAATAAATTCTTAGCATTGTTTTAAAAATAGTTTTGAACTTACAGACCCCCCCAAAACAGGGTCTCAGAGACCTACAAAGGTCTCAGAGCCCACATCTGCTTTACATGATTCCCTCTGGTGCTCCTATAAGCTTCAGCAACAACAAACTTCAGGGAATTCTCTGAGCATACCACTCTGTGCTCTGAACCTCTCCTTAGAAGCAAAGCCTTTCAGTTCCAGATTTCCCAGCTAATATCTACTCACCCCCAAGACTCTGAGTATTATTTCTTTAGAAAGCATTTCCTAATCTTTCTGGAACAGTCTGATTTTGATGTTCCTTCTCTCCTTTCCCATAGCTTCCTCTGCCTCTCTGCATCATGACATTAATCAGACAACCAAACCAAGAAATACAATGTGGGTTACTCATCTCTGTATCCCCAGAAAAAGGCCTAGAATATTGTTCATGTATTAAACACACACACATAATCCTTAGTGGATATTGATCTAATGAAGAAATAAAGTCAGTCATTCCCCCAAATTGTAAATACAGAAGTTCACAACTCAGTCTGTTAGGCTTCAAGCAAGCTATTCCATTTATTTCTCTATATCAAATCAGGAGGGTCTTCTTAATAATAGAATTTCAGTTCCTTAATAATGAGCATTTGGACTTCCTGGGGTTCCCATAAAGTAAAGAAAAGGGGTTTGGGAATGAATGTGTTGAGTGACAGGAATTATTTCTGATAGTGAAGAAACAGCCACCAAAATGCCTACTAACCATGTTGGGTCACCAGGAAGATTCTAGGATATGTGAGGAGCTAAGATGGCCTAATTCCCACAGAGAAATGAAAGACTGCTCTGATTAGCTGCTTTTCACAAGACTAATAAAATAAATAATGAAAAATATTGAAGAGGGAAGAAAACTCAAGAAATCTGCATTAGCCTGATAAATGCCACATGCTCTATTGTTAAGCTACAGAAAGGTACAGTCCCCAGTATGGTAAGTAAAGTATTCTATATATGATTCCTCTCTTAACAACTTCAAACTATTCAGTGAATGAATAGGAAGAGGGGAGAATAAAACAAGTGTGCTTCCTTCCCATCACTATGGGAATGTTGGAATGGCCACAGAGACACAATAAGGTCGAGGGAAACATCAACAACTTTACACCATCTTAGGTCATCAAGAATATCAAATGCCTCATTCTAGAATTAACAGCAGAAATGAGAACACTTTAGGAAGGTTTCCACTTTTTGAAGTTTCTAAATCCTGACATATAAAAGAATTAAGGCATTGGAGAAATCTCATTTTGTAAAATAAAAATTATACATGATCCATAGTAATACCAAACTTCCAAATATAAACTAGTTTATTATCAATGTTTAAGATGTGTTTCATTGCAAATTGTAAGCACGCTTTATATCAATAACAAAAAAATTACCAACTTAAGAAAAATATTTTAAGTTTTGCTCCAAATTAAGACAGAAACACATTAGAGTATTCTTACAACAAACAATATTGGGGAAAAAATCCTAATACTTAATGATTTTTTAATCTAAATATCTTCTAACACTTTTCATTACCTAGAAAATAGAATCTTAAATCAAAATTATATATTTAGTTGAGAAGCGATCAACACTTGCAGAAATCCCTATCATACTGACTTCTGGTTTCTAGCCTCCAATACTGAATAGCTATAGAACATATAAAATATAGGCCAAGTAAATACAAATTGCTTCTGAATTAGAACAATATCAAGTTATTTAATACATTCAGAATAAAAATCTATTTAATAGGGATCCCTGGGTGGCGCAGCGGTTTGGCGCCTGCCTTTGGCCCAGGGCGCGATCCTGGAGACCCGGGATCGAATCCCACGTCAGGCTCCCGATGCATGGAGCCTGCTTCTCCCTCTGCCTATGTCTCTGCCTCTCTCTCTCTCTCTCTCTCTCTGTATGACTACATAAATAAATAATAAAAAATAATTTTAAAAAAAACTCTATTTAATAAATATATAAAGTAAATAAAACTAATTTACAAAATAACAGTGCAAAAGTGAATCTGATCATATAAAATTTACAAATATCTAAATGACTACTTGGAAAATATCCAAAATATATTAGGAAAAGAAACTATCAGAATAGATTTGTTTCTGAACTTTAACTAGTTCTAAAATTTACATTAAAAAATTTGAGGGGCACCTGGGTGGCTCAGTTAAGTGTCCAATTCTTGATTGGAGCACAGGTAAAGACCTCAGAGTTATAAGACTGAGCCCCCATATGGGGCTCCCTGCTAAGTGTGAGGTCCACTTTAGATTCTCTCTCTCTCTTCTCCCTCTGTCCCTCTCTCTCAAATAAAATCTTTTAAAATTTTTTTGAAAATTTTCTGAAATCTTAAGTTTCTAAAGAAATTACTAAATAATAGTATATTCTAGCCAAGAATAAGAGCACAAAAACAAATTTAAAACTATTAAGCATTCGTTATAATTCAGAATAGCCCTATTTCCTCAAAAACAAACAATATTTATTTAAAAAATATAGCCCTGCTATTTCCTCAAAAACAAATATTTATTTAAAAAATAAAAAACTATTATTTGCAAATAATATTTGCAAAGTTGGCTACAGAAAAATTATCTTACACTAATTTTGTACTATGAACACAGAATGTATAAATGATACAGATTATGAGGTCAATAAGTAAATGTTGAACTATATATTATGGTGGACTTGAAGGACTAGAAAACATTTCTTTGTTATTCTATAGTAAGCAAGAAGCTCAACGTGAGAAGAGGTCACATTCCTAGGTTCTCTTAGCCAACCTAAATGGTAAAGTTAAAATCAATGCAACCTTTTAAATTAAAAAACATTTAAGAATTCATTGACAAGCTTTTTACATTCATCTTTCTCTATCCCCAAATCCCATTTACCAAATATAAAAATCAACAACAACAAAAAAAAATCTGAAGCACACTGGTCAAAGCAAATATCACAGAAAAGAAAATCAGATGAAGAATCTTGGTACAAGAAAGAGTATCATGGGAATTTCTGGAAAGAAACTAGCTAAAAAAAAAGTCTAGGAAAGAGTCAACCCTAAAAAGCATATATTTTCAAAGTAGACAAACTTATTTTACTTTAGCACTATGTCTAGTTTGGAGTACCTATTTTACACAGCAATGAAGTCAATAAGAATTAAAAGTCATAAATAACTTTTAAATTTTCATAGTCACCAAACATAAATGAGACATGTATGTTCCTTTTCTAGTCAGAAATATTTTTCAGCTATAAACTTATACCACAATTTTTTCCCAAAAATTTATGAGCAGAAACATATAATATATCTATTGTTGCCTTATGAAGATATTCAGAAAGATCCTTCAAGGACCAGAAGTTATCTAAATTAAAATCAACTTTGTTATTGGATTCTAAACGTACCATGCTTAGTTAAAAAAAAAATCATTTGGCATATATTAACTTCTAGATGTGAATACACAGGAACAAAGATACTCACTTTTCCTTAGTCATTATGTTGCCGGATTAGTTTATATAAAAAACTTCACGTGAATTTTTCTAATTTTATGACAAGTGATACAGACATGTTTCATATCTTAAAAATTTGACATAAACACTAGAAATGGCCTCCAAACTAAAATATACCACTATTGGGATCCCTGGGTGGCGCAGCGGTTTGGCGCCTGCCTTTGGCCCAGGGCGCGATACTGGAGATCCGGGATCGAATCCCACATCGGGCTCCCGGTGCATGAAGCCTGCTTCTCCCTCTGCCTGTGTCTCTGCCTCTCTCTCTCTCTCTCTCTGTGACTATCATAAATAAATAAAAATTAAAAAAAAAAAAAACACTTTAAAATATACCACTATTCATCATTAGTACTGATGCTTCCACAAGATTTTGAAATGTGAAAGGTTTTTACGTAAACATTTGGAAATCCCATTTTTGTTTCTTAAAGACAAAACAAGCAGTAATTAAATCTGTAATACTGTAAATTTTGACACTTGTTTTTTCATTCCATCTCAGAAAGACTTCTTGTTGCTGCTACAGTTAGCTGTTGCTGTTTTTACCTTTCAACAGTATGTGGTATCTTTATCTTGCTTCCCTCAGCATAACATTCTGTAAATTATCAGCGTAGACAATTACAGGTAAATTTAAACCCATTTTATCTTACAATTAGCATTTGACTGTTTTCAAAACATATTAAAGCTCCAAAATTTAAAGCCAAAACCATACTCTAAGTTATATTAAAGAAGTATGTCATATAAAAAGCAATCAAAAATATGCTGGAACTCTTTACAAATCTGAATTGAAAATATAGATATTTCCCCAAAAAATAATAAAATATATAAGAAAAATAAAATACAGATATCTCTGAGAAATTCTTCCCTAGCTAAGTCTTATATTCAGCAATGAGAACATTTCATTTGCTAGGATCGAGTAATCCATACACACAGTCATAAAGGATATCTCAAAAGCTCCTTAGTAGTCATCACTATTCCTGTCTCTTCCATAATGCAGGTCATCTGTCTCAGTTACTATCAGCATCAACAGCAAATGGAAGATTTGGCACACCTGTCACCTTAACGGTACTGTTTAGCTAGAGGATGCTACAAGTACTCCTTTAAACTCTCAGCAGTAATCAAAATAAGAAAACTTCCAGAAAGGGAAAAAAGGGGAGGGTTGGAGATAATTAAAGGAATTAATAAAGTTCCCCTCCTTTACCAACAGGGTCGAGATGCACTTTTATTCCTGAAAACCAGCTGGTTTCCTCACAAAGATAATCTTTCTACTTCGCACATACCAGAAAATCAGTAAATACGGAGTTGAAATTGACGATTAAAAAAAAACTTTACTTCTTCTTTTAATTAAGAACTAGAATAACAAGATAGGAAAATATACTCAATCCATAAATGACATGAGGATTAAAATCAGAGTACCTCAGCTCCACCACCTGGGAGTTGTACAGAAGTCCCCTAAGTGGACTTCAGTTTGCTTATCTGTAAAATGGGAACTTCATCTACTATTCATAGTGGAGAGGGGTCTGGACAGATTATATGAGAACACACAGGACAGTATAAGCCTAAAGGCATAAACATGTAAGAGACATGAACTTGGGACACTTAAATCAACATCTTTGCTTGCCCAGTCCTCTTCCAAGGGTTAATCATTACCTCCTCCTGGCCTTCACAGGGTAATTGTGAAAATGTTCTAATACTTCAAGAATGTAAAGGTAAATAAGCAAGAAAACAGCTGAAAATTATATAGTGCTTGTTAAATGATCAGTTTCTAAAAATTTCATGAGTACCACACAAAAGAACTTTTGGAACATTAAGAAATATAGCTTAACACATGACTAAGGGGAGTCAAGGTCAGGCATGAGTAGCCATTCAGTTAAACTGTGTCACTTTTACAAACTGGTGGTTAGCAGAGGGGAGGGTGTGGGTGATGCTGGGAGAAATGGGTGAAGGGGAATGGTAGATACAGGCTTCCAGCTATGAAATGAATCAGTCAAGGAATATAGGCAATGGTACTGTATGATGTTACACAAAGCAGAACATAAAGACTTGTCAAATCACTATGTTGGGACACCCAAAACAAATGTAATTTAAAAACTAAAAAGAACAAACAAAACCTGTTACTTTTTACTTAACATTAAAATGGCAAGTAGAAAAGATTTTTAAAAACAAAGAAATTTAAAATGGCAAAACAAGAATCTGAAGTTATATTATTTCATATAAAAACATTTATAATTTACAATTTCTAGTGGCAGAAAGGCATACTCATTTAAAGAAAAAATAAGACTGTTCACCTATAAAATTAACCCTACGTTATTAAAACAATGTTGTCAGGTGGGACTTGAGAATCTTCAAAAAACCACAGGATTTTATGGGATGTAAATTAAACCTCAATAAAGTTGTTAAAATATAAAATAAAAATAAAGCATAGAAAGAGACAGGAATAGGGGCACCTGGATGGCTCAGCCGGTTGTGTCCCACTCCTGGTTTTGTCTCAGGTCATGATCTCAGGATCCTGAGATTCATGCCCACATCTGGCTCTGAACTCAGCAGGGAGTCTGCTTGAGATTCTTTCCTCCTCCTTCTTCTTCCGCTCCTCCCCCAAGCGCATGTGCTTGCAGGCTCACTTGTGCGCACGAATGCACCCTCTTCTTTCATTCTCTCTCTCAAATAAATAAATTAAATCTTTTAACAAAGAAAAAGAAAGAAAGAGACAGAAATCATGGGCAGATGCATTCGGAATGTGACAGTCCTGACACAGGAACTGTTTCTGTGACTCCTGGATTGGCCAGCAGAGGAAGAGGTAGCAGTGGTTGGAAGGTGGGTCTGGTTGCTAGGCACCCTTTGGGCACTCCCTTGATGTCTGTGATGCTTTTCTGGAGCCTCACCCTTTTTCCCTGCTACTGTTGTCCACATCTTCTGCATTCCTCTATTGCTCCAGTTAAAACAGCTTTCTATGTGCCTCATCTCATCCTCTGAACACCATTAGAAGTTTTTACAACCATTTTACAATAAGAAAAATAAAATACAGAGAAGTTCAGTAACTTGCTCATGGTCACATTTGGTAGCTTACAAAGCACTTTCATATATATACAAACGTATTCTTGCCTGTCCAGTTTCAAGAAGCCACCTTTTCTAAAATTAGCATTTGACGATATTTACTTTAACATATTTCAACTTTTTTTTGGCACCTCCTATGTATCCACAGTACGATGAAAATGCAAGGATAAAAAAGACAGGGTCTCAGCCCTTTAAGTGTTCCCACATAAGGATGGGAAACAGCTAAGCAAAAATCGCTATTTTGCAAGAGATGGATATATACACTAGTGGTAAAAATAAAACCAAACAATACATAGAAGAATTGCTGCTGGAGAGAATAATCAAAATTTCTTAGAATAAGGGATTTAAAGCACACAACGAAAAGACTAAATGTGAAAATACAAATCTATAAAACTGGCCATGGTCTTGCATTAACTAACTCTCCTCCATACTTCTTAATGACATTCAAAATTCCACTGGCAAAGTACCTGCTATCAGCCCACCCTACACGCCTCCTGGAATTCCTGACAAGGGACAAAGCATCTCTTCTACAATTCAGGAAGAGGATTCAGAAATAAAATGTCAAAAACTCCATCAAATGGGTTTCTAAAGGCAGAAACCATGACAAACTAATGAAGCAATATTTAGGAATGATGCCACATTCTTCTCATGACAAAGCATATGACCTACTCTATAATCTCCTGAAGCCAGAATGCTCCTACCCTACTAGTGAACAGAGATCTGAAGAAACCAAACATAGTAAAAGAAAAGACACTGAGAGGAGAGAAGGGGCAAGATGCAGTGACTCTCGCAATACAGTGACTTAAGGCACCAAACCCATCAGCTAGCTATTTAAATAGTTGGAAAATAAGAGTAAAAGCCAAGAAACAAAAGATAAGATTGTTATTAAAGGGCAGAAACAACGAAGTGCCTATTTGCATACCAAAAGAAGCAGCAGACAAAACCAAAACTTGTTCTTGAAATGATCAATAACATACATATGCCCCTGGATAACATGAAAAGATTTTAAAAAGGAACACAGTGAGTAAAAGACAGACTGAAATGGGACAATAAACAAAGATCTAATAATGTCATTTTGTTTATTCTTTATTTCTTCCACCAAAATGTTAGTCCTATGAGACTAGGGTTTTTTTCTTTTTTAAAGATTTTATTTAGTGGGAACCCTGGGTGGTGCAGTGGTTTAGCGCCTGCCTTTGGCCCAGGGCATGATCCTGGAGACCTGGGATCGAATCCCACGTCGGGCTCCCGGTGCATGGAGCCTGCGTCTCCCTCTGCCTATGTCTCTGCCTCTCTCTCTCTCTCTCTCTCTCTCTCTCTCTCTCTCTGTGTGTGACTATCATAAATAAATAAAAATTTTTAAAAAAAGATTTTATTTATTTATTGATGAGAGACACAGAAAGAGAGAGGCACAGACATAGGCAGAGGGAAACGCAGGCTCCCCATGGGGAGCCCCATGTGGGACTTGATCCTAAGACGCCAAGATCATGACCTGAGCAGAAGGCAGGTGCTCAACTGCTGAGCGTCCCAGGTGCCCTGAGGCTAGGGACTTTTATCTACTTGTTTGTTGCTGTGTTCCTACCAATACACTGTCTAGAATACAGTAAGTGCTCAAGAACACCCAATAAGCATTTTTTTCAGTGAATACAAAGTTTTTTATAAGAATATTATAAACTGGGATGCCTGGGTGGCTCAGCAGTTGAGCATCTGCCTTCAGCTCAGGGCTTGATCCCAGGATCCTGGATCGAGTCCCATATCGGGCTCCCTGCATGGAGCCTGTCTCCCTCTACCTGTGTCTCTGCCTCTCTGTCTCTCATGAATAATAATAATAAAAAATCTTTAGATTCTAAATTTGTAGTTAATAGATTATAATAATATTTTTTTAAAAAAAGATTTTATTTATTTAATGATGAGAGACACAGAAAGAGGCAGAGACACAGGTAGAGGGAGATGCTCAACTGCTGAGCCACCTAGGCGTCCCCAAATTGAGAATCTAAAAGCAATTTAGGTAGATATTTGAAATCATATGAAATACCAAAATAAATGCAAGAAGAAATGGATTTTTAATCAGTCCTTCCCTGAAATAAGCCCATACTAAGTGTTTTTTACACATAACAGAATAAGAGAAGCAGCCACACAATTCATTTTTATGAGGCTAATAAAATCTTGATTCCAAATCTTAAGCCCAAAAAAGAAAAACATAGGGCTGATTCCTTAGGAACATATATGAGAAAAATCTTAGAAAAATATCTAGTAAAAAAGTTAACAGAGTATTTTGTTTAAATCATCATTACAAAGGATTTATTCCAAAAAACAAGGATAGCTTAATATTAGAATATCAATATATTTCACCACATAAATGAATTAGAAGGGGAAAAAAATAACTTTAAAAGATGCCAAAAATGTATGTGATGAAATTCCACATCTGATTATGATAAACACTCTCAAAGCCAGAAACAGAAGAAAGTGCTCAATTGATTTTCAGGGTGATATACCCCAAACTAGAGTATATAAGATAGTAGAAAAGAGGAATCTTTTATGCATTCCTATTAAGATAGCAACAAGTCAAAGACACCATATCATGCTGTGTGCTATGGATCCTGTTAAATGAAAAATAAAAAATAAAAATAAAAAAATAAAAGAAGAAGAAAGAAAGAAAGAAAAAAAGAAAGAAAGAAAGAAAGAAAGAAAGAAAGAAAGAAAGAAAGAAAGAAGGAAAGAAAGAAAGAAAGAAAAAATAAATATATGTTTGTGTGCAAGACTGGAGGGAAACATAAAGTTGTCATTATTTGGAGATGATCTGATTACAGAGAAAAATCAAGCAACCTTAAAAACTAATGAGGAAGCTGGGTTCCCAAGTCAAAGAAAAATGTCTCAGTCACATCTGTCAACACTAATTTAATGTCAACATTAAATTAGAAGACATCACTCAATCAATTATCACACAGACCAGCAACAAACTATGAAGTTCCTAGATTTATCCTGATAGGTAAGACCTGTAACCACAAATTTTCCAATACATAAAGGAATATGTTTAAAAACTTGAAAAATAAAGAAATAATCCCATTCACAGATGTATAAAACTGTTAAGATGCCAATTCACCCCCACGCTGATCTAAAAACTCAGGCAATTTTAAGTGAATCCTACCTGGATTACTTGAAGGACTCTGTAATTCCAAAGTTTGTATGAAAAAAATTCAAGTTAATAAATAAGCTAAATCAACTTTGACATATTGCAGAAAAAAGAGATTCACACTACCTAATATGTGATATAGCTCAAAGTCAACTAAAAATAAAATACATAGTGATATTGATGCAGCAACAGTCACACAATAGACAATTCATGTATATATGGACCTTGATACATGCTCAATTAAGCAGCAAAAACAGGACTAGATGATTCCATATAGGGTACTGGGAAAATGGAAGGAAAAAACCAGTGCTAGGGAAGGTTGACTACTACCTCATACCATCCTACTACCTAAAACATAAAATCCAATGAATTAAACACGAATGTAAAATTATAAAGGTATCAAAAGAATATATAGAAGAATGTCTTTATAGGCTAAGGAATCACAAAATATGCATAAAATAATCATGGATGAATGTGACATCAAAGACTTGCTTTTCAAGACAAGACATCACAGAACAGAAGTAATAGGTGAAATCCTTAGAGAAGATATTTAAAACCCAAACAAGTATGTGAAGAGATATTCAATCTTACTTTTAATTCTAGAAATGCATATTAAAACAACCTGAGAGTTTTTAAGGGTTACTGTGCCACCTCTTGAAGAGAATCTGATTCACGGTGTGAGTTAGTATTCTTCCTCTCTTCTACTCAGTAGGGATCTGAATAACAAAATCTGAGAGATCTCATTCTCTTTAAAGACTGCAGTCAAGGACTTTCAGAATTATGCCTCAGGTATTTCTTTACTGGATCATTAAATCAACTGCTGGTGTCTCCAAAACACAAACACATGCATTTATAAGATACCAGTTGACACCAGTGAGACTGGCAACAATTACTAAGTTGAATAATACCAGTGATGAGGAGTATACTAGTTTGCTAGGACTGCTACAACAAACTACCACAAAATGAGCAGTTTAGAAAACAGAAACTTATCATTTCATACTTCTAAAGTGTTAGAGCCAGAAATCAAGGTGTTGGCAGGCCCATGCTCCTCTGAAACCTGTAAGGGAAGGATTCTTTCTCGCCTCTTCCCAGTTTCTGGTGGTTGGCTGGCAATCTTTGGTGTTCTTTGTAGGCACATCATTCCAATCATCCATCTTCACATACAATCCTCCCTTTGTGCATGCCTGTCTTTGTGTTCAAACTTAACATTTTTCTAAGGACAACAATCATATTGGATTAGGACTCAACCTAATGACCTCATCTTAACTTGATTACCACTGTAAAGACCCAATTTCTAAACAAGGTCACATTCTGGAATATTAAGGGTTAAAACTTCAACAATATCCTGTTTGAGGGGGACAAACTCTGCCTGCAACACTGAGGACAGGAGGTTAAGAAGAGAAACGATTGTTTAGTGCTAGCAAGTGTGGAACTGTGGGAGCCTCATGAAAGGCAATCTGGCAAGGAGTTAATGGTGAAAACAAATGTGTGTATGTCTTATGGCACAGCAATCTCTCTCAAGTATATACCATTGAACAAGTTGACAAGTTTGAGGATGTTTATCACAACACCATTTGTGTACATGGTTAAATCTTCATTAAACAAATCTTGGTAAATAAGTACATAAAATGAGATCTAAAATATGTAAATTTATAAGACAATCATGCACAAGTACACAGAAAGCAGCATCTATTTTATAAGGACACAAAAGTTTACAAACCAAATGAATATATTGTTTGCCTATGAATGGTGACCTATGTAGAAAAAGGATTCGGGAGTAAAAAGGATTCTAGTGTACCATGATCACAAACCCTGAACTAAACTAAAAAGTGACATTAATTCAACTCTCTAGATCTGAAGTCTGAAATAGAAGGACAGGAAAATGTACTAAAAGAGAAAACTAAAAATGATCATGAAAAATTAAGACAAAGCTAAAGCTCACTAAAGCTTATTTTTAAATGATAATAGTCAAGATTACTTATAATAAAACCTTTAGCAATAATTTCCATCCTTAATGATGAGCTTCTGTGAACTAGATATCATTTTTACTTTTTTCTTATATCCAATTATACTTGCCTACCAATACTATTTGAGATAATCAGGACACAAGTCTCAATGGGTTTTTCTCAAGGGGAATAGGGAGTGATTAAAAACAATCACATCAAATCTCCCTATTTGGGATAATATGTATATCATCAATTCATGAGTTTCACCATTCTAATAATGTGTATTAACCTGCCCAGGAAAACTGCTGGGTGATCAATAATAACTGGGCTTATTCAAGACAATGCAGCTAAGGAGTCAAGGAGGATCCCAAACATGACACAATGTCACCTTTACTTTGACTCCTGGAGAATATTTATAGATAGTAAACTATTTTAAACTGTATCTTATCTTTCAGATTCAGTGTATTGCCTCATTTCATTAATCAATCCTTGAAGGTAGACTATACTCTCTTCATTATGTTCCCGCAGCAGCATCCAGAACATCATGCTGCTCAGTCAACTGTACGTGCCCCTCAGTTTGATAATGCTGCTACAGCTACACTGTCCAAACGTATAGTTCTCCACAGAAAAAGAAAAAAGCAAAACAATAGTCAAGTATAATCTTTCAAGTACTGAGTATGATTATATTTTTAAAAACTACACTGTGCCAAAAATATTGGGGGGAAAAGCCTAGACTCAAGAACAGGACTGCTCAACTTCTGCACTATTGGCACTGAGGCAGGATAAATCTCTAATAGATAGGCCAACCGGTGCGCTGTAGGCTGGTTCGCAGAATCCCGGATCTCTGCCCACTAGGAGTCAGTAGCACCCCCTACCACAGCTGTGGCAACCAAAACTGTCTCCAGACATTCCTAAACATCACCTGGGGACAAAATCACCCCTAGTTAAGAACCAATACTCCAGAAGAACAAGACTATCATTTTTGGTCCAAAATTTACACAGAACAATATATTAAAGAGTGGTATCGGGCTCATAGGTAGACTACTGACTCGAGAAGGGAAGAGAAAGGAGAATCCTGAAGTCTACTCTTTACAGGGCAGGTCCTCACACTGCTAATGTGCCCATCCTGAACCAAGCTTTTTCATAGCCATCCCAACTGCTATAACCTTTCTAAGAACCCATATTTTACATCCAAATAAAACTTTCTCTCCACAGGTTCTAACTATAAATGTTCTATAGTCTACTAACCATAGGCTAAACAGGCATCTCAGAAACCATAACTAGGACAATTCCTGCATATAGAAAATATGCCTACATTTATTCCAAAGACATAAGTCAAAATGCTACAGTCTAAGTTTTGAAATATAAAAACATCTTTATGCATTAAAAATGTTGATATTTTAAAAAATTAAATGTATTTCAAAGGTGAATGACCATTCTGAATTGCTGGATAAATGGTCAAAAACATAAATATTGATAATGCCTCTAGAGAAAGCCTAAAACATTTTTACATATCCCAGGAGGTAGTAGTATATTAAATACTGCCTTCCTTTCTCTCCCAACTTCAAGCCATATATCTCCCCTGGACTCACAGTTCCAGGTGAGATACTGGGGCCCCAGAGAGCAAACAAGAGAGCTGTTGCAGGAATGCCTTCCTTTAGCACAAGAGAACTGGAGGGCCCACAGTGGAAGAGCCCCAGGTGAGCCTGTGGCCACAGTGGCTTCTAGGGAGAAGAATGCACAGATAGACCTGGATCCCCAAGGGAAAAGAATCTCGGTGTCCATGGCCCCAGGATTAGAGCAAGTAGGGATGTGCCCTCTCTACACAAGGGTATAAGAACATAAATAAACCTAGGAGCAGAGAAGTTTCCTGTTGATGTCTCAAGATAGAACCAGAACCTGCCTGCAGCTCTGCTGTCTGCAAGGTGGACAGAAACCACTGAGCCTCCCCCGCATCAGGCAGCTCAAAAGCTGGACCTGAGCTACACCAAGGAGATAAGGAAAATAACCACATGCCTGCAGCAGCCAAAGAAAGAACAAACAAAATCTTCCCAACTTTCAATGAATTAGAATTGCTGGAGGACACAGGTGAACACCTGCGCAAAAACAAACACTTCAGGATACTGAGTCAATATTAAAAAATCCTTTTTGGGAGGCAACTGGATGGCTCAGTCATTGGGCATCTGCTCAGGGCATGACCCCAAGGTCCTGGGATTGAGTTTCGCATCAAGCATCCCAAAGGGAGCCTGCTTCTCCCTCTGCCTATGTCTTTGCCTATCTCTATGTCTCTCATGAATAAACAAGTAAAATATTTTTTAAAAGTCCTTTTGTAACTATATATATGGAAATATAAATATGTAATATTTTATATATGTGGGATATATATTATATATGGAATATATATTATACATGGAATGTATGTGTGTGTGTATATATATATATATATACACACATATATGCCATGAACTTAAAAAATTAGTAGATGAACTGAAGTATCAGTACTAACAAGTTTAGAGGTCTCAAAAAACAATGAACCACAGAGCAAAACTACAAAGGGACAAAAAACATGAAAAGATTTTGGGAAGAGTTGTTAGAAACCCAAATGCAAACAAAAGGAGTTACAAAAAGAGATGTGAGGTGATAAACAGAATTAAGATCACTATACATGAAGTGATCAGTGCAATTTCACCGAAGGTTGTATTTGAGTAACATATAAACACCTCACATTCCTAATGTCAGATTGTGAATTATCTGTTGAATAATGATGCCAGAATCAACGGGTCTAAATTCATGAAAATAACAGAAACTATTTATTGGGAACTGTCATCAGAATGTGGACTATACTGCCTGAAGCCACAAAATACCAGAGCCATTACAGACTGTATCCAGTTGTACTGATGGTTTTCCTGGTCTCACTCAGCATTTCTTTCCTCTAGAAGTTACACATCTAAGTCACTAAAGCTCATATCTCATTCAATAAGAACTTATAGTACATGCAAAGCACTGGATTCATTCAACATTATTTCTTTCAAGAAATTCCTACTGAGGGCAGCCCCGGTGGTTGAGCGGTTTAGTGCTGCCTTCAGCCCAGGGCATGATCCTGGAGACACGGGATGGAGTCCCACATCAGGCTCCCTGCATAGAGCCTGCTTCTCCCTCTGCCTGTGTCTGTGTCTCTGCCCCTACCCTCTCTCTCTTAGATAGATAGATGATAGATAGATTGATAGATAGATAGATAGATAGATAGATCTTAAAAAAAAAAAAAAAAAAAAGAAAAGAAATTCCTACTGAGCCACCATCAAAGCTTCAGGCACGATCCTGGGTGGTTGGCACCTCTTCTCAAGAAGCTTGTAGCATAATGTATAACATGAAGACTATAGTTAATGATAACTACAGCTAACATAATGTATTATGTATTTGACAGCTAAGAGAATGGATCTTAAAAGTTCTCATCACAACAAAAAGAAAACGCATGTAACTATGTGAGGTGATAGATGTTAACTAAACACTGTGGTCATGTCACAATATGTACACATGTTAAAACACTTATAAAGTTATATGTCAATTATATCTCAAAACTGGGAAAAAATTTTAGTTTTATTTGAACTAAAAAAAAAGTAAAAAAGAAGCTTGTAGCAAAGACAGACAACTAATTACAAGTGAAGTGCTGTTCTCATTTGGGAAACATTCACAGAAGGAGCATCATTGAAAGCAATTACGATGTTGAAGAAATGACATGAGGACAGAAACCAGGGTCTCAGTGTATAGCTTATTCTTCCTGGAGCAGGTTATTATGGTTATCTGATCTTCAATTTTCCTTTCTGTAGAATGTAGCTACAGAAGTGACTGGAAATAGATATTCAATATGTTATCTTCCTTTTTTTCTTTGAAAGACAAGTTTTTTAGAGGTTTAAGAAACTCTCGTTTATTGAATGTCTATTATATGCTAGTCACTATTCATTTTCCGCCCCTACTCTGTCCTCCAGGTAAATGAGAGTGTGTAGCAGCTTGGCTGTTACAACATAGGCCAGAAATCCTAATTCATCTCTGGCTTTAGTTTATGTGGATTTAAGATTTATATGAGCCCTCTCAATTCAAATTTACAATAAGGTAGGATGTTATTTATTTAAATAAGGTGGCATTCATTTTACTTGTGTGAAATCTGTCTCAGCAATAATTGTAATCTGTATTGAATTCATGTCTTTCTACTCTCTTATTCCGTGATGCACTTCAAATACACACACTCACACATACACAGGACTTCTGCCCGGTTAAACATAATGAACTGGTTACACATTTCTCTCCGTTGCTCCCACCGCACAGAAATTTGAGGTATTAACTCATAAGGACAAAAGGAATCTGAAAAGTAAAAGGAAACTTTGAACAAACTTTTAGAAGATAGGAGGTAGGTGGAGAAGTGGTAGCTGACTGAGCAGAATGGGGGAAATTTCAATTTCAGGATGTGTGAAGAGATACTGCAAAAAGCAAAGCAGTCAAGTTGCCCAGGAAAGACTCAGAATCTGGAAGCAACTAGTTTTTCAAGGAGGGAGCGGTGGTGTGGAGCACAGCTTGATGTACAGAAATTGGTAGACAATGATCACTAGAGGTTTATTTTTTTAATTTTATTTATTTATTCATAGAGACCCAGAGAGAGAGAGAGGAAGAGACACAGGTAGAGGGAGAAGCAGGCTCCATGCAGGGAGCCTGACGTGGGACTCGATCCCGGGTCTCCAGGATCACATCCCAGGCTGCAGGCGGTGCCAAACTGCTGCGCCACCAGGGCTGCCCTCATTAGAGGTTTAAAAGAAAATTCCAATTTAAAAAAAGACCAAAGCCAAAAGGGAAAAACAGAAAAGGAACTTTGAAGAGACAGAGACAATGCAGGGAGTAAGAGAAAAAAAAACCCTGTAACGTGGTACCTTCAGAAAGCAAGACATTTGATTGATCAGAACAAAGCAAAATGCCATATTAAAGCATGCATTAAGGAGGGCATGTGATGAGGACTAGATGTTTTACACAACTGATAAATTATTCAACACTACATCTGAAACTAAGTATATACTATACATTGGCTAATTGAATTTACATAAAAAAAAAAAAAGCAAACACATATAGCAGAGACTACACTTTCAACCCAACGTTGTCAACCTGTTCTTCCTTAGTAACAGAAATTCCTTATTGTTGAAGGCAGTGATGCATCCAGCTAAAAACATTTTCCAGACTCTCTTACAGATAATAGTGACCGATGAAAAGTAAGCAAAAATATTTAGCTGGGCTTCCAAGAAAGTCCTCCTTTCTGCTACTAGCAGAACTTTCTTATGAGTGGGTCTTCACCTTGATCCCTTATGGCCTGGATTAGCTTGCCATAAACAGAGATGCTTGACTCTTTTTAGTCCCAGATCATGCCAAATACTGAGTCACTGGTCACATCATAAACTTGAGCACCAAAATGATTTGCCCCAAAATGGATTTCCCCACAGAGTATTTCAGTTTTGCAAAGGGTTTTATTTTAAAGATTTTATTTATTTTTTCATAAGAGACACAGAAAGAGAGGCAGAGACACAGGCAGAGGCAGAAGAAGCAGGCTCCATGCAAGGCGCCCGATGTGGGACTCAATCCCAGGAATCTGGGATTAAGCCCTGAGCCAAAGGCAGACATTCAATTGTTGAGCCACCCAGGCGTCCCTGCAAAGGGTTTTAACATCATATTGGCCATTAAAAGCACAGAGAGGGTTGCTGTTAACTAAACTGAATAATGAAATCTGAATTTTAAATGTCTTGGTAATCATCAAGGAGCCAGAAACTCATCTGGAATTTATTAAGCCAAGTATATTCATTTCCTTACACAAAATGGATTACTGTAAATTGCAGTGTGGCTGTTAACCACATTACTTTTACCAGAACTAAGGCCAAATTTCAAAAAGTATCAGCTATTTGGCAAGTTATACCTTTTAGGACTTATATTTTCCAAGTCTAAAAATGTTCACAAATTGGCTTAAAAACAGGCATATATAAACTTTATCCTTTGAATAAAACACCTAAAAATGTATTTCCTTTCTTCATGGAAACTATAAAAGCTTCTCTTTCTAAAATAGCTCATTAAGCTCATTTTTAGTAAGACATCATAAAATGTCCTTCTTGGAAAGATCTTACAATTGCCTCTTCCAAATTGAATGGAAGCAGCAGAAAACTAAAAGACAACCTACAGAGAATGGGAGAAGATATTTGCAAATGACGTATCAGATAAACTCAACAGCAAAGAAACAATCCAATCATGAAAGGGGCAAAAGACATGAACAGAAATTTCACCAAAGAAGACATACACATGGCCAACAAGCACATGAGAAAATGCTCTGCATCACTGGCCATCAGGGAAATACAAATCAAACCATAATGAGATACCACCTCACACCAGTAAGAATGGTGAAAATCAACAAGACAGGAAACAGCAAATGTTGGAGAGGATGTGGAGAAAAGGGAACCCTCTTGTACTGTTAGTGGGAATGTGAACTGGTGCAGCCACTCTGGAAAACTGTGTGGGGGTTCCTCAAAGAGTTAAAAATAGAACTACCCTACGACCCAGCAATTGCACTGCTGGGGATTTACCCCAAAGATACAGATGCAGTGAAAGACCGAGATACCTGCACCCCGATGTTTCTAGCAGCAATGTCCACAATAGCCAAACTGTGGAAGGAGCCTCGGTGTCCATCAAAAGATGAATGGATAAAGAAGCTGTGGTCTCTGTATACAATGGAATATTACTCAGCCATCAGAAATAGCAAATACCCACCATTTGCTTCAACGTGGATGGAACTGAAGGGTATTATGCTGAGTGGAGTAAGTCAATCAGAGAGGGACAAACGTTATATGGTCTCATTCATTTGGGGAATAAAAAAAATAGTGAAAGGGAATAAAGGGGAAAGGAGAGAAAATGAATGAAAATATCAGTGAGGGTGACAGAACATGAGAGACTCCTAACTCTGGGAAACAAACAAGGAGTGGTGGAAGGGGAGGTGGGCAGGGGGTTGGGGTGACTGTGTGATGGGCAACGAGGGGGGCACTTGGCGGGATGAGCAATGGGTGTTATGCTATATGTTGGCAAACTGAACTGCAATAAAAAATAAAAAGAAAAAAGAAAAACTAAGAGGACTCAAAGACACACACACAGAAAATGTGAAAAGTAAAAGAAATAAAGAATAAAAAATAATTGAGGTAACAGAAATGTACAGAGACTTGAAGAAAACCATTTATATGAGAAGAAGAAACTTAATAGAATCTAGACACCCTACTCTCTAATCTGGAATTTCAAATAGTAGCTAAGTGGAAGGGAGCAATGAGTACAAGAACATATGGCAATGTTTTTAACAATGCAATAAATATGGGATTCTTCAACTTGAGAAGTCTCAGGCAAGTTGACTAGCCTTAGATTTATATAAATCCACTGAAAGAATTAATAGCAAAGAAGTGCTAAAATGCACATGGGGAGAGAGAAGACAATGACTGAAGTACCATAAAAAAACAGAATTCATTACTTTGATGGCATTTTTTCATTCCAAATTCAAGTTCTCATAAAGGACTTTTTAAATTTTATTTATTTATTTGAGAGAGACAGCACAAGTTGAGAGGAGAGAGAGAATCAGGCTCCCCTACTGAGCATGGAGCCTGACGCGGGGCTCAATCTCAGGACTCTGGGACCATATCCCGAGCCAAAGACAGATGCTCAACCAACTGAGCCACCCAGATGCCCCTTTCATAAAGGACTTTTAGCACAGCTTAATATAAAAATGACTCAATAAAAACCCATATTCACAAATCAGAGGTTAGAAGAAACCTACATATATTCTGCATTATTTTTTTCTAACCCTATCACCACCTTACAATCCTCATTTTATAGTTGTGGGAATTTACACTTAGAGAAGCTTTATGTTTTGTGCACATGGTCACACATCTCACCCCAGCACCTGCCAGCTAGGCCTATCTACTATTACCCCAAACCCTGCCACTGTCGCCACTACACTGCCCTAGAACATAGAAAAGAAACAAAGACACAGCATTCCAAAAATATACTTTCATGGTAACGATTTTGTATCCCTATTTAAGAGTTAGATGTGTTTTATTTCCTTTTTGATTACTGTGTTTTCCTATTAACATGACTTTAATTTTCTTAGAGTCACTAAATCAAAACTATTAAGATACTTTTTTCTGCACATTAAAAACAAAATATCTTCCTGAAATTATTGTAAGCTAGAAAACCCTGGGGACAGGAGAGACATTTTCCCCAATTTAGGAGAAAGGAAATTAAATTCAGAAGATTAAAGGAAGTTAAATTCAGAAGATTAAACCCTCAGATGATGTTTAATACCCTAAGAGTCCTTTACACGGCAGACCACAAGGATTCCTTTAGACCCTATGCCCTGGAGCATACTTCCCCTAAATATGAAGGGTCTGTACCTCTAATATAACCAATAATGTAAACTGGAGTCAGGAGATGGTCTTGCCAACACAAATAGCTTTTTTGACAGAATGTTGGTTTCTTGGTAGCTCTTCCTACCTCTTCTCTCATGCTAAGAGTAGGCTAAAGCTTTCAGAAGGATTTTCTGAAGCTTAATTTGACTCTCACACTAACACCCTCCAGCAATATCTTTAACAAGTGAGAGATTACTGTCCTGTCAGATTCACTGGCCTTGTTTCCACTTTCTTTTCCCATGATCATTTCTAATCCTGAACACTCTTGATACTCCTTCCTATATTTCATGAAACCAATGCTTCCTTAAGACTTCCAACACATTCCTGGTTTTCTGCCTAGCTTTTTGAACATGACCTTATTTCCCTCTTCCTCTCCTCTAAATGGAAGACATATCCCAAGGCTCAGTCCTTGATCCTCTATGTGAGATGGTCTTTCCCCTCCACTGATCTGTTCTGTCCCTGGAGTACCAACATCACCTGATAGGACATTTCAAGAAAAAACTTGAATTCTGTACGCATAACTCCTGCTGCCTTCAAATAAGCACATTCCACAACAAGTAGACTTCACTGTCCTATCCATAGGACAATCCAATGGACCCATGCTTGTGCTAGCATCATCTCCACCTAACTCAACTGCCTCCCACATTAATTTCCACCATCATCTTTTTTGTCAAGCTCAAAAAGGATCTTCTCTATTAGCTTCCCAATGCTTTTCCTATTCCCAAAGTCCCTGCAGAATTGCTGGCTACCATGGTCATACTTATTCCCACACAGTCCCGTGATTGTCTCCTCCCTGTCAGGACAAGCCTCAGGAAGAACCATCAGAGCAAGTGCCCTGGCCATTCCCTCTTCTCCACACCTTCCCTCTAAACTTATCATATTCCAATAGCAGGAAGTTGTTCACATCTTAGTGTGAATTTACAGATTTTATATTAAGTCTGAGAACTTTCTTACACTTTTTAACTTAGCTCTACTCTTAAAATACAAAAAAGATAGACAGAAACAGAGAGACGGAGGCAGACACATGGACTAGCTAATAGCACAAAAGTGTCTGTGCCAAAATCACAGGTACAACTATAACAGAAGGAAAGAACCAGAAAAGGTGAATGAAGTAGTTGAGTTTATCTGTTAGAAAAATCTAACTTCGGGCAGCCTGAGTGGCTCAGTCAGTGGTTGAGCGCCTACCTTCAGCCCAGGGCGTGATCCTGCAGGCCCGGAATCAAGTCCCATGTCGGTCTCTCTGCATAGAGCCTGCTTCTCCCTCTGCCTGTGTCTCTGCCTGTGTGTGTGTGTGTGTCTCTCATGAATAAATAAAATCTTTAAAAAAATCCAACTTCAAATACTGGTTCTATCAGTATCAGCCAAGTGGCACTGGGAAAGAAATTTCTCTGAACCACTCTTTCATCTTTAAAAAAAAATTATATATACAAAAAGAAAATCAGTTTGCATCAAAACAGACAATGAGTTTCAGCTTCCCTTTTTCTCTCATTTCTGGAAGAAAAAAAAAACACCTCTTTGGAAAGCCTCCACTCCTCAGTATTATGTGCCATTTCAGAATAATGAAGTAGGGTAAAGTTGCATTCTCCATCTTTGTGTCTTTAAAAAAAAAGGAGAGAGAGATTTTATTTAGTCATGAGAGACGCAGAGAAAGAGAGGCAGAGACATAGACAGAGGGAGAAGCAATCTCCCCTGGGGTGCCCAATGTGGGACTCGATCCCAGGATCCCAGGATCACAACCTGAGCCGAAAGCAGACGCTCAAGCACTGAGCCACCCAGACATCCCAGCATCTTTGTGTCCTATTAGTACCAGGATTCCGGCTCTAGCTGGAGGACACCAATCAGTGAGTGGTGAGATCTTTTTCATCATGAATACCCCAAAGTTGCCGGATAAAGTACGGTCCCCAGTGCAGGATATTCAACTAAGGCAGTTCATCATCAAATGTTCTGGGATGTTTATACTATCGTATGATACTTACTTACCTTTAGGCATCTTTACAATTGGTTGAACAAAGTCAATTTCTCGTGTTTCAAATTTGCTTTTTTAAGAAATTGCTTTGAACTTGCTCAATGCAGAACTGAAGCTGAAGAAAAGCAAACAAGCAAAAAACCGAACATAACAAAAAACCAGCTCGTCTTGTTTAGTGAAGCACAGCCAGAGAGTCAGTCAAATCACAGGGTTAACAAGATTATCAGGTATAAAGAATTAAAAGACATTTGTTCATTCATCCATTTACTTATCCAACAAATATTTATTGAGTGTCTACTAAATATCTGGCACTATTTAAGGCTTGAAAACAAAGTAAGCCCTTGCACAAAAGGCACTTACATATTCTAGCAAGAGAAACAGTCAAACCAAAAAGTATATCCTATAAAAGTGTTAAATGCTCTGAAATATTGGGATGCCTGGGTGACTCCACAGTTGAGCCTCTGCCTTAGGCTCAGGGTGTGATCCTGGGTCCGGATCAAGTCCCACATTGGGCTCCCTATGAAGAGCCTGCTTCTCCCTCTATGTCTCAGCCTCTCTTTGTGCGTCTCCCATGAATAAATAAATAAAACATTTTTTAAAATGCTCTGAAATAGAAGAGTATGGAGTGACAAGAGATGTTATTTTACAGTGAATGAAGAAGGGTAGAGGAAGGAGGAGGTATCATTTGAACAGAGACCTGAGTGAGAGAAACATTTGTGCAGAAGGAATAGCAACACCAAAGCCCTAAAATAAAAATCTTTGCATATCTGGGGCAGCCCCAGTGGTGCAGAGGTTTAGCGCCACCTGCAGCTCGGGGTGTGATCCTGGGGACCCGGGATCGAGTCCCACGTCGGGCTCCCTGTACGGAGCCTGCTTCTCCCTCTGCCTGTGTCTCTCCTTCTCTATCACTCATGAATAAATAAATAAGAATTTTTAAAAAATCTTTGCACATCTAAGGAATAGCAGGAAGCCAGTATGACCAGAGCATGGTAAGACAGAGTGAGAGCAGATAAGATAACAAGTGGGGAGTAGATCATACATGACTCTATGGACCATGGTTTAAAAATTCAGATTTTATTAAAAATGTAATGGATAGCCATTGTGGGGGGAGGAAAGGGCAGAGTTCAAAGTACACTCTCTGGTTTACTTTTCTTTTATTGAATTATAATTAACACACAGTGTTATATTAGTTTCAGGGGTATACTATAATGTTTCGACAATCCTATGCATTACTCTGTGCTCATCACAGTAAGTGTACTCTTGATTCTCCTCACCTATTTCACCCATCCCCTACCTAGCTCCCCCCTGGCAACTGCCTATTCTCTATATTTAAAAGTCTGGAGTTTTTTTGCTATTCGTCTCTTTTTTGTTTGTTCATTTTGTTTATTGAATCACATGACCTTCTAGGTCCATTCATGTTGCAAATAACAAGATCTCATTCTTTTTATAGCTGTAGAACATTCCATTGTATATATACCACATCTTTATCCATCCATCTACTGAGGGACACTTTGGTTGCTTCCAATATTTGGCTACTGTAAATAATGCTACAATAAACATAGGGGTGCATATATCTTTTCAAATTAGTATCTCTCTTTTCAAATTACCCAAATTCTTTGGGTAAATACCCAGTAGTGGAATTACTGGATCATATGGTAATTCTATTTTTAATTTTTTGAGGAACCTCCATACCATTTTCTACAGTCCCCAACAAATAGTGCATTCCTAGTAACAGCACATGAGAGTTTCTTTTTCTCCACATCCTCACCAACACTTGTTATATCTTGTCTTTTTTATTCTAATCATTTTGACTAGTGTAAGGGGATATCTCACTGTGGTTTCGATTTGTATCTCCCTGATGACTACTGATGCAGAGCATCTTTTCATGAATCTGTTGGCCATTTGCATGTTTTCTTTCTGGTTTACACTTTTAAAGAGGAATCATGGCTGCTACACTGGAAGCAGGAAGGATGGTAGATAAGGCAAGATGTGGTCAGATACTGGATATATTTGAAGATACAGCCAACTGAATTTCTTGACAAACTAGATGTGGAGTGTAATAGAAACAAAAGTCAATAATGACTTCAAAGGTGGGACCTGAGCAAGTGGGTTAACTGTGGTGCCATTTACAAAGATGGGAAACAGTGAGGATGGGAGGATGAGTAGGTAGGTGATGGGTAAGGGGAGGAACTCAGAATTTCGTTCTGAACAAAGTGGGATGTGCCTATTTGACCTACAATTGGAAATCTTAAGTGTCTGTCTATGCCTTTGCACATACATACCCACATACTTATACACACACACACACATACACAGAGTGTAGGGGTTGGGAGAGAGGGAGAGAAAGGAAGGTTAGAAACATCATCAGTCAGGAATATACATAAGGAATCCATCAGTATATAAAAGGTATATAGAGCTGTGTATTTGATAATAGGGAAGAGGTTATAGACAAATCAGGGAAGACATGGAATATGAACCCAGATATACCTGAATATTTACTGATCAAATAATTAGGAGGATTTAGCAAAGGAAAATCATAAACATCAAGTAAAATGGGAGAAAAATCCAGAGAACAGTTGAAGGAAATGCTTCAAGAAGGTAGGTATGATTGTGTTTGCTTTTAATAGATTGACAATGTTTTCTTTGGACAATATGATAAGTTGCAAATTGATTACATACCATTCAAGAAGTGAAGGCAAAATGTTTACTTAGTTTCTCTTTCCTCAGGTAGAATGAAAGACTTTAAACTCTAATGAGAAAGAATTCCAGAATCCAAGTTTATAACAAAGTTGGCAATGAGTGCCCTTCCTTGAATATTATGATGTGGTGTAACAAAAGACACTTCCTTTCCAGCTCAGGCATCTAGGTCAAATTTCAACCTAGTCAAGAAAGGAAATCTTTGATCATGGTCACTGCTTCAGTACTTACACATATGAAATACTAACCAGTATGTATCCTCATTGAGAACATGACATATATTTTGAAGCACTGTACAATAATGGTCTGTACAATTTCTGGTATGTTATGGACTACTGATATGTAGGCCAATAAGAAATTGATACTTTTATAAATAGTCCTACAGAAGAAATTAATTAGATATAATTTATCTTCTCTAGCTCAAAGTATAACTCAATGTCATCATATAAAAATGCTTCCCTTTAATAACACTTTAAATGGTTTACTGAGCATTAATATATTCACTTAGATATACCAGGACATATAAATGTAAGTCTGCAATTGATCAAGAATGTCTATCTAGTTTATAGAATATTTGATCATAATGTGCTTTCCAGGCACTAACATCATAAGGCAGAGCTAAGCTGTTCTAGTATGTAGGACTTGTCATAAACAGAAAATAGCTAATCTTACAGCTTTAGACAGAAGACTGAGAGCCCATTCTCTTCTGATTTACAAATCATTTACCATGATTTACTGACCATTGTCACCCTGAGACATTGAGTGTAGTGATTATAAGGGCAGACTGTGGAGTCACATAGCCTGGGTTCAAATCCCAACCACCACTTACTAGTTCTAGTGTTTCCCTGAGTAAATTACTTGACCTCTCACCCCTCTTTTTCCTCATCAGAGAAAACACCCGTGGGTAATCACAGTCCATTACAAAGGTATGCAAGGTTAATACATGTGCCATATGTCTTGTATATGTAGAAAAAAGTACTAGCTGCTCTGGCAGTTACCTTCTCTTGTAAAACCTTCATGGCAGGTAACTCACTGCCTATTCAAGTCAGCCTATTCTGGCACAGGATAGCACTTTGTTTATAGAAACAGCTTCAGAATACTTGATGCCAGAGTCTCACTGTACCTCACCAGTAATTACTAGTGTTGCCCTTTGAACCCATACAGAAATTTTCTAATCTCTCTCCTTATGACAATCCCCGCTGTACTTAAAGACAGACATAATATCTAGCGCTGTACACCATCATCTCAATGCACTCAAGCACCAAACTGATTATCGTATACACAACAGTCTCTGAGAATCCTATGAGGGAGGATTTTGCAATTTTTGGGAAAGTCTTTATGGGACTGTGCTGTGAGTCATCTGTAGAATGTGCTAATGCCTATCTACTTAGAGCAAAGTGGCAGATTGAGCATGTTAAACCTCTGTTCCCAAAGTTGTGCGCAGATGACAATTCTTATCCTTATTAAGAGCTTTGAGTACATCAAAAGTGTTTTTAAAAACACACACCTAGTAATTATCTTTAGAAACTGAAGAGTAAGCACAGGTACACATATTTTTATCATTTCCTCAGGCTCTAATACACTTTTGACAGTCAACAGGCTTAAGGAGATGTGCAAGCATTAATTAAATAAGCCAATCTCTTAACAGGACACAAAACATTCATTCCTTCAACAAGCATTTGAGGAACTATAGGATAGAGGACAGCAGAAACAATTCAGTCTGCAGATGGTAAGAGATGAAATTATTTTCCTACATCTATTTTCTCTAAACTAAAAGGGTTGAACAAATTGATTAATGGTGCTTTGTTTTTCTTAACATTCTCAAAACTAGAACTTTTCTTTAATTCAAATACTGTTGGGATCCCCGGGTGGCGCCAGCGGTTTGGCGCCTGCCTTTGGCCCAGGGCCCGATCCCGGAGACCTGGGATCGAATCCCACGTCGGGCTCCCGGTGCATGGAGCCTGCTTGCCCCTCTGCCTGTGTCTCTGCCTCTCTCTCTCTCTCTCTCTCTCTGTGACTATCATAAATAAATAAAAATTAAAAAAAAATACTGTTATGTTGACAAGCAGTTTTAAAAGGTAGGAGGATGTTAAAGGAGCCAGTTAGTCTCAACAGGAGACCCTTACTAGCCACGGTGCTCCTGGCACCCAGAGAGCACGCATGCTAGAGCACTGCACGAAGTACAAGAACCAAACTGAACGAAGCAGCATACTCCCTGCCACATGCTTAGGACATTATTCACCTCTCAGCCTAAGAGAAGCTTTAAGGATTTCTGTGCTTTATCAATGGTTATAGAAACACCAAGGTGCTCCACTTCCTCAAAATGGCCAATTATTCCATTCTTCATCTCAAAATTTTGTTGAGAATTCAGAGGATGTATCTCCAAACAACCCAAAAAAGAAACAAGATGACTCAGGAGACACTTCCTTAATGGTCCTACCATGTCCATGACCTTGGGGATGCACTTTACCAGGCCAGGGGTCTGCTGAGCCCTTTGTGACCCCATGTTTCAGCTTCTCACTAGGAGGAAACTGAATGAGTCATTTGTTAGATAAATGTTTGACATCACTAGGGATCTGAAAAGAGGAGAATAACATGCATCTTTCACCTATTTATTTAGAGAAAAAAAAAACACAAATGACAATTTCTAATTCTGGCCAGAATATGGAAAAGCTGGGGCCCTTCTACCTCTGCTGACGGTTGCAAACCAGCACGTAGCTTTCGGAGGGTAACTTGGTAATATGTCAAGAACCAAAACAATCAGGGCGCCTGGGTGGGTCAGTCAGTTGAGCGTCTGCCTTCAGCTCAGGTCATGATCCAAGGACCCTGGGATTGAACTCCACATCAGGCTCTCTGCTCAGCAGAGTCTGCTTCTCCCTATCCTTCTGCTCCACCTCCTCCCCCACCCCCTCAAGCTTTCTCTCAAATAAATAAAAAATCTTAAAAAAAAAAAATCATTCATTCCCTTTGACCCAGTGAATCCATCTCTCTAATTGGTTCAAGGACACACCAGTTTTTAAATGTACTAGTTCTTTGTATTTCTCCCCATTTTAAGAAGAGGTCCACTTCTAACTTTCAGTGCATGAGCAAGTTGGAAAGATCCAGAATAACACTGTACTGGAATCCTCCTAGTTCCCCAGGAAATACCTTGACATATGTGCTTATACCTCCTGGAGTCAGGCTATTATTATTCTAAGGGCATCCCTGTCCTGGTTCCTATTTGTGTGAATCAGTTCCTTCTCAAGAAGATTTTGTGAGCACTATCGTCTCTTACCATCCTTCTTGTCCTAGAATTTATTTTCCAAATAAGGATATTGTGTTCAAGTGATAGTAAAATGCTATATAAAGAAAAAAGGACCAAATTGACAATCAAGATATTTCTTGGCTGTTCAAAACTGCACTAAGAAATTTAAGATGCCAGAAACCGAAAGGGTGATTTGCCTATGAGAGGTAGAGTCTAATGTGCCCTTCTGGAAGGGAATTTTGTTGAGTGATAAAATGTTCTACATGTTGATTCAATTGTTGATTATGTGGTTATAAACACTGGACAAAATTCCTACAACTGTACACTTAAAATCTGTGCATTTCTCTGATGTCAACATGACCTGAGTAAAAATAAGCTTCTCTAGGCAACTCCTAAAAGTTGTGCTGTATACAACCTCAAGCTCTTGCAACAAGTTATAAATCCACAAAGTCAGCAAACGTGTTAGTCCCACTGCAACCTGATGTACATGCTGCGTCTCCATGAGCTTGCTTGACTCCGCCAGCAGATTCAGGCTGCCTCCTAAATGCTGTCACTATACATTGTCCAAATTTCCTCTATGGCAATTATGTGACAGTGGTGCTGTGTGTGTTTGTGTGTCTGCTCCTTGTGGGGCATGTCTCTGTCTGGAAGTCCAGCAAAGAGGCTAAGCATGTGGCATTTGAATCAACAAGTCTGGCAGGTGGCTGGTCCAGAGTAACACATAACAGGCATTTTCTGGGTAAAAAAATGACTGAGTGCAAATCTCCATGAGGGTAAGGATTAATCGGAAGGCAGGAAGAAGAGTGACATGACTCAGGAGCAGGGCTGGAGGAGAGGAAAAAGCACTGGGTAAATAGGCAAGTACACACCAGCACCCAGATGAAGGCACATCTTGTAGCTGGTCCAGACCAAACAATCCCCAAGCAATGAACTCAGCTTTAGACACTGAAGCAAGTTTCCACTGGGAGAAGAAATAAGTTGTGCTCCTTAAAACCCTATTTTTAAATTTTGTTAAAGCTGTAGCCTTCAGACTGTACTTTTATTCCACATTTACCAGGGACTATGTCAAATCCGTGAAATAGATACTGTTCCTGCCCTCGGTTAGCTCCTTGTCTAATATGGAAAAATAGATAGAATTATACCATGGTGTGCAAAAAGAAAGATCTAGAAGAGCGACAGAGGAGAGGAAGGAATGGGTGGAGTGGAGGTGTGCTGCTTCGGAAAAGGCCCCACATAAAGGTTGATTTTAGTCCAAGCCTGGGGGACTGGAAAGAAGTCATGGGTATTAGGTAAACAAGGAAAGACCAACTGGCTCCTTTTACCTCCTCCTTCCTTTTTAAACAAGGAATAATCTGAATTCCATGCACAATAGCCTGAAGGTGAGAAAACAGCTTCCTGTGGGTGGGAAAACACAAGCAAGGATCAGAGAGCACTAATCACTTTGCAGTCTGCCTGTCACTGAACAGGCACAACCATCATGGGAGGTTCAACAAAGAAAACTGAGCCCTATGGCATTTAGGTCCCAGAGCCAAGACCTGAACCGTGGTTTGTTCCCAATACTGTGACGGTTTTTTTCCCTTTTTAAATTTTTTCCAATTTCACTGAGATATAACTGACACACAGTTTAGTATACATTTAACATGTACCACACGATGACCTGACATGCATATGTTGCAAAATGCTTGCCACAAAAAGTTAACATCTCCCCATATAATTACAGAAACCATTTCTTTACCTTCCAATGAGAAATGTTAGGAGCTACTGTCTTAGTAATTTTCAAATATACCATACGGCAGTATTGACTATAGTCATCATGAATTAGATTAAATAGTCAAAAGGTACAAACTTCCAATTATAAGACAAATAAGTACTCCGTTTGTTATGTACAAAACAGTGCTCTTAAATCTCTATGCTATCTGACAACTAGGCAAACAGTTACAGAGAAAAGATTAAAAAATAAAAATAGATATATAGGCAGAGATGAGATTGTAAAAAGCTGTAAATGCTATCGTATGCTTCACGGTGCAATGTAAATAAAGATTGTGGACTTTAGGGGCACCTATGTGGCTCAGCTGGTTAAGTGTCTGACTTCAGCTCAGGTCAGGACCCCAGGGTCCTGGGATCAAGCCCTATATTGTGCTCCCTGCTCAGTGGGAGTCTGCTTCTTCTTTGCCCTCTATGTGCACTCTCTCTCTCTCATAAATAAATAAAATCTCTAAAATAAATAAATAAAATAATAAAGATTGTGGACTTTAAAATCTTTTCATGACTCCCAGAAAAGAAGGAATTAACAAAATCAGGTTTTTATTTTGAAAAAATAACTTCGGCTGCAACAGGTAGTATAAGAATTATTTCCTAACATTTAAATTTTTAAATAAATTTTTACCATCATAGTTATTTCCAGGTTTGATATCTGTTCATTGAAATTATACATAACTACCAGAAATGCTTTTATAAATTCAGGAACATTTTCAAATGGATGTTTACATCATTCTATATACATCTGAAAAGCCACAGCACGAGTCCATGAAACCCTCATTTAGTCCACAGATAATGCTTGTGTGCACTGAGGACTCATGTATCCTGAGTAAACCCTTTCAAACTAGACCACAGGTTGGAAATCACTAGCAGAAAGGATATGGTTTACAGAGAAAGAGGAAAATCACTTAGAAAGATTTAGGGGTAGGCGGAGAAACAGACCAATTGAAGTAAGTGAGTAAGGAGTCATATTCCTATGCCAGGTTTGGCAATGAGCTCAACTTGGCATCCTCAGGTCCTTCTGCAGGGTGACAGTGATACGGAAAGAATCAAACTCAGAGATAAGAGGAAGCACAGGTGAGCAAGGAGGTGGGGAATGAGGTTAGCTTGTTCCCACTCCAACCATACTGTACTTACTACTGTATTTAAACTTCAACCCAGACAGCAACATTAACCCACAGATTGTAAACACTGACTGTGACCAGCCAATGCAATGAGTGATGAATCCAGTTTTCAATCTTATTGGTATTTTGTCAATTTACTACTAAGGCTTTTTAATGCCCCAAAACAGAGAGACAGAGGCAACTGTTAGGTATAGAAAATTAGAAGGTGCTGCAGAAGAGGTCTAAAATTAGAGGGTCCGGCAGGCAATTTCTGCTTCATCACCCACCCACTCCGTGACCTTGCTAGAGTCAGGCTCCTCTCAGCCTCTGTCTTTAAACTATTACATTATTTGGCTTTAAACCAGTGTTTAATCATAAACCAGCTCTGCTACATTATTAATATTCCAAAGAGCATTTCTAACCAGATAATAATCCAATATCATCATGTTGAATTAAAGGGTCACATGCAAAAAAAAAGAAAAAAAAAAAATAAAGGGTCACATGCCCACATTTGCTTTAAGTTGAAATATTATACTAACCTTAAGTATACATACATTTCTAACCATTTAAGCACAATTTAAACTAGTCATAAAATTTTAATCCCTAGAATAATAACCACTAGTCCTTGCCTCGCCCTTTTTCCTCCTCCTCCCAAAATAAAATTAATAAAACTTTAACTTTGGTTGTGGGAATAATACATCAGCTATTTAAAATCACAGGGAACAGAAATGACAAGAACATACTAACATGGACACTAGCCATCATGCAAAATTTTACAAGGTTATTGGAGTTTCTTGACCTTGGGATAGTCAAAGCTGCAGCTGAGAATGAAAACAGCAAAGTATATTATAAACATATATGTGTTTATAAATATGAATGACCCACATAGGCCTCAATATATGTAGAGAAAAGTAGGATAGGGAACGTGGAGCAAGAATATTAGCAAGTAGAAGAAAGACACCATAATCTTCCTCACTTTCCAAAATGTTATAAAATACACTTCAGGATTAATATTTTATCTTTAAATTAGGGATTCCCAGAGTTAACAGGCAATTGTGGTAACAAGGGAGTCATCCACTCTGCATCTTTTGGCAAGAACAAAATTTTAAAATATGTGCTTTAGTTGTAAAGGCGAAGCTAAGAAGACACATAAATTGGACACTAACTGGAGAAATAAAATAAACCTAACAGTGAGCCCATTGCTGTCATTTTGAAGGTCTTGGGCGTTTGAAAGTATACATGAATATGTAAATTATTCACATATCTTCAAGGAACATATTGCCTTGCTTCTAGTGGCACTAGGAAAAAAATGAGGTGAATTTTAATCTCATGAACTATATTATGATGATATGTCAAAGCCTTTAGATAATGTGTCTCTCTGTTAAAGATGAACACATTTAGATGAAATGGATGAGAGTGGGAAGATGAGCACATGGACCACGCACTCTGATATCTTTTATTGCAACACACTTCCCTCCAGTTTATTAGATGCAAATTTCTCACAGAGAGCCTACACAACCATGAGAAAGCTAAAACAAACAAGGAATTTTTAGATTTCCAAAATCTGTATACTAAAAAAGAGAAGTGTGAAATGATCCATAGCCAGAGATTTCCCGAAGGAAATACACAGCATGCAGATACAAACTCCACATAGAGGAGTCCTCATATTTCTTCCCTTCTCTCTCCCCCATCCCCACCACTCAAAAACCAAAGGACAAGTTTAATTGCTTTCCTAAAATTATGCAGCACAAATACTACAAATGGAAAATTACCTTTGGACGCCTTGGCTTTTCAAAGTTTCTGAATGAGGGAAGTCATTTCTCTTAACTGCATTGCTGAAATTTTTCCACTCTCATTTCAATTCAAAAATACAGTGTTTATTCTCTCAACCTCCCCATGCCCTCCCCTCACATCCTCCTCCCCTCCCCTCACACCTTTCTAAATCACCTTCAGACTAGTTCAAAGTTCATTCCAAAAAGGACACCAACAGCGAATTTCTTGACTGCCTCTCCCCCACTGTCTAGTGCATAATGCTACTCACATTTCACATTTCTTTATTTACTGTTAGAAATGTAACACTGAAAGTTTATTCTCCTTTTCCCCATATATGAACATTTGTTTCTTTAGAGACAAAGGAATTATGTTTAAACACTGTGTGCTTTGGGATTTTTAAATAGGTTGTTTCCTCTGGAATAACCTTTAAACCAAATGTGCATTTTTGACTACGTTGAACAAGCCCGCACGTGGCACCAGTAACTTCTAAAAAACTGCAAGGCTAGTGTATGCAACAATTTTCTAACAAGCGGTTGCTCCGAATTCACATCTGCTCTGAATACTTCCCTAGCATCATCTTTTTCATCCAGTGGAAAAATGGGTAGAAGTCCCGGTGTTACCTTTTTTTTTTTTTTTTTTAAGTTTTATTTATTTATGATAGTCACAGAGAGAGAGAGAGAGAGCGAGAGCGAGCGAGCGAGAGAGAGAGAGAGAGAGAGAGAGAGAGGCAGAGGGAGAAGCAGGCTCCATGCACCGGGAGCCCGAGGTGGGGTTCGATCCCGGGTCTCCAGGATCGCGCCTTGGGCCAAAGGCAGGCGCCAAACAGCTGCGCCACCCAGGGATCCCCTGGTGTTACCTTTTTACAGATAAATGTAACCTTAAGGCGTCATGAAGAAACCTCCTCGGGACCATCTCCATTTCGGTGGAAATGGAAGATCTCTGGGGGCACAGCTGGGAAAGTAACTGCCCTTCAGTGAGCGACCCCCAGGGGACCTTGGTCTCGGCAATGCCGACTCTGAATAAGTGAAAACCCTGACTTCCATCCCGGGCTCCAGAGGCCGCGCGGGAGAAAACATCTCCCCAGGTGCGCCTCAGGTGTCTAACCTCGTCCGGCTGCCCTCCCACAACGGCAACGGCGCACAGTTAAGGCACCGCCTGCAGGGAGGAGCCGGGCGCCCGCAGTAACGACCCCCGAGGGGCCGCCCGTGCCCCTGTGCTGACGTGGTCTGGCGCACGGGGGTGTGCGGTCCCCAAACCCAAGAGGGCGAGCGCTCGCCTCCGCCCCGGCAGAGGGGCTCTGGGGGAAGCCAGCGAGCCCGCCGCGGCGGGGAGCAGCAGCACGAGGCTTAGCCGGACTTTGTTAAAAGACAGAAGCAGGGGGATCCCCGGTGGCTCAGCGGTTTGGCGCCTGCCTTTGGCCCAGGGCGCGATCCTGGGGTCACCGGATCGAGTCCCGCGTCGGGCTCCCTGCGTGAGCCTGCTTCTCCCTCCTCCTGTGTTTCTGCCTCTCCCCCCCACCCCATCATAAATAAATAAATCTTAAAAAAAAAAAAAAAAAATGGAAGCAGCAAGACTTGCAAAGTCCCCCTAATTGCAAACCAACCCGCTTCCGCGCGCCAGCGCAGGTCCCGGGAGGAGGCCCGCAAACTCGTGCGGAAGAGAGTTAAGGGCACTCACCTCCACCCATCTCTGGGCCTCGGCGAAGGCTACCGCGCAGTCGGCCCCGGGCTCCTCCATCCCTTCCAGGACTAGGGGCAAGAGGGCGAGAGAGGAAGGCGCGGTGAGGGCGGAGGGGCCGGGGTCCCGCGCGCGTCTGGCCCTTTGTTGCGCTCTGCAGTTTGGAAAAGTTTCGAACCCACAAGGACGTGAAGACGTGGCTGCCTCTCAACTCCGGACAACGACCCCGGGGACCCGGCAACTGCGGAGACCTCGAAGGTCGCAGCGCCGCGGCCGCCGCCCTCCCCGGAACCGCCCCGCCCCAGCCCACCCCGAGCCGCTGAGTCGCCGCTTCCGTCCGCCTCCACCCCCCGCCCCCCCGGGGCTCCCCGGGGGGCTCCGGCCGCAGCCGCCCTTGTGGGCAGACTGTCTGGGCCAGGGATGCCACCGAGCGCCCAGGCCACGCTCCGGCTCCCGCGCCCGCCCCGCGCCCGCCCCGCGCCCGCATCCTCCCGGGGCCCTGCCTCCTGGCCGCCGTCCTTCTCCCGGGGCCCGGCTCAGAGACGCCCCCTCGGCTCGCGGCCGCCCGACCCGCCTGACATACCAGGAATAGCTGCACACAATTGCACCTTTCCGGGCCAAGAAACTTCCCCGGGGAGGAGCGCGGCCCGCAGTGACGCGCAGCTGCCCGGCCCGAGCCCGCCGCGCGCGCCTCCGCCAGGTGCGCGGCCTCCCCCGCGGGATCCCGGGCCCTCCCGGCGGCAGGTGAGGCCGCGGCCTGAGCGCGCGCCGCCCATCCCCCCCACACACACACACACTGGGCGGGCCCCCGCCCCGCCCCGCTTCCAGGTGGGGGAGATGGAAGGCACCTGCCTCTCCAGCCGGTGTCTCCGCGGAGGCTCGGGGCGGAGGGAGGCCTCGCATTTCTCTCCCTCCCTCGCCCTGAGCGTCGGGGGTAAGGTGACAGGTTCCTCGGAGTCCCCGGCCGTCCTGCGTGTGTGCGCAGGGCTGGAGGGTCGGAAGCTCAGGGTTCGGCGTATGGGACTTCTTTGCCCACAAAAGTCAAATCTTTGGAAAGGAACGTGTTCCTTGGTCTAGCCTCCCCGGGACCTCGCGTGATGCTCCTGGAGCCCTATTCAGGCCACATGTACACGACGTCACCTTTGAAGGAAGGTGAAGATCGGTTCTTTCTCCTGTAAAAGAAACAAACCCTTATTTATTTTTTTTCTTCTGGTTGATTGATGTCGTTTTTCATCATAAACAAGCACAGAGCAGGAGACTAGTATAATGAATGGCAGAAACGTAGCATCTATATTTAACAATCATTTGCATTTTGCCTTATTTACTTCCTCACCTTCGTTTTCTGCTTACGTGTAGATATTATTATATTTTCACCCCTAAGTATTACAACATACACCTCAGTTTTTCAAAGGGCACTTTTCTCCATAATCTTATTTCCATTTTCACACCTAACTGAAGCTAACAATAATTACCTACTATCAATTTAAACCCAATTCAGACTCAAATTCCTCCACTGATCCCAAAATGCCTTTTACAGCTGTCTTACTCAGACCAGAATCCAAACAATGCCAACACATTGCATTTGGTTAGATCTTTTTTTAGCCTGGAACAGCCTCCTTCAACCGCCCCCCACACATTGCTTTTTTTATGTTTTATTACTAAAATATTTTTTTAATTTGGCTTTTATTTAAATTTCCATACAGTTTACACTATTATATTAGTTTCAGGTGTACAATGTAGTGACTTCAACACTTCCATACATCACCCTGTGCTCATCAGGACAAGTGGGCTTCTTAATCCCCATCCCCTATTTCACCCATTCCCCTACACCCAACCCTCTTATAACCATCAGTTATCGTTAAGAATGTTTCTTTATTTGTCTCTCTCTTTTTTTTCTTTACTTGTCTGTTATGTTTCTTAAATTCCTGAGTTTTTTTTAGAATGGCATTGTCTTGTTAGACTCTGACTCCCATGCACTTCCAGTCCAGGAGAAGGACAGACATTCCCCAAGCTTCATGAGAGTTACTGTTACTACAGTTACTATGTACACATACTATACTGTTCAAAGCTGCTGCTATGTAATTTGACTTAAAGCTTTAGGGATAACACCCCAGAATGGTAAGAAGCAGAGTTGGGAATCTGAATGACTAAGGTTACCAAGTTACCAGACACACTGAGCTTCAATTTCTTCATCTGGAAAATGTACTGATAATAACTACTTCAAAGGGAAGTTGTGAGAATTAAATAGAATGGTGTATGTAAAAAACATTTCTTGGCATATAGTAAGCAATAAATGATAGTTATTTCCCATTTCTAACAGTAGTGTGTCATGATATGGATTTTTCCTGATAAATGGGAATTTCATTTATTTGTGCAAATACTTACATGGAAAGAGCTGTAGCGTACTGTGAACTCTATTTCAAATTAGCTTAGGCACCAGCCATTTCTGTCTCATTAACGATAGAATTTGCAACTCAGAAGTCCCAAATCCAAATCTTTGCCTTCTATTCAGTCATTGAGTGCTTTATCCGTATAGAAAGATTTCTACAAAAAAAAAAAAAAAAAAAAAAGAAGAAAGAAAGAAAGATTTCTACAGCTCTGTAGAGAAATGTAACGTATCTCAGGAGTTTAAAGTTAAATTCACAGCAATAAACATCAAGAATATTATTCATTTTCCTGAAGAATTTGAAGTACCTTCCAATATTTAAAAATAGTACAATTGTCATGTGTTTATCCATTAGTGATGAACTGTTGGTGGGATAAAGTGGTACAACCGCTCTTGAAGGTAATTTGACAAATATTAAACAAATTTTTAATTACTCATACTCTGTTGCAGCAATTCCACTTCTGGGTACTTATTTTAAGCATATGAAGAAAGATCTGTGCACAAAATGAGCAGCTGTGGTGGATACAGATACACTAGCCAAACCTTCCTTTGGAGGAGGAGTCTGGTCAGCCCTTTGAGGTCGGCCTCAGCTGCAGAGTGCAGCCAGTCTCCTTTGAGTTCATCATGGCCCTCCCAGAGCTGCTCTCATCTGGTGATTGAGTGACTGCACGACTGTATGTTAGAAAAGCCCAGTCGGGGCTCTCGGGTGACTCAGTCAGTTAAGCATCTTCCTTTGGCTCAGGTCATGATCCCAGGATCCTCCACTCCACTTGGGGCTCCCTGCTCAGCAGAGAGTCTGCTTCTCTCTCTGCCTCTGCCTCCTCTCCACCACCACCTCATACTCTCTCGCTCTCTCTCAAATGAATAAATAAAATCCTAAAAAAAAAAAAAAGAAAGAAAAGAAAAAGAAAAGCCCAGTCATTTCCACCCAAAACAGTACCTCTGATGGGTCCTTTCCATAAACATGAGGCCTGGGTCACAGTGCAACTTCTCCCTTGCTCTTTCCTGCTTCTTCCCTCTTCATTTCATAGGGGTCAATCCCTAATAAATATCTTGCTCTTCAAACTCCATTTCTTTCGGCTTCTGGAGGACTAAACTTGTGATGACATGATGCATTTGTTAAAAATTAAAATCAGGGGCATCTGGGTAGCTCAGCCGGTTAAATGTCTGCTTTCAGCTCAGGTCATGATCCTGATATCCTGGGATTGAGCCCTGAATCTGGCTCCCTGCTGAGCAGGGAGCCTGCTTTTTCTCTCTGCACTCTTGCACTCTCTTTCTCTCTGTCTCTCTCTCGTATTCTCTCAAATAAATACAATTTTTTAAAAAATGAAAATCTCAAAGCAATCTAAACAACAGGGACAGTGGAGTAAATTACGTTTCTTCTATAGAGTGGGATATCACTCAGTCACTAAAAATGTGAAAGGCAATTCAATGACCCAGGGAACTTTTTAAAATATTTTATTTATTTATTCATGAGAGACATAGAGAGAGAGGCAGAGACATAGGCCGAGGGAGAAGCAGGCTCCCTGCTGACCAGGGAGCCCAATGTGGGACTCGATCCCAGGACCCCAGGATCATGACCTGAGCCAAAGGCAGTTGCTCAACCACTAAACCACTCAGGTGCCCCAATCCAGGGAAATGTTTAAAAATACATAGTGAAGTGGATAAAAAAGCTATGTATAAAGCACTCTAATTTGTGATTGCATTTTTACAATGCATATTTTGCCACATAGAACAAATCAGAAAAAAAATCACCCAAACTTTAATGCCAGCTATTTTCAAATAGAGATATTGTGCTTCCTGTTTACAAGTTTTTTTGCAAAAGACATATGCATTACTTTTATAAATGGGAAAATGAATATGACACAAAGATATGTCCAAATATCTTTCTTGACTATCTCATCCCACAAACCTCCTCCCGCCTTCCCTGACTTGCCAAATGTTACCATGCCTAACATTTGGTCTTGTCTTTCATCTCTATGTCTACTCCATTGCCTGTCCCCTCCATCTATTTCCTTAGTATCTCTCTAATTAGCCCGTTTTCTCCATCCCATTTCTACTATCTAAGGCCAGGCCCTCATTAGCTCTCCACTAGATTTCAGAAATCATATGACCTTTCTAAAATGTAAACCTTCTCATGATACCAAAATATTCCACCTCTCATTACTCCTTCAGTGACTCCCAATTGCCTTTTTATTTTTTTAAAGATTTACTTATTTATGTTGGGGGGCAGGGAGGCAGAAGGAGAGGGAGAAAGAGTCTTAAGCAGACTCCACACTGAGCGCAGAGCTCAGTGACATGGGGCTTAATCTCAGGTTCCTAAGATAACGACCTGAGCTAATTTCAGTAAAATTACTACAAAATACAAATCAACATACAAAAAATCTGTTGCATTTCTATATACTAGCAACAAACTATTTGAAAAAGAGATAACAATGCCATTTACAATATCTTCGAAAAAATGAAATACTTAAATAATAAATTTAACCACTGAAAATTACAAGACTTTGATGAAAGAAATCAAAGACACAAGTAATTGGAAAGATACTTGTGTTCATGGATTGGAAGAACTAATATTGTTAATATGTCCATAGTGCCCAAAGCCATCTATGGGTTCAGTGCAATCCCTATCAAGACTGTTCACTGGGGGGGCAGCCCGGGTGGCTCAGTGGTTTAGCGCCACCTTCAGCCCAGGCAGGGCCTGATCCTAGAGACCCGGGATCCAGTCCCAAGTCAGGCTCCCTGCATGGAGCCTGCTTCTCCCTCTGCCTGTGTCTCTGCCTCTCTCTCTCTCTCTCTCTCTCTCTCTCTCTTTGTCTCTCATGAATAAATAAATGAAATCTTTAAAAAAAAAATTTTAAAAAAGACTGTTCATTAGGAAAGGATATTCTCTTCAAAAATTGGTGTTAGAAATACTGGATAGTCATGCACCAAAGAATGAAATTGGACCCCTATTTTTCATCATTTACAAAAGTTAAGCTGAAATGGATTAATTATAATACCTGAAACAAACTACTAAAGGAAAATATAGGTGAATTGACATTAGTCTTGGCAATATTTCAGATCTCACCCCAAAAGCACAAGTAACAAAAGCAAAAATGAAGAAGTGGAATTATATCATATTTTCAAAGCTCTGTACAACAAAAGAAACAATCAAAATAATAAGGCAAATGATATAATGTGAGAAAATATTTGTAACCATCTATCTGATAAGGTGTTAATATCCAATATATATATAAAGACTCCATATAACTCAATAGCAAAGAAGAAAAAGAGAAAAAAATCTCTTTTGAAAAATGAACATAGAACCTGAAGAAGACATACAAATGGCCAACAAGTACATGAAAAGATGCTCATCACTAATCATCAGAGAAATGCAAATCAAAACCACAATGAGATGTCACCTCATACTTGTCAGAATGGCTAGTATCAAAAAGACAAAAAGTAACAAGTGTTTGCAAGGATGTGGGGAAAGAGGAACACTTGTGCACTGTGGTGGAAAGATAACTGGTGCAGCCACTGTGAAAATTAATATGGAGTTTCCTCAGAAAATTAAAAATAAAACTATCATATGATCCAGCAATTCCACTTCTGGGTATATATCCAAAGGAAACAAAATCACTATCTCAGAGATATCTGCACCCTCATATTCATTGCAGTGTCATTCACAGTAGCCAAGACATGGAAACAACCTAAGTATCTATTAATAAAGAAATTATACACATACACATGCATATGGATATACAAAATGGAATATTCAGCCATAAAAACAGAAGGCAATCCTGCCTTTTGGGACAATGTGGATGGATCTTGAGGGCTTTCTACTAAGTGAAATAAGTCAGACAGGGAAAGACAAATACTGTATATTCTTACCTGTATGTGGAACCTAAAAAAGCCAGATCATAGAGATAGTAGAATGGTAGTTGCCAAGGGCTGTGGGGTGGAAGGTGAGGCATAGAATTATCAGATGTTGGTCAAAGGGTACAGACTTCCACATATAAGATGAATAAGTTTTGGGTTTTAATGTACAATATGGTGACTCTAGTTAACTGTACTGAATTATACACTTGAAAGTCACTAAGAAAGTAAATCTTAAGTGCTATCACCACAATAAAAAGAAAAAATGGTAATTATGTGAGGTGATGGAGGTGTTAACTAACCTTATCATGGTAATCATTTCACAATTATAGGTATATTAAATCATCACGTTGTACACTTCAAAGTTATGTAATGTTGTATGGCAATTATATCTCAATAAACTTGGAAAAAAATAAAGTCCATGTAAACAAAAAATCTATGCATATATAATGATAAAATTGAAATTACCCTATCTTTATCCACAAAAATATATCCAATAGTTAGTAATTAGAGGATTATGATGTTGCCAATACTTACATAAAGACATTCAGGCAAGTAGATGCAATTCAGTGGAAGCCAGAGAGAAAAAAGAAAAAAGAAGCTAACATTATACAGATAATGATTAAGTAATGAAGGTAAGAAGGAGGGATACAAATGTGCCAGGAAGCAGAAGGGAAAAAAACTATGTGAATCCACGTTTTATCACTCCCTCAAAATGTAGACAAACCTTGAGGAGGTTTTTAGTACAGCCTTAGGATGATGATGGGTGCTTTTCCCAATGGATGTAGGCAGGGGTCCTAAATTCCTAAATTTGTCTTCTGAACCTGCTGGACAGTTAACAGAAGGAATAGATGAGAAGCCCTTGGTTCTTATCAACCTTCTCCCTGTGTTCACAGACATCTCATTAAGAGATCAACTGAGATTGTAACTTTCAAAACATGGAACTAACCCTGTAATAAGAACAGTTAGTTATTTTCTTCCTACTGTAAAGATCTTAAGAGTTTGGAGTTTGGCTTTTTTTTTTTTTAACATGTAGAACAGTTTCCTATTATTGAACTCAAATTATTTAACATAAAATCTAGGATTTTTTGTTGTTGTTGTTGTTGTTGTCGTTAAGATCCTACATCTGCATTCTAGCCAGAATTGCAAAACCACACTATAATTCTCTAAGTGATAGCAGTGAGATCAAAAGGACTTACCCTAGAATTAGTTTTAAAATAAACTATTGGGGTTTCTGGGAAAGAAGAGAGAATGTGTGTTTACTAAACTTCTCTTCCTGAAGCCCAGTGAAACGAGTAAAATAAACTGTATTTTCCCAAAAGGGTGTCTTTAGTAATTATAATCACAGATAAAAATAGTCAAGTCTAGATTTCTCTAAAACTTATTTATTTTATTCTTTGTGTTTTTATGATTTAGTAGAAAAGTTCTACCTGACATTTTATTAAGCTTACAAAAAAAAGCAACAATTGTACTATCTATTCAAATAGTTCTGCTAAAAAGGCAGGAAGAAAAATAAGCATAGTGTTTACTGTATTATTAATACTTTAAAATTATAATAACCATTGTTGTTTACATTTTGAAATGGTCCCACTGAGAAAACAGCTCATCCATCATAGGAAACTTAATTTTATATAATTATAGGAAACAATTATTTTAATAACCCTTTCATTCCCCATATATGTGAGAACTGGCTAGTTATTGATAATATATTACCTTGAAAAAGGAAAGTATTCAAAGATACAAAATAAGACTGGCCAGAGAAACAAGAGACCCAGGTTGTGCTCCTAGGTTAACCACTAGTGCTAGTTGGGCCTCAGTTGTAAGATGATAGATCTCTCTCTCTTTTTTAAAAGATTTTTATTTATTAGAAAGAGTGTACAAGTCAGAGGTGGGTGGAAGAGCAGAGGGAGAAGCAGTTTCCCCACTGAGCAGGGATCCTGAGCAGGGCTAGATCCCAGGACCTGAGCCGAGTGCAGCTACCTAATCCACTGAGCTACCTGGGCATTCCAGATGACAGATTTCTAACAAAGTTCATGCTTATTTTCATTTAGTGTGAAGAAATCTTACACATAGCTATGAAAAGAAGTCCTTGTTTCTTCAGAGTTCCAGTATGGTCATGAAATTGTGCTGAGACAGGTCTGGTGCTTCCTCAAAGATTGGAAACTATCACAGAAGAGGCCAGTCCTGAACCCAGCTCAGCCAGAAGCTTCCAATGAAAGGAGGTAAAGGGGTTTCCTTGAATGTAGGGGTCACTTTATAACACTCCCAAGGATCACGACTGAAACCAGATGGTCTCTGAAGTAAATCGCCAAAGTCTCCAGGAGTTTATGCAGGAGGAATGCTCCATCCATGACTCTACTATAAACTTCGTTGGTCCCTGTGGAGAGAAATAGATCAGTCAGGCCAAAACATTTCAATTGTATATAATTGAATTAAAAAACAAAAACATGACATTGGGGCTTTCTCAGGACAGACAGAGAAGACACCTATTTACTCTGCTTCTGCCTGCTTAGACAGCTAATTAGACTTTGCTGTGGATCAAGTCTATGCACACATGCCTACACATACATACACACTCCTCCACACATTGCATGCACACATCTTTTTCTGCTGGATCTTTGAATAATTATAGGTAGTGATTGTGGCTTTGTTACTGCAGGAAGTATTATAATGGACTCCATTTTGTTTTTGCAAAGATAGGCTTCTGGGCCTGGTCTAGATAAGCAGAAGGATATGGGGAAAAAGGCCTAACACTGTGTTCTGTAAAATGTAAAGGGCTATTTAATGTAGATTGGAAAAATTCTTTGCAAGATATATTGGCAATATAAAATTAACCTTTTGTTTTAATTTGTACAAAAATAATTTTACAGTAATATTTCATGCCAGAAAAATTATTTGCCAAAGCAGTGCTTTGTTTATTAAACCCTGATGGCCAGAGAAAAGTTTATTGGATACTAAATCAAAAGAGCAAAAGTTAGTAATTTTTAGAACTGTTTTTAATTGGTATCCTGACATACTCAGCCAATACCATGAGAGAAAATAAGCTCTTCTCATGTATAACTAGGTTTTCCAAAATCAGACATTAGTATTATCTATGTTTATTGCCCTATCTGTTGACTAGATCATTTAATGTCAGGTTAGGATATAAATCAACACTTCACCCATGGTAAGTATCCACTTCTAGTTTGGTCCCTTTGAAAGGAGTCCTGGACTTATAATTCTTAAAACTCTTAAAAGCATGGCCAGAGTAGGGGCATCAATTATGAAGGTAGTACTTACAGACAATTACAAGATTTAGAAAAAGGATGAGATAAACTTTTCAAAGCTAAATCCAGAAGGAACCTAATAGCACTAGGCTCACAAATCTAAACTAAAACTGGCTTTGAGTAACTTGAGGGACATTTCTGCATGCCCTTAACACCTTGTATGTGATAACGCCTTACAAACTATAACATGCCTTATGCTACCTTAATGTCCTCCATCAACCAGACATAGTCTACCAGTAGAAGAGATCAATAATGATCATAAAATTGCTAGGAGGGGGGCTAAATATTGTGGCTATTGACAATAAAAGTACAGATTGAATATGCCTGGGGATAGACTCCAAGACTAACTTAACTTTATCTCAGTTGTAGTATTTACTTCTTAACCTCCTTCTGACTTCCTCTTTTCCATCTGCATATGTTCCAGAAGAAAGCCAAATGGAGACATTATGCATTAGAGCTTTCAAAGCAACAACAGAAGTAGTCAAAGAACTATTATTACCTTCTGTGCTGCTGACTCCCTCCGTGCATTATAGCCAGCCCACACCTACCCAACCATGGGCACTGATCAGTTGCCTCCAAATATCCAGTGCTCAGAGGTCTGTTCTCAGCGTTGGAAGTCCAACTGTAAGAAGTAGAAATATCGAATATCTGAATTTTCTTTATGACAGTTGTAAAAATTATTAAAATAGGTATATATCACAACCATATATTGAACTTATCTGACCTCGTTTTGTCACTCTAGCTCTGTACTGGAATTCATCAAAATACAAAATAGCTTGCAAATGAAGCATAAGCAGTTATAATAACTTGAAATGTTGAAATAATTATTCAAGGTGATTTAGGTTCTATAAACACAGCTATCAAAAAGAAAAATAGCATTCTTGGCCTTCAAGAGTAAGATTCAGATAAAAATGTTTTCCTAATGAGCAGTATGCTTTGGTATAGTATTATTACAGGAAAGACCAAAATTCCAATCATCCTTGCTAAATTGTACGTCTGCTAACTTCAGCTATTTGAGATTTAAAAAAAAAAAAAAAGTTAAACTATTTCTGAGTAACATAAGAAGTATGCACAGTTCCCTTGTGCATGGAAATGAAAATGTGATCTATTCATTCCATCTTACTTCAAATTCTTTAGAAAATTAGGTGAGTCTGATGATTCATGAAACAAACTTTAAAATTATGTTCAATACAGCATACTGTACTCTTCGTGATTGTGATAATAATCATTATCATTTTTGAGTACTGGCTTTTATGTACTACATTTATAATTCTCACAAAAATTCACCTAAAAGTACTTTTATCTAATGTGTTCATCATTTGCCCAAGACTAACCACGAAAAGACAGGACCAAGAATCAAACTATGTCTAATACCAATCCTGAGCTCTGTTCCTGAATCAATGACATTTAAACTGTTTTGTAGAATCACTGTATTTTATACCATGACCTCAGTATCATGCTGTCAATCAAGCATTGTGAAGAAACTGAGATTCTCTTTGTTTTTTTTTTAAAGAGGGAGGCAGGAGGGGCAGCGGGAGAAGGAGAGAGAGAATCTCAAGCAGGCTCCACACCCATCATGGCGCCCAACACAGGGCTTAATCTCATGACCCCAGGATCATGACCTGAACCAAAATCGAGTCAGACACTTAACCAATTGAGCCACCCGGGTGCCCTAAGAACACTAAGATTCTAAATTACTAAGGCCAGAAATGTTCTAGTGAAGCAATTCTCATAACCATTTAGTGGGAAAGGATACTAATTGGATATTAGGGGGTAAAAACTCTTAAAAAGTCATCAGAGCAGCCCAAATGGCTCAGTGGTTTAGTGCCACCTTCAGCCCAGGGTGTGATCCTGGAGACCCAGGATCAAGTCCTGCTTCGGGGCCCCCTGCATGGGGCCTGCTTCTCTGCCTGTATCTCTGTCTCTCTGTCTCTCTTTTTCATTAAATAAATAAATAAAATCTTAAAAAAAAATTCCATCAGCCAGGATCTCCAAATTCCACAGATGTTTAATTCTCCTTCCCATGGTTTACCTCTTCAACTGGGTTCTAGAATCACCTACTGACACCAAGCTGAGTCCTCAGACCAGCAGCTTGGGTGCTTGTTAGAAATGCCTAATCTCAGGCCCTATATCTAATGACTGAATTAGAATCTCTATTTTGACAAGATCTGGCATCTCCTATGCTCATTCAAATTTGAAATGCTCTGCTAGATGACACATATCTTATCCCCTGCCCCCCATTAGATCCCTCAGTCATCCCATTTCTTACCTGTGTTCTCAACTTCTCTCTGCTGCTTTTTGTTTGCTATTGTTTACCCTCACATAGAAATACTTTTTAAAAAGTCCTCTGCTGATCCTGCCGCCACACACCTAAGACCTCATTTCTCTTTTCTCAACCAAGTGCCTTGAAGGAAGTGTCTGTTCTTCCTGAATCTCTATCTTTGCCTCCTGTTTGTATCTTAACCCACTGCAATATAGTTTAATTATGCACCAAGTATCATCTGGCCCTCTACTACATGCCAAACATTGTACCAGACTATGAGGATAAACTGGTGTGCAAGAGACACAATCCTTTTATTCAAATGACTGTCTCTGAAATTCTTTTGACAGATAACCAACTCACCCTCTAAATTACCAATTCCACTTTTCATGCATTATCAGATAGAAGGATTCAGTGGTCTTCCATAAATCAGAGATTAAAGAGATTTTGCAAAAATGTAAAATACTGCTGCTCTTCTTTTTAAAGAAAATATTTTAATATTGTTCTTTTTTTAACATATGATGAACTTATTTTTATTTTAAAATTAATTAATATTCTGAAAATGTGTTTTCATCTCCAGTATTTGTAGGTCAACAGATATCCCTACAAAAGTTTGCTCTCAGGGCACTGGGTGGCTCTGTGGTTGAGTGTCTGCCTTTGGCTCAGCTCATGATCCAGGGCTCCTGGGATCAGGTCCTGCATTAGGCTCCTCCTCCCAGGGAGCCTGCTTCTCCCTCTGCCTCTCTTTCTGTCTCTCATGAATAAAAAAAATAAAATCTTAAAAAAAAAAATTCTCTCTTTTGGCCTCTCAATAATTTTTAAGAATGTGAAGTGGTTTCTGAGACTGAAAAGTTTGAGAACAACTAGATCTCATTTTGAAACCAGGTGAGTTGCTCAACAAATTGCTAAAATCTACATAGATATCAACTATACAATTAATATTGGAGGGATATGAATAAATTGGCCTAAGCATTTTCTATCCTATATTTCTTAACTAAGCTAAAGATGTCATTTTCTCTAGGCATTTCACGCACAGGAAGAAAGCAATAGTTGACCACTAGCCCTGAAAAGCTGAAAGTCTGTTGCACCTGAGTGGCTCAGTCAGTTAAGTGTCTTTCTTGGGCTTTGGTTATGATTCTGGGGTCCTGGAATCAAGCCCCTTGTCAGACTCCCTGCTCAGTAAGGAGCTTGCTTCTCTTTCTCTTTCTCCTACCCGCCTCTTCCCCACCCAGTACATGCTATCTCTCTTGCTGTATCTCAAATAAATAAATAAAATATATTTTTTAAAACCCCAAAATTAAAAGCCTTTGTAGGAATATTTTTTGTATCTGAGATACATGCTCTTTGTCCCCTGAAAATGGAAAACAAGGTAAAAACTAAAACAGTAAGGAGAACAGTTGGCTTTAAACATTCCTTCTGTCTTTATTTTGCCCACAAGCAATATTTTCTAAAGTTCTTAAAATCAGTACCAGTATGCTCTTATCTTGAATACCAGACTATGGCTTTAAGAGCAATTCTATTTATCACATTAAAATGAAGATTTTAAGATATTTAAGGCATTTGCATTTTGTTTATAAAAGAAATCAATTTCTCAGAAGAATGCATATTTTCAATTATACCCAGACCTGAAATATCATGCTTTGGTTTCCACAGTAAAAATATGAAACAATGTAATATTCCCATTAACTGTGTACACTATTATCAATATATATAGTTATTTAGTGGAAGAGAAGGACAGGAGGAACTTTTTCCAAGTACCTTGCACTGGAGGCAGAATAAAGAAAAATAACTTGGGGATCCCTGGGTGGCTCAGCGGTTTCGCACCTGCCTTTGGCCCAGGGCCCGATCCTGGAATCCTGGGATCAAGTCCTGCATCTGGCTCCTGGCAAGGAGCCTGCTTCTCCCTCTAGCTGTGTCTCTGCGCCTCTCTCTCTCTCTCTGTCTATCATAAATAAATAAAAATAAATCTTTAAAAAAAAAAAAAAAGAAAAATAACTTTCTGCTGCGTAGCCCTAAAGGAAAATGCAAATGTAACCTGTTGTCATTTTCTACTACAGGTAGCTAAACTCTCAGTAGGTAGCATGACTTTTCAGCAGACATGTTTTAGGACATTTTTAAATATTCTAATTTACAATCTTTGCATGTGTTTCAAGCCTTTCCTGTTTAGGATACAAATAAAGCCTAAGCAATTTTTCATCTTGGTCTCACAGAATAAGTGCAGGACAGGGACTTTATCTTTCAAGCTCTAAAAGGATACACGATTGAACATAACTGTTATTTAAATACCAACTCTGTTTACATGCTGATAAAAGGCACATTCTGAATCAAGTAAAATGTGTCATTCACATTATTTGGAATTTATTCTTGACCACATGGATTTTTTTTAAATAATTCAATTTAGGGCAGCCCGGGTGGCTCAGCCGTTTAGCACCACCTTCAGCCCAGGGTCTGATCCTGAGGACCCAGGATCAAGTCCCACGTCGGGCTCCCTGCATGGAGCCTGCTTCTCCCTCTGCTGTGTCTCTGCCTCTCTCTCTCTCTCTCTGTCATGAATAAATAAAATCTTTAAAAAATAATAATTCAATTTATATTCATAGCTGTCTTATAGATTAGAAAGGCTTTATTATATATTTCTAAGCCTTTTAAAGATTTTATTTATTTTAGAGAGAGAGCAGGAGGAAAAGGAAAGGGAGAGAACCTGGAACAGACTGAGAGTGAAGTCTGATGCAAGGCTTGATCTCTTGACCCTGAGATCATGACCTGAGCTGAAACCAAGAGTTGAGCACAACTAACTGAGCCACCCAGGTGCCCCTGAGCCTTTAAAATAAATGATTTTGCAAAACAGCTTTCAGTATAGGTTATGTATATTTAATACCTCTAAATCAAGGATTCTCAACCAGCCCAAGTAGACAATAAGATAATGCTCATAATATATAGACTTTATTGTCTATATAACTTTCCATGTATTATCTGGGTGTGGACTATGGAAAGGTCATACTGGGGACTCTCATCTATCATGTAGGTGGAAGCGACAGGTTCAGAACCACTATCCTAAACAAAGAAGTCCAGAAAAAGACTTAGAATAAGTTTTATTCAAAAGCAAAACAAGTAAAAATATACAGAAAACTAAGGCATGGAGATTGGTCTGACCAACTGGCACCACTGGCACCAAGACAAAAATATCCTTCGTTACACTGAATCATCTACATCACAACAGTTGATGCAGGTCATACTCTGAAATCAAAAGAAGCAAAAGAAATAGGAAAACTTACTTTCAGCTATCTAAAAACTCAATATTTTCCACACTTGGTTTTTAGTAGTAATTTTGTTGAGTACAAGGAACCTCATTTTAAGATCTTACCAGAGAATCTTAATAAAGACATTAATTACTAAACTTTATACATATGTGTACAAACCCTTCTAAATCAGCTCTAAAAACCTTCTGCAATGATTACATACTTTCCAAATTGGTTTTACATTAATTTCAACCAAGGATTTAAATAATCCAGAGAATTTAGATCAAAGTTATTTGCCTATTCAAGGCATGAATATATGAACATGTATGCATGTGTGCGCACATATATATATACATGCACATACGTATTTGTTAGTTCCCAGATAATTATATACAAAAGTATATACATATGTACAATATATGTGTATATATATACACATATATGCAAGTCTTCTCTAAAAGAAATTTCTACAGATAGAAGTGTTTTAGAAGTGATGAAAACGACTTTTTGCAATTTTCTTACAAGAATCATAAGCCTATAGATGCTACTTTGAAAGATTATAGTAGACAATAGCTGAAAATCCCTCTTAAACTATATTATTTTCAAAATAGAATAAGCAGGTTATATGTTATACACAACCCAATTACAAAGCTTACCTAATAAGCACAGTACACAAATCTAAGTTGGGATGAAACTAAATTTAAATCAGGTTTAAATAATTTTTATACAGTATTAAAGATGGTTTTCATTTAAGACATATTAAAATTTGATTCACCACAGGATACAGATAACCTCTATTTTGGTCACAAATGAACATAGAAAATATTAGAAGTTAAATATGGATATCATAAACTCTATTTCAATACTTTAAATCAAACCAACACACCCATTGGAAGGTGATATGTAGTCAATTCCCAAAAGTCCAAGCAAAACCATTTAAAGCTTCAGTTCTATTTAGTTCCATTTCCCTCAAATGTATTAGTCATTAACAAGTTCCAGAAATGACCCATGACTTGACCATCCTTAGCGTCTCTACAAATTTATAGACAAAATTAACCATCAATTTCTTCTAAGGTGCTAAATTTTAAGAAAGTGACTAAACAAAATATTATAGTTAATACAGTAGGAGGACTAAAATCCTAGACACAAACCTAAGAAAAAATTTCAAATTGTGAGTTTCACAAGGGACTAGCATTCTAATGCTTGTGCAAAAGAATGCCAGTCCTAAATGTTGCTCTATAAAATGTCTAGAAAATGACATTCATAATACACAATTTTTAAAAAAGCTTTGAGGAGTTCTGCAACTGTCCCCACCCAATATAACAATTTTTAAAAATTAACTTTAACCCAATGTTTTCAACAGATACTTGACTTCAAACCCTTTTGCCCACTAACAGTCTGAAAAATTAGTACTTATCACAGCAAACTTTGAGAAAGGATGCAAATTTTTGGTAATAAATTAGATACTAAGAGAAATTCAGCAAGGCACAAGCAGAAAACCGCTTAGGAATACTTAAAATTTTAAGATGATATACAAGATATATGTGAGTATAAAATGCAAATGATGGAACAAAAGAGAACACCTGGTTGTTACTGGCAGGATGGAAGCACCATCCTCATATACTATCAGTTGTTTCAGAGGATCTCTTCATTCCTATTGCCATCACTTCATTCATGCCCTCTTCACCATAGAGTTTAAATGTCTTCCAAAGTGACCCTCCTCGTTATCATCTGTTTTTTCTAATCCAGTGCTTCCCAAACTTAATATGCATATTCATTATCCAGGGATCTTGTCGAAAATGCAAGTTCTGATTTGGTAGATCTAGGATGGGGTCTGAAACTCTTCCTTTTGAGCAAGTTCTCAGGTTATACTGATGTAACCACACTTTGAATAACATAGATCTAATCCATTCTGTAAGCCATTGCCCCATTACTCTTCCTACTAAAATACCACTTATCTCATGTCACTGCCTCAGGAACTTCGGTTAACTTAGTGAATCAGGTATACACATTTATACTCAATTATTGGTCCAGAACTTTATTCCAGATCAATTTGGTCTTTCTCCTAACTGCTACACTCATTCCTATCCAACTCTGCATTGTTGTTTTTTTTTTTTTTTTTAGATAAAATGTATATACGGTGGCATACAGATTTTAAATGAACAATCCAGTAAGTTTTGATAATTGCATATACCTGTGTAACCAATACTCTCCACCCAAAAACATAGCACTCTGCCATCACACCAACCTGTTTTGACCTAGCTCTATAAATATCCTTCTACCTTTCCTCTGCCTTCCACCTATCCTTTAAAGACACAGCTGAAGCCCTTTTTTCTTCAAAACACACATGAAATTCACACATACCTCCGTCTAAATTACTTTTTTTTTTAAGGTTAAGCCATCACCATCTCCCATTGATCTCCTCACAAATCTCTCTACCTCCATTCTCACCCCCTCCCCTCCTCTTATCCACAGAGGAGTCAGAGTGATCTTCTAAAATTATAAATCAAATCAGGTCACTCTCCTGCTTAAAATCTTACCATCACGCTTCAAAAAAATCCAAATGCCTTTTTGTGATGTCCTGTATTACCAAGCCTCTCCTCCTTTGACCTCATATCTTGCCACTTTCCCCATTACTTTCTATGCTCTGGTCATATGAGCCTTTTTCTGACCTCTAACACAGTTAGATTTTTCTACTTGAGGGGCTCTACATTATTTATTCCCTTTACTCTTCCCTACCACCTTTCTCTGGTTGGCTACGTTTTGCTATTCAGATCTCAACTTCAAAGTTACTTCCTCATAGGAGCCTTCCATGACTACAAAATCTAAAGTATCCAATCAGTCACTCTCTAATGCAAATCTGACTTTGCATAACATCTATCATTGGTCTGTATCTTACTAATGTGTCATTTATCTCTTCTCGCAGGAACATAAGCTCCATGACTATGGAACTTGTTGACAGTGTTCATTGCTGTAACTCCTGCACTTAGAACAGTGTCTAGCTCATTACAAGTAGATGTTCCACAAATGCTTTTTAAGGGAATATGTCAAAATATGTGATATAATGTATATTTATACTATGCAGATGGATACTGTACCTGTGCTCAATACAAAATCTCCCATGAAATTTATAAGAGAATAAGAAACCTATTGCTAGTCCTCACACAAGGTAAGTCTTCCACAAGAAAGAAAGGGGAGAAAGAATTATAGCTTTAATGTGGGGCAAAAAAAAATATACACAGATTAAGTCAAAGTTTAATTCACATAAAGTTTAATCAGTCAAGTTAATGAAAATATCAAAATTTTTGAGTTAGTGTATGGCAGCAGAAATGTAATTTTTGTTGCAAATAATACAGTATTTGGTGTTTCCATTTACTGACAAGCTATGCTGCAGATAGAGCAATTGCATTGAACCTCAATTCATCAGGGTCACGTTCCATAAACTTCTTGCAAACTTCTATGGCATCCTATGGGGAAAAAAATGTGTGTAATTTTTTAGTTTATAAACATGTGTTTTCCTTTCAAATGATAAATAAATGTTTCATATTTTCCTAATTCATACTAATTTTATATTGCAGACTTCTTTTTCCAAATGCAAAATAATTTAAAGCACACCAGAAGAGTGAATGGTTGGTAGCCTGATTTGCTTAGTACAAAACTATAAAATATAGTAAGTGTTCTTTCTTAAAATACTTTAAAGAAACTTTTAACTTGAAAATTACTATTTCATTGAGCCACACAATTTGTTCATAAATTTAAAAATCTCTAAACTCAGGATCAAGATACAAATGATAGTATCTTGGATTCAGCGAAATATGGGATATGATGTGCAACTCTTTCAATATTATTATCTTTTTCAAATTTGATACTTGTTCACACAAAGAGTTCTGAAAATCTCTTCATTTGTTGTAGATCTTTAACACTAACTCAGAATTTTCTTTTTGGATTTTTTCAAGAGGGCAAGAACATGGAAACATCCAAATTCAGAGAAAATGTTATTCAGGTGATCTTTAGAGATACTTTAAAGATAACAAGAACATTAATAACACTTAAAGTAGGCCAATAAGTTTTGTTATTACCTCTAATAAAGTTTCATCACTAGTTTCCCCATGGTTAATTGGAAATGGTTTCCGTCCATCTGTGGAAAATGAACAAACAGTTGAATGTTTAGCTGCTTATAATGTCCTTCCAACTTCCATTTTCATCTTCCTACAGTGAAGAAAATGTTAAAAGATACTGAAAGTAATATATTCTAAAGCAAGTATCTTATTATGTTATTCTAATGTTATTAGAATCTTGCTTCCAGGGGATCCCTGGGTGGCTCAGCATTTCAGCACCGGACTTTGGCCCAGGGCGTGATCCTGGAGTCCCGGGATCGAGTCCCGCATCAGGCTCCATGCATGGAGCCTGCTTCTCCCTCTGCCTGTGTCTCTGCCTCTCTCTCTCTCATGAATAAATAAAAATTAAAAAAAGAAAAAAAGAATCTTGCTTCCATGTTTGAAAAGCCTAAATCATCTTCCTAAACAGGATTTATAAGAAATAAACATTGGCTTTAATTTCCTTTAAAAAATGCAAAATTTATAAGTCAATTTTTAAAAAGCTACCACCCTAATTTCTACCCTCAGGAAAGGGTAGAAAAATGAAAAATTATTAGAGTAGAAAATGAAAAATTTATTTCAAATCAGATCCTAAGACTGATATGCTTATGCCAATGAAAGGGAGCCAACACAAGATTTATATATTACTGCTACTAATTGTGTACCACCAAGGCAGTAGTATAGACCAACAATCTAAATAACCTAGGGTTATTTCACTGACTACCAAAGTTAATTAAACACAATTATAAACATCTTGAATAAACTACTACTTTATAAATGCTATGAATAATGAAAAAGTCTATTATTATATAAATTCATCCTAACTCAAAGTTAACTGAAACTCTATATCCAAATCTAAACCTCATATGTCTTTTAAGTGGCACTTTGAGTTCAATCCATAAAACACAATCCCTTCTGTAATTTCATGGCTTCCAAATGTAATAAAAATGTTTGAATCCACAAACATACACAGCGTTAGAGCTGAACTGATAGATACCACTTTGAAAGAAAAATATAAGGGAAGATTAACCAAACAAACCAGAAGGCAAAATGAGACAATTATTAAAACTAAAGAAATAAGAGTTTTTTTAAATGTACATTAGTTATGGCTCAGCTGAGAATAATGTTTCTGTGGTCATAAAAATATAAACAAGTACAACAGAACTGGGAGAATAGGGGAAAGGAAATAATCTATTCTGTGACTGGGAGGGTGGGTAAGGAACAAGGGTGATACAAGGAAGCAAAATCTTATCTTCCTTGTGGGAAGTGAAGAAATAATACTGAGGCCACTGCCCCCTCCAGCTGGGAGGGAATAACTGGTACCGGATGAGGCCTTCCACTGCAAACAACTAAAAAACTGGACAAAATAGCTGAAACAGTTGTTCTTAGACATGAGGAAGTAGGTAGCTTGTATGTAAGCCCAACAGTAATAGCCGCTTTCTGCTAGCTCACGAATGGGAAACCCAAGCAGAGCACAACAGTCTTAATGAGGAGACTGAGGAGAGAGAGAGCAAGGTTAGGAAATTTGCACAGTATTAGAATGAAGGTAGCTCCCCACTTTGTAGATCTGTTGCCTTGGTCTGGGCTGGGCCAGGCCAGGATTAGTGTGCCAGGGGGCTCAAGGAGCATTGTGTCTGGGTCTGAGTTTTAGGGTGAGTGGCTAAGAGCTTCTTTATATACAAGAAGAATGGGTAAACCAAGAAATACATGAAAGGTAATGGAGAACACTAGAATAAACTGTACACTACTAGATCCGACTTAGAAGTATTAATGTAAATGAATGCTTTTTAATATATAAACCAATGTAATTGTGGGTACATCTATACTCATATTCACATACATGTATGTGAGTGTATTTTTCTAATACATACAAATATTTCCTACTTTTGTCCTCTGAGAGGACCTAGATAATGATATCTTAGTAACAATGAGCACACCTACCACCCAGACATTGGTTCTAAATATCATTTTCCACTAAAAGGAACCAGGGCTCTATGTGGAAGCAACTGAATACATGGCTGGATCACAGAAAATCAAAGATGCGCCTAGAACATCTTATTCTACCTGAACATCTTATTCAAGAAAGTGCTTGAAGAAAGAGAGAAACATATCAAATGGACAAAAGGGACAGCTTGAAGAGGTGCCCTTCAAGGCCAAGCCTGGGAAAATTTAAGCATCAAAATAAATGATGATAATGGACTTTATGTAATCTTTTGAGTAAAATATGAATCCATGAGTCCATTCTGACATGAATGAATGAGGGAAAAAGGAAAGCTTCTAATGTTGGAGGAATTTTTTTAAAAACACCATTTGGCACCATCATAGTGATAATCAATTAAAAATCATCAATGGATGCTAAATCTGATAAAGGCTTAATGAGAAACTGTGTATTTACATAGGTTCGAAGTATCCCCTGATAAAATATTGATATAACATATTGACATACTAATAAGTTTAACAAACTTAACTTTATAATGGAGAAATGGAGATAACCACCTAAACCAAATGATAAAGGTCATCATCATCAGCAAGAGGACAAATCAACATCATGAGCCTCCTGAATGACGCACTGAGAACGCAACACCACTTTTGTGGTGTATGTGTCAAATGGATAAATAAGGAGGAAATATCAAACAACCCAAATAATCTCAAATAACTGCCCGGTTGGTTTAAAAATAAATGTCAAAGACACGAGAGGAAAGAAAAGATTGAGGAACCATTCCAGATTAAGGGAGACAAACGTGACATCTAAATACAACATACAACCCTGGACTGGATTCTGAACCTAGAGAGGATACTGTAAAAAATCAGAACAATTTGAACAGAGTATGTGAATTCAATTATAATATAGGTTGATATTAATTTCCGGATTTTGTTAGTCATACTACAGTTATATAAGAGAGCATCCACCTGTTTTGAAGAAATACATACAGAAATATTAATAATAGGGCATCATGTCTGCAACTTATCTTTTAAGTGGTTCAGACATATTAATTGAACCTGGGGAATCTGAATAAAGGGTTTATGGGAACTCTCATACAATTTCTGGAATTTTTATAAAAATTTAAAATTATTTCAAAATAAATTTTTTTTACTGTTTCAGAGTATTCCTGTTGCTCCAAGTAGACAATAAATTGTTAGTTATCAGTATACCAATCTGATGATTCAATTCTGAATTCACTTCCAAATCCCACTGTTCCAATTTATCCATAAAGAGTAATTCTATCTATTTAAAAATATGTACTTCTCCTCCCCTACATACGCTATTAACAACATGAAGCCTTAAGGAAAAGGAAGGAGTGATAACAAAAAGATGAATAACTCAATTCCTTTCATCAGTTAACCTTACAATTGAGTATGGAATAAATATATTAAAGATAACCACTATCCTTTCTTGAATAACTGTCCTGTAGTAATTAATTTGCACACATCTAGAATCATAGTCTTATTTTTAAAAATAAGGTGACTTCAAAATGATTTTTTCCTTAAAAATCATATGCTGTTCTCTTAATCACTGTTTTCTATTCACTAACTCAGTAGTCTCCTTGCTCAACATTCCTTTAGAATTTATTAGGAACCCACATCAGGGTTACTGCCAATTTCCTTTGGAGTGAATCAGCAACTGCCCATTTTCATTTGTCTTGTACTTATCCCTGTTCTCTACACTATCTAAAAGATCACTGCTATTCTTTACAACTCTGAAATTCTTTAAATTCATTTTAAGAATGTAATCCCCAAAAGGCTCTAATTCTCTATCAGCCATGATCATTCTTCTTGCTAAAGAATGCCTAACCAACAAGACCTCGGTAGTTCTTTCTTTCCTAATGTTCAAACCAATTTTAAAATCCTTTTGTACTGATCTTGGAATGCAGAAGAAAAACATTCTTCATATGTAGCGTACCCTTGTAATACATCTTTCCTTCTAATTGTCCTCTCTAGACTCTGAGCTGAGAGCTAGCTAACTAGAGTTTTTTAGTCAACTCCTTCCCATTGAGATGATCAGAGATTTCTTTTTTTTTTTTTTCTAAATATCTTTTAGATGTTATTGTTTGTTCTACTGATAAGTCTGTCATTCGGAAAGTCATCACCACTGTCATAGTTTCTGGTTATGGATCATATTTATCATTTCTCTGGCCTTTCCTAAGTGTACTTTCTGGAGGTCAATGAAATGTGTCTGGCAAATCTCCGCACTCTCTTTATTTCCATTTCCACTAGTTATTCTTTATAATTCAAAATTCAGAGTAGAAACTCAGCTTCCAGCAATCAATCAGATGTAGGAAATCCCCAATCACTATTACATCTTATCTCAAGATACAGACCTTGTAGACTGAATTAGCAAAGCTGATCTTCCATGCCGCCCTACAGGGGTATCATCTACTCCCATCACAATGTGTTCTTTTCATTTCAGTTTGAATCCAACTCAAATGTCTCTATTATTGTACACAGCCTTCAGGATCTTAGGTTACTTTTTTTTTTCCCCCTTTGGGGGTTTTAGGTTTCTACAAAATTATGCTTTTTCCTTTCCTTGTACCCTTGAATACAGCTCTTTCTTTTGAATCAAGTGTATTACTCTGTTGTTATATTCCACACATAAAATCTATCTACATTTATGGACCTCATTTATAGTAACAGGAGTTCTTTCAGAACTTTGTGCTTTTAAATAAGCTGAGGAAAATGAAAGTGGCAAGTTAATACAGACAGCAAGTAAGAAGAAAGAGAACTAAAAATCATGGTACCTAGAAATTGAAAAAAACTTCTCTTTTTTATTTGGCTTTTAAAACATTTTTTTAAACTTAATTTCTACTTTTCTTTATTTTTTTTTTAAGAAGGCTCCATGCCCAGCATGGATCCAGCCCAATGTAGGGCTTAATATCAATACCTGAGCTGAGACCAAGAATCAGACACTTAACTGACTGAGCCACCCAGTAGCCCCTTATTTGGCTTTTTTAAACCTTGTCCTCATGGAAAACGACAAGAAGGGTTCATAATAAGTAGTATATACCAGCCATTAAAGAACCTTAAGAAGTTTGTTATGTCTGAAAGGATCAATTAAAATTATGATGATCTCCTCCAACATTCCCCAAAATAGTCCATCTACAGTTAAACTTCTAAAAAATAAGTACAGGTATAGGCCAAAATGCCAAATAATTAATCATGGCTACTCTGACATATGCCTTAGGGAACTACTGCCAGAAAACACACACTCCTGTAAAGTTAAAAAAATCAGAGGCAACACAAAGAGATAGTACAAAAACCTAAAAAGTAGTGATACTCATTACTGATTACAAAAGTTAGTCATTATGAATATTACAGCATATTTTAAAAGTTGTTTCAGGATCAGGATAGTTCATCCAGATGTTGATGATTACTAAATAATTTAGTAAGGAATGCTGAACTGATTTATAGGAGTTTCCTATGATTTTTACTTCCCTGCTTTGCTTGAAATACAAAGCTAGTATGTACATTTTCTTGAATTTTAAGTTGCTTAAAATTCAAAAAACATTTATTTTTTCTAGTAAAAAATCTTAAAGGAAAACTTTCATTATGCCAACTTGATATTATAGGGCAATTAATATTAAACACAATAAATGTCAACAGACCTGTTAATCATAAATAGAGACTTTCCCATTTATCATTTCCCTCCCCAGAGTAAATTTAAATAGCTCTTACCTAATTCATAGAGATGCCCATCTACATGAACTAATGCAATAAAATGAAGATCTACTTTTTCATCTATACTTGGTGCCTGAAATAGGAGGGAAAAATACATATTATGCATGTTAGTAGTCAAATCAATCAAGTACATGTAAACATATATAAATATGAAATGATGTGAGAAAACGTATAATTCAAGATTTATTCATCTTTGATGTGGTGGACAAAGAATGAACATGACCACATTTATGACAATGTCCTCACCCATCAACCAAGAAAACATGGACTTAAAGCACATCTTTCTTAATCTCAACTGATCTAAAAACCTTAAATATTATTCAACCTTGAAAACCCTGGTGACTAGCACAACACCTGGTACGCAGTAAATACACAATGCATACTTGCTGAATGAAATGAATGCATGAGCTGATTTGTCTAATTTTTGAAATTTGAAATAAGAAAGTTAAAAAAAATAGGATAAACAGTTAAAACTCTTTTCAAGCTAAATTTTAATAAGAAAGTGAATTCTTTCCTTAATGATTTGAACTTGATAATCTCATTTTTTGAACAATGTAATATAGTCTTAGAATGAACTAAGTCTCACTATTCATCAAGATTCAAAGTCTAAAAATGAATAAATGCAGGAAAATAGCCCAAAAGAGTACAGGGTAGGGGGAAGAGATACAAGTAAATCAAAGTACAATTAACTGTAACCTATGATTTTTCATCTGTTTTTTTAGTGAACTATTTGAAATGAAAATTACACCTAGTATTTTGGGTTTTTTTAGTTTTCTAAATTCGATTTGCAATAAGCAATGTCTGCTACATTTCTTAGAAATGTAAATAAGATACCCCAAATCATACATGATTAAATGGCACTATGATATGCAGTAAGCTGCACAGTTAACACTAATGTGTGTTAGCTGTATATCAAATCTTAAATGGTTTGAATAAGATACAATTACTTAAATGCATGAACAAATTTTAGAAGCAAATGTTTTAAAGAGGCATAAGTCAAATTACATCACATATTAACATCCTATATAACACAATGGTTTCTGAAATGTAAATTTATACTTTTTTCATCTTCAGATAATTTTGTATTTTTAAGTAGTATTTTTAGTTTTAAGAAATTTTTAGATGCAAAAATTGAAAGTGACAGAATAAACGTTACTATTTTGGTTTTACTGGATGTTTCTAAAAAATTTACAGATAGAGTGACTCATCTAATTTCCCATTATTCTTCAGATAGTACTTCTCTTCAATTATTAATGGGAGAATCTCAACATTAATGTGGCAAACTAGCTCTTCCTGGCTTCAGTTTAGAATGAAAGAATTCTACTGTTGGTAGGAGTCAATATTATCTACTTTTATTGCTACTCCAGTAGTGGACTCCTCTCCAGCACAACCCCATCTGCAGCAGACCCTAGCAGAACACTAGGTTCTGAAGTAGTCTATTAGCTCTTTGGACAGTTTTGCTGGAGTTAACCTTCATACTGAGAGTAATATATGGCCCCCAGTATTTTTCCCTTTTCTTAGAAAAAAGTCTAATCCCTCTTGAACATGATATGTCTTCAAATGTTTAAAGATAGTGGTAATGAGTTCCCTTACTTTCCTGCTCAGAGAATCAAAAAATACTAGTGATCACTCAATTTAATATTCTTGTTTTACTAATGACCAGAAAAGGATCCAATTTTTCAAGGCTAAACCTAGGCAATTCTACAAACTTAAATTCAATTCTATAATAAGAAATACTAGAAATGGGGATGCCTGGGTGGCTCAGCGGTTAAGCATCTGCCTTCAGCCCAGGGCGTGATCCTGGAGTCCTGGGATCGAGTCCCCACATCAGGCTCCCTGTGTGGAGCCTGCTTCTCCATCTGCCTACATCTCTGCCTCTCTCTCTCTCTCTCGGTCTTTCATGAACAAATAAAGAAAATCTTAAAAAGGGATCCCTGGGTGGCGCAGCGGTTTGGCGCCTGCCTTTGGCCCAGGGCACGATCCTGGAGACCCGGGATCGAATCCCACGTCGGGCTCCCGGTGCATGGAGCCTGCTTCTCCCTCTGCCTGTGTCTGCCTCTCTCTCTCTCTCTCTCTCTGTGTGACTATCATAAATAAAAAAAAAAATAAATAAAAATAAAAATTAAAAAAAAAAGAAAATCTTAAAAAAAAAAAAGAAATACTAGAAATTATTTTTTATCCAACTAGAAAAGAGGGTTTTTTTTGTTTGTTTGTTTTATTCATTTTAAGACAATTCTCCAATAGGTTAACAAGTATGTTAAATTTTGGAGCTACTGCATTTTCAAAAATTATACACTTGTTTTAACACCATCTCTTCTTAAGAATAATACATCTTATAGCTTCTATTCTTCATATTTTGTCAGTAAATAAAACCATGCTAGAGATGAAAGTAGTACAATTGGAGTCAGAGACCTGAATATATACCCAATCCCTGTGTGCACTGGGTTTCTTATCTGTTTTAAAGTTTAAATGAAATACATGAAAGCACTTTTTAAATTGTTAAGTGCCATAAAATAATTATGTAATATTTCAATATTAATACTAACTACATTATCACAAATATAAGACATCACTAATGCTAGTGACTCATAAAATACCTTTTATCCAAAAGTGCATATGAAAAATATAAAACTAAAGAGGGCATGAAAAGCCTTCAAACTATTTTTTTTTTTTTTTAAGCCTTCAAACTATTATAAAAGGTAAGTTAAGCTCAAAACTTCTAAGCCTTCCACAAAACCTCAGTACCTATTGGGAGCCTTTCCTTTTCCCTTGGGTCAACTTCATCAGTCTGAGGATCTGAAATTTGCAGTTATCCAACTGCTTAAAAACTGTTCCACTAAGAACAAGAACAATAAAAAAAGGCAAAGTCTTCAATTTCAAAAAAATGACCAAGAAGGTAGAAACCAGAAGCTATAGACTGGATCATGTCGCCTACGTTTAGTTTTATATATTATTTTTTACAAAGTTCCCTAATTTATAATACAACACTTATTATTATCTCAATTAAAAATAATATAACAAATCAATTAGAAATTAAATACTAAGTATAAAATTCAAATTGTTGAAAATATAGTTTAATTTATACTTGTTTGGCACTTAATATATACCAGGTACTGGCACTGGGCTAAGTGCCTTAAATGTACTGACCAATTAATCATCATATAAACTCTCTGAAATAGATAATATACTCATTTATTCTCAAGAAAACTGTTCAAGAGCTAGTGAGGGAATCTGGTTTCAAACTCAGGCTGGATAGTTCAAGAATCCATGCTATGATATGAAAATAGTTATGAAGCTACAAAACAACAAAATTAATATGGAGAGCAAAGATCAAAATTATGTAAAATCATATAAAACTGGAAACACCAATTTATGATTTATTCATTTATATTTAAAGTATTTTAAAAGTACAAAGCAATCAGTCATGTTTAGAATCAATTGTGCCCGAGTTAGAACTTACAAAATTAGGGTTTTACTCTGATCATATATATAATTCACCTTGTATCTCCTACTATGCCAGTATATGGCACAGTAGGGAAGCAACCAATATTAAATAGGTAAATGAATAAAAATGGCACATGCATGTTGTGATCAAATGAAGAAAATAAAATAGACACCAGTTTACTGATTGATATTCAGTATAAATGAAAGTCTATTTGATGACCATACTGATATTTGGTGGAAACATATTTAAGGAAAAGTGTAAAGACTACTTCACAGTTTGAGTATAGCTCTGAAAGAGTAAATAAGGGGAAGGAAGGAATGTTTGACACCAACTTCCAGTTTTTTAAGCATTAAATGTATGAGGAGTCAGACTTCCTCTGGCTTCAAAAGTTATGATGATTTCCAGAAGCATCAAGTTTCTTATAAATGGATGGCATACACCAAATCTTTCAGATAGCATTTCTAGGTTAGCTCTGCTAAACCAGTCATTGATGTTAACAGTCTAAAACATCAAAAAGAGGGCAGCCCGGGGGGCTCAGCGATTTAGTGCCTCCTTCCGCCCAGGGCGTGATCCTGGACACCCGTGATAGAGTCCCACGTCGGGCTCCCTGCATGGAGCCTGCTTCTCACTCTGCCTGTTGTCTCTGCATCTCTCTCTCTCTCTCTCTCTCATGAATAAATAAATTTATAAATCTTAAACAAAATTTAAAACATCAAAAAGAAAAGAGCTGGAGTTGCCTAACCCTACAGTTTATTTCAATCATGAAAATTATTAGAATTCCATCTGTCTCAACATTTAAGATAATTAGCAAGATTATAAGAACAAATGTACTTTTTAATAGTTTGCTAATATCACCAATCTAAGAAGGAGAAATCATAAAATTTGTGGGAAGCAATTCACAACGAGAAAATCTTCACCTCCTACTTAGAAAAGATCTTTAGAAACTGAATAGGCAGGGAAGATTGGATCAAGATTAAACCAAGTACCTGAGACGCCTCAGGGAATAAAATAGCTTAGATGAAACACCCTACACCATGAAGGATTAGGTTAAGGATAGAGTAAGTAAAGTGACCCCAGAGCATGACAAGAGACTACAGTCATGTTCAGAAACATGAAAAAAATAAAAAAAGAGATGGCAAAGAACTCAGAAGGTACACAGCACTTGTTGACCTGGGTCAACTAAATGAAATCAGAGAGATGAAGGTTAAGAGAATACATATTCACTTTAACAATGGACAGGAACTTAAACATCATCATGAATGTCGATCCGTACTCATCAAAAGGCAGGCATCCTTATGCTGGCAGGATATGGAGTGGGAAAATGAATGTTCACGGAGGCACTGGTGAAAGTCAAGCTAGACCGCAAAGCATGGAGGTATGCTTGCAATCTAATTGGGGGAGAAAAAGCTAATGGCTGAGTGAACCAAGAGAAAAGCACTTTGAAGACGGAAGAAGTGTAAGGAAAAAAAATGGACTATCCTTGTCACTGGAAGAAGAGATGGAAGATTGACTACACTTACAACAGAATGGAGACCCATAGATGGTAGGCGCAAGAAGGGTCGCCAGCGACGAAGACGGAGAGATGGACTGGTAGCCTTTGCAGGGCCTACATGGTTACGTTTGACCCAGGGCAGGGATGCATGGTGACACAATGATGAGGCCTTCGTTCTGCAGTGGCTAGAATGAGGCTGTGATGAGGATGGCGAGGAGGACTACATAATTAAAAAAGAGAACATTTTACTTAGACCACGTTACTGGGCGATCATTTATTCTTAAAAGCAACGTATGGTCATACCTGTATTTATATGGTCTAGTACTTTAATCAACAATAATCTAGAAAAGGATTGTATATGAATGTTGCTTAAAACTGGATAATACGGAAATACATAACTAAGGTATAGGGTTATATACCATAGCTTCTGTAAGTACACATCTAAAATATTCACCTATCCTCATTAGTGTAGCACAGACTCAGAATTATTGAAAAGCCACTAAAATGGAATTATTACATCAACTTGTTTAAAAAACAGGAACACACACATACACAGAACACAACATGTAACACATACAAAACACAAAGAATAATGTTATAGAAGAAAACAATATGGTAATAGGCACTGGTGAAAAGAATTCTTTAGTTGGAATAAGCTCTAAGGGGGGAAAAATGTTAAAATATAAAGAATAAAGTAAACCCCTCTGAAGCTGGTGACTTGCATAAACTATCCTCTTACTTAGGCTAACAAGTTAAATGGAAACTATCATAGCCTATTAGCCATCTTCTACTAACGAATAGTATTTGTTAAATTATTTCTTTTGTCCCGGTTACGCTTTTAAGCACTTTACATTATCAATTTATTTCATCTCCCCGTAACCCATGAGATAGGTACCATATTCCCACTTTACAAAGGAGGAATCAGGGGATCCCTAGGTCGCTCAGCGGTTTAGCGCCTGCCTTCAGCCCAGGGCATGATCCTGGAGTCCCAGGATCAAGTCCCACATCAGGCTCCCTGCATGGAGCCTGCTTCTCCCTCTGCCTGTGTCTCTGCCTCTCTCTCTCTCTCTCTCTCATGAATAAATAAATAAAATCTTTTTTTAAAAAAATGAGGAATCAGAACACACAGAAGTTAATTAATATAACCCAGGCCCGTACTAACAAGTGGCAGGGATGAGATTCAAATACAGGAAATCTGGTTCTAGGATCCATTATGTAGAATCACCTTGATGTACAACCTCATTTTCCAAGAGAAAGATTTTACCACTAATTTGTTAGGCCAGATTCTAATGATGAGAGCTATAATCCTCTTAAAATTAGGTATTTTGAGAATCATGCTTTCAAACATAATTACACCACAAAGGTTGAATCTGGCCCAAAAGTTTTCCACAACATGCACATGCGTACAAACACTAACTTATTTTTTTTAATTTATGTATTTATTCATGAGAGACACAGAGAGGGGGGCGGGCAGAGACATAGCAGGTTCCCTGCAGGGAGCCCAATGCAGGACTTGATCCTGGATCCTGGGATCATGCCCTGAGCAGAAGGCAGACGCTCAACCGCTGAGCCACCCAGGTGTCCCCAAAATCTAACTTATTAATGGTAATCCATATGATTATTTTATGACTGCTACCTCTAGTAAATATTACCAGCACATGAAGTAAAAAAATTTATTCTAAGGCAGTATGAAAAATTTATAATTGTTTATAACCACAGTGAGAATCAACATTAAGAGTAGTGATATGAGTCTTTAGCAAGTGATAATGATCACTATTCTCTGACCTATTCTCTTTAAGAAAATGGTTTTTCCCTGAATGATTTCTAGGATTCTTTCAACCCTGAAAATTCTGATTCTTCTTAGTACTTTCAATCTATGTGAACAATACACCAACCTAAAATAAAGCCTGTGATGAGGGTTTAAAAAACATGTTTGTGAACACTTCAGTGGCTCTTAATAAGAACTAGTTAATCCGAAATACATAAATAAATCCTCTTGGCTCTATACTACAATAAACGGTCTGCTCTCACAGACACAGTTTAATCAGAAGTTTGTCATATTCAATCTGATTACAGCTAAATAGGAAAAAGAAAAGGGAGGAAAGAAAATGGGGAAAAGAAAGATGGGTGAAGAGGGCAAAGAAATGGAGGAAAGAAAGAGAAGGAGAGATGACTAAATGAGCAGTGGAACAAAACAACCTGGGAGGGAGAGATTACTAAACTAGAAGTAAAACTGAAGGGTGTACACTGAAAGGATATATAAGGTTTGGAGAGGTGAAGAAATGGGAAAGGGATTCCCGGCAAAGAATTCAGTGTCAGAAAAAGAACAGAAATAGGGACAAGTAAGACATGTTCACAGGACTAGACCATTGGGTCTGGAATTTGATTTTACGCTTTCAATTGAAAAAGTTGGCCTGTTACTTTTTCATAGGTGCTGGAAGAAGACTTCAGACTCCTGAGTCAGAGAAAAAAGGCTTGACTTCTAGTACAGCCAGGAGCGTGATCATCTATTGGTTTGCACGCATTCACATGACGGCAACACAAAAGGCCTAGATGGATGGTCGCACACAAGGTGAGCTGTCTTACAGGACAGGAACAGAGTTTGGGGAGACGTGTTTTATAGCAAGAAGCAAGCAAACATACTCTAACCTATAGGCAGACCTTACCTAATCCCTCACAGTTGCCTACTGTGAGTAAAGCAGTTTCCAACTTCAAGTGTAATGGCCCTCTTCTTTTGACATTTTTGAAAAACCTTTTAAGAACTTTTAAAAAAAAATTCAAATTTATAAAGTTACAAAAACAAAAACAGCACAGGAAACACTGAAATCTTTGCCTACGACATCCTATCCATCCCCCATTTGCTTTATCCTCTGCATTTATGCTATGTAATTTTTTTCCTGAACCATTTGAGGGTTTAGGGTAAGTTACATACATCACGGTCCTTTACCCTTAAATACTTCAGTATTTTCTATGACTAAGAGAATTCTCTTACATAACAGCAGTGTAGTTGTCACCTTCATAAATTTACATTGTGTCTTTTGTAGTCTGCATTTAATTTGTTAGTTATCTGTTAATTTCCTTTAGAGCATTTTTCCTCATGATCTAATCTAGGAACCAGGTACACTGAATTTACTTGTCATGTATTTTTAGTATCCTTTAATCTAGAACATTTCCAACAGTCTTCATCTTTTATGACATTAACATTTCAGATAGTCTCCATCCCCCATTTTTAAATAAACTTTCAGCATAAAAAATCATGCTCATTATAAATACAGTTTATTTCTTCCTTCTAACTCATATGCCCTTTCTTTCTTGTTCTTGCATCACTCCCAGGACCTTTAGTACAATAATGAATTTCACTGATTTCTGCTTTATTTATTTTTTTAAAAGATTTTATTTATTTATTTATGAGAGACACACACACACAGAGAGAGAGAGAGAGAGAGAGAGAGAGAGAGGCAGAGACACAGGCAGAGGGAGAAGCAGGCTCCATGCAGGGAGCCCGACATGGGACTCGATCCTGAGTCTCCAGGACCATGCCCTGGACCGAAGGCAGGCGCTAAACCGCTGAGCCATCCAGGGACTCCTCTGCTTTTATTTTTATTCTTTCTTCTGTTTGACTTGGGTTTAATATGGTCTTCTTTTACTACCTTAAGGTAAAAATTTAGATCATTGACTTGAAGCTTCTTTTCTACTATAAGCATTTAATACTATCAATTTCTCTTGAATCCTTGCTTTTTCTTTTCTACTATAAGCATTCAGTGATACAGATTTTTCTGTAACTCCTGTTTTTTCTCTTCTATAAGCATTTATGATAGAGATTTCTAATTCTTGGTTTAACTGAAACCTGTACATTTTGACTTTTTAAAAATTTTGATTCAGGGGCACCTGGGTGGCTCAGTTGGTTAAGTATCTGACTTTGGCTCAAGTTATGGGTCCTGGGGTCGAGCCCCACATCCGGCTCCCTGCTCAACAGGGAACCCGCTTCTCCCTCTCCTCCCCTACTCATGTTCTCATGTGCTCTGCCTCTCTCAAATAAATAAAAAATCTTAAGATAATTTTATTCAATTTAAAATGTTTTCTAATTTCCTTTGTGACTTCCTCTTTGATCCATGAACTATTTAATTATTTATTTATTTTTAAAGATTTATTCATAGAGACAGAGAGAGACAGAGAGAGAGAGAGAGAGAGAGAAAGAGAGAGAGAGGCAGAGATGCAGGCAGAGGGAGAAGTAGGCTCCACGCAGGGAGCCCAACATGGGACTCGATCCCGGGTCTCCAGGATCACACCCCGGGGTGCAGGCGGTGCCTAACCACTGCATCACCAGGGCTGCCCTCCATGAACTATTTAAATGTATAGTGGTTTCATTTCTAAATAATTGGGAATTTTTCAGATTTTTTTGTTACTGATTTCTAATTTAATTCCATTATGGCCAAAACAAAACAAAACAAAACAAACAAAAACAAAAACACAAAAAACCTTCTTTGTGTGATTTCAACTTTTAAGAAAACTTTATTTCCTGATTCAGGATATGGCATATTCTTGTGAACATCCCACGTGTACTTGAAAAGAATGTATCTTAAGCTGTTTTTGGATGGAATGTTCATAAATGTTAATAGGGCCAAGTTGTTTGATATTGTTGTTAAAGTCTTCTTTTAAGGTCTTACTAATCTTCCGGGTCTACTTGCTTTGATTGCTGAGAAGTGTTGAAATATCCAACTGTACTTGTGAATCTGTTTCTTCAGTTTTGTCAATGTTTGCCTCCTATATTTAGAGGCTCTATTTTTAGCTACATATACAAACTTTATGTTAAGTCTTTTTGGTGAACTGATCTCTTTATCCTTAGAATGTCCTTCTTTTTCACTGTTAATATTCCTGGTTCTGAGGTCTACTTTATCTAATTTCAATATAATTATTCCAGCTTTTTTTTTTTTATTCCAGCTTTTGATTGGTGTTTGCATTGTGTATCTTTTCCCATTACTTTAATTTTAATCTTTCCATGTCCTTATATTTAAAGTGACTTTCTTAAAGACACATAATTGTTTGGCTTTTTTACCAATGTTATCATCTTTCTTTCAATTTGTGTGTTTATATTCAGACCACTTATATTTTATTAATTTCATGTAAGTATTGATACGGTTGAATTAAAATCTATTATTTTGCCAGCTCTCTCCTTTTCCATCTGTTCTTTGTTCCTTCTTTGCCTTTTTTTTTTTTGGATTATTTACACAATCCCATCTTATATATACTATTGTTTTATTGTTTATGTTTCTATCTTTTATAGTAATTATCCTTGGATTTAAAATATATATCTTTAGTCATGGTGTATCTTCAAAAAAAAAATTTCTGAGAGGCCTGTAATTCTTATCTTTGTTCCTCTTTATCTAATGTGCCTTTTTCTTCTGGCTGCCCTCAACATTTTCTACTTATCTCTCATTTTCAGCATTTTGAAATATTATGTATCTCTGCGTATATGTGTGTTTGGTTTGGGGAGGGTAGGGATATTTATCCTACCTAGTGTTCTTTGAGATTCTTGAAGCTGTGGTTTGAAGTCTTTAATTACTCTTTGAAAAACAGCCATTAGATCTTGAAATATTTTTCCTGCCCATGTTCCCATCTCACCCTTATCTTTTTTTTTTTTTAAGATTTATTTATTTATTCATGAGAGACACAGACTGAGAGAGAGAGGCAGAGACACAGGCAGACGGAGAAGCAGGCTCCCAGCAGGGAGCCTGATGCAGGACTCAATCCCAGATCCCAGGATCATGACCTGAGCCCAAGGCAGGCAGGCGCCCAACCACTGAGTGACCCAGGCATCCCACCTCTCTCTCTTCCTTCTGGTAATTCTTCGAGTAATTTCTAATGATGTGTCTTCATACTTACTGATTCTCCCTTCAATTTTGTCAAGTCTATTGGTTGGTGAACCCATTAGAGGCATTCTTCATTCTGGTACCATATTTTTCATTACTAGTATTTTTATCTGATTCTTTTTTTTTAAGATTTTATTTATTTATTTATTATTTATTCATGAGAGACAGAGAGAGAGAGAGAGAGGCAGAGACACAGGCAGAGGGAGAAGCAGGCTCCATGCAGGGAGCCCAATGTAGGACCTGATCCCGGGACTCCAGGATCACACCCTGGGCCAAAGGCAGGCACCAAACCACTGAGCCACCCAGGGATTCCTCTATTTGATTCTTTCTTATAGTTTCCAACTCTCTGCTAATATTCCCTATTTGTTAGTACATGTCTACTTTGTTCACATGAGTCTTTAACATAGTAACATATTAATTATAGTTATTTTAAACTACATCTGATAGGTCCAATATCTGGATCATATCTGACTCTGATTCTGTTGACTGTTTTGTCTAGTAATAGCGTATTGTTATTTTTCTTGTTTCTTCTTTGTCTTGTAATTTTTGGTTAAAAGCTATATATCTTATATAAAAGCAGACTGAGATAAATACCACTTATGCCTGAGAATTAGCATGTCTCTTCTGCTAGACCTTAAGTGTGTGGAATTGAATCAATCTAGTTAGGAGTTGAGCTGTTCGTGTTTTATTTTGTTAGGCAAAATAACCTCAGCAACCTACAAGCTTAAAATTCATCTAGCATTACCTTGTGCTTAGGGTAGCAGTTGGGTTGTTGGATGCTTTCTTTTTCAATGTTCTTGTTCCACCCACAGATTTAGGCTTTTTCTTAGAACCTGTGCTCAGAGTTCTCCTTGTACTTGACTTACTCTCACACTTTGACAGCTGTTTATTGGTGCTTGCTGGTCTTTAACGGTGGGAAGGTGGAGATATTATTTATTGTTCTGGTTTAGCCATTGCTTCTACCATCGTAGGTAGGCTATTTACCCCTGGTATCAAGGATCAGGCTTTCCTCTTCCAGCGCTTTCTCTCATAGTTTTCTGCTCCTCCCCCAAAATGGTGGTTTTATCTATTTGCTTCCCCAAAGAAGGTGTTTTGTCTCAGTATCTTTAGGTTTTGTTCTTTAGGGGAGAAGAACCAAGGCTTGGAGCCTTAGCCAAAGTAGAAACTGCTCCCTTCCCCAGGTTTGTACCTTTGGGCTCTTTCTAGCCTTTTCTCTAGTCTAACTCATAAGTAGCAGTGAGGTCTGTGGAGTGAATGGGCTTCCCTTTTGGGGCCCCTTACAGCAATTTTATAGTTTCATACTAGCCTATACTTGGCCTTTAGCAATTTGTTAAAATATTTTAACATTTTTGTTTTTTTTACAAAAAGGGATCATACTCTTCATGCTGCTTTTTTTATATCTATATATTTTGGGCCTCTATCCATGCCATTAAGTATGTATCTATGTCATTTTTCATGGCAAGATATTATTTCTTAAATAGATGTACCATAAATAGAGATATTATTATATATTTAGGTTATTTCTACTTTTCTAAATTTTTATTTTTTTTAAGATTTTATTTATTTATTTATAGAGACACACACAGAGAGAGAGAGAGAGGCAAAGACACAGGCAGAGGGAGAAGCAGGCTCCATGCCGGGAGCCTGAGGTGGGACTCGATCCCGAGTCTCCAGGATCACACCCCAGGCTGCAGACGGCGATAAACTGCTGCGCCACAGGGGCTGCCCTACTTTCCTACATTTATAAACTATGCTATAGGGGTATACGGGTGGTTCAGTCAGTTGGGCATCTGCCTTCAGCTCAGGTCATGATCCCAGGGTCCTTGGATCAAGCCCTGAGTTGGGTCCCTGCTCAACGGGGAGTATGTTTCTCCCTCTCCTTCCCCTTACTCATACTATCTCTCTCGCTCAAATAAATATTAACAAAACAAATAAATAAACTATGCTGTAAATATGTTCCTGCAAGTACCCTTACATGTTCATCAGTGAATACTAATAATTGCTAACATTGTATGATTACTTTATGTACCAGAGGTTCTAAACTATAGATGCCATAGATCCTCACAATAATCCTGTAAGGTAAAAACTATGATCATTTCTATTTAAAGATGAATATATAATTTTTGTCCAAACTCTATCAGATTATCTATAGGTGACTTTAGCCCTCTTTTTACTCATGTCTTCCAATGTAAACTTATATAAGAGGGAAGAATGAAAAAATAAAGATGGTAGGTTCAAAGCACACCCTGCTGAATGAGTTCCACACATTAAAGTTTGTTTTTGTATGTGTCTGTATCTGGCTAATGTTCTACAACATAAAAAATAGGAAGGTACATTACTATATTATGACTGTTTTACTTATAACCATCTTATAAAGGTCTTAGGCAGGAAAACTTTACTATTTTATAGCCCAAGTGCTAGCTTATGTATTATTTTTAATAAATAAATGAACATTGAGATGTTAACATTAGAAGGAATAATTCTAATTGTTTAGTCATATTTATTTCTATCTAATGCTCAATGAACACAATATATACATATTTTCTCTACATGATTGCTAAAGATAATTTAATTTATAATTTAGGCATAACAGTACACATCATATATATTTTCAGTTTCAGTAAAAATTTATGTGATAAATCAGGAAAGGTTGCCAAGTAATATCATTTTAAGAGATGAAATGACTGCTATGAAGTGCGCTATTAAGGAATCTTAAAATTCCTAGGTTTTCTTCCTAGAATTATAAAGATTAAAGACACACACAACCAACTTTTAAATGTTCATATCACTTGTCAGTGCAATTGCTTAAGAAACCAAGGCAGCCTTGCTTTCAATATATGGAAATTTAAATTGTAAACTGAATCTTGAGACTCAATATCCAATTTTTTTACATGGTCTTCCATACTAATTGGAAAAGATCAAATATTTACAGTTTATTCTTAAGTCTTTCAGAAGAGTCATAACAAAAAGCTCACTTCCTCGGTTTTTCAGTTCTTGTACAAGAATTCAAAATTGCTAAAAATTACGTATTTCATTAAAATTATTAAGAACATCAACATTTGCCAGGATTTTAACATTGAAACTGCACCCCCTTCTGCTGTGTGAGTAATGCAACATAATGTGACTTCATATAGAATACTGACATATAATTTAAATCTCTTTGTTACATAATGTTTGGGGAAACCTACAATAGAGTTTTCAGAACTGTAGGCATTTTAAAAGCAGAGTAAATGTTTTGCTTTTTAGAAAGAACTCTTAAGAATTTAATAAATTATTGTTGCATGAAAATTAGGTACAAACATTCATTTCAAGAGATTTTTAAGCATTATGATTCTGACTTAAATCCTCTGAGTTAAAAATAAAATACCAAGTAAAATAAAATAAAATACATAGAGTGAGTTTATCATGACAGTGTTGGGGGTTTTTAATATTCAGAAACACAAGGACTTAATTGATTTGCCCAAAGCATTCAACTAGTGTCTGTCAAAGCCAGAGGCTGAATACGTGACTCTTGGCTCTAATTTCAGTATTTTTATTACATATAAAGCCACTTGCCCATTTACTGTCAACTAATTTAACTGATTCATAGAGGGAACTCTATTACCAGCTCTATTTGTATTCTCCAAACACAATTCAAATATTTGTTTTCCAAAATTTGTAACTAGTTCAGAAAAAAATGAAAAAAAAAAATCCAAAAGCAAAATAGGTCCTACAAGGCCAATTACTTTTCCTTCACAGTTAATGTGCATGTCATTTTGTGTATGAGAAAATGAATCAACTACTCCTTAAACTGCTTAATGACAATACAAAAATTTAGAAATACCATGAAGGCAAAAAAGAAATGATCTAAACCTTTAACAAAAAGGTGGAGAGTATGTATTTATAAAAAGGAAAATTACCTTCTTTTACAGTTAATGTACATGTCCTTGTGTGTAGGAAAATTGAAGAGATTAATCTTTAAACTATTTAACATTAACCAAAGAATTAGAAATACTCTAAAGGCTAAAAAGTAATTATAGACATTTTTTAAAAGGGGGGAAAGGATCTGCCTAAAAGAACTGGTCCACTAAGAAATCACGTGTTTGGTAGATTACTGTAAGTGCTCAAATATGAATTATTCTAAAATGCTAAAATAAACTAAGTATATTTTGGCTTCCACCCAAAGCATTTTCTCATTTTAATGGGCATCCTGTTATTAAGAAAAATATCATTATAACCATGTAATCTTCTGAACATGAAGGGATCATTAGCTGGTAGATACTTAAAATAATTACTGTTTTCTGAAATATACACAATATGGTAATCAAAAGACTGGTTGGTTTACGAATAAGATTTTACGTTTAATCTAAGGAAAAACCTAAGCGCTAACTTAGATATAGGAGTAACAAAGAATAAAGTATTCAGCACAACTCTAGATGGCATTTGTAATGCATTACATATTTGCATTAAATTATTAGCTGTAGAAATAAGTCAATCAGAGAAAGACAATTATATGATTTCACTCATATGTGGAATTTAAGAAACAAAACAGAGGAGCATGGGGAAGGGAAGGAAAAATAAAACAAGATGAAATTAGAGAGGGAGACAAACCATAAGAGACTTAATCACAGGAAACAAACTGAGTCTTGCTCGAAGGGAGGTGGGTGGGGGCATGGGGTAACTGGGTGATGAACATTAAGGAGGGCATGTGATATAATGAGCACTACATGTTATATAAGACTGATGAATCACTAAATTATACCTCTGAAACTAATAATACACTATATGTTAATTAATTGAAATTAAATTAAAAAATTATTAGCTGTGTTTAACTTTGCTTTTAGGACAAAACTTTAAAATTAAAAATCCTCTTTCTTCTTTTTTGTGTTAGCAGTTTTACGTACACATTCTATTGCCTTTAGAGCATGGTCAGTACCCACTAGCTATGTGACCTTGAACAAGTTACTTCGTAGTTTTCCCATTTGTAAAATAAAATAACATACAGAGATCTTAAGGAGTTTACAGGACTAGAGTAGGGTACACCTGTCCCTTAGTATAATGCCTGCCATATAGGATGCATTCAGTAAATAGTAACTATCATTGAAATAAGATGGCAAACATACTTTCAAAAGCAGTGAGAATTAAGAAGATGAGAATATTTGGAAGCTACTAAACACCTCAATTTCCATTTTATTCACCCATAAATGACACTAAAGAGTTAAAAAGAAAACTTCCTCAATTGACATTGTGGCACCCAAAATGATGCCTAATGTTCCAAACATCCCTAGTTACCTCACATTGAGAATTTTTTGGCTCCAAAACCTACAATATTTGTGCATCTCTAGTAGAGAACAATGTGCATTGTCTTCACAATCTCCTCCTTTTTACAGGGTAGAAATGGGAATAAAATACTAAAAGAAAATGAAATTCAACTTAAAAAAATCACTTTAGCTTCTCATTGTATGGTCATTAGAAATCATGATTCCTTTTATTGACCTGCTGATAAAATATGTACTTTTTTAAAAAGATTTTATTTACGGGGATCCCTGGGTGGCGAAGAGGTTTGGCGCCTGCCTTTGGCCCAGGGCGCGATCCTGGAGACCCAGGATTGAATCCCACGTCGGGCTCCCGGTGCATGGAACCTGCTTCTCCCTCTCTCTCTCTCTCTCTGTGTGACTATCATAAATAAATAAAAATTTAAAAAAAAAACAAAAAAAAATATTTTATTTACGTATTTGACAAAAAGCACACAGAAAAGTGCCAGGCAAAGGGAGAGGGAGAAGGCTCCTCTCGGAGCAGGACCCTGGGGGATCATTACCCAAGCCTAAGGCAGACGCAAAACTGACTAAGCCACCTAGGCACCTTGGTAAAATACATATTTGATCACAATTAAATTTAACAGTTATTTCCTGGATGTATATGCCCTTTCAGATGTTAGAAATATCACAGGGTCTAAAAAATGGCACATGACAAAAAAAAAATTAGGGCTGCCAAATGCTATGAAAGCGAGTAAAATATAAAGGTATGTACATACATGTATGAGCACATGTGTGCACATTTGTGAGAACATGTATGCAAATATAAAACATGAAAATTTTTAACTTGAAAAGTTTAAAATCAAAATTATAAAATAACTCTAAGTGGACTTCTGTATTTTTTCAGTAAATTTCAATACAATACATTGGATTACATTAAATATAAGGTCCAAATGTAAAATAGAAAAGTAAAACCAGATTGATCTAAAAGATATAAATTTTCCTACAGTGTATCCATGTTTAGTTGGCAAAGAAGTAAAATTGAAACACAGGCTAGGTATCAAAATATACAAAATACTATTACATAGTTCATGGAAAATCTGTATGATGGCAAATTTATTCACTTTGCTTACCTAAGAAATCATTTTGCCCACAGGTTTTAAGATATTCTTAAAAGACTTTTCCTCTATTGGTTTTAACGACTATGTTATCTCGCTTCAATTTACAATTCTCCATGTCAGAAATCTCTAACAGTATAATGACTTGTATCTGTACATGCTACATTAAATTCAAGCTTACCATTGTTAAGCTGGCCAAACTAATTTCCAGAAATGCTTTTTCTTTTTGGAACATGAGAACAGGTTCTCATTTATTAAAATGAAACACTCTTAAATCCTAGCATTATCCTCTGTTTTGGAAAGTTCTCGTTTAAAACAAAACAAACAGAAAAATCTCACCATCCCCAAACCTAACCTTGACTCTATGTTTATTGCTGAAGACATTTTTACACAGAAGGGTTACAGCTGGTCAGATCTGAAAGAGTAAACTCATGAGTTCAGTTTAAGAATTTTCCTTTAAAATAAGTAATGGAAAAAATAAAATAAAATAAAATAAAATAAAATAAAATAAAATAAAATAAAATAAAATAAAATAAAATAAAATAAGTAATGGTTTTAATATCTCTATTTACCAAACCCCCAGACTATCAAAAAAATCATAAATAAATAAATAAATAAATAAATAAATAAGATGATGATGATAATGAAAGAAAGAAAATAATATTTTGATCCATTTTAGGACAGCACTTGTTAATCTAAGAAGAGGGGAGAAAAAGTATAAATAGGATGGAGTAGTAATTATATTTCTTAGCTTTCAACAACTAATTTAATCTATACAGCATTTTTTTTAGGTAGATAAAGAACTGAATTACATGCTTGGAGACATGGTGTTAGTGTTTGAATACTACTCAGCCATCAAAAAGAATTAAATCTGGTCATTTGCAACCACATGGATGGAACTAGAGAGTATTATGCTAAGTGATGTTAAGTCAGTCAGAAAAAAGACAAATATGATTTTACTTATATGTGGAATTTTTAAGAAACAAAACAGATGAACCTAGAAGAAGGGAAGGGAAAATAAAATAAGATAAAAACAAAGGAGGCAAACCACAAAAGACTGAACTAGAGGGAACAAAGGGTTGCTGGAGGGATGGAGGATGGGGAGATGGGGTTAACTGGGTGATAGGCATTAAGGAGGGCACTTGGTATAATGAGCACAGGATGTTATATGCAACTGATGAATTACCAATTTCTACCTCTGAAATTAGTAATACACTGTATGTTAACTAAATTGAATTTAAATTAAAGAAAATAGAGAAATGAAAACCATTCCAATAACATTTTCCCAACTATGACTAATTCTAATTTGTATTCCCTCCTCCAAAACTCAGCTCCCCCACTCAATTTTACATATACTTTAAAAACATGCCTCTATCTGGGTGATGATATGCAGAAGGAAAAACAACAATTAAAAAAGACAGAAGAGAGGTGGAGGCAAAAGTTATAGGGAGCTAAAATAGGAGTTCCAGAGAATTTCTCAACCTTTTTTTTTTTTAAAGATTTTATTTATTTATTCATGAGAGACACACACAGAGAGAGAGAGAGAGAGAGAGAGAGAGAGAGAGAGAGAGAGGCAGAGACAGGCAGAGGGAGAAGCAGGCTCCATGCAGGGAGCCCGATGTGGGACTCGATCCCAGGACTCTAGGATCACACCCTGGGCTGAAGGCAGGGCACTAAACCGCTGAGCCACCCGGGCTTCCCAGAATTTCTCAACCTTAAGAATGAAATAAAATGAAGTTGCCCAAAAAGAGATTTACCCTAAGTCTTCTTGTAATGGAATAAAGAAAATGAGGTATGGAAAAGTAAATGGAGAAAAAAGATTGGAAAGTGAAATTTCAGATTTCTTAACAAAAGTGGACTATACAGCTTAAAAAGCATACTTTTCATCAGAGTTCCATTTATGTTTCCATCTGATTCCTCCAAGAATATTAGGAACTTAAATTGTACTTTATATAAGAACTAAGTTTCTTCCTAATTGGTTTAGCTTCTTTCAAAGACGGGAAAGAAGAAAAATCCTTAAAGAAAAGAAATAAATGTGAACGAACATCTTAATTTACCCTAATTGTAACATAATCAAAATCACTCAGAATTGTATTGCAGAGTAAAATGAAGCCATGCAAACTATACTTCTACATCAAACGAAAATGAAACCTGACAGTTTTCTCCATTGATAGTCTGCAATTGATTGGGCCAATTAAATACACACACACACACACATATATTTTATCTTTAACTATGTATACATATATGAACACATACTTAAAATCACAACTTATTTATTGCTTATCTATGAACTTCCTCTTATAGGACAAAACTAACCAAAATACATTATTACATATTTCATCATAAATAAGTTACAACTTAACTTCATGATTTAAATTCACTCTATAAACCTTTACTAAAGATGTTTGAGAGACACCTGGGTGGCTCAGCAATTGATCGTCTGCCTTTGGCCCAGGGCGTGATCCTGGAGTCCCAGGATCGAGTCCCACATTGGGCTCCCTGCATGGAACCTGCTTCTCTCTGCCTATGCCTCTACCTCTCTGTGTGTGTGTGTCTCTCATGATAAATAAATAAAATATTTTTTAAAAAGATGTTTGAACTGTCATTAGCCATCAAACTTATTATTTCCTTCTATCAAACATGCCAAAATTTAAAAATAGAATTCAACACAGACAAGGGTTATTTCTGAGGCCATCTCCACTGATGTAAAAAAAGAGGTCCTTAAAGACACAAGAGCCTTCTTAAGATTCCCTCTGTCCCTCTTCCTCTGACCCCACTCCTTCTTCTCTCTGCCTCTCTTAAAAAAAAAAAAAAAAAAAAAAAAAGATAAATTTTAAAGAAAAGATTGGAAGTAAATATATATAAATCAAAAATCATTTTTTGCTATACTTTCCATATTGGCATGTTTATTTAAAACCACAAATAAAGGGACACCTGGGTGGCTCAGCAGTTGAGCGTCTGCCTTTGGCTTAGTCCCAGGATTGAGTCCCACATCGGGTTTCCTGCATGGAGCCTGGTTCTCCCTCTGCCTATGTCTCTTTCTCTCTCTCTCTGTGTCTCTCATAAATAAATAAATAAAATCTTAAAAAAAAAATAAAGCAACAGTGCTAGTTTCTATTACTTTTCATTATTATTATAAATTTGAATGGAGGGTTCTGAGCAGTAAAATAAATTTATTCTTCTGTAAAAAGTTAAACAATAAATTATCAGAAGATCTCCACTTCTATCTGGACTGGTTCCTAGACTAATATGGACAAATGACAGACTTTAGAAATTGCTTCTTAGATAAGCATCAATGAAATAAAAGTACAGTTTAATGGCAAATTAAATACTTTTCTGGATTTTTTTTCTTTTCTTCACATTGGACTTGAAGATTGCTTCCATTAATGTATCACTGATACTTGTTCACAATTTTAAAAACACATAATTTAAATTCCTCATATCTTAGTGTTCTTTTATCTTAAATGAAAAATGAAAGCAATAATTTTCAGTATAAGTTAATGAAATATAAGTGAGGTGGGGCTACTGTCCAAATTTCTGGAATAGCCAAAGACTGCCTGAGGCTCATGGTGGGATGGTGGAACAGAGAAAACCATACAAGTAAACAGACAATTGGTGTATAGTAGCACATAAAAGGCCAATCTCCTGAAAACACTACTGTATCTGAGTGGCTTAACTTACTGATTTCTCATTTATTTTTTTTTTTAATTTTTATTTATTTATGATAGTCACACACAGAGAGAGAGAGAGAGGCAGAGACACAGGCAGAGGGAGAAGCAGGCTCCATGCACTGGGAGCCCGACGTGGGATTCGATCCCGGGTTTCCAGGATCACGCCCTGGGCCAAAGGCAGGCGCCAAACCGCTGCGCCACCCAGGGATCCCCTGATTTCTCATTTAGCCTACAAATCTCTACATGCACTAAGGCTCCTGCCTGCTCTACTCCATGAACATGTTCTGACAGGGTACCAACGATGTCAATAACAACTACCATTGCAATTACACTGCTATTACTGGCTCCTGTTCCTCTAACTCCTTTAACACTAACATGCCATGGGGATTTATTGTGGTCCACCACTATTCTCCCTCTATAGAATTCTCAAGGTTCTAACTACTACTCAAATACAAAAGATTTCAGATATCTCCCCAAAGCTTTAGGCTCCATATCCAACTTCTACACAGATGACCCAAAAACTCACCTTAAGCTCAATATGCTGAAAACGAAACACACCATCTTTAGTATCTCCTTACTTCCTATAAAATCCAAGCCCCCTCCTTGATCTGGCTTCTCCCTATTATTTCTTCCTCTGCCTCATCCTCTGTCATCTGTATTCATCTTTCTGAATGCCTAATAAAATTACCACCTAATATTTATTGAAGGTTCATTACATGCCAGGGACTATTCTAAGCACTTTATATGGTTAACTCATCCATCTTCACAACAATCCCATAAGGTAGATGCTACTATTTCCACTTTATACTGAGGAAAGTATCTTGCCTAAGCTACTAATAGTGGAGTCGGCATACAAACCTATATCCTGTGCTCCTTACCTTTATATATGTAATTTCTCATAAATGCCTACACATACCAAGCACTGTCCTGGGTATTCAAGGTGAATGGGTCCAACAAGGCCCATGCCCTCATGGGACTTACCATCTAGTAAGTAAACAGAAGAAACAAACAGCCTTATTATAAGATAATTTAAAAGTGCCAGGACTTTATGACAGAAAATTCACAGAGGTGGATGTACTTAACAGTGATAAAAGAAAAACCTCTTTGAAAAAATGACTTTTTTTAAGGTTTTATTTATTTATTCATGAGAGACCAGAGAGAGGCAGAGACCTAGGCAGAGGGAGAAGCTCCTCACAGGGAGCCTGATGTGGGACTTGATCCCCGAACTAGGATCATGCCCTGAGCCAAAGGCAGACGCTCAACTGCTGAGCTACCCAGGCGTCCCTGAAAAAATGACTTTTAAGGAGCAACCTCATAGATGAGAAGGTACCAACCATAAAAACAGGAGGGAAATATCCAGAAGAGTACTGAGTCCATTGAAAGCACAAAGATGGTGTGATAGGTTAAACTATGTTCCCCCAAAATTCTTATGTTGAAGCCCTGACTCCAGTGTAACTGTATTTGGGGTTAGGGTCTTCTAAGATGTAATTAAGGTTAATAATGTGGGACTCTTAATTGGATAGGACTGGTGTCATTACAAGAAGAAGAGGAGATACCAGAGATCGATCAATAGAGATCAATTGATCGATCAATCCATCTCTCTCTCTCTTTCTCTCACTCTCTCATTACATGCACAGAGAGGAAAGGCCAGGGGAGGACAGAGTAAGAAAGTACTCATCTACAAGCCAGGAAGAGGCTCACCAGAAAACAACCCTAATGGCACAATGATACTGACTTCTAGTCTCCAGAACGGTGAGAAAAAAAAGTTTCTGTTGTTTAAGCCACCAAGTTTGTGATATTTTGTTATGGCAGCCCTAGCAAACAAATACAAATCAGAAAGACTTAGTTTTTGTCCAGGAACTGCCAAAAACCAGTATGCTAGACTATAAAACAATGGAGATAATAATATGTCAAAAACTCTTAAGCCCAGAGATGGTAAATGAACCTAAAATGAGGTGATCACAAAAATAGTACCTGGTGCAAAAGTTTTAAGCTGGTTCATATTAGATTAGAAAATGTATGCTGTGGGTTTCTGTTCTCTCAGAACTGAAATCTTTCCCAAAACATTAATAATACCCTACTGAAGAACAATGACTAATGGATATGTCTTGTTTACACAGGGGACTATGGAAAAAACATGACTTTTTATTTTTTTATTAAATTCTTACACCAGTAGGGGATCCCTGCGTGGCTCAGAGGTTTAGCACCTGTCTTTGGCCCAGGGCGTGATCCTGGAGTCCCGGGATCAAGTCCTACATCAGGCTCCCGGCATGGAGCCTGCTTCTCCCTCCTCCTGGGTCTCTGCCTCTCTCTCTCTCTCTCTCTCTCTCTCTCTCTCTCTACGTCTATCATGAATAAATAAATCTTTAAAAAAAAAAATTCTTACACCAGTAAAGATAGTTCTGAGGGAACTATGGTTGAAATAATAAATATGTGTTGTGCTCACGTGCAAGGACTGGTGGTGGATATTCTAGAGCATGACCAAATGAACCAGATACCATTCCTAGGCCTCAGAGTCACAGCAAGGTAGATATGACACCACATTTCATCAAATCAAAGGTACCCAGTTGTGATGAGGTGTGTCACTTTATGCACAGCCAAGCAAGGAAAGCTGCCAAGTAAATTATGACATTAAACTGTAAAAATATCTCTTAATTTTAGGACTGTTCAAATGTGGGGGTTAAAGGGAAAAGACATACATCTTAAATAAATGAAAAAGAATATGAAGGTAGCTAAATGCAAATAATAGAAGTCATATAAAGGAGTCCACAGAAGGAACGAGTTGTTTCATGCAGAAGATAGTACTTAAGCCAAATCTTGAAGAATGGATAGAAGTAGGAAGAGCAGAGATTCACAAAGGAATACTTTTAGCAAGAGTAAACTGCAAGAGGTAAAGCATAGCAACAATAAAGTGAGGAACAGCAAGAGAGAAATAGTTAAAGAAAAAACACTGTTGAAAAGTTAGGACAATGGTTAGAAAAACCTTGAATACAGCTAGGTTAAAGAGGCTGAAATTTATTGTATATCCTTGGGGAATGGTTCTCAAATACTTTTCTTTTTTTACCCCAATATACTTTGGGGCTATGATACACATAAAAAATAAGACTACTCTACTAGTGATTATAGGAGATGCAAAATAATCAATTCTTGATTGATTGATTAATCAATGCAAAAGCAATCAATTCTTCTGAGAGTAAAATTAGGAAAAGCTGTCCAGAAAATTCTAACTTCTACCCCTACCTCACCTTGAAAATCACTCCTTTCTACACATTTAAAATTAAAACAAAACAAAAAAATACAGAAAAATCTGAGTACCCAAAATAATTCAAATTACATTTCAGGAAAGGTAACCCAGGAGAACTGTGTAAAAATGAATAAGTATTGGAATAAAGATTAAGAATTAAGAATCTACATTAGAAGCTGATCTTCCAGGAAGAAGTTAAATAAATTCATATTAGACTAGTGATAATGGGGAAAATGTATGATGCAAGTGTTACAAGAAACAGGAAAAATAAAGGAAAAAGTTTAAGATACAACATATAAGCTCAAACAAGGACAAGTGCATTCTAAAATAGTGGTGGTCACTCAGGTGATGTCTAAAAGGCAATCCGATAGTAGAAAAAGTGGAATTTAGGTCTGCAAAAAGTTGTGAATATCACCTAAAGAGTTACTGAAGCCATAATATGGATAAAGCTGCAAAAAAGAGGGCAAGAGAAGGTATTACAAAGACAAAATTTTGAAGTAAATGTATTAAAGCATGTAATAGCTTTATTACAAATAACTATCTTCATATTTTATAGTAATCTCATGCTGATCATCATCCTTGCTAATTTTAATACTGTAAATATATAAACAAAAAAGCAAAGCTATAGTGAATATTAAAAACATGCTAGGATCATACAAAACAATTTAAAAAGGGAATATTTTATTAATTTCTAATCTAGTGTTATAGTCATTTAGAGATGGCATGTGTGTGTGCGCACACGTGAGTGAGAGAAAACTTAGTTAAAAAGCAATAGTCCACACCTCTAAAAACAGAACCTGAGAACAACCAAGATGGCATAAATTACAGGGGGAATTAGTGTTTAAATTCCTAGATGGCTTTATTATAAACACTCAGTTATCCAGTTCAATCTATGAAAAACTGCAGTTACATAATAATATTGAATTGTTTTTTCCTTTAAAAAAAAACTTTTTGAAGACAGTAAAAATATTTAAGAACAGTATTTTTAAAACAGGTACTTTTCAGGCATTTTTTCAAGTATTTTTAAAACATAAAAGCAATATGATCTTTGTACGTGAAAACATATGGCTTCAAGTCACACATGGATAAGAAAGAAGAAAATCTCTAATTCTCTGGAATTAGTGCTAAAATGCGTTGTAGGTTTACTAAGCAACTTTATCCATTTTGGCTGAAATACCTTTTGACAAACTTCCTGCAGGAATGGGAGCATGAGGCTTGGAGCAAAGGAAAAGAAATGGAAGAGGGAATGTTCTATTGGGAAACCAATAGAACAAAAAAAGAGGCAAAAAAAGTAGAGGAGAGGTGACCTGGGTGTAGAACAACTAACAGAATGAAGATGTTAAGAATCATCATATTGCCCCACAACAGATTTATTGAGCAAAGAGAATGATGGGACTTTTTTGCTGGAAGTTGGGCATGATTGAAGAGTCTTGAAAATCCTACACGTTCATCTACTTGTACTATCATGCAGGCATTTTTCTCAAAACGCTTGCATAAGTCAGAAGAATCTAATACGGAAAATGCAGGCCACTTGTCAGCCAAAGCAACCAGCCCATAATCTGCAATCTGTCCAAATGATCAGACAAACTGAGATAGCCAATAGCCAAGTGCCTACTAATAGCTTATTCATAAATGTTCTTGTGCTATTTCTTAACTACTTTTACATGAGCAGATTCCCTCAAAGGGAAAAAAAGTCCAAGTGATTTTCTAAAACTACATGCCATCCAACAATACTACAGTTAAACTTACATATGGCCAGGAAAGTTTTGAAAAACGTGAAATACCTCAGTCTGACCTTCATGGGCACTGGTCTCATGAGTGACTCGAATAGCCTGTAACAAGAACACAAGATGTCAATAGGAAAAAATGACTATATCCAGATTTTTAAAAGAAAACAACAGTGCTAAATTTTAACACTGAAAGCTTTGTTAAGAAATAACAAATTGGAAGAAATTTAGGAACAGTTTAATATTAAATACTTAAGAATGATTTCTGAGTAACCAAATGAATGGTAGTGTCCAACCCACAAATCCCTACAGACTGAAGCAACTGAATATCTAATTATTTGTAATTCCAGATGTCAAGTGGGAGTCATTTAAATTACTTGTTAGAACTAACGTTAAACACTTTATTCAACTGGGACTGGAATAAAGTAAGCATCTCACAGATTGAGACTGAAAAAGCTTATCTCATCTGTTTCTCCAGGTTACATGCTCCTCTGCAGCTCTGGCTGTAGTTTTGCTTAATCATGCAGCTTCAGTCAGCACTTTAAAAACGTGGAGCAAAAAGCATGCATTTATCAGAAGCTAGAGATTTTAGTTTTCTGAACTTAAAAAAAAAATGCCCTTAAAATACCCACAATTAGCAAAGATGAAGAAAATGGGCAAAAGTAGTAAACTTCTGGTGAAAGTACCTTTATGAATGGCAATTTGGCAATAAGTATCAAAGCCTTAAAAACATGCAAACTGGTTGATCCAGCAATTTCTGTTCTAGGAATTTATGTATTTCAACAGAACTATACACATAAGTATATATAATTAAGGATATTTGCAAAGATTTAGCTACAATAATATACCTTGTAGTATTTTTTTTAAATAGTGAATAAAGGGGAAAAACATTAAATTTCCAACAATAATTCATTGGTAAAATAAAATACTGTACAATGGAAAGCTATGCAGCCATTAAATGATGATGTTAAATATATACTTACTGGTATGTAATACGTTTGTGATAAGTTAAGTGAAAAAAGCAAGTTATAAAACAGTATTACAGTGTGATCAAACTTTTGTTTTAAAAAATTGTGTACATACATAATACTCCCTATAAAAATATTAATAATGATGGCTACCTCGCATTAGTGGGATTACTCTTATGTTGTTTATTTTACTTTTGTGTAAAATAAAGATGTTTCATGAAATCTGCAGGTTTTTTAAGAAAAAACAATTTAAGATAATCACCGTTTATAAGAATGCTAAAACAACATAATCAAATCAATGAATTTATTGAGTACAAACTCTAAGGCTTTTCTAGCCAAATAATCTGTATGCTACACCACTTCTAATTTCAAAGACTTTACCATCTACTTAATAGTGTTACTAAAAGGTAAAAAGACTTTTCCTTTTGAAAAAGGAAAATAGATCTCAAAACCAGTGAAATTTAAATGCCGCTCTAAAACAATTCTATGAAATGGTACCATCGTTTAAAAGTAGACTATGTGGCCTGTGTCTTCACACATGCTAAAACATTACTAAGAGGATAAAAGAGCTTAATTATGGTCTGGCATCTACCTTTAAACCTTTGTTTTTTCAACTAATCTTCAGCCTGTTCCAAATTCCCAGTGAAAGACACATAGGGTATTGGCAGGCATATATTTATAATAGGGAGGGAATGGTAAACTAGAGTCAATCATAAAATATTTTTTTAAATTTGTAAATCAAACTTTTTTTCCTCTCATTCAGCTCTGGATATAAAAAAGAAGTGGCAATTTATCAACACTTATGGATATTTCAAGCAATGTTACGTGAAGTATAAAAGATCTTTTTTTAATAGACACAAAATCTGCAACTGCTGAGAACTACAGTTTTAAGACAAACCCCCCAAAAGAATCTACAATCCCACAACACTTTGCCCATAAATGAGATCAAGACAGAAAGAAGGTACCGACGTCATAGTTCTCTAGGTATCTGGCTCGTTCTTCAGGGCTCATTGACACAGATTCCTCCAGGAATTTTTTCAAGGTTGATCCAGATTCTGAGAATATTAAAGATAAAGTTGAGAAGGTTTGCTATCTCAAAGAAACTAATACATGAAAAGACTAGAAGCATGCTAACTTTTTCAGGTAAAAACCCCTTCACTGGTAAGTTGGGAATTTAAGAAAACTGAGATAAATGATAGGCTTTGTTAAACCTGTTTATCAATAATATAACAGAATGGGAAAGATTAGTATTTCTTCTATGCTATATACACTCCCATTAAAGAAAGAAGAGAGGAAAATGTTTCATTTAATACTTTAAAAGAAAGAACTACAGCTCCACCTACTGCTCAATAAGTTAACTTCTAACTTAAGGGGGGTGTAGGGGGGCAAGCAGTAATACAAAATTATTTACCGAAGTGCATCTTGTCTTTATTGTTGGCAATAGCATGGATCAGTCCAATTGTTCCACAGGCATTGCTGATTGTTTGCTTCATGAAATATACTGATGATGTAACATCTTGTCCCTGAGATTTTATTTTTTCCTCCTCCTCTGTTCTGAATACTTCATACTATTAAAAAAAAGTCAATAATAATCTACATAGGAATATAATACATTATAAAGTACTCAAAATAAAACTGGGAAACTTCTAAATATCCATCAGCAGGGATTTTGTTAACATACTATGACATGTCTTTTTTTTTTTTTTTTTTTTTTTTTTTATGATAGTCACAGAGAGAGAGAGAGAGAGGCAGAGACACAGGCAGAGGGAGAAGCAGGCTCCATGCACCGGGAGCCCGATGTGGGATTCGATCCGGGTCTCCAGGATCGCGCCCTGGGCCAAAGGCACGCGCCGAACCGCTGCGCCACCCAGGGATCCCACTATGACATGTCTTAATGGAATACTATAAAGCACTTAAAAAAAGTATGAAGTCTGACTCAGAAATTTGTCCGTGATTTTTTTTTAATTTTTTTTATTATTATTTATTTATGATAGTCATAGAGAGAGAGAGAGAGGCAGAGACACAGGCAGAGGGAGAAGCAGGCTCCATGCACCGGGAGCCCGATGTGGGATTCGATCCCGGGTCTCCAGGATCGCACCCTAGGCCAAAGGCAGGCGCCGAACCGCTGCACCACCCAGGGATCCCTTGTCCGTGATTATACAGTGGTTCTAGGTCAATATAATTAATATGATTCTCATTTATGTTTTTAAAATATCTACTTTATAGGGGCACGTAGTGGCTCAGTCAGTTAAGCCTCTGACTCTTGATTTTGGCTCAGGTCATATCTCAAGGTTGGTGAGATAGAGCCCCATGTCAGACTCTGCATTGGGCATGAAGCCTGGTTAAGATTCTCTATCTCCTTCTGCCCCTCCCCCATCTGTTCATGTGCACATAAGCGTGCGCACAAGCTCACTTGCACGCAGGCACACTCCATCTCTCAAAAAAAAAAAAAAAAAAAACATTTATGGGGCACCTGGGTAGCTTAACCTGCTAAGTAAGCATCTGCCTTCAGCTCAGGTCATGATCCTGGAGTCCTAGGACCAATGCCCAAGTTGGGCTCTCTGCTCAATGGTGAGCCTTCTTCTCTTTCTCCCTCTCCCTCTGCCTCTGCCCCTCCCCACCCCATGCTCTCTTGCTCTCTCTCTAAGGAATAAATAAAATCTTTAAATGTTTTTTGATTTAAAAAAAATGTTTAAAATATCTACTTCATATATGCGTTGAAAATTTTAAAAGGGTATACAAAAATTTAACAGGTTATCTCTGGGACATGAGATCACGGGAGGATTTTTATCTCTTTTTACAATGAAATCCTCTATTTTTTATATTTCTATATTGTTAAATCATACTGTATTAACAAAATTCATATGATATAAGCATATTATTTCATAACAAATATTCACTATTATCTACAATTACTGATTATAAAGACAATACGGTATAATAATAAAAGTCAGAAATGTGGGCTCTACACTTGACCGCTGAGCCCACGTCTTGACTTTGTCATTATTTCCTGTCATTATTATTTGATAAGTCTCATTTTCCTAATTGTAAAAAGAGGCTAAAAATAATAGAGAGGTTAAAAAATGAGGGAGGAGTGGGTGGAGGGAGAGGATAGAAAGATTATTTTATTGTTTTGTTCTATAATTTCAGATTTCAATAGAGTAGGACATCTGCAAAACTACAGCCTGTAGGCCAAATCTGGCCCATTGCCTGTTCTCATAAGAAAAGTTTTAGTTTTGTATTGTTTATGGCTGTTTTCACACTAAAAAGCAAAGTAGAATAGTTTTTTGTTTGTTTGTTTGTTTTTTAAGTAGAATAGTTTTAAGAGAGACTCTATAGGCCCACAAAGTTGAAAACCTTTATTATCTGGTCCTCTCCAGAAAATGTCGTCTGATCCTTGCAATTAAGGAAACAAATGATGTCTGCAGTTAACTCATAATTAAGAAACTGCTTCTAACAACAAGTGTTTATATGCCTTAAATAATAATTTTTATGAATGTGCTTCTAAGTCAAATTTTTAAGTTACATTTTCAGAATAAATTCTGTATGACTAATTCATTCATGTAAGTTTAATTGATAAAAACTGGAAAAGGTTCAATATATTAACCTTACACTGAAATGTTTATATGGTCATACAGTTTAATTTTCTGCTGTTGTTTAATATCAATGTTCCTTGTTAAAGGAAAATAAGATTGGTAACTTCTCAAGATTTAAGGTTTAAGCAGAAAAATCCTAAAATGATACATAGCAAGTATAGGGGGAAAAAAAGAAAAATTATCAATAGTAGACTGAAATGAAAACACATGGTCAAGATATACAAAAATATTAGAAATAAATGTATAGCCTCTTCACTTGCAATTCATTGGTTAGTAAACATATACTTAAGCCCACACTTAAAACACCAAAATTACCTTTATATAAAGAGTTATGAGGTATCCATGACAGTCCTTTTGGTATTAGCATGATTAAGCCATTTGCAACTACATAATCAATTTCTAAATTAGAACATAGAAGCCTGATGGGATGCCCAGGTGGATCAGTCAGTTGGGTGTCTATCTTCAGCTCAGGTCATGTTCCCAGGGTCCTGCGATTGAACTCTCCATTGGGATCCCTGCTCATTGGGGAGTCTGCTTCTCTCTCTCCCCCCTTGTGCCCCTCTCCCCTTCTTGTACTCTCTCTCTCTCTCTCACCCTCAAATAAATAGAATAAAAAAAAATAGAGGCCTAAAATACTCTGTATCTCCTAAAATATTCTCTAGATACCTTTTGAGTGACTTTAATATGTTACTTATGAACTGAAATAGGAATATAAAAAGTTATAAAGACAACCAAAACTGGCAGATGCCATTATATTTTCCACTTTAATATGTTAGAATTGTGTTCTTTCTAGCAATAGAGAGAATGAGCTTTTCAGTACTGGAGATCCACTAAATGAAGAGTCCTATTGATGAGAACAACATGCTTTTTGAAAATACTGATGACCCAATAAATGAAGACCAAATCCAATTTATTCTTTAATTCTAAAAAGTGAATAAAAAAATAAAAATAAATTTTTAAAAAAGTAGGTCATAAAACTCAATGTTTTAGGAAATTTCCAATTCAGACCAAAAACTCACATTTGTCACACCAACTAAGAAATCCTGAGCTTTAAGCAAATTTTTTTTTCCTTTTTTTCTTGTTATTGTTCCTTACAATTGGGGTCCTGGGGGGCAGCCCAGGTGGCTCAGCGGTTTAATGCCATCTTCAGCCCAGGGCCTGATCCTGGAGACCCAGGATCGAGTCCCATGTCAGGCTCCCTGCATGAAGCCTGCTTCTCCCTCTGCCGGTGTCTCTGCCTCTCTCTCTGTCTCTCTCTCCCTCTCTCTCTCTCTGTCTCTCTGTTTCTCATGAATAAATAAAATCTTAAAAAAAGAAAAACACCTGGGGTCCTGGGATAGCTATTTATTGGCTTACTTTAGTAATCAAAAAATAATAATAATACTGGACAAAAGGAGAGTAAACTTAAGTGTCCTAACTCCTCAAATTTCAGAATAATTACAACCTCACCATTAAAAAGTTTAGTGTAATAATGGATAATCAATAAGAAAATTCTAACTCTGAACTTCTATGTTATAAACAGCAAGCATGAATAAATATCCCTTCCTTGATTAAATAATTTGTTTTGGGGACACCTGGATGGTTCAGCAGTTGGGTGCCTGCCTTCGGCTCAAGTCATGATCCTGGGATCCAGGATCGAGTCCCGCATCGGGCTTCCTGCATGGAGCCTGCTTCTCCCTCTGCCTGTGTATCTGCCCCTCTCTCTCTCTCTCTCTCTCTCTCTCTCTGTCTCTCATAAATAAACAAATAAATCTTTAAAAAAAAAAACACAACTATTTGTTTTGTAGAATATTAAGTAGAAAAGACAAATATTTCAGTATTTTTTATTCATATTGAACTGAGGCTAATTAGTTATGACATAAAGAAAATTATCCAGAATTTTCTAGGACTGAACAAACCCTGATTCTTATTTTCTATGGGACTTGGCTCCATTTATTCCTGAAAAATAAGATGAGCTGAGTATGGTCACCAAGTTGTCAACACATCACTTCTCCCACATCTTTCCAAACATTATTTCTTCATTTTTCACAACTATTGACTGTATCCTGTTGTTTCTAAATTTAAAAACAAAAGAAAGATATGGACTCAAAAGCTGTTTTAAAGTGAACTTAAAAGTTCTGGCTTCATAATGCATATATCTACATGACATTCTAGAAGAAAGGCCTGAAATATGGAGATTTGAAATTAAATACAGAACTATAAGAACAGCTAATTATAATCCTCAGCACATCCTAAATCTGCCAATTAAGCTATATTTCAACTTAATGATTTCCACACATATTGAGTTTATTCTGTAAATGTAACCCCTGTCATTAGTTACACTTACCTCCTTAAAGATTTCTTTTTACATATAAATTGGATACAATTACATATTTTATATACTAAAATTGTGAATATTCTTTATACCTTCTCTAAGGCAGATTTAGGATTACTGTAGTACTTAATATTTCTAAAGTATATACATCAAAATGTGATTAAATGCAATATCCAAAACACACTGAGGCAAAGTAATCATATTTTATAAAAGAAGAGACAAAAAGAAAAAAAAAAGGAGACATCCAAAAATGGCAGTACTTGGCACTACACCCAAGTTGTTTTTTGGGTTTTTTTAAGATTTTATTTTTTATTCATGAGAGACACACAGAGAGAGGAAGAGCAAAGACAGATCCCAGGACCCCGTGATCCTGCCTTGAGCCAAAGGCAGACACTCAACCACTGAGCCACCCAGATGCCCCTGTACTACCCAAGATTAAAAATCTAACTCAGGGCTTTATTGTCAATCTATAAATCAAAATCTAAATAACATTTCTTTAACTAAACTAGGTTTTTAAGATATCTTTTAGATTTCCTCATTTTATGCAAGAAGGGAGTCATTTGTTCTTAAAGAATAGCATGTTTTTAATTCAACATTGAAAAAGAACATTATATTTACCAGAAACTTTATTATCGCAATTAACAATTACCTTTTCTGTAATAGGGAAGAGAAGTAACACTGCACACACTGGTCTTGGTACCATGCTAAGGAGTTCAGGATCCATTCCATATACATCGACAAACTGCCAGTTAGGATGTAGACCTAATTGTTTGAGAAACTGGTAAAAGTTGAAAACAAACAAACAAAAATGGTAGTGTTAACAGGGAAATAATGAACATGAATTATTGCATATCTAATAAATAAAAGCAAATGAAAGGGACAATTATTAGTGAGGTTTGGTAAGAATGAAGTAAAGCAGGTTTTCCATGAATATGGTAGAAAGAGACAGCTATATATTTATATCAATTAACATCAACAATTTATAATACATTAAGCAAATTTCCTTTTTACAAATCCATTCCTTTGAGATTGAACATAATAAACCAGGGCTTCCCCAAACACATATAAATTAGCTTGCTTGATATGTTAAACTCATTTCCAGTACATGATTTTTAAAAAGATGTATTTAAGTTCTAGCAAATAAAGAATTAGGTGATCAACACAGTTTATCCTACTTACCAAAGATGATTCTTGAGGTTTAAAGATAGGCAGATTATCACAAATTATATCAATAAGCAAAAAGTACCTATAGCAAAAAAGTCCAGTGATTGTATGGACGCAGAAAATGCTTGATATAACAAGAAAACTACTTCCTGATCTCTAATACTTAATGAAACCTACTCAACATCACTGTCTCTCATACTTAACAAAACAACTGTAGCAAAAGATTAGTGGTTTTTTAAACTCTTAAGATTTCATAGGAAAATAAAATGTCAGACCCTAATCTATTGCAGACAGAAAAAATGAGAATGATGTCAATTTCACAATAAAGTCTTAATAAATGTTTGGGTTGAATGAAGCTGTTGATTTACAAAAGTACACCATCACAAAATAATGTTTAGATGACAGAAAAAAAGGAGCAGAGGAGGAAAAAATCATATTGAAAATGTATCATGGGGTGCTTGGGTGGCTAAGTTGGTTAAGCGTCCAACTCTTCTTTTCAGCTTAGGTCATGATCTCAGGGATGTGAGACTGAGCCCCATATCTGGCTACCCGCTGGGCATGGAGCCTGCTTAGGATACTCTCTGTCTCTCCCTCTCCTTCTGCTCCCACCCTTCTCTCTCAGGAATGTGCACTTTCTCTTTCTTTAATTAAAAAAAAAAAAAAGACTATAAGTTATCTATTGGTCTAACATTATCTGAAACTTGAAAATAAGACAGTGCCTTGGTTCCTTCTCTCTAAAAAATGATCATATGTACTTGGACCATCAATAGAGATCTTGCAAAACTAATAGAAACCATGCCATGTTAAATAAACAGTGATATTCATCTCATACAGTCAAGTTCTGTAAGAAAAGACCTTCCTAATTAAATAGCTAGTCCCCATATCGCCATACTTCTCTGCCTGGCAAAGAAACTCTAATTAATGATATTATGGTTGGTCAAAAATAAGGTCCTAGATTTATGTAATAAGAAATATACTGAATTTAAAAACTTCTCTTGGCAGAATGTGTTCAACATCTATTAAGTTAATCAAGCCACATGCTCTCCAACAGTCTGGGGCCACAGAAATCAATGGACTCCTCCGTATTATACCTATTCTTCATCTAATTCCCCTCATCTAAAGGGTCCAAACTTTAGTAAAGTTCACCGAAGTACTCCAAACTACTTCTCTCTCCATTCTTCATTTTCTCCAAAATTCTTACTTAATGCCCTTCTCAATATTCAATTTTATTTAGAAACCAAAAAGAATTAAAATTGACCAAGGGAAGGAACTGTGTCTTATTCATTTTTTAAATCCCATTGCCTTGCACTGTACCTGGCTAAACCCGACACTCAAGTTATACTTGTTGAACTGAAGATTACATTCCTATTTTAATAAATATAATCTTGCCATCTGTAGGTCTATGTATGTCCATTAAGCTATGGACATATATTTAAAATATATTCATTTTTATTTGTGTCATGTTAAGTAGACAGGAAAGATATGTTTGGCCCCTAATCTAAAACCGGACATTCATTTAATCAACTCAGAATACTACCTGCCCAGCCTATGGCCATTCCATCCTGAGCACATGCTGATCTTGTCTGATCTCAGAAGCTAAGCAGGGTCGAGCCTGATTAGTACTTGGATGGGAGACTACTACCTGCCCAGGATTTGGAGCTCTAAAGGAAAGAATCATGAATCTAGATAAGAGGATTTTAATTTATTTGTTAATATTGTATATCCCAAAAAGTCATACTGTCATAAAATTATAAAACAAGATGGTACACATAACAGAGTAATTTCACAGCTGTGCCACAAAAGCAAGTAAACATTTTACTGACAGTCTGGATAAAACTGGCAAATTACTGTGAAGTAGAGGGCCTTTGTTGTAAACTAACTCCGTGTCAGCCAAAGCCTTTCAGTATGAAAAGTACCAAGATCAAAGGCACCAACTGTAGTGAGCTGATAACGAAAAAAATGAGGAAAGCATGACTAAATTAACATAAAAATGGGTAAACTTTAAGTGGAATCACATTTTCTAACTTTTTACTCATATTGCTAATCAAATGAGCTTGATAAAAAAAAATTCAGTCAATATCTATCAAGTACATTAGTTACATCCTCTGACTCCAGAATGCTGTAGACTCACGCGGGAAGTCATCATAGGAACAAAAAGAACAAAAGCAGCTATTAATAGTAACTACCTCTGGGAAGTGGAGAAAGGGTGAGGGAGAAGGTCATCAACTTTTACCTCTCACTTTTTCTTTTTTAAATCATGAAGCTGTCCTATGTTGATCATTAAAACAAAAACAAAAATCTTTGTTTAAAATTATCCTATGAAAATAGAGAAAGATTGGATGGAAATTCTCTAAAATATTGACTGCAGTTAGCTTGAGTAGTGTACTCAACTTTTTCATTTTCCAGTTTTAAAAAAATGTGTTATTTTTACAACAGTTATATATAGTTTGTAAGTTACAAAAAATCTATAGAACTGATACACATATGTATTTTAGTTAAATTTACAAAACTGGGAGAAAACTCAAAGTAACAATCTTAAAACTATTCCAAAAAAATCTCTCCAAACTACCCACAGAGTATTCTATATATGCATTTGCAAAGCCATCTCAACACAATTAGAACCATCCAGTTTGTATCAAGCAGGATAAACAGACTTATAACCTCTAATTCCAGTCTTTTGGCTTTTCTAAACATTGGATAATAAAATAACAAAATTCTGATTAGCCCACTAAATGTTCACAATGCCACTAAAATTTTAGCCAATCAAGAAAAATGAGTAAATTAGTATATGTGCCTTTAGGGGCACTTGGGTGGCTCAGTCGGTTAAGTGTCCGACTTCAGCTCAGGTCAGAATCTTAAGGTCCTGGGATGGAGCTCTGTGTCTCCATCCTTCATACTCATGGGAAGTCTGCCCGTCCCTCTTCCATGCCCCATCCCCTGCTCATTCTCTCTAATAAATAAAATCTTTAAAAAAAAAAAAAAAGGAATATGTATCCATGAAAGATCCTTAGGCAGCTTTTTTTTGATAGTCCAATGATGAATTTTTCTACCAAATAAACAAATTTAAGATTATTCGTAAAAAATTTTTAAAACTATCATGTATCAGAAACATGCTAAAAGATTTAATATACTTCACCTTTATTGCAACTGGCAAGATAGCTTTTATTATATCCCTTTACCAGTGAGAAAATGGGAGTCTGGGAATTTACATGATTTTTCAAGCTCACACTGTTAGAACCCACATGCAAAGGTCCAGGATGCTCTCGTCCCTTTTTAGTTTTCAGGCCTCATTTTTCACTGTCTGAAGTCTCTTTTTTTGTACCTTGTTTTCTAACTTTAGCTACAATGAACTCTTCCCCTTCTCAAAGGGTCTATAACCACCTCTTCCTTCCAGGTTTTTGCACTGAAACTAGACTTCTGTACCTGAAAAACTTTTGCCCTCTGCCCCTAGTTTATAATGAATCCCTCCTTCTTTAGATAATATTCAAGTAACAAAAACTCTGATTTTATAAATTTAAGAAAATAGAAAAATAAGATTTTCCTTTCAAATTTGTTCTAAAGCCACTTTCTCTGGTCTTTAATGCCCTGCTTAGGGCAGCAATAGACTCCTCCTTATTACTACTTTGTTAATGATTTAGATTATAACAGAAATTATACTTAAATTTAGTACTTGCTTGATATTACTACCAATAAACATATATTGGTAGTAATCGCTAAATGCAGAAGTAGAAGAATAGTAGTTAAATGAGAATAATTTTTTCTATCACGTAAATGATTTTATTCCAGGTAAGTCTTACCTGCAACATGGCAAAAAAATGTTCTTAGAAGGTATTGACAGCATATTAGTCAATAAGAAAAATCATTGTTTATCACATCTAAGGAGACACATGGTTACTAATTAATGTCTGACAATAATGATCTCCATATAGTCAATATGAGTCAATCATTCTTCTACAAACTAGGTATCATTAGAACATAAAACAGTATTTGCTCAAACTAAGAGTACAATAAAAACACATGCAACTATCAAACTGTAACAAGTAAAAAGCCTAAGAGTCCATTAAGATGAGGAAATAGTGTGGGGATGGATACTATTGGGGTTTATCTATGGTTTAATTTATTAATTCTCCAAATTCTAAGTCAGTTTTTAAATTTCTATTCATTTTCTACCCTCAGTTTTGTCACTAATACAGAGAATAAAAAAACAACCACAAAAATTTTGGTTAAAACTAATCATCACTTCCTAGATATTTGCCCATTCTCCTCTAAAAGCATATCACTTCTTTAATAAATTTAAAACAAACTGAACCATGCCACAGCAAGCCAGAAATAGTGTAGAATCATACACTAAATAATATCTTTTCCCTGTTTGTGTCACCTCAGAATGGCCTCCTGTCACCATTCAACCTATTATGTTTCTCCTGATGATCTCGATCACAGTACCCTATTAATTTTTTCCACTGCACTTGAAACAATTGCTAATTGTTTCCTTACTTGTTTATTGTCTATCATCCCACTGAAATGAAACCAGAAAACCATGAATATTTTAATCACTAAAGAATAACCAGCTCCTTCTCAGATACCTGCCGTTAAAAAGGGACTCCACAAATATTATTTGATGTAAGTACTTTAGTTTATAGTGAATGTGTTTTATAGTCTATTAAGATTACCTAGGAACAAAGTCCAATAGCAGCTGGATCACATCACAGTTAAATAAGCTTATATTGTTAAAAAATAACAATATCACCTAAAAAAAACAGTTTTGTTCATTAGTCTGTTGATATGGTTAATAACACTGATTGACTTTTGAATGAACCAGCTTAGCAATACCTGCAGAAACTTCTTAGTCATGAAATAGTACCTTTTCTACACATTGCTACATTCTCTTTGCTAATATTTTGTTGAAAATTTTTAGATGCCATGAGAGACACTGTCTGTATTATTCATATTATGGCTTGCCTGGTAATGCTGGCCATTAAAATGAATTGGTAAGTGTCCCTCCTCTTCTATGTTTATGTAGAACTGGTATTATTTCTTCCTTAAATAATCATCCCAAGAGATGCAGAGAAGTCATTTGAGAAAACTTAAACACTGATTCATGATAAAAACCCTCAGCAAACTAAGAAAAGGAGGAAGCTTCCTTATGTGAAAAAAAGCGTTTACTGAAACCTTACATTTAATATACCTAATAAAGAGCAAATGTTTTCTACCCAAGGTCTGGTAAAGATAAAGATGTCCTCCCTCTCCATTCTATTCAACTTTGTATTGGAGTTCCCAACCAGTGCCATAAGAAATAAGAAGCACACAGGCTGAAAAGGAAGAAATAAAAAACAGTCTATTCAGAGAATATGATGGTCTATATAGAAAATTCCAAAACATCTACAAAGAAGCCACCAGAATAAGTGAATTTAGCAAGGCAGGACACAAATCAACATATAAAAATCAACTGTACTTCTATACATACCAATGAACAATAAAAACTGAAATTTTAAAACAGCATCATTTACAATAGTACCAAAAATCATTAAATACGCAGGTGTAAATCTAACATGTGCAAGACCTAAATGCTGAAACTGTGTTTTGTACACTGCTGAATGAAATCAAAGAAGGCCCAAGTAAATGATGAGATATACCATCTTAATGGATTATAAGGCTCTATATTTTTATGATGTTAATTTTCCCCAAACTAAATCTATATATATTTAGACACACATCCACCATAAACATCACAATTTTTTTGTAGAACTTGACAAACTGACTGTAAAATCTATATGCCAAGGCAAAGTAACTAATAACCTGAAACAACTTCAAAAACGAACAAAGTGGGAGGATCCCTACCATTTGATTTCAAGGTTTACTACAAAACTACAGTAATCGAAACAGTGTGGTATTAGAAAAAGAACAGACACATAGATCAATGGAAAAGAAGAATCCAGATATATGGTAAATTGATTTTTCACGAAAGGTGTAAAAATAGATTTGGACTGAGTCAGAGAAATAGGCGTCTCTCTTACGGCACGAAATCAGACATTGAAAATACGGACTTTTTTCAGCCTAAAGATTTTTTTTTTCTCTTTCTACAAAGGGGTCAAAATGTTTTAAGGGAAAAATGGACAGCAAATTTCAAAGGGTGTAAACAAAAGAAAAGGGAAGTGTTTATGGACTGGGACTGCCACCTAAAGAGAAATATAAAAGATAAATGCTGATTTTAAGCTTTGTACATTTCTAGATTACTAAAGAGGCAAGAGTTCACAGTCATTTCGAAAATAAAATAAACTGTATAAGATGAAGGATTTGCTGTCAACATTAAAACATTTCTGGGATGCCTGGGAAGCTCAGTGGTTGAGCCCCTGCCTTTGGCTCAGGTAGTGATCCCAGGGTCCCAGGATCAAGTTATGCATCAGGCTCCCTACAGGAAGCCTGCTTCTCCCTCTGCCTATGTCTCTGCCTGTGTGTGTCTCCCATGAATAAATAAATAAAAATCTTTTTTAAAAAAAGAGACAACAAAAAAAAAAAAGAAATAGAGACATTTCTATTTTCTGTATGTAAAGAATTTTCTACAAGCTTTAAAAACTAAATATCAATTAAGTACCTGATGAATCATTATTCCTTGATGAAAAAGATTATGGGGGTTTGAGGGGGAAGGGAAGTATATCATATGACAAAGTAAGAAGACAGTAAAAAGTCAGTGAGCTGTTGAGAATGACAAACAGGTTAAGACAAAATACACCTAAGCAGATCAAAAGTTTATACCTGGTAGCACTTATTGTTCTTTTAATCGAGTGGCTGGAAGATGTGCCCTTTTCCCTCCCCAAACTTGAACCTTCAACACCCAGAGGGGCTTTAAGAGTTTGTAGGTGGGGAAAAAATAAAATAAAATAAAATAAAATAAAAAAATACAAAAATAAATAAATAAATAAATAAAAGAAAAGAGTTTGTAGGTGGGCAAAGTATGGCGTGGGTCCCATTATACTGAGCTTTGTATGGTGTCAAAGCAACTGAATTCCAGCTTTAAGGGACTGGAAGAGAAAGGGGGCGTGGCGGGGAAGACCAGTGACTTGATGGAGCAAGAGAAGATGATTGGAAGATGATTTCATAGTGCAGGCGGTGGATGAAATTACAAGGACTGGGTGGGCGAGTTTACAAAGCTTGGAGTCAGGTAGTGTAGACGAATTAGTCACCCACAAGGTACAAAGGTTGGGAAATGATGGAATCGGCAGCAGCAGGAGGCAAAACCAAGAGGGGAGAGGTGCTGGGAAGGGCAGGGTCAAGGTGCCACAAGCCGCGGACCCGGAGACCCCAAGGAAAGGAGATGACGGGGCAACGGAAGCCAGAGGGGGGACCGGGACAGCCGGGAGCATCTCCAGGAGCCAGGTGGGAGGGATACGGCCGCAAAGGGAGCTCAGCACACCGGGTCTGAAGCAGGACCACAGGGGCCCTCACTGAATCTGATTCCAGATTCCTAGTAGGTGCAGAGATGCAGGCGCGCAGGGAGGGCTCCGGGGTCCCGACGGCAGACGCCTCACTCACCTGGTTGGTGACCTGGAAACCAAACAGAAAACACAATTTACAGGGACAGACTGGGCTGGGCTCGCCGCGGCAAGCCCGCTGCCCTCACCCCTAACCCGCGGCCTCACGCCGAGGTCCGGGCCGCGCTCACCTCGGGATTGGCCTCCAGCGGCAGCCAGCGCTGACCCTCCATGGCCACCCCGCCCGGCCCCCGTCCAGGTCCGACAGCCGCCGCCGCCGCCGCCGCCGCCGCTTCCGCCCCCGCGCGCCTTGACCTGGGACCGTCCAACCTCCGCCACCCCCCGGGGGGAGGGCCGACGAACGAAGAAAAGCCTGGCACCTCTCTAGGTCCCTTCTCCCTCTCTGCGCAGACACACACACGTCTTACAAACGAACATACAATCGGAGAGGAGAAGAGAAGCCACCTCTCTACTGCAGAAGGGAAAAGAATCTGAATCCGCAGCCAGCTCCCCTCTCACTTGGACTGTTCCTCTCCGAGCCGGGCGCCCGCGCGCTGCGCCTGCGCCCTGCGCGGCCCTGGCGCCTCGTGTTCGCCGGCGCCCTCCCGTTCCTGCAGCTTCAGCTGGAGGCGCTAGGGGGCGTGCCACCGAGGCTAGTCCTGAGAGCCAGACACCGGATTGCCAGCCGCACAGCGGGAGTCCTGAAGGCCAGGGATGCCCGGGAGTCCTGTCCCAAAAGCTCATGTCGCAGGCAGAGGTGATATGTAGGCCTTATCTGCTGTTGCACAGTTGCGAGGGGGAGGGGTGCTCTCCATATACCTATTCAGTTATGTCTGGAAAAAAAAAAAATCAAGCCCCTATTATGAATCAGATTCTGTACTTCCCTAGAGAGGTGGATAGAATGAAAAATCACAATGAAGTATGATGCATATGTGACAGTGGTAGTTGCATGAGGTGTAGGACTGCAGAGAGGTGCGGCTAAAGTTGTGGGGGGGGGGGGGGGGGCTGTCCAGAGGCTTCTAGCAGAAGATGCAGAGCTGAAGTGAACCCTTAAAATCTAGTAGGCATTAGCCAGACACAGAGGAGGATACTCTGAAGAAGGGAAAGTGTGCATTGTGGCTTTAGAGCCCAAAAGATTGAAGGGCTGAATTGGAGGTCATGCTGGAGGAGTTAAAAGGCACAAGCCCATCAAGACAGTTGGGCTTCGTTCCAAAAAAGGCAGGGGACCACCGAAGGTTTTTAAGCAGGATTTTCTTTCTTTTCTTTTCTTTTCTTTTTTTTTTTTAGATTTTATTTATTCATGAGAGACACAGAGAGAGAGACAGAGACAAAGGCAGAGGGAGAAGCAGGGCTCCCTACAGGGAGACTGATGCAGGACTGGATTCCAGGACCCTGGCATCACCACCTGAGCCAAAGGCAGACGCTCAACCACTGAGCCACCCAGGTGCCCCTTAAGCAAGATTTTCCTATCTCTTCTCCACCAGACTGTAAATTTCAGGAGGCCTGTGGGAGTATCTTTTTTAATTCTTTACATTTTTTTTCCCTAAAGCCTAATCCAGTGTTCGCTACATAGTAGATTCTCCATAAATGCTTGAGGAATGAATAGAATCATCAATTATGCTGAAACATAATTTGTCAGTAATGTAGGATATTTGTAAGAATGAGATGATGAGAGAATTAAAACAATAACCATGGTGATGGAGAAGTAGGCACAGATTAAAGAGAAACTTTTAGGGAGGTATCCCTTTGATGAGCAGTAATTGTCAATCATAACTCCAGAGATTTGACCCGGGGTTGAGTACATATTACTACTCTGCACCCAGGAGGGGGCATTCAAGGAGAAGAACATTTAGAAGTGAGAAAAAGATAATTTAAAAAAAAATTTTAATTTAAATTCAACTAGCCAACATATAGTACATCATTAGTTTCAGATGTGGTGTTCAATAATTATCAGTTGTGTATAATACGTAGTGCTCATCCCATCATGTGCCTTCCTTAATACCTATCTATTATGCTGAGTTTGCCTTGAGGAACTTCCAACTGGCCCATTCATGTTCTTTTGGCCACTGTTCTTTGACCTCCAAAGAATTTCCAATCCTCTGACTCCTCTTTCTCCTTATCTATCTGATAGATTGCTGTCATACCCACCCAAAAAGTGATTTGGTAAATCTGAAATGTCCAACTTAGGATAAGCAGATGTGTTGCATAATGCTTGAGTTGTATGGCCAGGCTTTCAGTGGCATGCCAGGGGCTGCTTTTCAAATGGCCTGCTATCAGTGAATGGCCTTGCTTCAGAACACTGAGGTTCTGCACCATGATTCTCTTGTTAGGGACCTAAGGCTCCACACAGCATCCTTACTCACCATGGACTCCTCTAGTACCATTGGATCTATGCAAATACAAGCAGCTTGTATTTCAGCATGGACTTACTGAGCACTGGCTTGCTCAGGGACTCACTCAAATTGGCAGCCATCCATGTTGCCCAATAAATGTGTTGCAGCTATATTTTCAAGTGTGGCATATGCTGCTCTGGAAAAGCCAAAGAGGCCCAAGTACTCTGCTTCTTCCCTATTAATAGGAATTGCAAGATGAAGTAAGTTTTTCTTCACCTTAGAGAGGCTGTCCCAATATGCCCCCAAACTTAGACTCATAAAAATATTCTGTAGTAGGTCCCTAATCTTTCTAGGGTTTAACTTCCACACTCTGGCATGAATGTATCCATCATCATATTGAAGGCAGTACTTTTCAAACTTGAATGTGCATACAAACACCTGGGGAATCTGAAATATAGATTTTGATTCAATAAGTCTGAGATGGAGCTCAAGACTCTGTTTTATTGGCCCCAGTTTTTTTTTTAAGATTTTATTTATTTATTCATGAGAGACACAGAGAGAGAGAGAGAGAGAGAGAGAAGGAGAGAGAGAGAGAGAGAGGCAGAGACACCGGCAGAGGGAGAAGCAGGCTCCATGCAGGAAGCTGACGTGGGACTCGATCCTGAGTCTCTAGGATCAGGCCCTGGACTGAAGGCGACGCTAAACCGCTGAGCCACCCGGGCTGCCCCCCAGTTTTTTTAATCCTCCCTTCATCTACCTCTTTTGCCATATTACTTTGAAGGTTTTTTCCCCACTAAGGGGCAAAGCGTGTTGATCCTCATTTTTCATGGATTCTGCAGTTTGAATTTGCCTACTTGCTAACATTATTTGTAACCCCCAAATTAATACTCACGTCACTCCTGCAGTCATTTGCAGACATCTGCAGTGACAGAAACACTTGAGTTCCTAGCAGAGGTCAAGCAGGCAACATTCTGCCTTCTTGTTTCGAGTCTCATACTAGAAGCAAGTATCCTTTTTGCAATCTATTTAGTGCCACAGTCTTTTGCATTTTTACACTTTTTGTTGATGATTTCAGTGTACACATGGCCCCAAGCATTGTGCAGATGTTGTGCAAACACAAGAAGGCTGTGATGTAACTTACAAATAAAATACATGTGTTAGATAAGTTCCTTCAGGCATGAGTTATGGTATTGTTGGCCAGAAGTTTAATGTTAATGATTCAACAATATATAATAAATGAGGTGTCTCTAAACAGAAGCACATTATGCAAGGTTGTGTATTGATGAAAATGTGATCAGAGACTCACGGGAACCAACCTATATTTTCCCTGGGAGCAATGGTTCTGTATTTATTATTCATGGTGACTTTATAGACTATAACTACCACAAATAATGAGAATATTTCCCCCACTTCTTGACACTGAGCTCAGCCATGAAACTTTTGGTCAATAGGGTAGGGCAGAAATAATGGTGTGCCTGTTCCAACTCTAAGCCTTAATAAGCTTGTGTTTCTGCTTGCTGTCTAGCACTTCTACCATTGCCTTGAGAAGAATGTGCTTGGGCTAGCCTGCTGGTCCCAGGAACACAGTAAGACACTTGGAGCACAACAGAACCACCTCACTGAGTCCAGGCTAGACTGGCCAACCCATTGTTAACCCCTGAGAATTGTAAGCTAAGTAAGTGTTTCCTTGTAGTATGACATTGGAATTTGTGTGTGTTGGGGAGGGGGGTCGTTAGTTTGTTTTTACAAAGCAACATCTTTCTTTTCTTTTTAAAAGATCTTTATTTATATATTTTTTAATATTTTATTTATTTATTCACAAGAGGCACAGAGAGAGAGGCAGAGATATAGGCAGAGGGAGAAGCAGGCTCCCTGTGGGGAGCTGGATGCAGAACTCAATCCCAAGACTCCCGGATCACAACCTGAGCCAAAGGCAGACGCTCAACCACTGAGCCAAACAGGTGCCCTCTTTTCTTTTTTTTTTTTTAAATAAAAAACACAAACCCTTGTGTCAAGGGCTGACTTTCAATAGGTCCCAATGATAGCTGTTCTGCTACATACGATACCCCCACCCAGAAGCAGGAGGTCTATGAATGGTTTAGCACCAGGTTCCCCACCAATGTGCATTGTGTGATGAGTGAGGGGGTGGCCCCTTTTCTGGCTATACCCAGTTTCCCCAGATGAGGATCTCTCTGCACCCACCCAGGTCCCCACACGCAATGGAGCATGCCTCGCCATGAGGGGCACAGCCATGAGGGGCATGCCTGGCTGCCAGCCAATGGGGACCTGGGGGTGGGGACCGACTATCTGAGACCAACTGAGACCAACTGAGACTCTACGGCTACATAGCAACATCTGATTGCTATACCTGCCAAAACTTTGAATAATCAAATTGAAAGGAATAGCCAGGTATTTGATACACTTGCCCTAAATTTTAAAAGTCAAATAAAAATGTGAAGTTTTACCTCTAGAAATTTAAAAAATGTATATGGCAATGCAACTTTAATTTGTTAATGAACTGCTTAACTATGTTAATTAAGTGAGATGTCATTTTAGCAGTGAAACAGTAATATATGTTTGGACTTGATTCAGGCTTTACTCTGAATAGAAACTTTACTCTTAATAGAGCACCATTGGATGCTCACCACAGTCTGTCAAGCAGGCAGGTGAGATAGGAATGTTGCCAAGTTACAAACACGGTAAAGAGGGCTTGAGGAGTGTAAGTTGTTTCCCAAGGTTTCACAAAGTAGCAGAATGGGATGTCAGCTAGATTTCCTGCAGCTAGATTTAGGGTTCTTTTCAAAGCAGGAAAGAGGCAAGAGCAGAGAAGATGCTGACTAGCCAGGGAAGGGTACTCAGAAGATAAGCTGGGGATTAGAGGAAACTAAAAAAGTATTGTTGGGGGGGAAAAATAGTACTGTTGCAAGAGTAGGTGCCAGAATGCCTCTCCACTGTCTATTCAGAAAAATTTCACACCATTGGTGAACCAGTTAGATTGGAGACTGAGACCCAAGGACAGCCAGTAGGAGGACAAGAAACAGCAGATCATTACTACACCTCTCTTCCTGAGTGAAAAATATGAGGAGGGTTGGAGAAGGAAGGAAAGGAAGAAGAAGAGAGAAATGATGAGAAGGAGGGTATAAACAAAAAGGAGGTAAGTGAGCAGTTTGAGAGGAGAGACTATAAGAGAGAAAAATCCTAAAACTTAGTAGATGTCAGGATATCTCATTTTATTTTCATTGATCATCAATGAGTTTGGACATTTTTCAAGTTGTTATTGGCTATAAATTCACATCCTTTCATCTTGGCTCTGTCCTAAAATTCTTTTAAAACTTCTGGAGCATTTATTATCTATTCCAGTGCTTGCCAACCTTTTCCCCACATGATACATACAAATATACAATATAATATAATCCATGCCCATTTATTAACTTTGACTCCAATAGATTGATTTTGATGATTGTCAAAGAATATCAAGGTTTGTCGCCATTTCCTACTTGACTAAACTCATAGTTTCATTTTCTCAGCCACTGATGAAAATTCAACATCACTGACAAAGTGATGTTTGATGTCTTAACAAAAGGACTTGTGTCTCGAAACCTGCTCTCTCATCCTCATAAATTTCTTATATTGAGGGATTTGGCGATCTATCCAACCTTGAACTGGAATAAGCTACCTTTTTGTTTTATCTACTCAAGCTATCTACCTTTTTTATGAACTGTAAATTATTTGGTTGTTTTGTAAGAAAACATGGAATTTTGGTCATTACTTCAATAAGCCACGTTTGCCTTACTGATGCAAGTTTACACCCATTGTTATATTTCCATACCTAGTAACTTTTTGTTATGCCAAATCAAACCATAATCTTTTTAAAGATATTTTATGTGGCAGTTAAACATAGTAAGTATACAGCCAACAATACCCATAACTCAATAGACCTGTTGAGCAGCTATGACCAAGTTAATGCATACAGTTGAAAAAACAACGGAGTCACAACTACTGCCTGGCTACCTGTTCACTGTAAGAAACCATCTGATGCAATGTGCATTGCAATTGCTGAGATGTTAAATGTGAAAAAATAAGAATCTAACAATAGTAGCTATTGTTATGCAGTACTTGTATAACACCGGACAATCATCACAGTGTTAACTAGCTCAGGGAATCTTCCAGGCTCAGACCCACCCAGTTTTTCCTAGAGCTATGGGGATCAATTTCTCTATACACCTGTAACTCCTTCATGGTTTACCACCATGTGTCCTTACTATTCTGTATTATTTATCTTAATAGGAATATGTCCCTTTCTTCCTACTATATGTGTATATATTCTGTCATCATCTGCCTTAAGCCTGCATTGCATTGCCAAAGCCCCATCCCAAAACACAGGTGTTTTGAAATACTTAAGAACATATTCAGGGTGTCTGGGTGGTTCAGTTGGTTAAGTGACTGCCTTCAGCCTTTTTTTTTTTTTTTTATATAGTAGAAAGTTAGGGATCTTTATTCAGACAGTAAAGCACAGCAAAGTGGGAGGACTATGCGGTCTCCATGGCAACAGAAAGTCTCCACTAAAAATGTAAGGTCCATAAGTGTAAGGTCCTTGGCTTTTATCAGGCAGACTCTTCCTGGTTCAGGAGAAACATATTTTAACTTGATGAGAACAAAACTAGGCAGCCTGGCTGTAGTGCAGAAGGGTGGCTGGCTGGCTGGTCAGTTCTTCTGGAAGTGCTTAGTGAGTATGTCCAGCAGCTCCTGCTTCTTCAACCCGCCTTTCAGCCCACACACCCTGCAGGCTTCCTTCAGCATGGGCACAGTGAGCTTACCCAGCGTGCCCTTGTTGACATGGGCCCTCAGCTCCTCTTCAGATAACTCCATCTTGGGCCTTTTGCTTCCAAGACCTTCATCATCTTGTCTCCGCTTGGGAGCTTTTCCTTCAGGACTGTAATCTGGTGGGTAGACAAGCTCCTTAAACTCATTCACCAAGGAGCCCAGTCTTTTATCTATTGCTTCAATCTTAGGCAGTGTCAGATCCTCCGCCTGCTGGGGTTCCATCAAATCCAAAGGCAGCACCTCCAGGTTCCTGAAGTGTTGCTGCAGCACTGGGTTCTCAAAGCTGTCACTTCTGTAATTGAATCGGAGCTTCTGAACAATAGCCTTCATCTTGTCTATCTGCTCTGGGTTTGCCGTGACTTTTTCAGTAAAGGGCACCTTGAGTTTATCATCAGCGTAGGGTAAGAAGACAAGCTGAAAGCCTGCCTTCATGATCCCAGGGACCTGGAATCGAGCTCCATGTCTTGGGCTCCCTGCACAGCTGAGAGTTGCCTTCTCCCTTACCCTTTCCTTCTCTCCTAGGGAGAGAGCCTCTCCCCCTAGTTGTACTCTATCAATTAAATAAATAAAACCTTTAAAAAAAATTCCAGAGTGCCTGGATGGCTCAGTCCATTGGGCATCTGCCTTGGCTGAGATCATGATACCAGGGTCCTGGGATCGAACCCTGGGTCAGGCTCCCTCCTCAGCCTGCAGTCTGCTTCTCCCTCTCCCTTTGCAACCTTCTCCCCCTCCTCTCCTCATCCCCATACACTCTTTCGTGCTCTCTCTCACTCTCGCTCTCACTCTTTCTCGCATTCTCGCCTTCTCGCTCTCTCTGGTTCTCTCTCTCAAATAAATAAATAAAAATCTTAAAAATAAATAAATAAAAGAACATATCCAAACCTTACATAATTTGTCCTCATCTGCCTGTGGGATGGCTTAATAATTTTCCCCGTTGGATCAGAAGTCATGACCACCATAACCTAGCTATGTTTCTATAAGCCAGGCATTTAACCTACTTAGGTCTCATTTTAAATAAGAGATTCTGTGAAGTCCTTTTCAGCCAAAAGTTGAAACCTCTGTCTTGCAGGTTTCAGATAAATGTGTGAATTGGCCAGATGAAATGAAAAGAATGTGGGGACAGTGACACACTGTAACATGTAAAACTTACCTAAACATATTCTTTTTTAAAAAAATTTATCTATGATAGTCACACAGAGAGAGAGAGAGAGGCAGAGACACACAGGCAGAGGGAGAAGCAGGCTCCATGCACCGGGAGCCCAACGTGGGATTCAATCCCGGGTCTCCAGGATCGCGCCCTAGGCCAAAGGCAGGCGCCAAACCGCTGCGCCACCCAGGGATCCCCCTTACCTAAACATATTCTTACTCAGTTTTTGATATAGTTCATTTTGTTTGGTTTGGTTTTAAATATGTGGGTAGACCAGGTTTGGCACAAAGACTAAGGATTTGTGTAATATGCTTTAAGCTCTAAAATGTTCAATGAGTCCAGGATCAGTGATTATGGTTTATTCCCAGTTCTGCATCTTTGCTTATATTTCTCCTCGATTACTACTACTATCGCCCACCACCCCCAGCCCTGCACCACAACACACAGACAAACACACACATAATCACTCGTATTCTTGAACAACCTGGAGTACAAGTAGAACATTCAGTTAGCGCAAGACAGCTAAGAAGGATTTCAGTACGTACTCTGGGAGCTCTGAATCCTTCTGGAGTTCTCTACAATTAAATTGCACACTGGTAAATTAAAACCAAAGTTTGAAGTTTTCCCTATTAGTTAGGTGATGTTGCTGAACATTCTTGAACTTTAGTTTTCTTTTTTTTTTTTTCATTTTAAATATTTATTCACTTGAGAAAGAGAGAGCAAGTTGGAGGGGGGAGAGGGGCAGAAGGAGAGGGAGAATCCTAAGTGGACTCCTCACTAAATGCAGAGCCCAATGGATTCTATCTTGTGACCCCGAGATATGACCTGAGGTGAAATCAAGAGTTAAATGCTCAACCAACTGAGCCACCCAGGCACCCTTTGAACTTTAGTTTTCTCATCTTTAAAATGGAAACAGTGTATGATAAAGATCACTTACGGGCTTCTTTAGAGGATTGACTATGATTATAATAGGAACCAGTATTTATTGAGTACTTAACCATGTTAGGAACTTTGCTATGTACCTTATGTTATGTGATCTCATTTAACCTTTAATAAAACCCTTGTAAAAATAAACTAATTAATTAATTAATTAATTAATTAAAAACCTTGTAAGTGGGGGCACTTGGGTTGCTCAATGGTTGAGGGTCTGCCTTCAGCTCAGGCCGTGATCCCAGGGTCCAGGATCAAGTCCCACATTGGGCTTCTGGTGGGCAGCCTACTTCTCCCTCTGCCTATGTCTCTGCCTCTCTTTCTGTGTCTCTCCTGAATAAATAAATAAAAACCTTAAAAAGAAAAAAACAGTCCTTGTAAGTCATAAATGAATAGCCTCATTATTACAGATTAGAAAGCTGTTGTTGAGGAGAGCCACCTTTCCTGAAGTCACACGGCTGAGTGGTGGAAGACAGATTTAGATTCAGGTCTATGTGACTCTTAAGCTTCCAGCACTGTCATAGTTTCCTACTGCTGCCAGAACACATTACCACAAAGTTTGTGGCTTAAAGACAACATAAATTTGTTATCTTATAATCTGAAGGTCAGAAGCCCAAATTGGCTCTTACTGGACTAAAATAAAGGTTTTAGCAGGGCTATACTCTTGTCTGAGAGAACCCATGTTCGTTTTTTTTTTTTTTTCCAGCTTCTAGAAGCTGCCTGCCTTCCTTGGTTCTTGTCCTCCACCACTGACATTTTCCCTGTGACTCTAACTCTTCTGTTACCATCTTCCATATATAAGGACCCTTGTGATTACATAGGGCCAACCTCAGTAATCCAAGAACATCTTCTTATTTTAAGATTCTAGGATTAGCAGACTTCATTCCATCTGTAAATTTAATCTTTCCTTGCTATGTAACATACTATCTTCATAGATTCTGGGGTTTAGGAAGTAAATATTTGTTAAATTAATTAAACAAAGAAGCCATTAGACTGAGACGACTCTAATGCTGTAGTGGCCTTTGTAAGCAAACCAAAATCTATGCCTGTAAATGCCTCAAGGATACAAGGTCAAAACACTAGAGACAACCAATTTACAAAGAGCCAACTTGGCTTAAACCATAGCTAATCAATATCTTCCTTACTTTGCTTCTACCATTTCACTATGAAATCTCTTCCTGAGCTCCTGTCAGTGAAATGTTGCTAACCATTTCTGGTTTGGCACTGCCAATCGGATCAATTTTTTGTTCAAATAAACTCTTAAAATTTTAGTAGGCCTTAGTTTATCTTTTACACACCTTTGGGGGGCCATCATTCTAACTACCACATCCTCTGATTATATAGCATAGTATAGCATAGTGTTAGCAAATGTATGTAGTGGATATCTATTGTTTTTGTTCCTTCAGTATTTTTTTTATCTAAGTTTTTTGTATCATCCTCACCTCTGTCTCCTACAGGGTATGTCTTCTTATTCCTTTTGTTGCTGGAATTACACAGTTCTACCTCTCACGGCCACAATAGAGGGCAGAGGGAAAAATAGTACTAGACCCAGCATTGGTCTAAGAGGTGCACATATGACCCAAACAGGCATATCAGTGTCCTTCTTTAAGAATGGAGATGGAAGGGGTGCCTGGGTGGCTCAGTCAGTTAAATTTCTGACTCTTGGTTTTGGCTTAGGTCATGATTTCAGGGTCATTAGATCAAGCCCAGCATGTGTGCTGGAGATTCTTTCCCCCTCCTTTCCCTCTCCCTTTGCACCTCCCCCTTCCAGCTCATGCATGTGAGTGCTGCGTGTGGGCTCTCTCTTTCTCTCTCAAACGAAATAAATAAATAAAACCTTTATTTAAAAAAAAAAAAAAAAAGAATTGATATGGAAGAGCAGCTTCCTCTTTCCCTTTGGATCATGAACTATAGGCTATGACCCCAGCAATACTAGTGGTCATATATCTATGGACCAATACCATCTTCTCTAACATATGGAGAAACGCAAGAAAATAAGCTAACTGAGAAGCTGAACGTCAGACCACAGTTGAGAAACAGAGATTGGGCCCTTTTGCTACTCAAATCTCACAATTCTGTAGATTCGAGATTGCTGTGGTTGGTTCCACCCCTATATTTCAGAGGCCACCCCTATGAGATGGTGATTTTGCTATTTTCCTTAAGCCAGTTTGAACTGGGTTAATATTACTTGGCACAGAAGAGCCCTAAAATAAAAGCTTAGATTTAAGTATTACTTGCTTTATGTGTGTCAGTTTTGTTTTCTCCATTACACTGTAACTCTTGTGAGGTCAGAGTTCATACCATAGCTTCCTGGACATCTTCCTATACATCTGTCAGTGCTAGTTTGTTTGTTTAAAAAAACAAATGTTTTCTTATTTATATGTCCTGCTAACATGTAATCACAAAAAATACATAAATTGGGCAGCCCAGGTGGCTCAGTGGTTTAGCGCTGCCTTCAGCCCAGGGTGTGATCCTGGAGACCCGGGATCAAGTCCCACATCAGGCTCCCTGCATGGAGCCTGCTTCTCCCTCTGCCTGTGTCTCTGCCTCTCTCTCTGTCTCTCATAAATAAATAAATAAATAAATAAATAATCTTAAAAATATATATATAAAAATAAAACAGAAGTAATGCCTATACATCTTTAATGTTAGCATTTTTTGACTCTGTTCAAAAAATCTGTGTTTTCCAGGTCTAAGGCTTGCATAAGTTCTGATCTTAAATTATAAGATCTTTTCACCTTTTGGAAACATTTTTATGTAATTAAGGGGTGTGTGTGCGTGTGTATGCAGCCCTCCATGGAATATAATCCCACTATGCAGCATAATCTGATGGCAACCAAAAGCTTCAAAGAAACATTCCCTGATAAATGGAATTGAGATGCTTACCAGTGGGATGCACCACAGTGTTCTATCTTTCCAGACTTTCTTTCATAGGAAAGAAATCACTGGATTCAGAGAATATATTCCCAAGCCAATTAGTAATTTTAATCATGTCCAATAACCTTGAGTCAGTGGCTTTTTGTTTTTGTTTTTTTTTTAATTTTTATTTATTTATGATAGTCACAGAGAGAGAGAGAGAGAGAGAGAGAGAGAGGCAGAGACACAGGCAGAGGGAGAAGCAGGTTCCATGCACCGGGAGCCCGACGTGGGATTCGATCCCGGGTCTCCAGGATGGCGCCCTGGGCCAAAGGCAGGCGCTAAACCGCTGCACCACCCAGGGATCCCTTTTTTTTTTTTTTTTTTTTTTTGAGTCAGTGGCTTTTTGGCACAGATTCTAGGAGTTTTACATACATTAACTAATGTAATTCTCCAATAATCCTATTACATTGTTTGCAGTAGGCAGAATTTTAAAGATGCTCCTCCCCCCAAGAGTCTTGTCCAGCGGTTATTCAATCAAGCACTACTCTGTGTACTTCTCTGAAATGATTTTGCAGGTATAATTAAGATTATGACCTTAAGATGTAGAGATTATCCTGGATTATCTGAGTATGCTCAATATAATCATTTGAGACCTTAATAACAGACTTTCTCAAGCTTGGAGTCAGAGATTGGTGAAAGAAGATGATAGAGAAGAGATGCTGCAGAAGAGGAGGTCAGAGTGATTCAAAGTGTGAGGAAGACTTGACCTGCGATTAATGGCTTTTAAGATGGAGGAAAAGGGCCACAAACCAAGGAATGTTGATGTCTTCTAGACACTAAACTCCCATTCAAAAGTCAGCAAGGAAGTGGGACTTGCACAGAACTGAGTCCTGGTAACAACTGAAAAACAGACCCTCCCCCAGAGCCTCCAGTGATGAACTAATGCAGTCCCCAAAACACTTCACCAATGCAATTCTAGATTTGAGGATATTTAGCAGACTTGATAATTAAATTCAACGTGTAGTTCTTGATTAGATTCTGGGAGTGAGTATGGTAGGAAACAGTTTTAAAGAATATTGCTGAGACCATTAAGGAAATTTTAGTTTGACCCACATGTTAGATCATGGTATTTTTGTCAATGTTAAAGTTTCTGACTGTAGTGGTAGTAATATTGTGATTCCTAATTGCGAATTACTTGTTGTTAGGTGCTATATGCTCAAGTGTTTTTCAATTTTTAATTTTGAATATTTTATTTATTTATTCATGAGAGACACACAGAAAGACATAGGCAGAGACATAGGCAGAGGGACAAGCAGGGTGCCTGCAGGGAGACAGTCAACCACTGAGCCACCCAGGTGCCCCTGTGCTCAAGTATTTAGAGATGAAGTGCCATCCTTCACAGTGTGTGTAACTAGAGGTAAAGCAAATGGGTAAAATGTTAAGTTGGTGTATGTGGATGAAGGGTACATGGATGTTCAACGAACTACTTTTGCAAATTTTCTCCCCCAAATTTCAAGTTTTTCAAACTATAAAGTTGCTGAGAGGGCGCCTGATTGGCTCGGTTGGTTAAGTCTCGGCCTTGGGCTCATGATCCCAGGGTCCTAGGATGGAGCCCCACATCCTGCTCCCTGCTCCGCAGAGTCCGCTCCTCTCTCTCCCCGTCCCCGCTGCTTGTGCACGCTCTCTCTCTGCCAAATAAATGGATAAAATCTAAAAAAAAAAAAAAAAAAAAAAAAAGGTGGGGAGAAAAGTAAAATCGCTTTAGATACTGTGCAAGAATGAACATGAGATGAGTAAAAGAAAAGAAGGAAGACCGGCTGAGAAGGTGTCGCTGTAGTCAGGTCGAGCGCTGGAGTGACCGTGGCAGCGTGATGCAAGCATTCCCGCCCTAGCGGCACCGAGGCTAGAGGAGGAAATCCGAGTGACAAAAGCAAATCTGTAACTATAGTTTCCATCGACATCTCCTTGCCCGTTCCCAACGACTGCTAGGGCGAAAGGGGCGCGGTCGCCCAGCTGTTTTAAAACTTGCTGGAGTGGGGGGGAATCCCTGGGTGGCGCAGCGGTTTGGCGCCTGCCTTTGGCCCAGGGCGCGATCCTGGAGACCCGGGATCGAATCCCACGTCGGGCTCCGGTTTCGCGCCTGCCTTTGGCCCAGGGCGCGATCCTGGAGACCCGGGATCGAATCCCACGTCGGGCTCCCGGTGCATGGAGCCTGCTTCTCCCTCTGCCTGTGTCTCTGCCTCTCTCTCTCTCTCTCTCTATCATAAACAAATAAAAAAAAAAAATTAAAAAAAAAAAAAAAACAACAACTTGGTGGAGCTCAATTACTCCAGCTGCCTTCACTTCGCGCGTGCGCAGAAAGCGCTGGCGGGCGGGGGGTCGGGGTGTGGAGGGAGGGGGCGGGGCAGACCGGGAGAGTCCACGTCTACGGGTCCAAAGGGGAATTAAGGCATCCTGACGTTAATATGTCATTCCCTTCCCAAAGAATCTCCAAAATCTTCGGGCCTTCCCCGCACAGAAATTTCCCTGTTGCCGAGTACCTCCTGGAAGCTGATGTTTAATTGGCACTAAGGGGGAGTTACGCAGATATGTTTGTTTCCGCTCCCCCCACTTCCGCTGCGTGCGCCAGGCCGGGCGGGGAGGGAGGCGGAAGCGGAAGTGTCGGCGTCGGGGCGAGGGTCCAGCTGATCCACCGGTGGTCCGAGCCCCGGAGCCTTGGCATGGAGGGGTGCAGCGAGCCGCGACTGGACGCCAAGTCCGAGGTGAGTCCTGACCTGAGAGGAGTCGGGGCTGCGGGGCTCTGGAGCTGGAGAGATCTTTCCCTAAATTGTGTTTTCTACCTTCATTTCAGGTCACCAACCAGGTGAGTGAATGGCCGCCCCGCCTTCCTCCGTCTTCTGTGGGGCGAGGGGCGGGCGGTAGCACCTGGCCCGCCTCCTGCCCCTGGCTGCCGGGACAGTGCCACCACTGTGAGCCTTCCCCAGCAGTCCCCTCCTCCAAGGCCCGTGTGTGCGAGTCTGTGACCTTCATCCTGCCACCCTGCATTCCTGCATTGCTCCTTCCACTATGCACCTGACACGGTAGCTGCTGCCCTTTATTTATTTTTTTTAAAGATTTTATTCATTTATTCATGAGAGACACAGAGAGAGAGGCAAAGACACAGGCAGAGGGAGAAGCAGGCTCCATGCAGGGAGCCCGACGCGGGACTCGATCCCGGGACTCCAGGATCAGGCCCTGGGCCGAAGGCAGGCGCTAAACCGCTGAGCCACCCAGGGATCCCCATTGCCCTTTTTTTTTTTTTTTTTAATTTTTTTATTTATTTATGATAGTCACACAGAGAGAGAGAGAGAGAGAGAGGCAGAGATACAGGCAGAGGGAGAAGCAGGCTCCATGCACCGGGAGCCTGACGCGGGATTCGATCCCGGGCCTCCAGGATCGCGCCCTGGGCCAAAGGCAGGCGCCAAACCGCTGCGCCACCCAGGGATCCCCCCATTGCCCTTTAATTTAACCTCCTGCACCCACTCCAGCCCAAAGAGTACAGAGCCATTCTTGCTCTTGATGACCGCTTATTCAAAGCTAGGTACACAGTATTTTAGAATGTGTTATAGAAAGGGAAGTTGTTAAAATCTCAAAGATAGCACTGCAAACATTTTCTTAGTCTTTTTTTAAAATATTTATTTATTATTTATGATAGACATAGAGAGAGCGAGAGACAGAGACACAGGCAGAGGGAGAAGCAGGCTCCATGCAGGGAGCCCAACGTGGGACTCGATCCCGGGACTCCAGGATCGCGCCCTGGGCCAAAGGCAGGCGCTAAACCGCTGCGCCACCCAGGGATCCCCCGCATTTTCTTAGTCTTTAAGAAAGTTATTTTGAAGATGGAAAGTATACCTCTTTAACCTTTCGTGTCTGCATTTTTTTTTATGCCAGAAAAAAAAGAATTTGAATTTTTAAGTATGTCTTATGCCTTTTTGTTTTAAGTGTTCTTGTCCTGCATGAGGTAATAACTTACTATTAGAGAAACAGGTTAATAATACATTTCCCAGGAGAAGAGTATGAAAACTAGAGCATTTTAGGTCAAGAGTTTCCCAGGCCCAAACAAAATCTTAAGAAAGGGCTGAGATAAGAAATAATGGGAGTACAATGGCAGAGAGATGTTCCAATGACTGCTCTCTGTCATCTGTCTCCCAACTGCTGTTGCTTTTGTGGATACTTGGGAAGTAGGGGGAACTCAGAAAGATTAATCTGGCTGATTAAGCCCCCTTATCTGGCTATGATTGTTTACAGAGAAGAAGGCAAGACAAAAAACAAAAACAAAAACCCAAGATAATTTACAAACATTAAAATACGTATGAGACTTTAGCAGGATGATTCAATTGTTTAATTCAAACAAGCTGAAAAATATTTTTATAAAAGACACCTGTTTTTTTTTTTAAGACACCATTTAAAAAATAAATAAAGACATCATTTACAACATAAAGTATAAAAGTGCCTTGCAGTCAATCTAACAAAAGATATTTAAGGCCTTTATGAAGAAAATTATAATGAGTGCTAGACGTCCAGTTTCTAGTGTGGCATGTAAGGAGCTTGGAATATAGAAGAACAAGTAAAAAGCTTAACAAACTGAAGAATTAACAACTCTTGGATCCATCAGAGAAGTAAGGCAAACTGCCACCCCCAAATCGGAGAGACAGCTGAATATAGAGCATTACAACTTGCCAGAATAGAAATCTGTGGAAACTAGTGCCATGCTAGGAAAACCTAAACTTTATCAATAAAATGCTAGTGGATCTGTGGACAAAGTCTGAGAATTAAAATCTCAAGGACCTGGTCATTGGAGGGGTGGTCGGAAATGCTCTCACATTTTCATGATTTTTACCTCCAGAAACTCCTAAATTGAACATTTTTATTCATAGCTCATGATGCAGTTTTAAATGTGCTGCTAGAAAAAAAAAGATTATTCAAGGATGTTATTGAGGGAAAAAAATCCATTACCCAAATATTAGTCATTTATGTTTGTAGTATATGCTTTTTAAAATGCACCAGATAGGGATGCCTTGGTGGCTCAGCAGTTGAGTGTCTGCCTTCAGCTCAGGGCATGATCCCAGGTCTAGGATTGAGTCCTGAATCAAGTCCCACATCGGGCTTTTTGTGGGGAACCTGCTTCTCCCTCTGCCTATGCCTCTGCCTCTCTCTCTGTGTTGCTCATGAATAAATAAATAAAACATTTAAAAATAAAATGCACTAGATAAAAGTAATATTTAGGCTTAAGCTGTAACACCTCTCTTTCTTTAAATATTTTTCACCAATGTATGAATTAGCCATGTTAATTGGGACCATACCTCCAGTGAGAGTACACGACCCTGTATACTATCCATCAGCATACTGTTCTCTCCACATTTAAAATATACTCTAAATTCACCTTGCCTTGCTACCACCTAAATGCAAACCTCCATCTTCTTGTCTAGATTGCTTTGCAGTAGGCACCCAATTGGGTCTTGTTGCTTTCCTTTTAAAACTTCATGCCCTATCCAGCAATTTGGATGAGTCTTCTGCAGTCTTAGTTAGACCAGGTCTTTGTCCTGCTCAAAGTCTTGAAGTGATTCCTGTCACACTAGAAAAAAGTCTTACTGACTATGGCCCCCTTTCTACTCAGAAGCTACTCCTCAAAGAAGTCTCTCTCAGATTCTGCCTAAACAGCCCTCCTGGTCACTCTATCTCTTTACCCATCATTTTTTTTTTTTTTTTACACTTTTTTGTATTTGTTTATTATCTTGCCTTCCCCACTAGAAGTAACGTCCTGAGGTCAGGAACTTTGTTTTCTTCTTTTTTATATCTCCAGTGCCTAGAACATAGTATTCTTTCGTAAATGCTTACTGAATATTGGAGCCTAGAGACATAGTAACGTGTCCAAAGCCACATGGTTAGAAGGTAGAAGAGCTGAGATTCAAACTCAGGTTGGTCTGATTTTAGAATTTGAGCCTGTTAATTAACAAATCATAATGCTGTGTTACCCAGCACCAGAGGTCTCAGATTATCCATTATTACACCTTCTGATACTTACAGTCATTGTTTTGAAGTAGTTTATGATTTCTTCTAGATGTCTAATTAGAACACTTCATCACAGGTGAATGATTATTCCTACTGCTGCCATCTTTTATGGCTTTCCTTGTTGCCAGTTTTATGGTATAAATCAAAAGTAAGATGTTCTGTTGACATGCAACATCTACTGCCCTTTTCCCTCTTCTCGTATATGAAACATAGTGACTTAAACTTTTTACATTTTATATAGTGGTTCATAAATGTATGACTGCTTTTGTAATTCTGTGTATTGTGTTGGTTGTACAAACTGCACACAAGGAGTTGACATCTAGTGGATATGGGGATGGGAGACAGGTCCACAGATGACTCCTATACAAGGCAGAATGTTCTAGCTGATAAGGGTGTATGAAATGACATGAATGTTCATAGAAAGTTTAAGGAAACCAGGAAAGACTTCACAAAGCAGATAGAATTAGAGAGGAGTTAGATGTTTGAGAATTATATTGCAAGAGGAATGAGCAGCATGGGCGGAAATACATGAGAATATAAAGAAGGGATGCAGTCCTGTTTGATGACGAATGGGAAAACAAGGACTGTGCTGGAAGATAACTCAAGTGCTGGGTTGGTAACTACCTCATGAGACAGTAGATTTTAAATCTTGACCTGTGATACTAGATTTGGTTAATATATAAATAGTATTTAGAGACTATAGTCTATATTGGAGCCAACAGAGACTATAGGCAAGAAACAAAATAGGAGGCTGCAGTAAAATCTAAGGCAAGATTGAAAAAAAAAAAAAACAACTATTTGTAGGTCAGTAGCGAGGAGATTGGGAAGAAGGGAATAAATATCAGCATTGGCTGAAATAAAATCTTGAGTGGCCTACCAATTCTTAACGCATTTTGAGAAAAGTCAAAGTTGACCAACAGACCTGTGTCACTAGGGAAATGGTCATCAGTAGAAAAGCATTTTTGAGGGAAGATGATATATGTGTGGAGTTGGAGGGCTTATGTACTATGAATTTATTAGTATGAATATGTTTAATGGGAATGGCTTTATTTTTCTGTATTATTTTTACTGGTGGTATTAGCATCTCTAAGAGGTAAGAGGTTACACTAATTAAATCTGAAATAGCTTTTAGTTGTTTTTGCTAAAATTTCTAGAAACTAACATATTTCCGATTAAATAATTGTGAGAATACATTTTTGATGTCATATATTAAGTTTATTGACAAAGTTATTTTCAGCTGGGTGCTGTATATAATAAACTATCCAAAACTTAATAACTTCAGTTTAATGACCTTTCAGGACTCTTGTGGGTTACCTCGGGTTAGCTAGATGATAGTTTCTACTACCTGTCATCTAGGAGCCTAATTGAGCTGGAAACCCAAAGGGCTCATTCACGTGGCTAGTGATGACTTTGACTAAGAGTCAGCTAGAGCTGATAATTAGAGTGACTTGATTCTCCCTACATGGCTGTTCACCCTAGGGTAGCTGGGTTTCAAGAGAGAGAGAGAGAGTCCCCAAGAGCCAGTATTCCATGAAGAAGGAGGCAGACACTGCCAGTTCTATTAAGGCCTAGGCTCAAAGATTCCCGAAAGTCTCTTTTGCCATATTCTGCTCATCAAAGCAATCACAGGGACAGCTCAGATTGGTGCAGAGGGAAAGAAAATAAGCTCCACTTAATGGAGCTTAAGAAGTGACATCTATGTACAGGGAGGGATGACACTAACTGTATTGGAAGCTATCTTTGGAGACCAGTTACCACATGCTCCAGAAATTCCAAACTTTTTAGTTCAACAAATACTTGTTTAGACATTCACTTTGTACCAAATATTGTTGTACTAGATTGAGTAATAAACTAGATGGATAATGCCCTTGCTCCTACAAAGTATGAATTTCCTTGGGGAGTCAGGTTATTTATTACCTGACTGATAATAACATAATAAACATAATTTCAGATAATAATGAGTGCTATTGAGAAAATTAAAAAGCAGAGTATGGATAAAGGTACTAGTAAACGAGAAGAGGAAGGCTAATGACTTAGCAAATGTTGTATACTTGCACTAGGGTAATATGAACTCTCAAGTAGAAATTTGCTAATAACTCATGCCCTAATCAAGTTCTACATATAAACATAGAGTGTAGCATAGCACTCTTCAATAGAACTTTTGTGATGGTGGAAATGTTCTGTATTGGCACTGTCCACACTAGCTAGATGTGACTGTGAGCACTTAATATGTGACTAGCCCAACTAAGGAAGTGAAAAAAATTTTTTAAGATTTTATTTATTTATTCATGAGAGACACAGAGGGAGAGAGGCAGAGACACAAGCAGAGGGAGAAGCAGGCTCCATGCAGGAAGCCTGATGTGGGACTCCACCCGGACTTGAGCCAGAGGCAGACGCTCAACCACTGAGCCACCCAGGCGTCCTGGAAGTGAAATTTTTTATTTTGTTGATTTAAATAGTCACATTTGGGTAATGGCTACTGTATTAGACAGCTTCGGTCTAGCATGTAGAAAATGATAAACATTCTCATGCCATTCTAGACCTATTTAGTTTCTTGACCTACTAGAACTTAATTCCAAATAGTAATGTAGTAATAAAAACTGTGTACTGTGTAGAATATGAAATCAGATGGATTAGGGTTGGAATATCAGCTATACTAGTTTTGTATCTTTGGATGAGTTATTTGGTCAGTCTTTTCCTCATCGTACTTTTGAGAGAGAGTAAGGTGTGCAGAATACTTAACATTCCTTCCATTGGCAAACTTTCACTGAAAAAGGAGAGAACATAAAAGTGTATATTTTATGACTAGCTATAAAAATTACATATGAAGGCTAGAAATAAGAAAATAGTTTTTAGGATGGAGTTGTGGATGATTGTCTTTCTAATACTATATGTTGTATTTTGAAAAAAATAAAAACTAAATTTAAACTGAAATGGTCTTTATCAGTATTTTTCTTTATAGACAGTTTTTATATGATGTTTTCTGTTACTAATAACTACAGCTACCATATCAATTTTTTAAAAAGATTTTATTTATTTGAGAGAGAGTGTGCATGCTGAGGTGAGAGGAGGAGCAGAGGGTTAGGGAGAAACAGATTCCCCACTGAGTGAGGAGCTGGACCTGGGGTGGGGATCCCAGGACCCTTGAGATCATGACCTGAGTGGAAGTCGGACACTCAACTGACTGAGCCACCCAGGCGCGCTCAGACCAATTTTTAGTGTGACTGAGTACAGCTAATTTGTTTACCTTTTAATCTATATTTGTTTTGAGATTATTTTTCTTCTTTATATTCATTTTATTTTGAAATGTTTTTCTATTTTTTCACTACTAGTTTTTTTTCCCCTTTGTAAAATGATTCCCCTTTTAAAAATTATTTTCTTAATTCTACAAGAGTTTTGAGGATGCAGCACCTGGTTAGCTCAGTCAGTTAAGTGTCTGCTTTCGGCTTAGGTCATTGATCCTGGGGTCCTGGGATCGAGCCTCAAGTTGGGCTCCTTGCTTGGCATGGAGCCTGCTTCTCCCTCTCCTTCTGCCCCTCCTCCCTGCTTATGTTCTCTTTCAAATGAATAAAATCTTTTTTTTTTAATTGTTTTTTTTTTAATTTGTATTTATTTATGATAGTCATACAGAGAGAGAGAGAGAGAGAGAGGCAGAGACACAGGCAGAGGGAGAAGCAGGCTCCATGCACCGGGAGCCTGACGTGGGATTCGATCCCGGGTCTCCAGGATCGCGCCCTGGGCCAAAGGCAGGCGCCAAACCGCTGCGCCACCCAGGGATCCCAAATCTTTTTTTTTTTTAAGATTATATTTATTTATTCATGATAGAGAGAGAGAGGCAGAGACACAGGCAGAGGGAGAAGCAGGCTCCATGCCGGGAGCCTGACGTGGGACTCGATCCTGGAGTCTCAGGATCACGCCCTGGGCCAAAGGCAGGCGCTAAACCGCTGAGCCACCCAGGGATCCCCCAAATGAATAAAATCTTGAAAAAAAAAGTTTTGAGGCAATATTTCATTCTAAATGTCCTCCATAATGATAAGTGTGCTGTTCTGGTTTTTCTTTTTTTTTTTTTAATGTTATTGGGGATCCCAAAATATTAAAAATAAAAAATAAAAAATACTAAAATGTTATTTATTTATTTATGAGAGACACACACACACAAAGGCAGAGACATAGGCAAAGGGAGAAGCAGGCCTGATTCAGGGATTCAATCCCAGAACCCCAGAATCATGCCCTGAGCTGAAGGCAGATGCTTAACTGCCAAGCCACCCAGGCATCCCTTAAACTGCATTTAAATATTCAGTTTTAGAAACATGAACTGAATCCCAGCTTTCTTTTCCTTATGTGTACACATTTTGTACATTGAGTGTCTGGTTGGTAGCTCTCCCTATTTCCTCACCTGACAGTTTCACCATTGTAATTTGCCATCAGATTCCAACATTGTGTTCCTTAATCGATTTTCTGTTTGAAATGTTCTAAATAATCTAGAGTTTTATTTCAGACTGAGAATCAAGTAATGATTTTCTCTACCATTTTCATGTAGACAGTAAAGCATCAAGAAATTGTGCAGACTGAGTAAGTTTAAGAAGTGCCCTAAATTAAATTTTTGGAAATCGCTATTGATATAATATAAAAAATATATCTCTAATTACAAACTCCCTTAGATTCTGTTCTTGGATTTTTAGCCACTTATTGAACATTCCTATTTAAATATCCTCTGTCACCACTTGATAATACCTTTAGCCTTAAAATATATAAAGTCTGATTGGTAATATGGTATCAACATTCTCCCAGTCATCTGTACTCATATTTTCATAGTTGTCTTTGATCTCTCCCATAATTGTTATGAAAAACACCAGGGCCTACTCATTCATTCTTTGAGGATCAGCTTAATCGTACTTATTACCACTTTAGTTCAGGCACTTAAAAACCTCACACCTGGATTATTGTATTCTCCTACCACCAGATGAATATTATTTATATATTAATTTTTTTTACGATTTTATTTATTTATTCATGAGAGACACAGAGAGAGAGGAGAGGCAGAGACAGGCAGAGAAGCAGGCTCCATGCATGGAGCCCGATGTGGGACTCGATCCTGGGGCCTCCAGGATCACACCCTGGGCCAAAGGCAAACACTCAACTGCTGAGCCACCCAGGTGTCCCAGATGAATATATTTTAATCAATACTTTCATATCTTTACTGAAAAAAATTCAGTGAGTCCTGCATAAAGGAGAAATTTAAATGATGTAATATATTTTCCATAAGATAAAGTATATGAGAATACTCTGAAAACCTCTGAAAACTCACAATTTGAAAGGAATTATTGGCTTCTTCACCTCTTTTTTTCAGCTTTATCTTCCATACTTCCTTACAGGAGCCATCCACTTTAAGGCAGTTAAATGCTCTCTTATACCAAATATTGACTATCTCCATCTCTAGTTGGTTCAGCTTAATATTTATCAAGCATTTATTCTTTGTTAGGTGTGTAGTTATGGAATATATAAAGAAGACACATTTTCCTTTCAATTTCCGTTCTGTTTAATCTTCAAAACTGAGCTGAAAGTTTATGCCTTCTGTAAAGCATTCCTTTGATCACAGTAGCCTACAATAAATTTTTCCTTTCAACCAGAAAGGTTTGTATTCACTGATACTCACTCCCCCCGCCTGATATCTACAAGGTAACATATGCCAAAAAAGTGCATTACCATGAACAGTTTAATGAGTGATTTTAAAGTGAGCATCTTTGTAACCACAATCAAATTCAAGACATGGAGCATCACCAGTACCTCAGAAGCCCACCACAGGCCCTTTCCCAATCAAACCTCTCTCTTTTCTCCTCCATACAGGTAATGATACTTTTGTGATAATTGCATTCTTGCCTCTCTATATAATTTTCCCACCTGTGTATGCAGCCTTAAACAATACTGTATTTCCTGTTTCTTAAGTTTAAGTGAATGTAATCACATAACTTTTGACTTGTTTCTTTTCGACATTTTGATGTTAAATTGTAGCTGTAGTTCGTTGTACATATTTCACGTATCTTATAACTGATGAACATTTGGGTGGTTTCAGTTTAGGCGATTATGAATATAGCTACTTTGCTGTGCAGAAGCTCAGTTTAATGTAGTCCCACTTGTTTACTTTTGCTTTGGTTGCTTTTGCTTTTGGTGTCAGATTTAAAAAATTATCACCATGATTTCTATTCTCCAGGAGCTTCCTGTCTCATTTTGTTCTAGGAGTTTTATGGTTTCAGGTCTCATTTTCAAGCCCTTCATCCATTTTGAGTAAATTTTTGTGTGTGGCATAAGAGAGTGGTCAAGTTTCCTTCCTTTGCATGTGGCTGTTCAGTTTTCCGAACATTATTTATTGAAGATACTATCCTTTTAAATATATATATATATTTATTCATAAGAGACAGAAAGAGGCAGAGACATAGACAGAGGGAGAAGCAGGCTCCACGCGGGGAGCCTGATGCAGGACTCGATCTCAGCACCCTGGGATCACGACCTGAGCCAAAGGTAGATGCTCAACCACTGAGCCACCCAGGTGCCCAAGATATTGTCCTTTTACCACTGTACATTCTTGACTCCCTTGTCATAAATTAATTGACCATGTAGGCATGGTTTTATTTTTGGGCTTTCTATTATGTTTCATTAATCTATGTGTCTGTTTTCATGCCAGTGCTATATTTTAAAAATTACTATAGCTTTGTATTATAGTTTGAAACCAGAGAGCATGATGTCCCCAGCTTTGTTCTTTCCCAGAATTTGCTTTGGCTATTTTGGGGGTCTTCTGTGGTTTCATACTTATTTTAGAGTTTTTTCCATTCTGTGAAAAATATCATTGGAATTTTAATTGGGATTGCATTGAATCTGTAGATCGCTTTGAGTAGTATGGACAATATTTTAACAACATTAATTCTTCCAATCCTTGAGCACAGGATATCTTTCCGTTTATTATTGTTTCCATCTCTTTTTAAGATTTTATTTATTTATTTGAGAGAGAGAGAGCACGAGCCAGGGAGAGGGGCAGGAGGAAAAGGGGGAGGGGGAAAAGCAGACTCCCCATTGAGCAGGGTCCTGGGATCTTGCCTTTTATTTCTTTTTATTGCTTAATTGCTCTGACTAGTATTTCCAGTTCTGTGTCGAATAAAATTGGTTCAAGTGGACATCGTTGTCATGTCCCTGATCTGAAAAGAAAACCTTTTAACTTTTTACCATTGAATATAATGTTAGCTGTAGGCTTGTCATATGTGGCCTTTATGTTAAAATATGTTCCCTTTATGCCTGCTTTGTTGAGAGGTGTTTTTTTTTTTAATATCATGAATTGGTATTGAATTTTGTCGAATACTTTTTTCTGTATCTATTGATGATTATATGATTTTTATCTTTCATTTTTAAAATGTTTATCACATTGATTTACAGATGTTGAACAATCCTTATATCCCTGGAATAACTGACTTGAGCATGGTGTATGATCCTATTAATGTATTATTAAATTTAGTTTGCTAATCTTTTGTTGAGGATTTTTATATTTATGTTTATCAGGGATATAGGCCTGTACTTTACTGTTCCTGTGGCATCCTTGTCTGGTTTTGGTATCGGGATAATGTTGGTCTCATAAAAGAAGAGTTTTCCCTGTTTCTTTGTTTTTTGTTTTGCAGAGTCTGAGAAGTACTGGTATTAATTCCTGTTTGAATGTTTGGTAGAATTCATCAGTGAAGCCATCTGGTCTATTGACTTTTTTTTTTGTGGGAACATCTTTTATTACTGATTCAGTTTCTTTCCTTGCTAGTAGTAGGTCTGTTCGGGTTTTCTGTTTCATCATGATTCAGTCTTGGTGGTTTGTATATTTCTAGGAATGTATCCATTTCTTCTAGGTTGTTCAATTTATTGGTATGTAATTATTCATTGTAGTCTCTTAAGATCCTATATATTAACATGGTATCAGTTGTAATGTCTCCTCTCCCACTTTGGATTTTATTTTCCTCTTTTTTCTTGGTGAATCTAGCCAAAGTCTTAATTTTTTTAATCTTTTCAAAGCATCAGTTTTTAGTTTTAGTGATATTTTCTATTGTCTTTTCAGTGTCTATTTATTTCTGTTCTAATCTTTATTTCCTTCTGCTAACTTTGGGCTTCATTTTCTCTTTTCCTTTTCTTCTCTTTTCTTTTCTTTTTTTTTTTTAGCGGGGAGGAAAGGGCACAGGGAGAGGAAACAAGAGAATCTTAAGCAGGTTTGATGCCCAGTGCCTGAGCTGAACATGGGGTTCAATCTCTCAACCCTGAGATCACCTAAGCCAAAAATCAAGAGTCAGGTGCTTGACTGACTGAGCCACTCAGGCACCCTTCTATTTTTTGGAGTTTTACAGTTGGCTTGTTTAGTTGAGACTTTTCTAGTTTCATGAGGTAGGCATTTATCACTGTGAACTTACATCTGAGAACTGTTTTTGCTGCATCCCATAAATTTTGGTATATTACACTTTCATTTTTCTTGGTCTCAAGACACTTTTTAAATTTCTCTTGGTTTCTTTTTTGACCCATTGATGTTGTTATGTATTCACATATTTGTGAATTTTCTAGTTTTTTTTTTTTCTTGTAATTAATGTCTAGTTTCATACTATCGTGGTCAGAGAGGATGCTTGATAGGATTTCAGTCCTCTTAAATGAAGACTTTTTTTGTCTTGGCAAATGTTCCATGTGCACTTGAGAAGATGTGTATTCTATTGCTTTTGGATGGAATGTTCTGTAACTATCCGTTAAGTCCATCTGTTCTAACGTGTTGTTTAGAGCTGATGTTTCCTTATTGATTTTCTGTCTGAATGTTCTATCCATTGATTCAAGAGGAGTATTTAAAGTCTACTATTATTGTACGCTGTTTCTTCCTCTAGGTCTGTTAATATTTGCTTTGTTTATTTAGGTGCTCCTATGTTGGGTGCATAAATATTTACACATTGTATCTTCTTGGTGGATTCACCCCTTTTTCATTATGTAATTTGCTTTTTTGTTTCTTATTATAGTCTTTGTTTTAAAGTCTATTTTGTCTGATATTACCTGTAGCTATCCCAGCTTTCTTTGGTTTCCATTTCATGGAATATCTTTTTCCATCCCTTCATTTTTAGTCTGTTTGCCTTCTTACCTCTAGAGCACATCTTGTAGGTAGTATATAAATAAGTCTTGTTTATAAAAGATCCCAAATCTGATTTTATTTCATTTTATTTTATCCAAATTTTATTTTAAAAACAGATTTATTAATAAACAAAGCTTTTTGCCCTATCAGCATTAATTTGGTAGCAAAAAGTATTAACCAACAAGTATTTTTCATGAGTGGCTGCTGTGTACCATTTACTTGTCTAAGCTTTGAAAAAAAAACAAAATTCCTCCACTCACCAACTTATGTTTTAGTCAGTATTAAGAGCTACATTTATCCAATCCTGTTTTATGCCCCAGCAACACTGTGCAGTCATTGATAGAAATTAGATTAAAAGTATTAAGGCAGCCAATTATCAATAAGGATGTAATGTTTGGAGTCAAACAGACTATGGTTTCAGTTCTGATCACAGAAATGTGTGACCTTGCACACATTATCTAAGCTCTCTGAAATTCAGTTTTGTCATTTGCAAAATGGGAATAATAGCCTATAATGTTGATGATTCAATGAGGCATTTAATATATGTAAACTACATAGCGCATCACCTGACAGGTGTTCATCATCAACAGTAATGAAACCTAAAACCACCTAACACCTAGTGCTTATGCTAGTATAAGGCTTCAGGTCGAGGACCATGGTGAGAAAGGAAACTGGAACGGTTCCCGTTTGGGTCCCAGTCACATATGAAGATTGTATGTAACTCATCTTCCACTTTAGGACTTTCAGGTGAGTGAGGTGAGAGAGGCTACAGAGCACTTGTAGTCCCATTAAATGTAGGAGCAAAATGAAGGGAAAACCACATCTTCCTTCTACTTCCATTATACATCTGGTGAAGGTGTGTGTGTGTGCGTGTGTGTTTTACTATTGTAATTATGACAGTGTTGTTGTCCAACTCTGTTTATATCCCATATTGCCTCTCCATTTTCCTCTGATTATTGTTCCCCTAGCAATATTAAAATGAAGATATTTTCTTTTACTATGACCAGCATTGAAACTAAAAGTTCAATGTGAGAGCAGTAAAATTGAGTAAATATCTGCATCCATGGCAATGTTATTACCAATGTATTGTTCTGTAATATTTCATTACAGCTTGTAGATTTTCAGTGGAAACTGGGTATGGCTGTGAGCTCCGACAGTTGCAGATCTCTTAAGTATCCTTACGTTGCAGTGTTGCTCAAAGTGGCAGATCATTCAGGCCAAGTAAAGAACAAGTGCTTTGAAATGACAATTCCACAATTTCAGGTTTGTGATTTCACTCATTCAAGTTGTAGTTTATTGTTCTGTAGTTGCTACTTAAACATTTATAAAATCTTTCTTAAGGGAAAGTTTTAGCTGTTTTTATTTATAGTTGTTGTGCTTTACATTTATTAGTACATACAAAAGTTCTGAATTTTTTGGGGGGGAATTTGATAAATTTCAATATTTTCAATATAATGCTAAGTTAGTGTACTGTCATATTTGATCACTCTCACAGTACACTTCTGTGAATATACTTAGGAAATTTTCATCTTCTCTGGCAGGATATTTACTTTGCATTTAACTGTTTTATTATTTTTAGGCTTCATATTGAAGAATGATAAGCTAAATGAATCTTGTCTTTGAACAGTGTCAACCTTGCATTTTCTGACTGGAAATGTTTTATAAAATGCTGATCAGAGTACCTACTACTTGATGATTGTTTTATTAGAGATTTGAGTAACTCAGTAGTTTATATGTAGGGTAGTCTTATTCATATTATTATTTCTACCTGTTTTCTGTAAGCAAGGAAGAAAAAAAGGGGATGAGTGAAAAATTAGATATTCTTTTAAAGGTACCTTCAAGGAAATGTTTTAGCATTAACTACTTTAACTGGCCTTAGAGTTTTGTTTTTGTTTGTTTGATTGGTTTGGTGAGTGAATAGTTAAGAATTCTCACAATAGTTAGTACTCTAAGAAAAGTAAAGTACTCTAAACAACAACAACAACAACAAACAACCAAGTGAATGCAATAGAAATATAATGAGACTTCTTTGTAAAACTAAAAATATATTGATCCTAGGCTTCCCTTTTAAGAAAAGCCTCTCATACCTTTTAGGATGCTTTTGATTTCTTCTTTTACAAATTACACTCTTCCCCTAGCTTTATTGAAGTATAGTTGTCAAATAAAAATTATATGTATCTAAGGTATATGATGTGATGTTTTGGTATTATGTATGCATTGTGAAGCGATTACCACAGTCAAGCGAATTAACATATCCACCACCTTATACGGCTCTCTTATGTGACTGTGTGGGGAAAACACTTGAGATCTACTCTCTTAGCAAATTTCAAGTACACAATACATTATTATTAACTAAAGTCACCATACTACACATTAGGTCTGCAGAACTTCTACATCTTATAACCGAAAGTTTGTACCTTTGACCAATATCTCGTCATTGCTCTTACTCCCCAGCCCTGGTAACACTGCCTACTCTCTTGTTATTATGAGTTCTACTTTTTTAGATCCCAGAAATAAGTGAGATCATGCAGTATTTATCTGTGTCTGGCTTATTTCATTTAGCATAATATCCTCCAAGTTCAGGAAGCCTGGGTGGCTCAGTGGTTGAGCGCCTATCTTCAGCTCAGGTCATGATCCAGTCCTGCATCAGGCTCCCTGCAGGGAGCCTGCTTCCCCTCTGCCTATGTCTCTGCCTCTCTGTGTCTCTCATGAATAAATAAAATATTTTTAAAAATATCCTCCAAGTTCATTCATGTTGTCAAAAATAGAAGAATTTCTTTCTAAGGGTGTATAGTGTTCTATTATACACACACACACACCACATTTTTTAATGCATTCATGTGTCAGCACACAGTTAGTTGTTTCCATACTTTAGCTACTCTGAATAATGCTCAAAGAACATTGGAATGAAGTTACCTCTTTGAGGTAGTGATTTTATTTCCTTTAGATATATACCCCGAAGTGAGGTTTCAGGATCCATATGGTAGTTCTGTTTTATAAATTATATTTTAAGGGTTTTTTATTTCTTTAAAATAGATATCGCTGCTTTTGAACAAAAACCCGTGGTCAACATTATTAATGCTAATTAGCGTCCTGGAAAGAATTAAGAATTGGCTAAAAGGAAGTATAGTATATTACGATATGTGAGTAGCCTTCAACTGAATATAAGGACCAAATAATTTTTAAAAATGTGTATATATATATATATATATATATTCATCCATTCCTTTATATAATTCACAATCTTGGCCTATTTCTTATTTTTCTGATAGCATTCATGATCTCTGATTCCACCTCTAAGAATTTTCCCTCTAGGAAAAGAATCACAAATCGGACAAATCTCTTAAAAGAAGGTTTTTTACATGGCTTTTAACCAATCCAGAGCCTGTTAGTCACATTGCAGCATTGAGAGCATAGGAACATTTTTTGAGCTTTCAATTTATGTCTTTTTTGTAGCAGAAATTTTGACCATTAATAATAGTTACATCTGGCTTCCTTCCATAATGAATTTACATATAAATTAAAATATATATACTCTTAAGTAGCAAAATAGAGAACTAAGACGAAATAAGAAGGAAAATGCAAATATGTAAATCATTAGAGGGTATCCTAATTGCTGAGGTTAAGTTTCAAATTTGCCTCCTAGCTTCCTGGCAGGTAGAGAAGAAAGGAAAACAGAATTTGTTTGCTCCTTCTTTTGGAAATTTGGGAGATGGAAAAATAGATGACTTTTATAGGAGAACAACCATACCAGCTTATTTTTTTTTTAAGATTTTATTTATTTATTCATAAGAGACGCACAGAGAGAGAGAGAATGGCAGAGACACAGGCAGAGGGAGAAGCAGGCTCCATGCCTGCGGGCATGTGGGACTCTGTGGGATTTGATTCCAGGTCTCCAGGATCACGCCTTGGGCCAAAAGCAGCACTCAACCGCTAGGCCATCTGGGCTGCCCCCAGCTTACTTTTTAAATGAAAAGGAAATATGCTTCTACCATATAAGCCATTGTCAGTGTGGGTCTTTCTTATTTTTTTTTTTTAAGATTTTATTTATTCATGAAAGACACAGAGAGAGACAGAGACATAGCTAGAGGGAGAAGCAGGCTCCATGGAGGAAGCCTGGTGCAAGACTCAATCCTGGGACCCTGGGATCATGCCCTGAGCCAATGGCAGACAGACACTCAACCACTGAGCCACGCAGGCAACCCAGGTCTTTCTTATTGTAACTAAACCTGTATCTTAAAGAAGACAGCTGACTCACCCTGATATACAGTCTTTCACTAGATTTAAAATGCTTTGAAGCCTGGAAACTGAACTTTATTTCCTTTTTTTTTTTTTTTTTAAGATTTTATCTATTCATGAGTGACAAAAGAGAGGCAGAGGGAGAGGCAGGCTCTCTGTGGGGAGCCTGATGCTGTACTTCATCCCAGGACCCAGGGATCATGACTTGAGCCCAAGGCAGATGCTCAACCAATGAGCCACCCAGGTGTCCCTTTTTTTTTTTTTTTTTTTTTTTTTAAATCTTTTTAAAGAACTGCACTTTTGTTTTCTGCTCAGGTCATGATCTCAGGGTTGTGAGATTGAGCCCTGTGTCGGTTCCACGCTCAGAATGGAGTCTGCTTGTCCCTCTGCCTTCTCTGCCCCTCCATCTGCTCTCTAAAATAAATAAATAAAATCTAAAAAAAGAGTTGCATGCTCTACTGGCTAAGCCAGCCAGGCACCCCCCCCAAAACTGTCATTTTTGTTTTTATCTTCATTGCCTACGTTTTGGATATTTAATCTACCTGGTATGATCTCAAAAAATAACTTTCTTTTGTGCTTTTAAAAATTTTAGTTATGAACTAATTATCCAATGCTACAATAGTATTTGTGCTTTTGGTACCAAATTGCACCTGTTTGTTTTTTATAACTTTCAAATAATAATAGTGATATAAACATCAACATGCAAATTTAACATGTCATATGGTCTTTAGTGGTCAGGTATAAGTAAGAGAACTACTTATATATTCTGTAAAAGCTAAGTTAATATTCTTTTTCCTTTTTATCTCCAGAATTTCTACAGACAGTTCAAGGAAATTGCTGCAGTTATTGAAACCGTGTGAAAATTGATTACTTGGTTGATAAATTACTACCATCATTCTAAAATCATGGACTTCACTTTCTGTAACAAAACTGTATAAGGATCAAATGATATTTATTGAATGAAAATTGTACTTTTGCTTACCCATTTTTTAATAATAAAAACCCAAAGAGGAATAGATAATGGTGATCAATGTAAAACTTTGTGAATATACTAAAAACTACCAAATTGAACACTCTAAAGGGGGAACTCTGTTATGTAAATTTTATCTCAGTAAAAGAAGCAGACAGTTGAATGATTGATACTGAAGGCAGCACAAGTTTATATATTAGACCAATAATTTGAACACTAAAATAATTGTACCCATTTTATAAACAAAATCTCCTATGGAGTCCTATATATAAACTATATATGAATTTTAAAAGTAGCATATGATTACAATAACATTACCAATTCGGTTTTCTAGCATTCATTTAGGATAACAGTGGTCAGTGAGAAGACAACCTGCTCCTTCTCAAGCATTTGGATCAGGTTAGGACTGACCATTGCTGCCTTATATTAGCCAAGCATTTAGTTATTTCTGTTATTAACATTTGTAGGAAGTTCAAATACATGAATAGAGATAGAACAGTAAGTTTTATTTTGAGTTCTGTATAGAACTAAGTTAAGCTGGTAGCACAAATTATTGTGTTAGATGATTTCCACTGAATTTAAATTTATAAACCAATTATTAAAATATCTTATAAAGCCACAGCAAATAACGCTCTATGGCATTGCTTAGGAATAAACAAATAGGTCATTGGAATAGACAGCGTAGCCTAGAAATAGATCCAGCCATTTGGGACATGTATAGTATTTCAGTTAGGTGGCAAAATGTATTTAATAAATTATACTAGTACTCACAACATATACAAAAGCTAATTCCAGATGGATTAATGACTTTAAAATATAAAAATTAGAAGTTTTACAGAATATTTATGTCAAGTCTTGGGCAGATAGCAGCTCCATAGCTATAACATACAACATACATATATTTGAAATAAAGAATTAAAAAGTTATATGTGGAAAAATATGGGCTATTAAAGACCAAAAACAAATGCTAAGCTGATGTGTAAGTTCTTGGTCTGGAGAAAAAAATGCCTTAAATATTTCAAGTAGGAAGAGATTTTATTTTATTTTTTTAAATTTTTATTTATTTATGATAGTCACACACACACAGAGAGAGAGAGAGACATAGGCAGAGGGAGAAGCAGGCGCCATGCACCGGGAGCCGGACGTGGGACTCTATCCCCGGTCTCCAGGGTCGCGCCCTGGGCCAAAGGCAGGCGCTAAACTGCTGCGCCACCCAGGGATTCCAGGAAGAGATTTTATATAAGAAATGAGATGCTCACTAAACTATCTAAAGGAAATCCCAGGAAGAGATTTTATATAAGAAATGAGATGCTCACTAAACTATCTAAAGGAAAAAGTCAGTAGAAATCATGGCTGACTTTTAGAAATCCAGGGATGCAGGAATTTCAGGGAAAACCACTGCCAGTAATCTCTGCACAACGCCGGACATCACCTGGAAGCCACTGCCTGTGATTGACACGACCTGCCATCATTACGTGTGTAACGAAATAAAGGCTGCTTGCTTTCTTTGCCCTTCCTGATTTCACAGTGAGAATGCCTCTTATTGGTAGAAGTTAAACCAGGACCCAGTTGACAAAAGAATCTGGTCAATTTAGTTCTAGTCTTCTAGCACTTACAGAGGGGAGATTTAGAAAAACAAGAATGGTGCTAAGTATTCTTACTCTGCTGACAGGAATAGGAATTATTATGGTCCTTATGCAAGTGATCTCACACAATATTCAAATTTCATAGTCCAGAAATGTCAGTCCAGAAATAAATCCTTTGAAATAAAGTTACCAGGATGTAAAGATACTTGGCAAAATTGGTTGGATATTATCCATTTCCTCTGTTTGGGCCTACAGGAAGACTGCATTTTCCAGCCTCCCTTGCAGTTGCGTAAGGACTTCATGGTTGGGTTGTAGCCAATGGAATCTGGGCAGAAGCATCCTAAGCCACATCCAGTTTTCGTCATAAATTCTCATCTTCTGGCCAAGAGACATATGAGAATATGCTGAAAATCACTAATCATCAGAAAAAAGCAAATAAAAATCACAATGAAGTATCACCTTACACCTGTCAGTTGGGCTAAAACCAAAAAGACGAGAAATAACAAGTAAGGAAGATGGGGGGCAGCCTGGGTGGCTCAGTGGTTTAGCGCCACCTTCAGCCCGGGGCGTGATCCTGAGGACCCGGGATCGAATCTCATGTTGGGCTCCCTGCGTGGAGCCTGCTTCTCCTTCTGCCTGTGTCTCTGTCTCTCTCTCTCTCTGTCTCTCATGACTAAATAAATCTTTATTTAAAAAAAAGTAACAAAGATGGGGAGAAAAAGGAAGCCTCATGTGCTGTTGGTGTGAATGCAAATTGCGACAGCCACTGTGGAAAATAGTGCAGAAATTCCTCAAAAAATTTAAAATAGGAACACCACCTGATCCAGTAATTCTACTCCTGGGTATTTACCCAAAGAAAATGAAAACACTAATTCGATGACATAGATACCCCTATTTCTATTACAACATTTACAATAGTCGAGGTATGGAAAGCCTTATCCATCAGCAGATGAATGGTTAAAGATGTGGTGTGAGTACACACATACACACACACACATAAATATTATGCAGCCATAAGAAAGGAGATTGTGTCATTTGTGACAACATGGGTAGACCTAGAGGATATTATGCTTCGTGAAATAAATCAGACTAAGAAAGAAATATGATTTCAGGGGATCCCTGGGTGGCTCAGCGGTTTAGCGCCTGCCCTCTGCTCAAGGCAAGATTCTGGAGTCCCGGGATCGGGGCCCACGTCGGGCTCCCTGGTTGGAGCCTGCTTCTCCCTCTGCCTGTGTCTCTGCCTCTCTCTGTGTGTGTGTGTGTGTGTGTGTGTGTGTGTGTGTGTCTCATAGATAAATAAATAAAATCTTAAAAAATATGATTTCATTCATATGTGGAATCTCAAAAACATAAATGAATAAACAAGTCGGTAAACAGGAAACAATTGCCAGAGGGAAGCAGAGTTGGGGGATGGGCAGAATGGGTGAAGGGGCATAGAAGATACAGGCTTCCGGTTATAGAATGAATAAGTCACAGGAATAAAAGGCACAGCACAGGGAATAAAGCCAATGATACTGTAGGTGACAGATGATAGCTGCACTTGGGAGCACAGCATAACATATAGATTTGTCAAATCACTATGTTATACATTGGAAACTAATGTGATACTGTGTATCAAATACACTCAAATAAAATATCGTTAAAAATAATCCCCCTCATCTTTCAAGCTCACTCACGTCCTTGCTGCTGGAAATGAAGGACTGGAAATAACAAAAGCATAAGGTAGATCCCTGAATCACTTTTAGGGCAGACATCTTGCAGTAATAGCCTAACTTGCATTAGACAGTGGTGCAAACTAGAAGCAAACTTTATTGTGGTGAGCTGGTGAAATATTGGGAGTCTTTGTCATGACACAAGTGAATATAAATTTGAATAACAAGATATATATATATATATGAATGAGGAGTTTTACAGCATTTCCAGTGGCAAAAGTGCAAAATGAAAGTGAACAACTGTTAATAAACAAATGGTCAAATTTTGTCTATCTATGCTGTAACACATCATATGCCTCCTAAGATTTGCCTTTCAGATATTATCATTTTTATGTCTCAATAAAATGAGTAAAAATGCATTCATATATATTTGAATACTTAACGGAAAATTACAAGAGTGTGGAAGGATGACTACTAGCTTGTAAGTTACTAGTGGAGAGGGTGTCTGGAGAAGGGGAGGAAGAGAGCAGGTTAAAAAAATTTTTTTTTTGAAGTCCATGATTCATGATATGTGTGGTTTTTAAAAAAGTACCTGAGAATGTACAATTTTGTAAAATATTTAAGTATGCTTTTGAAAAGTTCCTATGGTTCTTTTTATGGTATAGTATTTTCTTATTAATTTTAAATTAATAAATATGTAGTGTTTATTTTTTTAAAGATTTATTTATTTATTTTTATTTATGATAGACACACACAGAGAGAGAAAGAGGCACAGACACAGGAGGAGGGAGAAGCAGGCTCCATGCTGGGAGCCCGACGCGGGACTCAATCCCAGGACCCCAGGATCGCACCCTGGGCCAAAGGCAGGCGCCAAACCGCTAAGCCACCCAGGGATCCCCTAAATATGTAGTGTTTAGAAGCAGGATTATTTGTGAAGTGCTTCCCCAAACCAGGACAGACAAACCTGAAATACATCAAATGTAGGCCTAGCCATACTTTAGCAGTGGAGAGCCCAGTTGGGTCTAACATTTTGGCTGGCACTGCTGCAAGAAACACATCTTATACCTTTGTTTCCTCTTCTGTTCTTCCATGTTGGAAATTTATGTCTTCTTCACACCGTCAGCATTTCCACAAGTCTCCTATGTAAACCCATAGGTTTGTTTTTTTGTTTTTTTGTTTTTTTGTTTTTTAACCCATAGGTTTGTATCTTTCTCCTCTGCCAGGTAGCACACTGACTGCTATGAGGGACCCGGGTCCACTGCCTATTGCTGCTCACCTGTGTACTCAGAACCCACCTGCTTCAAGAATTAGCCAGCTGGTCATTCATGCTTATGAGCTGCCAGAGATATGCCCTATTACCCACGCACTGGATAGTAGCACATTAATGATTCTAGGATTCTGAGAAGCCAAAATCACCTTTCCATCCCTTTTTCCATCCTGTGGAACTTCGATCCTGTACCAGCTTCATTGTACTCCCAGAAATCAGAGTAGAAACCACCTCCATCCCAGTGTGGGTAAATACAATGTACTTACTTTCTTAGACTGTGCATAGACTGTCTCCCCATGTCCCACTCACCCAATTTCAAAACCTTCCACTCTTCCCTTCTCTACCTGTAGTGTTTAAGGTTATATTTGAAGAGGCCCAAAATGAAGCCCTGGCTTAAACGCTGTGGATAGTGGATTTGATTAGAATACACTTAAACTGCATGTTTAAATTTAACTTTGGAATTTAAAATGCAAGGTTTTTTTTTTTTTTTTCCATATAGCAGTTTTACACTGTTTTCATTGCAAATATCTACTTTTGGTTTTTATGAGTTTAATGAGTTCACTGGGATGGCCTGGGTATTAACCACCATTTGTAATAACATTTCTGTGGGAAAATGTATTTTAAACACTAGCTCTTAAATGTAAACTTTTGGAAAAAAAGAAAACTTATCCTTAAGTTGGAAAATGTATTAATGAACTTTTACATTCCAAAGGGGAATAGATTGCCCTTGAAGTCATCAAGCAAAATCCAAGTGTTTTCATATATTCTGCTACTGAGACAAATTAACCTAAGTATAAAATTTATGAGGAAAGAAGGCAAAATAGTCACATTTATTTAAAGGAATTGGAACTTCCAACATGCTGTCTTGATTTTAAAGTGCTTACGCACTTAAAATTTTCAGTCTTTGGTTCTCATTTCCCAGTATTAACTGCTTGCTTTTTTTTTTTTTTCCACTATCCTTTGGATGTATTATTGATTTAGTACTCCTTTTCTTCATTCTTGTATGGCTTATCTGAAAAGTTCCTAACCACATGGCTCATCTGAAAATTTTTGAAATGTCTGGCAAAAATAAAAACAATAAGAGAAAAATACTGAGGAAGTTAGGACACATTAAAAATAACCATAGGGTCACCTGGGTGGCTTAGTCAGTTAACATCTGACTTCTGATTTCGTCTCAGGTCATGATCTCAGGGTCATGAAACTGAGCTCTGTGTTGAGCTCCAAGTTGGGCATGAAGACTACTTGAGATTCTCTGGCTTTCCCTTCCTCTGCCCCTCCCCCACGGTTGTGCACACATTCTCTCTCTCTCTCTAAAAAACACAAAACAAAACAAACCATCACTAAAATGAGCTTAGTGTGCAGAGAAACTTGTATAGGATATCATCTTGTACACTGGTTTGGGTTGCAATTTGACTATTAGTTTTTTAAAGTTTAAAAAAAAAATCCAAGCCCCCAACCAGTCATTAGAGTCCCTGTAATATAAAAGCAAAACATATAGTTTAAAATAAGCTTAATTTAGTCAAAAGAGATCCGAATTTTGCCCAGGGGTCCTACCTAATACAGAGGGCACTCTACAATGAGTCAGATGTCATCTTATATAACATCCTGACAGGGGATCCCTGGGTGGCTCAGTGGTTTGGCGCCTGCGATTGGCCCAGGGCGCGATCCTGGAGTCCAGGGATCGAGTCCCACATGGGGCTCCAGGCATGGAGTCTGCTTCTCCCTCCTCCTGTGTCTCTGCCTCTCTCTCTCTCTATGTCTATCATAAATAAATAAATAAATAAATAAATAAATAAATAAATAAATCTTTAAAAAAAATAACATTTTGACAACAGCTAAAAGATAATTTCCTACCAACACTTTGTAACATTGGTCACACCACTGTAACCAAAATCATAGGTTACAGTTAAAATCAATTGGTGTAGATTTGATTGACAATGCTTAGGGAATACCTAAATTTTCATTACTAATGCATTTAGAAGTCATTTCCTATCTTAAGGGGCAAACAACTAATCTTCAAATTAAGTAATTCTTGTAAAAGTAGATTAGGGGACTCTGTTGGGAGTCCTCAAGACTGCTCGGAGTTTTGGGAATTCATTAGGAGAACTCACAAGACTCAGCATGTAGTCATATGCATGGTTATGATTTATTATCGTGAAAGGATAAAGAGCATAACCAGCAAAGAGAAAAGGTACATGGGGATAAGTCCCAGGTAAATCAGATGTAAGTAAACTTCGAAGATTCCTCTTCCGGTGGAGTCACACAAGATGTGTTTAATTCCTTAAACAAACTGTGACAAATTGTGGGGAATGTTGCCAACCAGGGACGCTCATTAGAGACTGAACACCCAAGATTTTCACTGGGACCTGATTATATAGGCACCCTCTGCCTGGCACATACCCAAATTTCAGATTTTTAGAAGAAAAACAGGGGCTTGCAGAAATTATATTGTTTGTACAGTTCAGATACTGTGAGCCCCTTATACCAGTTAACAATGGAACCTTCCTGAAATCCATGTTCCCAGATGCCAGCAAAGGGTGGACTTTAACTTAAAAAAAAAAAAAAATAGGGGATCCCTGGGTGGCTCAGTGGTTTAGTGCCTGCCTTCGGCCCAGGGCTTGATCCTGGAGACCTGGGATCAAGTACGGCTTTGGGTTCCCTGCATGGAGCCTACTTCTCCCTCTGCCTGTGTCTCTGCCTCTCTCTCTCTCAAATGATTTTTTTTTTAATTTTTTTTTACAGATTTTATTTATTTATTCATGAGACACACACACACACACACACACACACACACACACACACAGAGAGAGAGAGAGAGAGAGAGAGACCAGAAGTGGTGAGGAGGAGCAGAGGGAGAGAGAGAAGCAGAGTTCTTGCGGGGCAGGGAGCCAGACACTGAGCTCAATTAGGCCTCAAGATCATGACCTGAGCTGAAGGCAGATGCTTAACTAGCTGAACCACCCAGGCACCCCCCCCCCCCCCCCCCCCCCGCCAGGACTTAAACTTTTTAAGTCAGGACTGCTATGTTAACTTTTTCTGCCCCCAGATAATTAAACTTATTTAAAAGTTCTGGAGAGGCCCCTGGATGCCGCCGAGTAGGCATCGTTAAAGTCTCCTCTCCCACCACCATCAGGTCTAAGTCAGAGTCTCCCAAAGAGCCTGAGCAGCTGCAGAAGCTCTTCATCGGAGGTTTGAGCTTCGAAACAACCAATGAGAGTCTGAGGAGCCATTTTGAGCAATGGGGGATGCTTACAGAGTGTGTGGTAATGAGAGACCCCAATGCCAAGCGCTCCAAAGGCTCTGGGTTTGTCACGTATGCCACCGTGGAGGATTGGATGCAGTCATGAATGCAAGGCCACACAAGGTGGATGGAAGTGTCGTGGAACCAAAGAGGGCTGTCTCACGAGAAGATTCTCAAAGACCTAGTGCCCACTTAACTGTGAAAAAGATTTTTGTTGGTGGCATTAAAGAAGACACTGAAGAACATCATCTAAGAGATTATTTTGAACAGTATAGGAAAATTGAAGTGATTAAGATCATGACTGACCGAGGCAGTGGCAAAAAGAGAGGTTTTGCTTTTGTGACATTTGATGACCATGACTCTGTAGACAAGATTGTCATTCGAAAATCCCATACTGTGAATGGCCACAACTGTGAAGTAAGGAAAGCCCTATTGAAGCAAGAGATGGCTAGTGCTTCGTCCAGCCAAAGAGGCCGAAGTGGTTCTGGAAACTTTGGTGCTGGTCGTGGAGGTGGTTTTGGTGGGAAGGACAACTTTGGTCTTGGAGGGAACTTCAGTGGTTGAGGTGGCTTCGGTGGCAGTCGAGGTGCTGGTGGATATGGTAGCAGTGGGGATGGCTGTAACGGATTTGGTAATGATGGAAGCAGCTCCGGAAGTGGCGGAAGCTATAACGATTTTGGCAATTACAGCAATCAATCCTCAAATTTTGGACCCATAAAAGGAGGAAATTTTGGAGGCAGAAGCTCTGGCCCCCATGGTGGTGGAGGCCAATACTTTGCCAAACCTCAAAACCAAGGTGGCTATGGCGGCAGCAGCAGCAGCAACTATGTCAGTGGCAGAAGGTTTTCATTACCGCCAGGAAACAAAGCTTAGCAGGAGAGGAGAGCCAGAGAAGCTACAGGTTACAACAGATTTATGAACTCAGCCAAGCACAGTGGTGGCAGGGCCTAGCTGCTGCAAAGAAGACATGTTTCAGACAATACTCATGTGTATGGGCAAAAAACTCGAGGACTATATTTCTAACTAATTGTATAACAGGTTATTTTAGTTTTGTTCTGTGGAAAGTGTAAGGCATTCCAACAAAGGGTTTTAATGTAGATTTTTTTTTTTTTTTGCACTCATGCTGTGATTGCTAAATGTAATACTCTGATCATGACGCTGAATAAATGTGTCTTTAAATAAAGTAAAATAAAATAAAATAAAAATAAATAATAAAAGTTCTGGAGATAACTTAGTATACAGCTTTTTATATATTGTTTAAAGAAATAACCTACCTGTATTAGTGCCAGTTCATTGGTATTAATTTCTATTAAATCTCATGTGATGAATGATGTTAATGTAAATTTAGCCTATACACTCTATGAAACTAAGAATTCACTGATCAAGAAGCTTCAGAATTTAAATATATGTTTTCAAATTTGAATAAAAAACTTCTTATATGTGAAATTGTTTAAATGGAATTGTACGATTATCATTTGGGGATCATGTATCATTCCCAAGCATAAATGCTGATTTTATTAGGGCCTTTATTTGATAAGAGGGATATTCTAGCTATGGATTTAACTGACATTTCATAGCACAAAGAAATACTGAATATAATGGATTGCATAGCTTGATTAACTTGATTTTGAGTTCTGTTCTTTTGAATTACAAGTGCATTAGGAGAAAGTAGCTATTAATCTTTGGCTAGTTACTATTTCAGCATATGAAGGACATTGATTAAAGGCAAGCACTTACATGTCTTACTGTGTTTCACATTTCTGTGCCAAGGGAAAGGGCACAGAAATATTTATGATGTGTCATTTAAGAACTGTTATTATCAAGAATGTAACTGCAGAGGCTTACCATTTATTTTTTCTTCCAGAAGTATTAGGTTTATGGTTTCAGGCCTTATGCTCAATTCTTTAATCCATGATGAGTTCATTTTTGTGTATGGCGTAAGATACTGGTTCAGTTTTATTCTTTTGAATGTGACTGTACAGTTTTCCCAATACCATTTATCTGAGACTTTCCTTTCCCCATTATATATTCTTGCTTGTGTTGTATATTAAATGAACATATATGCATGAGTATATTTCTGGGCTCCCTATTCTGTTCCATTGATCTATGTCTCTGTTTTTATGCTAATGCCATACTATTTTGATTACTATAGCTTTATGGTGTAGTTTGAAATCAGAGAGCATGATGCCTTCAACTTTGTTCTTTCTCGAGATTGTTTTGACTATTCGGGGTCTTTTGTGTTTCCACACCTAATTTTGTCCTATTTCTGTGAAAAATGCCATTGGAATTTTGATAAAACATTGCATTGAATCTATAAATTACTTTGATTAGCATATAATTTTAATAATATTAATTATTCTAATCAATGAGCATGGAATATCTTCCCATATATCTGTGTTGTCTTCAACTTTTTTCATTAATGTCTTACAGTTTTCACTGTATAAATCTATTACCTCCTTGGTTACGTTTATTTCTAGGTATTTGATTCATTTTGATGCAACTGCAAATGCAATTGTTTTCTTAATTTCTGTTTCCGATAGTTCATTATTAGTGCATAAAAACACAACAAAGTTTTGCATATTACTTTTGTATCCTGCAAATTTACTGAATTTTTTTATTGTAACAGTTTTTTGATGGAGTCTTTAGGATTTTCTGTATATAATATCACGTCATCTGTAAATAGTGATAGTTTTACTTCTTTCTTTCCAGTTACGATGCCTTTTATTTTTTTATTTACTTATTTTTCCAATGCCTTTTATTTCTTTTTCTCGTGTAACTGCTCTGGCTAGTACTTCCATACCATCATATTGTCTTTATATTATATTAATAGACACGTAGTAAATGTTTTATATAAATAACCTTTGTTTCCTCTCTCCTTCACCCACTCACTCCCTACTTCTCTCTTTCCCTCAGCATTTCTTTTACTGGTAAAACTTGCATTTTTGCTTGGATGGCTGCTTATATACTTCATACCATACCCTCACTACTTTTCTATTTTTCTTTACTATGAGAAATAATTGAAAATGGCCGACTACCTCTTCTTCCCTCTTTTTCTCTCTCCCAGCGTCTGATGTGAAGTAATAGCCTCTTAATTCCAGGTAATAACTATAAGGTAATCAGCTAGTTTGTTCTATTTTTCATATGTTCTCCCCATTTCACACCTACTCCTCCAATGCTTGATAATTGTATTCTCTACTTTATTAGAGAATGTGACCAATAACATATTATGCTCTCTCCTTTATATCCATTATTTAGTCTTAGTTCCCTAGGTCAGGATGTATCGCCAGTCCTGATGTTGATGTTGAAGTCTATCCAGTCATTTTGGTTTTGGAAGCTCATTCTCTAGTAGGTATCTTAGAAGGGGGCATGGAAACAATATTTCTTTTGTTCATGAATGTTTATAACTGCTTGCCTATGGTCTTTATTCTTTTTTCTTTTTTAAGATTTTACTTATTTGAGAAAGAGAGAGAGAGCATGAAAGAGAGAGAGCACAAGCAGAGGGGAGGAGTAGAGAGAAGCCTGACTCCTTGCCAAGGAGATTGATGCAAGACTCAATCCAGGACCTTGGGATTATGACCTCAGCTGAAGGCAAACCCTTAAAAGACTGAGCCACCCAGGTGGCCTATCATCTTCATTCTTGAACATAAGTTTACATGTATAAAACCCTTAGGTCACATTTGCTTGCCTTAAATGTGTTAAATATGTCACTCTATTATCTTCAACCCATAAAGCGTTGAGGTAGAAAGATCTGGCAATTGACATCCTTTCTTTTATAAGTGATTGGGTGTTGTTGTTGATTGCCTTGATACAAATGGAATGTTTACAGTTTTCTTTAAAATTCATTAGTTTTACTAAAATAATTCTTGATGTTGGCCATTTTGGTGTCAGTCTTTTCAGGTATGCTTTTCAGTATATTTTCAAGGTTCTTTGTTTTGTTTTGTTTTGTTTTGTCTTGTTTTGTTTTGTTTTTTTCCCCTTCAGGAAAATTTTCTTGGATTATTCTGTTTTGTTCTATTGCTCTGGTTCTCTCCCTTGGGTACTTCTGGCATACATATATGGGAACTTGTCTTTTTTATCTGTTACTTTCTCTCAAATCCTTTTTACCTCCTTTTTCATTTGATTTTTAACATTTTCCTCCTCTTAAACTTCTATTTCTGCTAAGACATTATTTGTTGCTTTTTATGCTTTTGTCGTTCTTCTTGCTTATAATTCCTTAAAAATTTTAAGTTATGTCCTGAGTTCTTTCATTTTTTTCCCTTCATAAACCTTTTGTTTTACTAAGTAGAGCACATTTACACATGAGAACAACCACTAGGCCCAAATAACAGAAGCTAGTACTGCTATAAGGACTGCTTGCCACACGCATATTAAATCAAAAGAGCAGAGACTTACAGGTGCTTATGTTACACACTCAGGGTCCTTGGGCTCTTTAAACAATAGAAATTTACTAGTGGCTAAGCTGGAAGTTCCAGGCAAGGCTTTTATTAGCGCTTATGCTTGAGCACAAGGAAGACAGAACAAAGGAAAGGGTTCTTTATGCTGGCTCTCCGGAACAAAGGCTAGGGAAAAATTTTAAGAGACTGAGGTGGGAAAGGAGTGATATCTTAAGCCTATAGGGAGAGCGAGATACAGGAAGTTGGGCACACAATTTCAGTGGACAGAACATGTTTCATCATGGGTCGTCCTGTCTCATTAGCATGTGAAATCCCCTCCCTGGGTGTGATTTTTAGTATCATAATGAGGGAACAAGTCAGTGAAAGGTCAGTGCTGGACTCCACCTTGGTGCAGACTGGCTTGGTTGGGTCTTTGCCAGTCTTAGAAGTGGAGTCCCTTCTTTGGTAAGCATCTTGTTTCTGCACTCCTGCAGGACATGCCACCCAAGAGGCATAAGGTTTCACCTATCAAGGAACGCTGCATTTTGTGGTCAGGATGAAGAGGACTCGAGTCCAGTCACTGCCCTGTCTCACTTAAAACTCTCTAAATTAGGGACGCCCAGGTGGCTCAGCGGTTAAGTGCCTGCCTTCAGCCCAGGGTGTGATCCTGGAGTCCCGGGATCGAGTTCCACATTGGGCTCCCTGCATGGAGCCTGCTTCTCTCTCTGCCTCTCTCTTTCTGTATCTCTCATGAATAAATAAATAAAATAAAATAAATAAAAACTCTCTAAATTAGATCTCTGCAGCTAGAGAAAAGGGCAGATGACTGGGTGAGTTGTAGAACCATTATGTGATCCCCTCTACTTCATGCTCAAAACCACTGAGAGTTGAATTGGAGACATGGTCCTGTTTGTTCAAGTGCATATTTCTCCCTGTGTTAATGATTAGAACAAAGGCAATCTCTATGGGAGAGGTATTCCACTGATAAATACAGAACTATACCAGAACAAAAAGGGGGTGACATAGAAAATCTTGTTTTTTCAACCATCAGATGCTTTCATAATGTAGTCATATGCAGTGGAAAAAGCTCCACCTCCCACAGGCTTAATCCAAAAACTTCATTGCTATTCATATCAAGGAAGCCTCACCATACTTCTGGCGTCATTCCTAAATATGAGATCCAGCTGGCTTTTCAGGGTATTGGAAACCTTTATTTTGTGACCTCCATAATGGATTTCAACACTGCCAGCTATTTACCCAGGCAGCTAGGCCTCTTGATCAGTTGAGATCTCACTATCTTTTTGGTGGCAATTCTGTTGATAGGCATCATTTTTTTTGCCTTTCAACCTTTACTAGAAGGAAGTCCTGATTCCTGCAATGAAGTCATTAGGAGCTATTGCAACTGGTATAAATCCTTGAGGATCAGTGTCTCCAGCTTTCAGTGCCTGGTTGTACCTTTTACCACCTTGTTGAGCATTTGTTTTCCTTCTGTTAGGTCTGTAATAAGGTCATTTCTGGCTCAGAAGACTTATTTTTTTTATTTTTTTAAAGAGCTTATTTATTTATTCATGAGACACACACACACACACACACACACACAGAGAGAGAGAGAGAGAGAGAGAGAGAGGCAGAGACACGAGCAGAGGGAGAAGCAGGCTCCATGCAAGGAGCCTGCCGTGGGACTCCATCCTGGGTCTCCAGGATCAGGCCCTGGGCTGAAGGCAGGCGCCAAATTGCGGAGCCACCCAGATGTTCCTCAGAAGACTTTAAATTTGCTCAATTCAAGTTGAAAATTTCAATTTCCTTCTACTACACAATCTGCATTTTTTTCCTTTCATATTCTGTCACAGTCCGTCTTTTGTTTGCACAAGATAACCTTCCTCATGTTTTGTATTTCCTTTGCCTTTGCCTCTTTTCCTTCTGCTTTCTCATTGTCTTCTTGTTCAACGAAAGCTATCATGTGGTTAATTCGCTATTGTCTGTCCACATTCCTGAGGGCCATGGCAAAGGAGAAGCTAGCCTAAGAGTGGGCTCAAGTGGATCTTTGAAGGGCCAGATGAAAGAAACTTCGAAAAGCTCTTGGCATCCTTGTTTTAAAACCCTAGATTCTGGGGTGCCTGGGTGGTTCAGTCAGTTAAGCATCTGACTCCTAACTTCATCCTGGGGTCATGATGTCAGGGTCATGGGACTGAACCCAGCAACCACCTCCGCGCTTAGTGGGGTGTCTGCCTAAGGATTCATTCTCTCCCTCTCCCTCGGCTGCACTCCCACTCTTTCTCTAAAAATAGAGATAAATCTTAAAAATAAATAAATAAAATAAACCCCCAGATTCTTGTTTTGCAGCTTTTGATTTTTTCTAAACCTAATTTGTGTGGGTTTTTTAATGGCTTCTACACTTTAAAAAAAAATTGTTTAGCTTATTTTGAAATATTAGATTTTACAGTTTCCCAATTTGTTGGCGTGTCTTTCTGAAGTGTTTTCATCATAGTGTGTGGGTATTTTATTCTGCCTCTTATTCCTTTTCTTCTTACAATAATTTTGCAGGAAATTTGGCCACAATCCTTTTTTATTGCTTGTTTTGAAAATGAAATAAGTTTTCCCACACTTTTATAATGGGGGAGGTCCAAGAAGATAGATTTTCCTTCATTCCAGGAATCCTTCTGTTGTTTTTGCAAAGTAACAAGAAGAAAAAAAAGAAGAAATAGATCTCTTTCAGAGATCTGCCTGTTTTTTTGTTTTTTTTTTTTAAGGAAAGCAATGAGTCACTTAACAAAGGAGAATTACTTTAAAACAGAGATTATCATAATGGGTAGCTGAGAAACAGTGGAATTTTAATAAAAGGTATGTACAGAGTTTAGTAATCTAAAGCAGAAATTAATAATTCTTCTCTAGAGTTGTAGCCATAACCATAAAAAAAAATACTATCTTGTCTGAGACTTAATTGCACACACATTTGAGCAAACCAATGAAAAAATTTAGTAACTAATCCAAAAGCAGTCCCACCAGTTTTCAGTGTTTTTAACCCCTCAGCCATCTTTTTGTTTGTTTCTTTCTTTCTTTCATCCCCTCCCTCGACCCATTTACTTAAAAATAAATTTACTAGTCCACCTTTTCAGTGTTTTCTCTTAAGTCATCTCACTGCTAGAGAATCTGCTATTTGGTCAAGTTCTCTGAAACTAAATTTTGAGAACTGATTTAAAATTTCCTAGAGTTTGTAAAAAAATAATGCATTATATACATGTTGTTTATTGGTTAAGTAATAACAAATCAACATATAGTTTATTCAATCTTCTGTTCAATTTTCATGTTGGGTTGTCATATTTATCTTTATACAGATTTGGCAGTTCCTCTGATTGTGTAACATAACCACTCGTCTTATGACTATTTTGTTTTTCAGAGGAGTACTAGGTTTTCTATGTTACATCCTGATAGGGTTTCCTTGTTGATGCCGCAGGCTAAGGCTATGGTGCTGTAGATTTTGAAGCAGGATCTCCTGTCAGAGGGGTAAGTCTTTTCCATTGTCAGGCTCATGGAAGAGAGGAGGGTTTAAGCCCTTGGGAGTCTCTAGCAGGGGTTTGAGGGCAGGTTTTTTTTTTTTTTTTTAAGATTTTATTTATTTATTCATAAGAGACACAGAGAGAGGCAGAAACATAGGCAGAGGGAGAAGCAGGTTCCCTGCAGGGAGCCTGATGTGGTACTCAATCCCAGGACCCTGAGATCATGACCTGAGCCACAGTCAGATGCTCAACCACTGAGCCACCCAAGTGCCCAAGGGCGGGCTTCTGTGGCCCTTGGTTCTCTGCCCAGTGATGGCTCAAGTTCTGTGGTAAGGGACTATGAAGACAAGGAAGTAGGTACCCCACTTTTTATATCTGATGCTCAGTTTGCTCCTTTGAAGAAAAGGGGATGCCTTGATGGTTGGGTATCTGGGGAGGCAGGTGTCAGAAATGTAATGAGCTATAAGAAATGTCCTCAAAGTAGAATGATGAAACATTGTCCAGGTAGGGAGGCAGAACCATCAAAGGCTGTGCACTCCCAGGAGCCATCATGTTTCAAATCTGGTGGAGCACAGCCAGGAAAATAAAGGAGAGAACAAATACTGAAGGTCATGGTCTAGAGTTTACAGTGAGGGAGGAACAGGTAAAGGTGTCAGATGATCTGATTCAATACTGAGGCCCAGCATGGGGAATATATGCGGGGCAATCCCTTTCACGAGCCACAACACATATTGCAGATGCTGGCAGTTGCTTCAACTGGCTTTCCTTTGAAGCTTCTTTTCAGAACACGAAACTATTTTATCAACCTTTTTTCATTCTTTTCAATGATTCCAATATACTTTTATTTCCTTCGGATGATTCCATCTTTCACTTCACTGAGAAAACAGAAGTCATCTGATGGCAATTTCTCTAACTCTTCATACGACATCTACCAAAAGACCTATATCCACATCTATTTCCTCTTCCTTACTTTTTTGATGGAAGAGATATCCTACCTCTTGTCTATAGATAATTCCTTCATCTGTTTTCTGGATTAAACACCTTCCTGTCAGGTCAAGGAATTTATTTATTTATTTAATAAACACTTACTGAGCACCTACTTTGTAACAGACACAATGCTCCATCCATTTTCTCTTTTGTAGATTCAACTATTTTCACTCCATTGTCTCTTTCCCAAAAGCAATTAACTAATGCTCAATGTTCTCTCCCAGTGAAAAACCAACAAAGCCAAAAACAACTGGAAAAAAAACAAAACAAAACCCAAACCAAAAGAAAACCTTTCACCACACCTCCTTCTTCAGATACTAGCCTGTCTTTCTTCTCTTCAAAGCCAAACGTCTCTAAAACATTGTCTGTATTGTTTTCATGTCTGCCTATCTCATTCACTCTGCAACCCACAGATTTCTAGTTTCTGGTCTTATGGCTCTCAGCAGAAGTGCTTTTACTGTGCTCGTCAATAACCAGCTCATGGCTAAACTGTATGGAAGCACTTAATTTCTCACTGTGTTTTATCTGTGTGCAGTTTTTAAAAATGCGAACCACTTCTCCTTCACAGGGCTTCTATGATACCACATTCTCCCTATATGTCTGGTTCATCGTTCTCAGTCTTTTTGCAGGCTACCTTTTTGTCTGTATTTCCCTTAAGTGTTGCTATTCCTCAGGGTTTCCTGGGAACTCTTTCCTTCTTTTGTCAGCACATTATGGCTGATATCATCAGGCTCTAAGACTATAAATTATTATCCACATCATGTAAGGATACCTGACATTGTGTTGACATGAAGCTGCTGGAATCTCAAAGACTGTTTTGCTTAGACAAATCTATAAGGAGAAGGCCAAAATAAATCTGTTAATGAATCTTGATTAACAATCTATTTCATGTCAATTAAATACCAGTGGAGTGAGAAAAGAAAGTTATTGGCTGTATAGTAGTATCTTAGTCATCACAATGCTGGGTATATTTTACAATGTAAATCTGAACAGTCAATTGTTGCAACAATGAAGTTTCACTCAATATTGATATAGTGCAAAGATACATTATCATAACAGTGAAAACAAACTTTATCTATTTATCTATGTATCTATTGCCTTGAGTTAATGTCACATTCCAAAGAAGATGACTATGGTAATCCTTTTATAATTAAAAAGTAGACTACCACAAAAAAAAGGTTCCTTTTGTCCTTTTCAGCAAACTGTCCAGTGATTCATATTTATAGGGGACAGAACCTGTATATATAAATTGAACATGGCCTTCTTCCCACCTGACTAGTGCTACATATTCTTTGTGGGTTTATAATATGTGATGCATAAGTATTATTAAATCTTCTCCTTCACCTTAACACTTGTGCTTGTTATTCTCCATTTACTTATCTAGGTGCATTGTCTGCCCTTCTCTCCTTTGCCTTATGCCCTGGAATATTGTCCTTTGAGAACTATATCACCTATGCTCGTTTGGCTTGTCCATTTGGAGATACACCAGCAGGAGATGTAACCCAGGAGGACAGCAAGGTCTCTTCTCTGCCTCTTTCCTGCTCAGTGCCATATCTCTGGCAGTAGCTGTATCCCTCCTGAACTAAAGGTTCTGCTGGATTTTGCCTCCCAGGAGGTTCTGTTAACAGTTTTTTACTCTTGACTTTTTGGTCCTAGGTGTAATAATGGTTTCCCATTATTACAACTCTCTCAAGCCTTGATATTCTCATATGATCCTCATCATATTTTTCCATACCTTTGTTACTCCTTTCATTCAAGTCTCAGTTTGAAGTCATTTAGGGTGATTTTTTTTTTCTTTCCAGGAAACTGATTGATATGACAATGTTGTAAAACTAGCCCAATGTCTTGCATTTTCAAAAGTGCTTGTGTCAACAATTTTGTCTTTATTAAGGTTTCTAATTGAATAATGTGACATGGGGTCCTCAAATTTTTAAAAATATTTTATTTATTTATTCGTGGGAGACAGAGAGAGAGAGAGGCAGAGACACAGGCAGAGGAAAAAGCAGGCTCTATGCAGGGAGCCCCACGTGGGACTTGATCCCGGGTCTCCAGGATCACGCCCTGGGCTGAATGCGGCGCTAAACCCCTGAGCCACCCATAAGATTTCACCTATATATTAACCAAGGCTGAAAGCTGGCATTTGTACTTTTGTATTTTTACTATGTGCTAACAACTCTCAGACTTATATATATAGCTCATAGCTCTCTCCTAAGATTCAGAACTGTTATGTTCAACTCCTCTGATTTCTCTGCTCTGAATCCCACAGTTACATAAAATTCCAAAAGTCCAATTACATTGCATCTCCCCACATGCCCTTTAAACTTCTCAGACTGTTCCTGTCTGTGTAAATTTAGGAGTCCAGAAACTTCTTTACAATCTGAAAAGTCATGGTGCCTTATGGAGCCTGGCAATACTTTTGCTAATACAATTCCCTTAAGAACTCTGGTGGCTTTCTATATTTCAGATCAAAGCCCAATCCATGCTCTAGAAGCCAAAGTCACAACTATTTTCAAAACAGTTTTGTCCTTTTAGACTGGCTTACTGCTACTTTGGTACTAGGCTTCTGTGGGATGACATTTTCATGCTTTCAAGATACCATTTTGTTTAGCTGAGAAAGCACCAATTTAAATTCCTTAGAAGCTTTAAAAAAGTGTCTTACAGCCATACCTTTGATTTGACCTTTATCCTTAGGCCATATCTTAATTTGAGAACCTTATTTGCCTAAGAAACTGAAATAAGGGCAGCCCAAGTGGCTCAGCTGTTGGGCGCCACCTTCGGTCCAGGGCGTGATCCTGGAGACCCAGGATCGAGTCCCACGTCAGGCTCCCTGTGTGGAGCCTGCTTCTCCCTCTGCCTGTGTCTCTGCCTCTCTCTCTTTCTCTCTCTCTCTCTGTCTCTTTCTCTGTGTGTCTGTCATGAATAAATAAATAAAATCTTCTAAAAAAGAAACTATAAATAAGAGATTGTTTATATTCCAGATTGGCAGGCTCTAACATCTCAGTAACATCTACCCAAGTCACTTCAGTGCCAAAAGTAGTCTGATGAGCATGCTTAATTTAAGGGGGCAGAGAAGAGCTATCTTCCCACGTGTCAGGATGCAGAGAGGATCAGATAGTGGTAAACAGCAATAATCCTCAATGCATAGTAAGATAAACATCACAAAAAAGTTATAGAGAAAAGGCTAAAGGTTCTTAGAGCAAGAGGCAATCATAGGATGTTATGTGAGAAAAGACAATTCTTCTGTTTTTTTTTTTTTTTTAATCAATGAGTGAAAGTTTATTCCTTCACTTTTTTTTAACCAGTAGGAAATGGCCTGCTGGGGCTCCAAATTCAATCCTAGCTCCCAAGTTGGTTAACTTGGTAGAACCAACCCAAAGATTTCCAGGCTTTCCTTGTTCCACAGATAAACCTAGATAACACTTGCATCAGTGTAAATAACCCAGAGAACAGCCCAAGACTGGCAGAATAGATTCTCCATAGCTAATCCTAGAGAAGAGGCCGCATCAAAAATAGCATATATCTCCTTTTAAAAAGAAAAAAAAAAAGTACTACTTATCCCACAACTGTTGTGAGGACCCTTTGCGCAGAATAAGTACTCAACAAATGGTGGTTATTATTATCTTATTTTAAATCCATACTTAAGAAACTTATAAAAATGTTTCCTTCCAGAAATAAAATGGGTTTCTGGGGAAAGGAGTGGAAGGAAGGCTTGTATTTTGTTGTATTTATATTTTTTATAACTTTATTTATTTATTTTTTTAAGAGAGAGAGAGAGAGTGCAAGGGGAGAGGCCGAGGGAGAGAGAATCTTCAACTAGACTCCCTGTTGAGCGCAGAGGCCCATAGGGGCTTGATCTCAGGACCCTGAGATCATTACCTAAGCCAAAATCAAGAGTTGGACATTTAACTGACTGAGCCACCTAGGTGTCCCTATTTTTTGTAACTTTTTGAATTTTCTACCATCTACATATGCTATTTATTCCAAACAATTATGGGTTTTAAAAATACTACTTGTAGGGATGCCTCGGTGGCTCAGCGACTGAGCCTCTGCCTTCAACTCAGGGCGTGGACCTAGAGTCCCCACATCAGGCTCCCCTTGAGAAGCCTGCTTCTCCCCCTGCCTATGTCTCTGCCTCTCTCTCTCTCTGTCTCTCATGAATGAAACCTTAAAAAATACTACTTGTATATTTTTTCATTTTAATCTCTATTATATTAGAAACTTGAAATGTTGCATTTTAAAATCAGCAAGGGGGCAGCCCTGGTGGTGCGGTGGTTTGGCACCGCCTGCAGCCTGGGGTGTGATCCTGGGGACCCGGGATCAAGTCCCACATCGGGCTCCCTGCATGGAGCCTGCTTCTCCCTCTCCCTGTGTCTCTGCCTCTCTCTCTATGAATAAATAAATAAAATCTTTTAAAAAAATCATCAAGGAAAATATGAACTAGTTAATCTATGACAGGCTGAAAATAGATTCCTTTTAAAGCTTCTCAGGGCCCATTAGAGATGGTAAATAAATAAGAAGTCTCCTTATAGGGGGACAGTTTTATTGTAGTGTCAATATGTTTTCAGTGGTGAAAAATTTCAGAGAAAATAGTCAATAATACCAATGTAAATCTACATAATTTTGAAGAGTATAAATGTGAAATTTTATTCAATGATAAAAGAGTGTTTAGTAGGGAAAATATCTCATCTCACTATACTAATGTCGTCACTCAAATATATAGTATTTCACAACTTGTGCTGATTTTATATGCTTTGTTGAGGTGGAGTTGTTTGACTTGAGAGCATGCATGAAATAAATGTTCATTTTAATCCTGTTTCCTTTCACCCTTCAACTAGATTTTGACAACAGAGCGTTTTAGACCACTTGAGGCACTTCTGAATTATATAGTCAGACAAAAATAGGTATTGTAAAATTATCTCAGCCTTATGTTAGAAGAAAAATCTGTTTCCTCTGTAGAAATTTTTAACTTCTGAAACTAACTGATTCTGTTCTCTGGTATTTGAAAAAGCTGTAAATCCATTCGATCACCAGACATTTATTAATCACCTTCTGTTTGCAAAGCTCTGCATTGGATTAGCAATCAGTTGCTATTCAATCCATTCATTTTCTATAACAGTACTCTCATCACCTACTTATTTTGTGCTTCATTTTCCTAATTTTTAAAAAATGGCACTTTTATAATTCCTGCCATCCATATATTTATTAAGAGGATTAATAAATAAGGCCTGTATTTGGGATGTGGGCTGATGTAAATGAATAACTACCTAAATTTTTGTCAAGACATCTTAAATATAATTTGACCCTGGTTAAGAAAAAAAAAAAAAGGCAACAGATAAGAGAATCAAATCTTTCAGGAAGACTATAGATGATCAAAGACATGAAGAGACTATTGTTTGCTATTCCTTTCCGTTGTTTTTCCATTTTTTATTTTCCTAATTTCTAAACTTATCTCAGTTATTTTCTCTCATTATTTCTTTGGGATTCTCTATGACATTTTCTCTATTTTAAAAAAATTTTTTTTAAAGATTTATTTATTTATGATAGACCTAGAGAGAGAGAGAGAGAGAGAGAGGCAGGCAGAGACACAGGAGGAGGGAGAAGCAGGCTCCATGCCGGGAGCCTGACGTGGGACTCGATCCTGGGACTCCAGGGTCGTGCCCTGGGCCAAAGGCAGGCGCTAAACTGCTGAGCCATCCAGGGATCCCATTTTCTCTATTTTTTAAGTTGAATTTTTAGTCATTTACTTTCATTCATTTTTTAAAAATTTTGACTTTATTGTTATTTATTTTAATCAATACATTTACTTGTATTTGACAAGTTTTGACATAAATTACTTTTATCATTTAATTCCATGTATTAAGAGGTACCTGGCCCGCTTAATCAGTTAAGAATCTGTCTTCCACTCATGTCATGATCGCAGGGTCCTGGGATTGAGCCCCATGTTGGACTCCTTGCTCAGGGGGAGTCTGCTTCTCCTTCTCCTTCTCCCTTTGCCTCTCCCCTTACCCATGCTCCCTCTCTCGTTCTTGCTCTCTCTCTCTCTCAAATAAATAAATAAAATCTTAAAAAAAGAATTCCATGTATTAACATTTTCTTTTATAATTTTTTAAAATCAGGATTATTAAATATTATGTTTTTACTCTTCAGATATGATTTTTAAATCTGTATTTTTAAAAAATTTACCATGAATAATAATCAGAAGACATGATCTATATGATTAGCAATTCTTTGGAATTTATGGGCTTCTTGTGTGACACAGTGCATTTTCAATTTTTGTTTCTTTCACAGGTACTCTGTGAAAAAATTTTGGGTTTTCTATTCATCAAATTTATAGATTGATTATACTTAGTTATCTTTTGGTGGGTTAGACTAACTAATTTGCAGTCATTATAGTTACTATTTTGAAGTTGCTTCAGCTATACTATTTTAAATTTTCTATTTATCATACTTTAATTTGGTTTCCTTTTATTTTTCTTCTTGTTCCCTTTCCTTTGCTGACAATATTTGGTTGGACAAATATTCTACTGGTTTGAAAGTCATAATATTATATTTTGGTTCTCTAGTAGTTACCTCTTATTTATTCTTTCTTCATCTCCCAAGTTGGGGAAAACTTTTTTTTAAAGTATCTAGAGCAGGACAAACTGACTCCAAGCACATACTCTAAATCTTTTTTGCCTTTGTCAGGTCTTTAGCTTCTGAGACCTCAAGGCTAAGAATGGACTCTTTTGTTATCTGTATTTTGCTGTGTCATCCTTCCCCTGGAGCAGAGAAGATGCAGTGCCCTGGCTGTCCTGGCTGAGGGAAGGTCAGAGGGAACAAAGGAACAATAGAGGAAAAACCCTATTATCATCTCAAAATTTTATTCAGTCATAAATGCTTGTGCTGTCTTTGTCAACTCTACTCAGATCTCCACTGCCATTGTTGGGAGGCATCCTTTAATTTTCCAGTACTGTATAGTTAGCTGGTAGGTATATTTAGTATGTTTATGAAATAGCTAATTAAATCATTTGGTGTATCAGCTCTACGTATTCAAGCTCTCTTTTTTAAGTCTTTGGTTTCTTCAATTCTAATTTGCTATTTATTCAATTCTTTCATTCATTCATTTATTTTTAAATTTTATTTATTTATTTTTAAAGATTTTATTTATTTATTCATGAGACAGGCAGAGAGAGGCAAAGACATACACAGAGGGAGAAGCAGGCTCCTCCCAGAGAGCCGGATGCGGGATTCAATCCCATACCTGGGATCATGTCCCTGAGCCAAAGGCACTCACTCAACTGCTGAGCCACCCCTGAGTCCCTCATTCAACATTTATTAATAACCTATCATATGTCAGCCACTTGGCTGAAGGAAAATATGGAACAATAACAAAAAAATAACGCCTCTCTCAAAATGCCCTCTTGGTGGGGAGGGGGGGGCACACAGATAAATCACCTGATAATTACAAAGAATGCATTAAGAGCTATAATAGTGGAATGCATTAAAAAAGAACAAAGAGGAGAGGGCCACTAACTGGGGCGGTGAGAAACATCTTCACAGAAGAGGGACTGTTGAGTTGGGTCTTGAACAATAAATAGGTATTCAAGTCATGAAGGATTGGTGGCAGGAGAATTTCACCAGAGCTGGGGAGTGATAGGAAGAGCCGTTGGGAGAGGAGGGTGCCTATGAAGCCTCATAGAGAGTGAGCGCCTATGTGGTAGTGGATAGAGAGGCTATGTGGATGTGGGAGTAGGGGAGACAGGAGCCACAGATATAAGACTAGCAAGATTTGTGTTTTGAGCTTCAGAAAATGTGTCATTTAGAGATTTTTAAGCAGGGAGAAAAAGTAGATATTGGGCAGTGGCACAGAATGAAGAGAAAAAGGGAGTCAGAGGGATAGAGAGAGCACAAAGTGCTTGGCAGCAAAGAAACTAAGAGATTGCTAACAAACCTTTCCAGGCTTAAGCCACCACACTAGCTCAGGCCCTTACATTTCTCATGCGGTATGAATTTTTCACTAGGATTTGACCAGATGTTATCACTTCTAATTAACCCTGACACCACTGATTTAGACTGGGATGTTAGAAGATAATTATTTTTTTGTTTAAAGTAAGAGTTCACTGTTAGGTATCATAGATGGTGGTACCTCCAAGGCTATTCAGGAGATATGTCTTGCAGATTATTGGAAATGTTTTTCTGAACATATTCCCCCCCCTTTTTTTTGGGGGGGGGAGGCAAGGTGGAGTTGAGAATGGAAGGGTTGAGGGTCAGAGGTTGATTTCCTGCCCCACCATTTAGTAAACATCATTGACTTGCATGTTCTTATAATTTTTACCAAACATTTAAAAATCGTGTCTTGTCCTCTTACCTTTTTAGAAATCCAGTGATCAAATATATAATGGACTGTGCATATAATTCTGTAGGGTCCTACAGGTGCCACAATGGTGGTAAGAACTTACTATCTAGTTCATGCATGTAATAAATCCAAATATATAAATGATAACAAAACAAGTTATAGAAGATATATACTACAGTATAATAATTTTATTGGACAGGACAGACTAGATTAACAACAGTGTAGCAAACAACTCCATAATCTCAGTTGCTTAAGAGAACCAAAGCGTTTATTTTTCACTCTTAAGAAGTGTGCTGTGGGCCCAGGAGATTCTTGGGGTCCCCGTGTTGGCTCAGCATTCTCGGCTTTGATCAGGAGCAACCCCCATATGGACAGGTTTCCATGATGACCACTGGAGGGGAAGAATGGGCTGGAGGAGAGACCACTGGCAATTAAATGCTTTTACTTAAGACCTGACCCAAGTTACTTCACTGCCAAAATAAGTCTAGAACCTTACTGGTAACTCTGGTTTCAGTCTACATTCCAAGAACTTTGCTTCTTGAAGACACGGGTCTATTTTGCACAAAGAAGTGGTAGAGTGGTTAAACCAAATGACTAAACCTAAACAATCAACAAGGTCTCTATCTTGGAACTTATATGCTTATTTATAGGAGAACCATCAGGATGCACCCCAAAAATGCAGCATAGGAATAATGGCAACTGGTCATAGTTCTTTTATTTTTTTATTTTATTTTATTTTATTTTTTTTGTCATAGTTCTTTTACATAACGAGGATAAAAAAAAATAGTTCAGGACTTTACAGAAAGTGAGCATACCATTAAAAACGGTAAGAAACCTTTTGGGTTCTGGGTTTTCATTCTTCCTGTAAGTACTTTGGGGAAAACTGGGAACTTTCAGTGTGTTTTCCATTTATTTTGTTTACTTATGGAATTCTTCATCATAATCCAGTAGAAGCAAAAAGAACGAGGATCTGATTTGCTAAAGTGAAAAAAAGAATACTTCTCTTTCTGTTTTAAAGTTAGAATGAGGGGGAATCCCTGGGTGGCTCAGCGGTTTGGGCGCCTGCCTTCGGCCCAAGGCGTGATCCGGCTCCCTGCAGGGAACCTGCTTCTCCCTCTGCCTGTGTCTCTGCCTCTCTCTCTCTCTCTCTGTCTCTCATGAATCCAAAAAAAAAAAAAAAAAAAAAAGTTAGAATGATCAAATTTTCCGTAAAACGTCTTCCCGGTTCTTCGGAAGTCTGTTTTTACTACGTCTTACAAGAATGAGAAGCCTCTACACTACGTCTGAACTGGGTAGATCAAATGGATGAAATGGGATTCTTCTTTTGGGCATTAATTTGGAAGTAAGATTCAGATATCGTGCAGACTTCAGAAAGAACCGAAAGCACGCAAATACTGTTTCACAAAAAAAGAAATCCCAAAGCCCGCCGGAGAGGGGCCCCTCTGCAGGGGGCAGCAGAGCAGCACCGGGGCCGGCGGGGTCCGCGCGCATCCGGGCAGTGGCCGCGCCCCGGCGGGCCCGGTGCCCCAGGGGCGGGCTGGGGCCGAGGCCGGAGGACGGGGCGGGGAGGCGACTTCGCAGAAAAGCTTCTGCAGGCGACGCTCTGCGCCCGCGGGACGGGAGGCGGGGTAGCAGCAGGCTGGAAGGGAGGAAGGAGCGGGGGGGGGGGGGGGCGGCGCGGCGAGCCGGGCGCGGCGACAGCGGGGGGGGGCCCGTTTCGGTGTCGCCAGTCTCCAGGGGAACAGAGCGCGGGCCCTCCCCGAGGACCGAGCGCGCCGAGGCCCGCGGCCCCGGCCTTCCAGGTGACAGCCGGTCACCCGGGCAGGAGTCAGCCCCGCCCCGAGCCTCCGCGCCCGCCCACGGCCCGCTCCCCGCCCCGCCCCGCCCCGCCCCGCCCCCTCCCCGCCTGCCCCGGCCGAGCGCGGCGGCCACAGCGGCTCTGCAGCGCCCGAGCAGGCGGCGCGCGGCCCGGGGCGCGGGCAGGGGGCGAGGGAGGGAGCAAGGGAGCCAGGGAGGGAGCCAGGGAGCGAGGCGGCGGCGCGGCCCGGGCGCTAGCCCCGCGGAGCAGGATGACGGCGTAGCCCGCCGTCCCGCGCCAGTCCGGCTGCGGGGCGCCCGCGGGGGAGCCGCCCCGGGGCAAGTGCCGCATGGGGCAGGGCCGCTGAAGCGCCGAGGCGTGCTCGGTCCCCGCGGCGGGTGGGGTCGGGGTCCGGCCCGGGGAGGCGCGCGGAATGGAGCCCCCCAGCTGCGCGCAGGACCAGCCGTTCCCGCACCCTCTGGAGCCCGAGCCGGGCGCCCCCGCGCAGCCGGGCCCCGCGAGGCCGGGCGACAAGCGGTTCCGGCTGTGGTACGTGGGGGGGTCGTGCCTGGACCGCAGGACCACGCTGCCCATGCTGCCCTGGCTCATGGCTGAGATCCGCCGGCGCGCCCAGAAGCCCGAGGCGGGCGGGTGCGGGGCGCCGGCCGCCCGCGAGGTGCTCCTGGTGCTCAGCGCGCCCTTCCTGCGCTGCGTGCCCGCGCCGGGCGTGGGGGCCGCGGGGGGCGCGGGGGGCGCGGGGGGCGCGGGGGCCGCGGGGGCGCAGCCGGGCCCGGCCGTGTTCATCTTCGAGCACAAGGCGCAGCACATCTCGCGCTTCGTGCACAACAGCCACGACCTCACCTACTTTGCCTACCTGATCAAGGCGCAGCCCGACGACCCCGAGTCGCAGACGGCCTGCCACGTCTTCCGCGCCACGGACCCCAACCAGGCAAGACGGGGGGGGCGGGGGCGGGGGGAGCCGCGGGGCTGGAGGGCAGGCTGGCCCCGCCGCGGTCCGCCCCGCGCGCCCTCCACGTGGCGCGCTCGAGCGCCCTCCCTCCCGCGCCGAGGACCCGCGGGCGCAGACCCCCCGGGGCGCCGGAGGGACGGGGCGGGGCGGGGAGCGGGGAGCGGGGCGTGCGCCCCCGGAGGACGCGGCGGGCGGGGCGTGCCCGCGGAGGGAGCCCGGCCTGGGCCCGGGTCGGCGTCCTGCGCGCGGGGGCGGCCGCGGGAGGGCCGGTCCCGGGGTCTGCGCTCGCCCTCCGTCCCGCGCTGGGTCGCCTCCCGCGTCTTCACCCTGCGGGAGCGTCGAGCCTCAGTTAGCAGCAGCCGCGGGTTGGGGGCTTGTGAGGCTATTTGGCAGCGGGGTTTAGGGGAAACAGCCGACGAGGATGTCAGATTGTCAACAGCAGGAATCTGCGTTTAGATGTTGAGTGGAAGGAAAACTCTGTGTGCGCGCAGTTTTTTAAAGACTGGATGGAGACAGAAGCAATACCAGCCTGGGTGATTTAAAAAAGCAGTGTCCTAAAGGAGGCCCGAATCTATTTTCTGATCGTTCTCCAATATTACAATATATCAGAAGCATTAAATTTTTTTTTTTAAAGAAGCATTAAAGTTGAGGTGTCTGTTACCAAACTTTGCGCTTTTACTTCCTTGAGGAGAGGCACGCCCCTTTCTCTAATGGCCAGAGGACTCTAAACAAAACTTTGTGACAGTGATTGTGGCTTTGAAAACTGGTTTTAACATAAAAGTGTAAAGAGTTTTTACTACGCGATCAGCCCTCCCCACCCCCAAATGCGATCCTAAAGAATAGTTCTTTGATGTTTGCGAAGTACTTTAGATTCCTCACAAAAATAATAACGGTCTAAATATACAGTCTCAGTTGCAAAATGCGGCAGTTCCTTTGGTAGCTGAGCAATTAATAATAGTCAAAGGAGAAAGATATAAAATGAGGCTTTAAAAAAAAAATTCGTTAGTGTCTGTGATTGAAAGACTGTCCGGTTTTTCACAAAAGGCCTGTAGCTGAATTGAAGAAAATCGTCTTAGATTTCATCAGTTATTTTATAAGCTAGTTTAATATCTGAACATCCAGAACTCCCAGTATGAAGAGAGCAATTTTAACTTATATCACCAATGTTAGATGTATGTTAAAATACCTTTTTAAAAATTATCTCAACATTCCAACTGTAATGAATATAAAATTCACTTTGTGAAGGTTGTTTTTAGCTTTCACCTCTGTTGAAATGGGAGTGCAGCATGTTCTTTTCATCTGAAAGTTATCACTATTTTTTTTTTTTTTAAGATTTTATTTACTTATTCATAGGCACACACGGAGAGAGGCAGAGACACAGGCAGAGGGAGAAGCAGGCTCCCTGCAGGGAGCCCAATGTGGGCCTGGATCCCGGGTCCCCAGGATCACACCCCAGGCTGCAGGCGGCGCCAAACCGCTGCGCCACCGGGGCTGCCCAGTTATCACTATTTTTATTGAGATTTTTTGGTTCTATCAGTAGGAAGATAAGAAATTGCATTTTTATGGGACTGTAAGGAATGTTTTATGATTTTGGGTAGTTTATGTTAAAGTTTATGTTATTGTCTTCAGATCTGATATGTGACACATCATTGCTAATTTCATTCAGGGTTAAAGTTTGTTTATGGGTCATGGCACTTTCTTGACAGTGGCTGTTGAATTCTTGACAGTTTCATATACATTGTTAGGGGATCAATTAAAAATATGCCCCCTCTTTTTAAACCTTAATTATATATTTAGGTGTTTGAGGCTGAGTATGATGTTATTTTATGAATAATAACATGCTTAAGCTCATTTCTCCCTTTTGATCCTGTAGGAACAGTGGCAACCATATGTCCTTTTGATAAAAGAGAAAAAACCTAACTCTTCCTGTTTATTGCCATTTCCCAGTTGAGTCTTTGATCTAAAGATGTGGATTCCAGTTTACTCTGAACAGAGAATCCCTGGTAGAGGATCCTTAATTTGAAAGGCCAGATGTTGTTCCATTAAGGATTATCTCCAGCCGTATATCAGAGTTGCAAACTCAAATGCTTGGGATTTTGTTGAGAGAGGTTGAGGTTAAGTGAGGACTGAGGACCATGGCGTGTTGGTCATTTCTCCAGGGAGTTCTTCAGCGCCAGTTGCAAATTGCATTAACAAGATACAAGCATGGTGTTGCCAGAGCTTCTGATTTCCCAAGAGTGGAAGTCTGGATTTTTATGTATGACTTCATGTTTTAAAGTATTAGCAAACATTTTAAACATTTAAGATTCCTGTCTGGACGAAACAAAACACATCTGAGGTTTGGCGTTCAGAGATTTAAGGGCTACCACTTTGTTTTTCATAAATATTTGTTGAATGGACAAGTGCAGTCATCAGACACTGTGCTTTTCGCCACTTTTCCGTTTGAGCATCTGGATTCATTTGACAGGGCCGTCATGGTAGGGAGAGTTAGGGCCATTTGGGGGGAAGAATTTGTAAGTTATATTCTCAGAAGTGATAATTGTATAGCTGAAGTTGTTAAAAGTATGGATTTCTCACATTGTTACCATCTAGGGGTGTGAGTAGCCTATAGAAACCTATAGAGTAGGGTCTGGATGGTTCTTGGCACCTTTGAAATAAGAAGAGAAAAGACCTACTGTTTGCTTTACCCCTGAGTTCTAAATTTGAAGGAGAGAATTATTTAGTTGGACTTTAAGATCATTGTTAAAAGAGTCTCTGGTCACTGAACAAAGTATGGAAGGTAGCATAGAGCAGTAGGCCTGCAAACATCTGTAAATAAATTTGCCTCTGGTTTCTCTCTTATGCTTGTCCCTTTCCTGAAACAGGGCTTTCTGTAGGATGGCCATATAATTCATTGTTTAGCCTAGGGTGTTTTTTTTTTTTTTTTTTTAAAGATTTATTTACTTGAGAGAGAGAAAGAGAGAATGAGTGAGGGGAGGGGCAGAGGGAAAGAGAGAGAATCTTAAGCAGCCTTCCATCTGAGCGGGGAGCTCAACTCAGGGCTGGATTCCACAACTCTGAGATCACCACCTGAGCCAAAATCAAGAGTCTGACACTTAACTGACTGAGCCACCTAGGTGCCCCTAATCTAGGGTGACTTTTATTGAGAACAGGGGCACAACTAATAGTTACACAGACACGACAAGTATAAACCTGGACTGCGTAGGTCAAACCAGGATATACAGTGACCTCAGCTAAATGGCAAAATTTGTGTTCATGCCCAGCCACTGAGATGGATATTATAGTTTCCATATATGAAATGATAAGGTTTTGCAGAATTATCTGCTCATATCTTTTGGGGGCTGGATTTACATGTGACCTCTGAGATGGGAGTGCTGTGCTAATTAATAGCTTGGGACTGTTGTGGGGAGTTGCCATAGTAATGTGCCCTCTGGCTCCCCCACTCCTGGGTGGGGGGGTCAGAGTCAACCTAACCTTGTGGGTCTGAAGGAGCACTCAGCCAGAATGGCCTAATGAAGAGCTATTTCTCCCAGGGGCAAAGAAAGGTGGGGATCAGGCGCAAACGAACCTGTTCCAGATCAAATATATACCTGTGCAGATTGTTTCCCATTTATTCAAGCCTGTGTGGTCCTGCACAGAAGGAATGTCAGCCTTAGCACATTTCAGCCGAACTTGCATTTTTGAATTAGTAAAAGTACTTAACTGTACATAATTTAAAAAAATCCCACTGGCATAAATTGAATTATAGACTTAAAACTGGTTGAGGAACCAAGAATAGATCCTCTATCTAAGATCTAGGGTAGGTCACTGATATTCTTAGAATTTTGATCTTCATCTACTTTCAGAAAGAGACTATATAGCATTATCTCAATTTCCCAATTAAAAAGCAGAAATTATCTCATGTCTGTTTTACCTTATGAAAAAAAGTTGTTAGTGTTTATAAATATTGTTAGAGATTAAAGGTGTTAATTATCATTTGCATGAGACTGCATGAAAATTATATTTCAAGATTATAGAATGAGCAATCATTTAAGAAACAAAAACATGATTGCTATAATTTTTGTTGATTTTGTTTATATATTTCTTGAAGCTTGCAAGAATGTAATTTCAAAGAGATTTTACAAATTGTGTTCTTAAAATCCTTTTTTTTAAAAAAAAGATTTTATTTATTTATTTATTCATGAGAGACACACAGAGAGAGAGGCAGAGACACAGGCAGAGGGAGAAGCAGGCTCCATGCAGGGAGCCCAATGTGGGACTCAATCCTGGGACTCCAGGATCACGCCCTGAGCCAATGGCAAGCACTAAATCACTGAGCCACCCAGGGATCCCCTGTTCTTAAAATTCTTAAGAATGAATTTGACATCAGGATATTTGAGCTCTGAGTTCTCTAAATTTTTAGTTTTTTTCTCTCCTCTTAAACTAGTATTTTCTGAGCTTTTTTCAGATAACCAATTTTCAATTCTGTTGATAATTTTCAAAAGGTCATTCTCAGAAGTTCTTACTCACTGTTGATGGGCATATGCTAGTCAGAAAACTAGAGAAATAGAAATATGGAAGTTTTGACATTTTTATCTCTGCTTTCTGAGTAGTATATGCCATTCTAGACAGGTAGATCTCTAACTTCCTGTTTGCTGTAGTCACTTTTGTGTTCTCTGCCTACTGCCCCCCCCCCCCCCCCCCCCCATCCTCATTTGATTTGGAGGTTGATTTGTCCCCGCTCCACTCTGTGGTAGAATCTTGACCTTGATATCTGGGGGAAAGGTAAAAAATGTGTGGCCAGAGCCTCCCAGTTGTGAGGGAGTGTTAGTTATAATGAAGATTGAAACTGTTCAGTATCTGGTTCTCAAACTTGAGTAGCATCAGAATTACCTGTAAAGGCTTGTTAAAACACACAACAGACTCCTTCTCCCCCCCACTTTCTTTCTTTCTTTTTTTTTTTTTTTAAGATTTTATTTATTTATTCATGAGAACACACACACACACAGAGAGAGAGAGAGAGAGAGAGAGAGAGAGAGAGGCAGAGGGAGAAGTAGGCTCTATGCAGGGAGCCCGATGTGGGACTCAATCCTGGGTCTCCAGGATCACACCCTGGGCTGAAGGCAGTGCTAAATGGCTGAGCCACCTGGGCTGCCGGAATAAATATTTTTTTTCAGAGTATGTCCCAGTGTTAAATTATGATAAGATTTTGTAAAAATTAAAAATTTATATATTCATATCCAGAGAAATAACAGCATTTAGCATGTTTGATATATACTGGCTGTTAAGAAAATCAGGCAAGGGTCTCTCAGGGGCTGGGGATTGAGCCCTGCACAGGGCTCTGTGCCCAGCATGGGGACTGCTTGGGATTCTCTCTCTCCCTCTCCCTCTGCCCCTCCCTCTGGTCACACTTTCTCTCAATCTAAAGAAATAAAATCTTAAAAAAAAAATCAGGCTAAAAGAAATAGTTGACAATTTGGGGAATAAGATGATGGCCACTCTGAATCATTATTGCAAACAATGTTTGCTCATTTTTTTTCTTCAGTCCCAGGTATTTGTTTTGTTAAAATCATCTAGATGGCTGTTTTATTTATTTGAGAGAGAAAGTGAGCACACATAAGCAGGGGAAAGACAGAAGGACAAGCAGACTCCCCACTGAGCAGGAAGCCCTCTACAGGGCTTGATCCCAGCACCCTGGGATCATGACCCTGAGCCAAAGGCAGACACTTACCCAGCTAAGCCACTCAGGCTATTTCATTTCATTTGGGCTATGTTGGCATGTCTGAACCAAGATGATATGTAGCTACTTAGATGTAGCCCCTTGTAAAATGAGGGACAGATCAGTTATAATTTAATTTAGTAGTATATTCAGAATTACTGAGCAGGAAATATGGTCAACATGACATATTAATAATTTATGTGGAAGCATCAACTAAGGAAGGATGTCAATGGCTTGTTAATTTTAAGGTTATAATGTGATACTATACACCATAGTATGTCTATCTGAGTAGCTTTTCCATGCATTTCCTTCAAAGCAAATGTTTATTGAGCTTTTGCTGGGTGATGGTACTGCCGTTAGTGCTTTTCCTAGGTTATCACATTTTATCTTTATAGTAACTGTGCCAAGTATGTACCAGTATTCCTCCTGTTTTATAGATGAGAAAACCGAGGTATAGAAAGGTTACATTGTTACCCTAAGGACACACTATTTGTAATAGTAGAAGCAGTTTCCAGTCCAGGCAGACAGATTCTAAAGTCTGTTTTCTGGGGCACCTGGGTGGCTCAGTTGGTTAAGCTTCTGCCTTTCGGCTCAAGTCATGATCCCGGGGTCCAGGGATTGAGCCTCACATCGAGCTCCCTGCTCTGCAGGGAGCCTGCTTCTCCTTCTTCATGCCTCTCCTCTAGCTTGTGCTCGCTCTCTCTCTCTGTCAAATAAAATCTTTTAAGAAAAAAAATAAAGCTTGTTTTCTTGTCTTTTGTAGGATGCAGTTGTTGAAAAATGAGCTTTTAGCTGTTAGTGTTATAAACTTTTCTACAATCACTTTTCCCCCTCTTTTTTTAATATAGTAGTGTTATTTTGTTTTCCAGCTTTATTTAAGTATAATTTAAAAATAAAAATATATATTTAAAGGAACAGTGTGATGTTTCAATATATAGGTCAAATGAAATGATTACCACAATCAAGCTGATTAGTGTATCCATCACCTCATATGGTTATCTTTTGCGTGTGTGTGGTGAGAAAATTTAAAACCTACTTTTAGCAAATTTCAGGTATATAATGTAATATTATGAACTATAGTCTGTACATTAGACCTTCAGAACTTATTCATCCTGCATAACTGAAAGTTCATACCCTTGACCAACATCTTTCCATTTCTGCCATCCCCCAGCCTCTGGCAACCACTATTCTACTCTCTGCATTTATCAGTTTGACTTTTTAGGTTCCATATGTGAGATCATGCAGTATTTGTCTACTTTTCCCCCACTTTTATATTAAAAATATCCACAGTTAAATATGCTTGTTAAATTTATAAAATAATAATTAATGCTCAGTGCCTGCTTGGTTATAGTTATGCTAATATGTTTTTTTGTTTTAATGGGAAGTAAAAGGTGTACATGATTTGTTAGCCTAGAGAAGTTGAACTCTGATATATATATATATTTTTTAAGATTTTATTTGAGAGAAAGAGCATGCCAGAGAGAGAACACGAGCAGAAGGGAGGAGCAGAGGCAGAAGCAGACTCCCCGCTAAGCAGGGAGCCCCATGTGTGGCTTGATCTCAGGACCCTGGGATCATCACCTGAGCCAAAGGCAGACGCTTAACCTACTGAACCACCCAGGTGCCCAGAACTGGTATATCTTTTACGTAGTGTCCTTAGGAAAGTGGGGAAGTAAACTGTGGCAGCCTCTTTGTAACTTCTGTAAGTACAGTTTAGAATAAAAATTTAGAATAAGTTTAGAAAATAATATAGTTGTTAAGATATGTATTTAAAAACAGGTACAACTACACATTTGAATATATTTTATAGAATCATAAAGTATATAAACACTCTATAAGAAGGTATAAAATATGAACTATTAAACTGTATCTATTATAATATGAAAGTATTCAATTATGTAGTATAAAGTATAAAATTATAAGATATAAAAATAATGCACTTGCATCATTATAAAACATATGCAATCAAGCAAGTTGTGCTATCATAATTACCTTAGGTTAAAGAGAAAAGAATATATAGATTTTAAAAAAGATTTTATTTATTTATTTGAGAGAGAGAGGAGAGAAGAGAGAGGCAGGGAAGGGCAGAGGGAGAAGTGGTACTGAGCAGGGAGCCGGACTCCAGGATCCAGGATTGATTCCTCTGATCTAAAGGCAGATGCTTAACGGACTGAGCCAACCAGGCGCCCCAAGAATATGTAAAATTTAAAGTCAAATAAAGCCTAGTGACTTGATGGGCAAATGTATGATTTTGCAGGAGTTCCAGTAGAGAAAAGTGGTTTAGAAAAAAATCACAAAGTCCATAGTAACACTGGCATGCTAACCTTGTGCTGTGCCATTAGTCCTGTTGTTTTGAAAAATAACATCTTTTATCACATTGAATTTAGGTTGTTAATATACATGTTACTGATTTTATACTTGTGTATGTGGGTATTTTGTAAATTGATTTTGGCTTCAGAGTTGTTTAAAAACTAGAGCTATAAGCATATGAAATTTTTATCTAGGTTTTTTGAACATATTTAAATAAACTAACAATGAAATAATAATGTAAGTCCCAAGTTACCTTTGAAAAGATACTGAGCAACCCATAAGTTTGGAAAACTCTGGGTTTAAATTTTCAGGTGTTATTTAATGTATCCCTGGTAATCTATAATCATTTGATAGAAAGTGAAAAAAATGTGGGATTAAAATTTTGGCCAGTTTAATTTCAGATCATCTTAACATGGGTTTCTGCAGCCCCACCAAAAGGATATGGGAGTTACTATTTTTTAAGTTACTGATCCCTTCCAAGTTTTATATCTTGTTAAGAGGTTGGTTTGGAAAGAGGATCTCCAAGTAATGGGATTTTCCCGGCTAAATATAGTAGCCTAAATTTGCTGCTCCAGTTCTTTTACTTTGTGGCTTCCCTTAATAGTGCAATAGTTTCCACTCTGAAACGGTTGTGAGTTTTTACATGAATTTCTAAAATTCTCACAGTTAGAACCATGGGACTTTTTACTATCAATATTAAATAACTTTTGAGGAGTTTATCAATTTTAGTTTCTAAGTCAAACTGTACTTCCAGTTTAACAAAATTAGGCATTCTTTTGCATCTCACCGTTGTATCCTCATAAACATTTTCAGTAGGTTATACAATTTGGACAGATACATTTATGACCTAGGGCTTTTACAAACCAAGAAGCAAATTTGTTTTCAGGCCCTAGATGGCTCCTAACTTTTTCAATTAACCTCTTGCCCTGGTTTCAGGCACTTCATTCTCATTAGCTGGGCAGCCTGGGAGATTTTCCTGAGTTTACCTAATATTATGCTGATGGCCTTCCTGCTTGGTTTTCTAAATATTTCTTCCCATTAGGTCTCCAGTAGCATGCTCTGTGCCTGTTGGGATACCTCATTACTCTGTGCTGGACTTCCTCGATCCTGCTGTTCACTCTGAAGATGAGCCAGTGCCTGTTGCCTAGCTCTTTAAATATTATGCACTGTTTGCTTGATTGAATTGTTTTCTGGTTCTGGAAGCTAGTCTTGCCTCTTCTGTATTTAGTCCTTGCCATTTCCTGTTGGCTTCTTCCTAGGCTATTAACGATTGTGTATTGATTTTATTTTAGTTTTCATATGGAATTTTGCAAAGGCCTGATGACATGGGCATAGCCTAGTGGTAATAGTGGGGATGGTCCCTCTATGTTCATCCATAATTCTTTTTTTTTAAGTTTATTATTATTTTTTTTTAGTAATCGACACCTAATGTGGGGCTCACACTCACAACCCTAAGATCAAGAGTCCCATGGTCTACCAACTGAGCGAGCTAGGCATCACTCATCTGTAATTCTTTTTATTTATTTTGAGGCATTTTCAATAGGCAGATCTCTGGTTTCTAATGCTAGTATTAAAAGCAATATGAAAATGGATATTATATGCTATTTTTTGACATTGCCCTTTATATTTTAACTTCCCCATTGATTCTAAAACTTTTCCAGAGGTCAGATTATTTGGTTGAAATAATAAATGGCATTTGATAAATTTGTTTATTCTGTGTTCGTGTAAGTACAGTTGTGTTAGTTGTAAGGATAGAGACTAGAATATTCGCAACAGAGAATAATATGCTTTTAGGGATCTGGGAGTTAATTGGCATTATACGTTTGTTTCTCATAGAAGTCAGATTGGGGATATATATTTGAAATTGTATTATTTACTTTGACAAGAGGATTGTGAACAAGACTAAATAAAATCTGTCTTAATTAATATATAAGAAAATATTGGAGTTCTTCAGAATAAAGAGCCTAAAAAATAATTTTTAATTTCTCAAGTATTCTTACCTAAGTCCACCTTATATTTTTAACAGTTTGCTTTCTTTCTTTTTCTTGATCTACCATAATTATCCAGCATTTGGTTATGTCTTTGGGAATTATATTCTAAACTTCTAGGAGCTAGGTTAGTAACAGTAATAATAGTAATAATAATAATAGCTCTAACCATTCTGTATTTATTTTCTTGATCATGAGGTCTCAAACTTTAAGCATGTATCACCTGGGAGGTTTGTGATGATAACCGATCGCTGGACCCCACCCCTAGAGTTTCTGATTTGGTAAGTCTTGGGTGAGGTCCAGAATTTGTGTTTGTGACAAGTTCCAGGTGCTGCTGATATTGTTGGTCCAGGATTACCCTTGACAACTACTGCTCTAGACCGGGGGTTGGCAAACTATGGCCTTTATTTTTGAAATACAGTTTTATTTTAACACAGCTGCACTCATTTATTTATGTATTGTCTGTGGCTGCTTTCTATAATGGCAGGATTGAGTACTTTGGACAGATACTCCATGGCCACCAAGCTTAAGATCTTTATTATTTGGCCCTTCGCAGTTTGCGGACTTCTGCTCTAGACAATACTTTTGAAATAGTTTTTTTTTTTTTTTTTTGTCTCCATTTTATAGGTGAGAAAACAAAATCTGTAATTTTCCTAAGGACACAAGCTAGCAAGCAGCAGATCTGGGATTCCAAACCCCATGCATTTTCTAAATTGTAAATTTTTTTGATGGCCCCTACATTTATTGAGATAGCCCAACTCTTTACTCTGAACTCCAGCTTTTTTCAGTTTCTAAAAGGCTTACTTGACTATGTAGTTGCTGATGCTGGTAAGCAAAGGGTTTATATGTGAGTCCTACTTTTCACTATCCAGTTGCAGTTCTGGAGGGACATTGTGTTGATTCAGCCTCCAAAACTTAGTTTTAACATGTCACATTACTCCACCACTACAGCCACCATACATGTAACTGCTGTGATGTCGTGCTGGGACTGTTCTCTCAGCTGTTTTCCCTGCTCAGCTCTTGCCCTCTTGTCTGACACTTCTTCATGGAGCCTCGGGAGTGGTGCTTGTGAAACACAAACCAGATGGGGTTTCCTTTGCACTCAGAATAATACATACATTTCATTTCTTTTTTTTTTTTCTTAGATTTTATTTATTTATTCATGGGAGAGAGAGAGAGAGGCAGAGACATAGGCAGATGCGGGACTCAGTCCCGGGACCCCAGGATCGCGCCCTGAGCCGAAGGCAGATGCTTAACCACTGAGCCACCAGGTGCTCACGTATATTTCATTTCGATCAGTCTTTCCAGCTTAGATTACTGCTCACCAGCTCCTGCTATACAGTTGAGGTGTCCTTAAAGAAGCCTATTTCCTGAGTCAGTTCAAAGCCTTTGCCTGTATGGTCCCCATTTTTCTAGATTAGCGTGTTTTTTTTTTTTTTCTTTTCAGATCTCAGTTCTTTGCCTAAGTCACAAATGTCCTTTACTCAGATTGGCCTCCAGTGACTATCTAAAGTAGATAGGTATCCCAGTTTTTCACTTCTCTCTCAACCATTTATTTGTTTTCCTTTTGACACTAACACATTTAAAATTATTATTATTTTTAAAGGAAGCTCCACGCCCAATGTGGGCTTGAACTCACGACCCTGAGATCAAGAGTCGCACACTCTACCCACTGAGCCTAGTAGGTGCCCCTAAGATTAATTTTTAAAAACACTTTCTGGGGGTACGTCACCATCTAGAATGTAAGCTTCTTAGGGAGAGAGCTCTTCTTGTCTGCTCATGGCTGTATGCCTGGGACCTAGTTCTGTAGTAGAGATTCATTCTGACAGATTGAAATTAAGAATCAGTACCTGCCCTCCAGGAATTTTTTTATAAATTTATTTTTTATTGGTGTTCAATTTGCCAACATTTGGAATAACACCCAGTGCTCATCTCATCCAGTGCCCCCCTCAGTGCCCGCCACCCAGTCATCCCCACCCCCCACCCACCTCCCCTTCCACCACCCCTAGTTCGTTTCCCAGAGTTAGGAGTCTCTCATGTTCTGTCTCCCTTTCTGATATTTCCCACTCATTTTTCTCCTTTCCCCTTTATTCCCTTTTACTGTTTTTTATATTTATATATATATATAAAAAAGAATCAGTACCTGCCCTCCAGGAATTTAAATCTACTCCCAAGAGTTTAAAGTCTGTTTGCAGGGATGTGTGTGTATATGTTCTCATATTGGTTACCTTTAATTGTTAACTTTAACAAGGGTTAATTGTATCATTTGCAGTTTTATTTTTTGTTTGAATGTCTATATTTTAGAGACATCATACTGCTTATAATATTAAGTGGCATTATAATGAAGGCGTTTTTTAAAAAAACATAAGTAAATTGTGTCACTTTAGTTTAATTTCTAGACTAGTTTAAGATGGACTGTTTTTTCCCCATCAAACCACGGGAAGTATACTGAAGCTGCCAACATGAGAACAAGTGTCTCCATGGTCTTTTCGTTGCACATGAGTCAAGCATTTGGGCATCTGGAAGATGATCAGCAAGAGTGGTATTATGAATATATGCTTGCAATAATTGGATTATTCTTCAGTTTCAGTACGGTTCAGTTATTTAAGCTTCTCAATGGAAGTATGATCTCATTGGGAAAACTATTTAATTACACAATGCTTTGGATGGCTTCTGTAAGTTTATATTCCCAAACCTAAATTAACCAATTCCTAAGGCCCTGGGTTTTAAGCCTTATCCTAGAAAGGGCAGGGAAGGCCTAATAGGTATTCAAAACTTTTAATCAAAAAGGGAAAGATAGGGCTGGAAAGGAGATCACCAGGGTGTGGCCAGGGGTGAGAAAGGACAAAACCATGACCCATGTTTATAATAAACTATTGACCGATAATAAGATGTAGGATTATATTCTGGATTTCTTTATTTGCTTAAAGAGCGTGTCCTTGTGACAGAGTAATTATGTCCTTGTATTCATTTTATGTAATGTTTCTAATAAGAACAATTAACTAGATTGATGATAGTTTTCAGTGACCATTTGGTATGAGCCAGGCTACCAGTATGATGGTATCCATGTTCTGCAGTGTTCCTGTAGGTTGCACTTTAAAGAAAACAACACAAGGAAAGATGGCTGTATTTTTCCAAGAAAAAGTAAAAAGTGCCACAGTCATTTGCTTTTATAAATATAGGACTTGCCTCTTCCTCAGAGGGGGTATTTCCTCCTTACTCCTTCATTATCTTTAGGTATGTCTTTGAGCATTACTTACCTCCAGATTTTTTTCAACTTTTGGTGACTTGCATGGGGTAGGAGATTCCATTTTGCTCCTTTGGTGAGGCAGTGTGTTTTCTAAATGAGTTTCTCAAGAGTTTGTCCTTGTCCTTTATTAATGCTTAAATTGATCTTTAAAACCTGCTTTCCAGAGCATCTTAGTGGTTGAGTGTCTGCGTTCATCTCAGGGCATGATCCTGGGTCCAACGATGAGTCCCAGATCAGGCTCCCTGCAGGGAGCCTGCTTCTCCTTCTGCCTCTCTATGTCTCTCATGAATAAATAAATTAAATCTTAAAAAAATAAAAAGAAACCTGCTTTCCATTAGTATGCCCATTTGAAGACATAGACATGCTAATTGTACATTATTTGAAACAGTAAATATAGCTGCTTATTAAGGCAAAAGATAAACATACATAGTTTCCTAACATGTTTGCCCATTTATGGAGGTGGTTTTCTTTTCTCTTGAATTGGAGAACAAACTGGCAAGTCACTTCTGTAGAGGGAGAAGCTGTACTGTACACACTGGGAATGGGAATGGATATTTGTTAGTACTGGATTTGAGTCATAATACATTACCCCATTTACCTAGGAACCAGTCAGGTTGACAGCTTTTGTGTGCATGTGATTATACCAATTAATAGTTTCTCTGGAAACCTTGTTTGCTGTGATTTTGCTATGATTCCTCTTGGGAGAGCAGAATTAATTCTGGACTTTGATGGTGGGAACTGACATATGTATGCCCTGTAATTTTTTCTTAGCTGCTTACATTTTCCAGATGATTCATATTTAAAAGTCGTGCTGCCACCATGAAAGAGAATTAACAGCAACACTTTATGTATACTTAGATTGCCATGAATCAGGTGGAGACTTTAAACCTATGAGTTTACTAAAAATTGTTGATTTAAAAAATGTTTGTTAAATTTCCTCAGTACCTGATACTGCAAAGGGCTTTGTACATATTTTCAGTTTTTTTAAAAAAGACTTATTTATTTCTTCATGAGAGAGAGAGAGAGAGAGAGAGGCAGAGACATAGGCAGAGGGAGAAGCAGGTCCCCTGCAGTGAACCCGATGCAGGACGCGATCCCGGAACCTGGGATCACGACTTGAGCTGAGGCAGCTGCTCAATTGCTGAGCCACCCAGGTGTCCCATATTTTAAGTTTTGAGTCTTATTTGCAATGAACAAAATGTTTATTTGTCTACTGCAATTAGGGTAATTGCAGGAAAATCCCATTCTTCTATCATTCTCTCTTTTGAACATGTTCATGTATAATCTGTTTCAAAAGAAGTGACTGACTCCTGCTTGAATTTTCATTTGCAAAGGAGAAAAGACCATTTATTATTGACTATGCAGGTGTGACCAAATGGAACAGAGATAACAGGCCTTCAGCTACAGAAGCCAGACCTGACACAGGAAGTTGAAGCTCTAGATCCCACTCTTCCATAAGTAATCATATAATATGAACAATGTTAATATGGATCATGGTTTTTCTGGTTGTTCCTTTGCTCATCCATTCATTCATGCATTCACTCATTCTTTCAACTGTCTATTCATTTGTTCAGTTATTAGGTGCATTGAATGTTTCCTGTGTGCCTGGTATTACAGATATGGAGTGGTTTGTTAAACGGATACATTCCCTGCTTCATGGATCGTATAGTTTTGTGGAGAATTGAGGCAGAACTAAGTAAAAAGAACTGTGTAATGTAATTGCTAAATGCCTGGGTTCTATAGTCTGATTGCTGGGACCCAAGGCTTCACCGTGAGTGGGCTCCATAGTCCTGGGCAAGTTCTTACACCTCTCTGTACCTTGAACTCCTCATCTATAATACGAGAATGATAGCGTTGTGGTAAGGATGAAGTGAATCCATTCAAAGCATTTAGAACAGCATCATGTACTAACTACTGTGTAAATGTTATCAACATATCCACAAGTATCCAATATCAAATTGTAAAGAATGCTGTGAAGTAAAGAAATATGGTGCTGTTGAGAGAATAAGAGGAGAAAACTTACTCTAGATTGGGTCATGTAGTAGGTAGATTCTCTAGCTCTCTTAATAACATCTTATGTTTTTCTAGCTCTCTCTCCTTCTGCCAGTCAGTCCAAGTGCTACATACAGGAAAGCTGGCCCCAGCACCAGCCCCAATGTGGGAAATGCCATTGATTTGTCCAGAAATCCAGGCCCAAGCCAGTCGATGAGTTTGTACATGGAGCTCCAGTGGTCCCAGGGAATGTATCAGTTTGTGCAATGCAAGAGGAAAGAAATTTGCTTGGGGCTCCTAAGAAAGTTTTCTCTTTGGCTGTTGTGTATAGATTTAAAACCTGAAACTGGGCAGCCCTAGTGGCGCAGCGGTTTAGCGCTGCCTGCAGCCCAGGGTGTGATCCTGGAGACCCGGGATCGAGTCCCATGTCGGGCTCCCTGCATGGAGCTGCTTCTCCCTCTGCCTGTGTCTCTGCCTCTCTCTCTCTCTCTGTCTCTGTCTCTATGAATAAATAAATAAAAATCTTAAAAAAATTCTATTCCCCCCCCCCCCCCCGCAAAAAAACCCATTTGAAACTGTTATGTTATTTCACCATGAGAGTGATGATGAAAATGAGCTGGGTAGTCTGTAGAGGACTGGAAAACTGCATCTGAACTCTGATAGGAACAAGCCTGATTAGCACCTGCCTGCAGACTTTTTCAGTTTATGTGAGTTGAGTTGGGCTTTTTGCTACAAATAGCCAAAAGCAAGAGATGAGTCAGGGAAGGCCCCTTGTGGACATTACAATTAAGGATGATTACCAAGTTTTCTTTCTTTCTTTCTTTCTTTCTTTCTTTCTTTCTTTCTTTCTTTCTTTCTTTCTTTTGTTCTTTCATTCTTTCTTTCCTTATGAGTGGGTTTGATACCATTTATAGATGTGAGGAAAGCTGGTAGGAGGAGTGGAGAAGAAATAGGTTTCAGGAGTAAAATCAAGAGTGCTCATTTGTAAAATGAGAGGGCTGGATCTCAGCAGTGATTTGCACACTTTTTCTGACTAAAGATACCTGAGAGAAATGACATCCTTCCATCAGTAATTATGATTTCCAAAGCATTGCTAACCATTTTCACCAACATCGGGGCCAGTGAAACTAGACTCAGCAGGAGTGGGGAGGGTGCTACTTCGGTGTTTTTCAACCTGATTGGACATAAGAATGTCCTGCAGAGCTTAAGAGAAGTATACATGTCTACTAGATTCTTGGGCCTTTCCCTAGATATGGTGAATCAGAATCTCTAGGGTGAGATGTAGGGATCTGTTTAAGAACCGGTAAGCAGGTTGTACCCAGCTTGGCACTTGCATGTAGCTAATTTGGGAAACCACTGCTATCAGGGATGCTGGGCCTCTTCCCCTGCCAGGCTTTTGATTACAATTCCAGGAACCAATGTCAGTTAACTTAAGCTCAGGACACCCCACAGTGTTGTTAAAACTCCTCAGCTGCCATCATGACACTACCTCTGGTCACACTGTTATATGTTTTCTTTCTACAGTGATAGTCACACTCTGTCCGTGATTGAAGGCGTATTGGCAATATTGAGAGTGTCTTAATAGTTTACACAATATTTACGTGTTTAATGGTTATTAGAATATTTGTTACTTGAACAGCTGTTAAAATTTCACTTTACATATCAGTAGCTGGGTAAGTTCCATAAGAAATCGGGTGGTAGACCAGCCTCTAGTCATAGATCATGTTCTAGAGTCGTTGCGTGGACATTACTACCCCTGCTCTGTCAAAGCTAGATAATAGTAGTAGACATCTGTTGTCAGATAGTGAGAGGGGTCTTGGAGAAGAAATGGGTCAAGGACACACTGAAGCATAATTAGGAGCAGTGTTAAAAGCAATGGGGAAGTGAGATATCTGGGATTGGGTGAGCCAAGGAGGAACTGGCTCCAAGTCTGAGACAGGGCCCCCGAATAATGAGATGCTCAGCAGGAAGCAATTGCTCTAATTAATATAATTAAGGCTTTATTTATGGTCATTTGTGGTTGCATTGGCAGCCAGGCAATTGGCCCTAGGTGGTAATGATGCTCTCAGCTCTGGAAAATGATGCTTCAGGCATTTTGAGGGAAATTTAGCTTTGCTTCATCTCATGTTCCCCCCTCCCCTAATCTCTGCCTTCATAGCTTTATGAGTGGGGGACGGAAAACATTTAGTCCTGGAAGGAGGCAACCTATTAACTCTTCTACTTAGTAAGAGATAGGTTTCGGATTTGACATCCCCAGAAATAAAGCAAGGTTAAATACAGTTCTTCTCTTTGCTTAACTTAAATTTTGAGGTAATACATACTTGGGTAGTTATCTTAGGTATCATATTATGCTTTAGAACACTGGCCACATTTGCATTTGTTCCTTTGATTCAGTTTGCTGTCCATAATTGAAGTGGATTTTATATTTAAAAATTAGTTCATCTGAGAAAAAATATAATGGTGTCAGTGTAGGATTTGTAGCGGATGATTTTTGGTTAAGTGTTATACGGTGGAAGCCATGACTATCTTGCAGTTGTCAGAGTATTTGAATTTCCTTGGTACCATCATTGTTATCAGCTCCACCATGGCCATTAACAAATATTGGTTGAGGTCAGTCAAGTGTAAGATTAGCAAGTTAGCAGCTGGGGAGAAAGAGGTTTAAGTCATTTCTACAGAAACAGGTAAATAGTAGCAGTTGCATGTGCTTGCATTAATTATGAGGGGAGGCTGTTGGCCAGGCATTTGTGCGGTGCTTCATATTCCCTGACATGACATGTGCACTTCGTGTCCAGGAATGTGGAAGCTTCGGGGCCTGGTGCTAGAATTTAAAGAAAAATGACATAATTAACACTTAAGGGTTTTTTTTTGTAGGTTTTTGTTCTTTAATGAAGCGTCACTCTTAATCTGTTGACTTTTAAAAATCAATACATCCACTTGTATGTAGGAGATAAAGAACTTAGTGATTAGGACATTTTAATGGTTTTTCTGTCATTCTAAAATTTCTTTTTTTTTTTTTTTAAAGATTTTATTTATTTATTCATGATAGTCACACACAGAGAGAGAGAGGCAGAGACACAGGCAGAGGGAGAAGCAGGCTCCATGCACCGGGAGCCCGACGTGGGATTCGATCCTGGGTCTCCAGGATCGCGCCCCGGGCCAAAGGCAGGCGCCAAACTGCTGTGCCACCCAGGGATCCCCATTCTAAAATTTCTATGAAGAACGTAGCATTTATGGATTTAGCCAAGTTAATTAAGAAAAAAAAAAGACTTCATGGTGATTTCTGAATTGCTCAGAAAGGTAATGCCACTTTGAAAGAACATCTTGGTAGAGCTGTCAGTTTATACCACCTAGTAATTTTGGAAGCTATAGTATTAAAGAAATTTATAGCTCCATTATATATGGAAATAGGAGCTTGAGAGCTTATGGTAATTGAAATCCTCAGTCCTTCACTTGGAGCCCTTTCTGGAGTATGGTAAAAAACAGTCTTTAAATCTTTCTTCTTTTAAGCCATTACTCAAATTTCTTTATGCCATTATGTATTGTAGATTCTATGAAGCGTGAAAATAAGTTTTAAAAAGTGGTAAACTGGGCGCCTGGGTGGCTCAGTGGTTGAGCATCTGCCTTCAGCTCAGGTCATGATTCTGGGGACCTGGGATCAAGTCCTGCATTGGGTTTCCCGCAGGGAGCCTGCTCCTCCCTCTGCCTATGTCTCTGCCTCTTTCTCTCAGTGTCTCTCATGATTAAATAAATAAAACATTAAAAAAAATGTGGTAAACTGAATATGAGCTCCTGATTGCTTTGCGGCTTATTTCCTGTGGGACACATACTTGTCTCCCAAATATCCAGCACAATATTAGATGCATACTTGTAAGCTAGTGGCTTAAATAATTATTGTGGTATTGAAGATGATGATGAAAAACCATGTTGACTATTCATGGAAACATTATGAATCGGTGCAGCTTAATATTGCATAGTGCTAGTGTCCAGTCTCTAAGACTGGTCACTGAAGGGGTGAATTTGGCTCTACCCAAACTTTTTAACATGGCTACAGTTCTACCCAATGTCCCTTCCTCCATCCCACTTTTGTCTTCCAGGCTTCTCTGAACTTGGCCATCATTTGTCATGCTCACTTGGCATTTCACATCTTTACATTCACATACCTGGTCTTTTTGTTGGGAATGTCCTTTTATCCAGCATCCTGGGAATGTGGTGTCCTGATCTTTACATACACTCCTCAAAAGTCACCTTCTTTTCCTTTTTCCTTCCTTTATTCTTCTTAGATTTTATTTATTTGAGGGAGAGAGAGAGAGCAGAGAGAGAGAGAGAGAGAGAGAGAGGGAGCACACATGAGTAGCAGGGAGGGGCAGACGGAGAGGGAGAAGCCGACTCCCCACTGAGCAGGGAGCTGGATCTCAGGACCCCGAAATCATGACCTGAGCCCAAGGCAGATGCTACCAACTGAGCCACCCAGGCACCCCATGTCACTTCCTTTTCTATAAAATCCCCACCCCCTATTTGAAAGTGGAGTTTTCTGCTACACTCCCATACTTATTTATAACTTTATTACAGCAGTTCTTTAGTATTCTTATTGTTTATTTTCAAGCCTCTCTCCACTGGTTTGTATGCTCATTGAAAGTAGAGACAGAGGCATTTTTGTATCTTGAGCATCTAGCACAATGATATGTATGGAGCATTCATTATGTGTTTTGTTGAAATAATTTCATACACACACATATATAGAATATATATTTGTTGTTGTTGATTCTTTTGGAGTGTTTTCTTCCTGAGTGGGTCTGTACCATGTGTCCAGGGATATAAGAAGTGTGACATTTGACCTGGACCTTAAAGAGCTTTATACTGCAGTTGGAAGAGAAAAGACATACAGGGAAAATGTTAAATAATTAAAGGCGGGGAATGGTTCTACGACTGTTTTAAGACAAAGAATGCAGAGAAAGGATTTAGGTCCTCAGAAGAGAACTGGGTAAAAAATGCTGTATTTATATAGAAAGGAAGTGGGGTAGAGTATATGCATGTGTTTTGGAGGAGGAAAAGCAAGAAAAAGACTTGTGCCAGACTATAGAGACTAACTGGAATTGGGAGAATTTGCAAATTACTTAATCTAAGTCTCTTCCTCTCTTCTATAAAGTAGGGATAATGTTAGTACCTATCTCACAGGATTATGAAAAAGAAGTGAGATAATGCAAACAAAGGGAGCACATGGTAGTGATTTATTTATTATTATTAAGTTGCTGTCATTACATTGTAGTGGTCAGGCATAAACACACACTTTTATGAAGGAACCATAGAAAGAGAAGCCAAACAACCAAAAATGTATTTGGAGAAGATAAAGATAAGGAATCAGGTATCAGCTTAGCCAAAAGGAAATTGGGAATGAACTGGTATCAGATCAGTGTTGGGGGGACAGGAAAGAAAGGCAGAGAGGTTTGTATTTGAGAGCAGAATGCAGAGAACTAGGGAAATGAAGATGACCTTGAAGCTAAGGCAGTGCTTACCCTAGGCTGGTTGAAAACAAAACAAAACTGATTTGCTTCCTGCCGGGTCTGGAGTGATCACTGAGTGTGACCAACCTGGGGACCTGCTGGCAAGGGCAGGTGTGCTGAGTGGGTAAGCTGGTAATTATGAGGACTTGTAGAAAGTGGGGAATTGCAGTAGGGACAGATTGTGACAGGAGATAGGGTAGTGATGGAGGTCGGTAGGGAGATTGTTGAACTAAAAAAATGGCTGAAAGGTTTATGGGAAACAAGATTCCAGTTTAAATTGATGTCCTGCTTTCTCTTTGTACTTCTAGGTTTGAAAGGCAAGGTCATACAATCCGGAGATGGTGTCAGTCTCATAAGCTCTTAGAGGAGTCCACAGTCACTTACTTGCTTGACCTTCTTTCTCGAAATATTAGATAGTCCCTATCTTCAGTGTCTCCACTTATGTATATTTTTATCTTATTGTATCCTTTTGTAAGCATGAGAAAAAAAGAAGGCCTTGTTTGTTATGCTTTATGGAAGCATTGAGGGTTTTTGTCATCGATATAGCCAAAAGATTTTCTACCTAAGGTGTATACATTAAATTTAGTGGTCTTAGTTAGAGCGCTGTTCTCAGACTTACATGCTTATACAAATCCCCTCAGGTGCTTGTTAGACAAAATATATTTCTAGACTTCACCCCAGACCTACTGAATTTCTATAGAAAGCAACTGGGAATTATGTTTGTAAACATCCCAGGTATTTCTTATGATCAGGCAACTTGGATAAGTATTGCTTGTGTCAAATGAAAGACTTCTAAATCCTTCTATCCTTGTAGGTCAAGGATACTAGTATTTAATTTCTAAGTCATGGTCTGATTATATTCTGATTCAGACTTTGAGAAGTCATGCGCAGTGTTTACTGTATTCTTGTTAGACCAGGAATTTAACCCTTAGTTCTCAAATGGTATGGGTTGTGGATTTTATCTCCAGGGGAAATTCGGCATTATTTGGAGACTTTTTGGGCTGCCATACTGGTGCTGTGGGTATTACAAGCATCTAGTGGGTAAAGAGTCCATATACCGGCAAAATATTCTTTTTTTTTTTTTTAAGATTTGTTTATTTATTTTAGAGTGGGAGAGAGAAAGAGAGTACTCATGCAGGGGGGAGAGGCAAAGAGAGACTCCTTAAGCCGACTCTTTGCTGAGGACAGAATACAATGCAGGACCCCCAAGATCACGACCTGAGCCAGAATCAAGAGTAGGATGCTTAACCGACTGAGCCAACGAGGTGCCCTGATAATGCTAAATATTCTGTAGTGCACAGAACAACTTTCCACAAACAATTATCAGTAGTATCAAGGTTGAGAAAACATGGTTATTTATAAACTAGGTATTTCTGTCTGTATTAATTAATAAATAGTTTATTAACTAAGTCTTTTTTTAAACTAAGTCTTAAAGTATAATATCTACCACACAAGACCACCAGCCATTTTAAGATGTAGAACATTTTTTTAAGCTTGTTTTTGTAGTCATCTCTACACCCAGCCAATGTGGGGCTTGAACTCATGACCCCGAGATCAAGAGTCCTATGTTCTTTGAACAGAGCCAGCCAGGCGCCCCAAGATGGAGAACATTTCTAACACTCAGGATGGTGTCTTGTGTCCTCTTCTAGTAGATACTTATTCCCCCTCCAGAAATAATTATTGTGATTTCTGTCTCCATAGATGAGTTTTGTTTGTGCCTAAACTTTATATAAATAGAAGCATACAGTATGTACTCCTGTGTCTGTCTTCTTTTGTTCAGCATTACATCCTGGAGATAATTCTTGTTGCATAGGGCAGAGGTTTGTCCTTTTTTTTTTTATTGCAGCAGTATGTATACTACAATTTAGTTATCCATTTTACTATGGATAGCTGTGTATTGTGTCCAGTTTGGAGGTATTATGATTAAAGCATCTGTGGATATTTTTGTAGATGTTTTTTTGGATAACATAGGCCACCATGTATCATGTGTGTATTCCTAGGAATGGAAGTGTTGGATCGTAAGATAGAGTTTGGTTTTAGCAGATACTGCCAAACAGGTTTCTAGATTGTCAGACCACACCAGCTATGGATGATCTTTCTAATACGTCTGCTTCCTTCCTAGTGCCTGATGATGTCAGTTTTTTCATTTTAGCCATTTCTGTGGGAGTGTTATCTCTTGGAGGTTTGAATTTGCATTTCCAAGCTGAATAATGATGTATAAAGCACCTTTTCATGTAACCTAACTGGCTATTTGGATATTCTCTTTTGAAGTGCATGGTTCAAGTCTTTTGCCCATTAAACCCCCCCCCCCTTTTTTTTTTACTAATGATTTGTAGGTTGATATATTTATAATGTAGTTGGCTTAAATTGGATAGTCTAAGAAAAGCTCATATGAGTAGCAGGCTGATAATATATATTATATTAATATTAATAAGTACAATAATAACATATTATAATAATACTGACTACTATAATATTACATAATGTTAATACATATATATTAATTTTATTTAACAAGTTGGGATGGACAGTTGGGGGGGTTAATATTTTGCTTAAAGCAGAGTATCAGAGAGGACCCATTTATTAAATATTTTAAGCCAACCATTTACTAGTTTTTTGAGGTAGGTCCAGGTCGAGGACCTTTGTTTATAGATGGTATGTTAGAGAGAGTGGAGTCTTTCCACTAAAATCATACTTTTTAAAGGTTTCTTTAATGTGGAGTCAGAATAAAAAGATACTTGTGAATTGGTTTGAATATAAAGTCATCCTACATTTTACAACATTTTTCTCATTTTCCTGTATGGCTGTTTTGTCTGTCTTGACAAGTTTTTTGTTTCAGTGCCTTGCCTTAGTCTTATAAGACCTACATCTTTTTTTTTTTTTTTTCATTTGGAAATACATATTGTATCAACTTACATTATATTCATTTTACATGAATGTTATTACATTAGTTATGTAGTAAGTACTAAGAGGACTTGGGCAACTCAGTAGACTAATAAGCATAGGATTCCAGTAGGGGATAGATAAGCTTTCTGTATGGAGAGTGGTGCCCCTAGCAGTTAGGGCCAGCAGACTGCAGACACCTGGGACATGCATGTCTCACAGAGGCAGTGGAGAGTGAGGGTTAATTCATCAACTCATTTAAGAGGTGGTTGATTAAGAAAGCTTCTGCAGTTCTTACTGAAGGAGGGAAAACTAGAGTATTTTGGTCTTTTTAATGAGTTACATAGAAACGGTCTCTATTTTCTTTAACTTTTCTAAATCACACAATTAAAACTTAAATTCGGATTTTTTTATTGATTCATATTTTCTGAGAAGAATCAGAAGTAGATAAAAGAATAGTTGTATATCTAATCAGAGAAAACATATGTTCGTGTTTACATTTTTCCTAGAGTGCCTGACTTTCATAATCAAAATAATATTATGGAATTAGAGGAACCTGATAACTGTAGAAGGTGATATTTGAAAACCTTTCCAATGTATATATACCTTTATTGCAGATCAATATAAATCCGGAGAAGAGGGACTGGGGACTTACAGGCTCTTGTTTGGTCTTGCTTCTCTGTATCTGGAGTTAGCCTTGTCCTAACACGCCAAATTCCACCCTGTAAATTCTTTTCTAAAGCAGTCTGCCAATTTGAAGTTGCCTAGTGCTTACTGAAGTCTAGCAGCTCCTATATGTTTTTTGTAGAAGTTGAAGATAGAATCTGTGTTTAATTTTGGAAGTGATACTATCTTTTACTTAAAATCTTTGAGTTAAAAGTTAGTTGGAAGCAGCTTTTGCATGCAGTTTTTAATGCCACGTGAGTAATAGTTTTATACACTTAGAGGAAGTCTTGTAAATTCAAAATAAAACATCTGTGCTAATATTTGTCTCAGTCTTTTTTTTTTTTAACCTGAAAAGACTCTTGTTAAACAATTGTCAGTAGATATGAGTAGATGGTTTAAGGTATGTTTAAGAAAGGTAGACTATATACTTTTTAAAAAAATTACAGTTGAGATTTATTCCATGATGCATTGTTAGAAATAGTGGTATTTCAAAAAATAGTCCTTTATTTTTACTTTTGCTTTATTTGTTGTTGACAGTTTTAGGCATCTGGATCCACAAATAATTTTTCTTATTCAACATTATTAAATGAGAATATTTTAAAGTAGAAAATATTTTTCTCCCCAGTGGGAACATATGATTTACTATTCTTATAATAAATATTGTTTTAAGAAAATTGAATAATTTTGTTTAAATATATCTAAATGGGACTCAATTATTTCACAATATTTGGAGAAGAAAATATGAATTGGTAAAAAATCAAAATTTAAGTTTTAATTGTATAACTTAATTTTTATATCGAAACTAAAGGTGATTATATATGAAATGTATTGCTTGTTAGAGAGAGATCCTTAGGGAATTTGTATTTGAACAGCTAAGAAAACCTTGTAACCAGCTTAACTCCTAAGTGTGCTTCTGAATGCTTGGGGATACTTGGAAGCAAAACATCCCACCTAGAAATCTTATTTACACTATTTATAAAGCAATATATCATTAGATTTAAATAATTTAGATGTTGTTTACTGTGACTGATTTGTAGCTACATTGGACCTAAGAATAAAACTTGTGCAAGTCAATAAGAGTTTTAATACACTTGAAAATAATGTCCTTGAAATTTTGCTAATTTTTAAAAATTTACCATATCAGTACTTTCATAATTGTCATTTTATGGGTTCATTATACCTGTATTAATTTCCACTCAGCTTACATCATTATGGGCAGAGTTGCCCTTCATTTCTTTTGCATTGTGTTCCATCATTATTATGTACTGTCAGAATTTTCATTTTTCTAGAGTTACACTTCATTTAATGTAATAGTAGCATTCCTGAAAATATGTGTGTATCACATTTTAGTACTGCCTTTTCCTATTTATTTACTTTAAATTTCAGAAAGGAGTGTCAAGCTTCTTGGTATTAAGCCTTTTAATAGCATCTTTGATACTTATTTAACAGACACGTATGTGTCACATGGTTTCCCCACCCCCTAGGAAATTACAAATGGAAAGGATGATGAATTTGTAATACTGGTTGATGAAGCTGAATTAAGACACCAACTAAAAATGGGGAAAACAGAATTTGAAATTTTATTAACTGTCATAATAAAACCAATAAAAATGAGTAAGTGGTTTGTGGAAAAATCATTTTTATTTCATGGTTTTCTAAGAACTTGTCAATTTTTATGATGAAATATTAACCCACGTTTTATTGCATAACTATTTCATAAAAGTTGTTACAAAAAGCCACAACTAATTTTCACCATAGAGACTGGTGGAGATTAATCTCTATCTTAAAACACTTTAATCCCTCATATGTGAGTGAAGTGGAGGAGGGAAGTAATTATCTGGATCACAGAAGATAAGATAACATTTTAATTGTGGCTATCTAGAAATGGCATATGAAAGTCTTTTTTTCTCTTTGTAAAAGTGTCTGTTTCCAGCTTTCTGTGTGGCCTGTTGGTGTGCTGGGGAGATCTGAGGGGAACCCCGGGGAACACTACTCCAGTAGTGTCTGGAGATCTGAGACCTCTCACTCAAAGTCTGCAAGCAGAGCAGCTGGTTTTGTTCAATTTATATACTGGGAGTCTATGAAAGATGTCTTTTGAAAAAAAAAGTTCTCTTGAGTCAAAAACCAGGCTAGTTTAGAAACTGCTGGCCTAAGAGAATATTTAGGATTTTTTTTTTATATTTAGGATTTTTAACATAAAGTGAGCAGTTGAAAATAATACTAGAACATAGAGAAACAAGGGGGAAACAATACAGATGGCAGAGAACAGATTGGGTGTCTATCCACACACCACAGTGAAAATGGGAAGAATGTGATAGGATTATTTGGCTGTTAAACATATGCTACTTATTGGGAATATGCTACTTTCTCTGTTATGGAGGAAAAAATTGTAGAATATGAAGTTAACTATTTAAAAAATATTTTATTTATTTATTCATGAAAGAGAGAGAGAGAGACAGAGAGAGGCAGAGACACAGGCAAAGGGGAAGCAGGCTCCGTGCAGGGAGCCTGATGCGGGACTCAATCTTGACTCAATTTGGGGACTTTAGGATCACACCCTGAGCCAAAGCCAGGCACTAAACCGCTGAGCCACCCAGGCGTCCCTAACTTTTTTTTTTTTTTTAAAGATTTGAGAGAGAGATGGAGAGCGAGCAAACATGGGAAGGGGCAGAGGAAGAAAGAAACTATAGTAGACTCCTTGCTGAGCTAGGAGCCTGATGCAGGGCTCTACCTCAGGACCCTGAGATTATGACCTGAGCTGAAATTAAGAGTCAGACCGTCAACTGACTGAGCTACCCAGGGGGCCCAGACAGTAACTATTTTAGATAAAATGTAGAATTCAGTAGCATTTAGTACATTCATAATGTTGTGCAGCCATCACTTCTGTCTGGTTCAAAATTTTCATCATTGTGTTATACTTTATCTACTAAATATATTTATACAGGCTTCTTTCTAAAAAGAGCTTGGAAGTAGCTTCTAATAAAGTCAATTAATGAAATAGAAATGAAAGATTAGAACAGGGAAAGGAGAATGAAACTATTTTGTAATCTACAAGTATTAATGTCATTTTTACTTAATGTCAGGGTTGACTCTTAGGCTTCCCAGCAACCGAGCAGGAAAGTACATCTGATAAGGAATCTAAAGGCAGAGAATACTAGCTCCTCAGAGGAAACATTTTTTCTTACAACTTAGTTCTAAATGAAATTTCTCATTTGAGACTTGATGTCACATTGAGTGACTGCAGTTTTACACTTGGTACTGGAACATTTTTAATATGGCTCTTTCTGTAATAACCTCTGATAAAAGCTAAAGGCACAATATTATTCTGTGAGGCAATGATAGGAATTTTAGATATAGCAAAACCACAAATATTTGACGCCTACTTGCTTGATCTCAAATTAGTTCAGATAATTTTTTTAACGAGAAAGAGACAGAATGTGAGGCAGGAAGTCCTTAAGAAGACCTTTGTCATCAGGTCCCAAGGAGTGGGAGCCTGGTTGGTTGGGCCTGGGGTATGTTTTGCAGTTAATAGTAAAATAGAGTTTGAAGGCCAAAATCTTTATTATGTGCTTATGAAATGAGTTGTAGGTGATACAAATTTTAAGCCTTACTGTATACAAAGATACATAACTGTTGTACATGGTTACAGAAATTGCTTATTTAGTCAGTGGACTTGGTATAATATCCAAATAATTGGGGGACATTTATAGGCAAACATTTTGTTATTTAGATTTGGTAAATTTATCATCAATGGTGGAAGTACGGAAGAATTAAAGTAGATTTTGTTGGTTCAGTATATTTGCTCTCAAGTTGATTTTCCTAAAGCTTTCGCTAATTTATGGTGAAACTAGCAGTTTGAGGGAGTTCCAGTTTCATTGCATATTTGTAAACTCTAGGTGTAATCATTCACACTTTTTCCCCCAATATAATATAAAAAAGGGATTATTATTGTTACTTTATTTTCATAGAGGTGGAAACCAAAGATCATGATGACATAGTGAAATCAGACCGTAAGCTGGTGGGCATGGTTCGTATATTTTTTATCCCAAACTTTATTTCAGATAATTTTTTTTCACATAATTTTAAGACTATAAAATGTCCATAGTACTATGGACATGGTATTCCCTTCATGTAGATTCAATCGTTGTTAACATTTGGGGTATTTGTATTATCTCCTTTGCTAAATGCTGAACTATCTGTTCTTGTTCTTTTAAAGATTATTTATTATTTATTTATTTGAGAGAGAGAGAGAGAGAGAGAGAGAGAGGGAGTGATGGAAGGCAGAAGGAGAGGGAGAGAGGGAGAATCTCAAGCAGACTCCATGTTAAGTGTGGAGCCTAACACATGCTTGAGCTCACAACCTGACACGATGACCAGAGCAGAAATTGAGAGTCTGACACTCAAGCCACTGAGCCATCCTGGCACCCCTGAACTATTTGAAAGTGAGTTATAGACATGATATTGAGAACATATCTCTTAAAAATAAGGACATTTTTGGGGCACTTGAGTAGCTCAGTTTGTTATGCATCTGACTCTTGATTTCAGCGCAAGTCATGATTTTAGGGCTGTGAGATCGAGGCCTACTTTGGCTCTGGGCGCAGTGAGCAATCTGCTTGAGGATGTTTTTTTCCTTCTCCCCTGGTTCTCACGCACAGGTGCTCTCTCTCTGTCTCTCTCAAATTAATACATAAATCTTTAAAAAAATAAAAATAAGGACATTTCCACTCATTCCATAACCAGGCTACTATTATTACAGCCAAGACATTGAACATTGATACAGTAATCTGGTAGAATCTACCTTCTGATTTTCCCAGTTTTCCCAGAGATACCCTTTGTAACTATTTTTCTTTTTTCCCCAATCTGGGATTCAGTCAAGGAACAAGTCTTTTATCAGTCAAGGCACATTTGGTTGGCATGCAGTGTATCTTTCATAATGCTGATAGTTCTCTCTCTCTCTTTTTTAATGCTGATAGTTCTGAAGAGTACAGGTCCTTTTCTTATACAGTGCCACACAGTCTGGTTTTGTTTGATTATATTTCCTATTAGATTCAAGTTAAACATTATGGCAAGAAATGTTATCTAGGGGAGATTATATTCTTCCCATTTTGTCATATCAAGAAGCATGTATGTCATTTGTTCTGTTTTTGGTAATGCTGTATTTGAGAAGTAGGTTAAGGTGTATTGCCAGATCTTTCCATCTCAAGGTAATTTCTCTCCTTTGTAATTAATAAAGAGCTATGGAATGATACTTTGAGAGTATGTGAATATTCTCTTCAGGCACTATTTTAGTCATTGTTGTGTTCATACCACCTAGTACAGGGCTTGGCATGGAGTAAATGCATAAGAAAAGTGTATTGAATAAGTGGATGAATGACCTGGGACACAGATTTCTTTCTTTCAAATCAGATTCAATGTTAGATTTATTTACTTTATGTGAAAATGTATTTCCTAGCTTTTATTTTTTCCAGATTTATTGAAGTATAGTTGACAAATAAAGTTGTATATATTTGAAGTATACAGTGTGGTGATTTAATAAATATATGCATGCATTGTGGAATGAATAATACCTCAGTCAAGTTAATTAATACATTAGTCACCTTACATAGTTAATTTTGTGTGTGTGTGTGGTGAGAATGCTTAAGATCTACTCTTTCACAAAGTTCAAGTACACAATTCAATGTTACTAACAATAGTTGTATACACCTGGGTGGCTCAGCTGTATAGTAAATCTTCAAAACTTATAAATCAACATCTCCCTATTTCCTTTACTCCCCTGGTAGCTACCATTCTATGCTCTTTTTCTATGAGTTCAACTTTTCTCTTTTTTCTTTTCTTTTCTTTTCTTTTTCTTTTCTTTTCTTTTCTTTTCTCTCTTCTTTCTTTCTTTCTTTCTTTCTTTCTTTCTTTCTTTCTTTCTTTCTCTTCTTTCTCTTCTTTCTTTCTTTTCTTTCTTTTCTTTCCCTCCAGATCCATGTATAAATACCACGAAGTATTGGTCTTCTCTGTCTGGCTTATTTCACTTAGCATAATGCCCTCCATGCAACATCCATGTTGTTGCCAATGACAGGATTTCTTTCTGTTTTGTGGCTGAATAGCATTTCATTGTGTATGTATGTATCACATTCTCTTTTTTCATCTGTCGATGGACACTTACATTGCTTCTGTATCTTGGCTATTGAGAAAAATGCTGTAATGAACATGGAAGTGCAGCCTCTCTTTGAGATACTGATTTCATTTCCTTTGGATGTATACCAAGAAGTAGGATTGCTGAATCATTTGGTAGTTCTGTTTTCAATTTTTGAGGAACCTCCATACTGTTTTCCATAATAGCTGTAACAACTTACATGCCTACTAACAGTGTAAAAGGGTTCCTGTTTTTCCACATCTTTGTCAACATTTGTCATCTCTTGTCTTTTTGATAATAGCCATTCTGACAGGTATGAGGTGATCTCTCATGTGGTTTTGATATGCATTTCCCTGTTGATTACTAATATTGAGCACTTTATCTTTGGGTCCTCGTATGTCTTCTTTGGGAAAATGTCTATTCACATTCTCTGCCCATTTTTTACTAAGATCATTTTTTTTCTTGAGTTGTCTGAGTTCCTTATATACGTTAGATATTAATCCCTTATCAAATATATGGTTTGCAAAAATTTTCTCCCATTCTGTAGGTTGCCTTTTAATTTTGTTGATTGTTCCTTGGCTGTCTTCAAGCTTTTTTGTTTGATGTGGTGCCAGTTGTTTATTTTTGCTTTTATTGCCTATGTTTTCAATGTTATATCCAAATAATCCTTGTCAAGACCAATGTCAGGGAGCTTTCTCCGTATGTTTTATTCTAGGAGTTTTATAGTTTCAAGTCTTACATTTAAGTCTTTAATCCATTTTGAGCTAATTTTTTTGAGTGGTGTAAATAGGGGTCCGATTCATTCTTTTGCATGTGAATATCCAGTATTCTCAACACTTTTATTGTCAAAAGACCTAGAAGAGGAGAAATCAGGGGCTAGCACTAGATGTTTGCATTTGTTGTCTCACCACTGTCGTTCTGATCAAGAGTTCTAGAAAATTCTGCATGGGCAGGGAAGGTGCATATGCACTTCCATGTCCCAACAGGACAAGATCCCAGGTGGCAGAGCAGGTAGTAGGAAAAGAAAAGGCAAGTGCTTGGCAGTCAGGGCTATAGCCCAGGATTATACCAGGCACTTGGTGTGTGTGTGTGTGTGTGTGTGTGTGTGTGTGTGTGTGTACATGTACACCCTAGAGATATTTATTTATTTATTTATTTATTTATTTATCTATCTATTTATTTATTTATATTTTATTTTTTTAAAGATTATATTTATTTATTCATGAGAGACGAGAGAGAGAGAGAGAGAGAGAGAGAGAGAGAGAGAGAGGCAGAGACACAGGCAGAGGGAGAAGCAGGCTCCATGCAGGGAGCCTGATGTGAGACTTGATCCTGGGGCTCTAGGATCAGGCCCTGGTCTGAAGGCAGGTGCTAAACCGCTGAGCCACCCTGGCTCCCCGAGAAAGTTATTTAAGTTAATCATCATTAGGGAATTAATTGTCTCCTTGAGGAATAAAGATTACATGTGAGAAACAATTTAAGAACAGTGACATAGAAACAGAATTTTAGGGATGCCTTTGTGGCTCAGTGGGTGAGCGTCTGCATTTGGCTCAGGGCATGATCCTGGGGTCCCAGGATCAAGTTCCACATTGGGCTCCCTGCATGGATCCTGCTTCTCTCTCTGCCTGTGTCTCTGCCTCTCTCTGTGCTCTCATGAATAAATAAAATCTTAAAAAAAAAAAACCAAAATTTTATATTTAGAAAGAATTTTCAAAATAACCTACCCTAATCCTCTCTCTTCCTAGATGAAACAACAATCACCTAAGTGTGATGATTTTCTCAATGTTACATAATAAGACCTGGACCAAAAACAATTTGAATATAGAAAAAGATCTTTCAAAGCCCAACCAACTGGTTCTGATATTATAAAGGATTATTTATTTTTGTAACAATAAAGATCAGTGCAATCAATATAATGTATTTTTCCAAAGATTGTTACAGCAACCTAATCTGATTATAAAAAATACAAAGTTTATTTCTGATTTTTTTTAAACTAGGGACATTCAGAGGTGTATAGAACGCACAGGTAGAGTTGTAGTGCTGCTGAATTGGGTGCCCTCTAGTGTTTGGGATATCCAAAAATAAAGACAAAGGTTTTCAATTTAACTATATTTCATTAATCCTAAAATGCATATTTTCACCTCATTTTTTAATAAATCTCTGCAGTCTGGATGTCTCTTATAATCTATAGCATCTTAGATTTGGTTAAGGACAGTGATGATATGAAGGAGAGTCTACAGAAGTGGTCTTCAAAGCAACTAACAGAATTATTTGAAATAATTTTTTAACAACAAAAAGTTTTAGGCTTTGAATGAGGCTTATGGAAATAGATTATAAATATGATGGTAAAAAGGCAGTAGTCTTCCACAACTTTTTATCTCTTCACACTTTCTGGGAAATAGTGTTAAATTCCATTCAGCCTTGAAAAATTTTGTTATCATCTGGTAAATTATAAGTTTAACTTTAAAAATTTTTTAAATTTACATTTTTTCCCTTGCTTTTGTACCTGTCATGGATCACAAATTAGATGAGATTATATTACCATTACTAAATGTTACTCTAGGTGATGGACCATGTGAGTGACTGATTTCAGTATTTATGTTTATAGAAGCTTTCACAAAAATTAGAAAGCAGTTTCTGTTTTTAATTTTTTCTAAGATTTTTTTTTTAATTTTTAAGTAATTCCTACACCTGCTGTGGGACTCAAACTTACAACTATGAGATCAAGAGTCACAGGGAAACCAGTTTCTAATACTTCACTTGAGAAAGCATTTTGAATATATGTTCTCATTGGATACTCACAATGGTTTCTGAGGAAAATAGAACAATAGACATTATTATGCCTTTTGGTAAATGAGAAAATAATATGCACAAGGTCCATGGCTAGTTCATATTCACATCTCCGCAAGAAGTCCAGTGGGTCATGTAGACAAAGAAGCATTTTGTTCTACACATTTGCAGAAATTATTCAAGAACAAGCTGAGCATTTTCAAGAACAGTGCCATGCATTGTTCTATATGCTGTATGAAATACAGAGATCTGCAATATCCACCTGTAGATTCTTACAAATCCTAAAAAGATGTAAAGTCGAGAAATGACGATTATCTGTGTCATTATGTTCCTTGATGTCTGTATAATATTAGTAGAATATACTAGTTTCAATATGGCACCAGGAAAAAGCGTGGACTTTGATGTTCACAGAGCCCTGGTGCCAACACTTAGCTCTTCCATTGGTTAAGTGTTTATGACCTTGGGCAAGTGACTTCTTTAAGATTTATTTATTTATTTTGGGGGGGGGGACGAGGGGGAGAGAGAATCCTCAAGGAGACTCCTCGTCATTGAGTGTGGAGCCTGATGTGGGACTCCATTCCAGGATCCTGAGATTGACCTGAGCCGAAATCAAGAGTCAGCCACTCAATTGACTGAGCCACCCAGGCGCTCTAGTGACTTCTTTTAGGATGTTGTTTGGAAAATAGAGAATGATTATATCTATTCAGAGAAATTTTATGAAGGTGAAATGAGATTGCATATGAAGATTGCCTGATTTATGGTAAGCAATCACTAAATGGTAGTCAGTGATATCATATCCTTCCAATCTTGAAATATAGAGAAGTGAAAATTTGTAAATCATAATTAATTTATGTTACATATTAATGTATTAATACAACCCCCAACACAAAAGTTGAAATTGGGTTTATAAACAGTTATCCAGATTATAGGGATAAATGATCAACCCTAGAGCCAGAGGTATTTTATTTTATTTATTCTTTTTCTTTTGAGTTGTTTTATAAGTCCTAGGGTGTCTCATAGAAAAGTTCAGGAATATACCATACCTGATTTAAACCCACATTACAAGTTTCATCAAGGTGTTCAGTAAAACAAAGACCTAAGACAAGAACAAACATTGATTTCTTATCTACAGTGTGAAATGATTAAACTGTTGCCTCACTTTTTTCTATTCAACGTTACTGTTTGCTTATCTAAATTGATGATCACAGGAGTTTTTTTTTTTTAACTGAAGAGCATCATTTGATTTATACAGATGTAGTCTCTCACCTTACCCCCAACAACTAAATATATTTTCTTGAACATTTGGGAATGTCTACTATCAGTGGTTACTGAGCCTTTGTTCTCAGTTACTCTAGTAGCTACAGTCTTTCTCAGGTCTTTTGCTTTTTGCTTAGTAAATCCTTTAAGCAAAGTATGAAAGGTACCTCGTTGTCATGTCTCTATGTTCTAATTTCCATTACTTGGATTTCAAAGTTGTTGGTAGTCTGAAGTGGTTAGAGAGGCAGGTGAAGACATGTCATACTTTCAGCCTCATTTTTCCTGGTCTCTATAATTGCTGATGGCTGTGATTCTAAGCAGATACAGGGCTCCCTGGCAGATACAAAATGGTGCTCTCAGGTATGGAAGAGCGGATGGAGTATCTTGTTTTTTGCAGGATGGAGGAAAAAGCTTCTTTGGGGATTCCAATGAACATTCTTCAGTTCCTTTTATTGAGAATTACAGATATAGAGAAAGGGAAGGTGGCATGAATCCTCCTGGTGCTGCTGTGATTCACATATAATTTTGTTATTGTTTTGTTTAATGCTGTGTTTAAAACTTTCCCATGATTATCACCAAAATATGGAAATACTTGATAGATTCATATATTCATATAGAAATCTTAAACATTGTCTGGTTAGAAACCAGGTATCTGCAGATCTAGCCGCCTTTGTGTATATAATTTTAATTTTTGTGTTCTTTTAGTAAACTTTAGAAAGGCTATGACAAATCTTGCTTTTTAATTTCTTCATGTTTAAATTCAAGAGGGAACAAAGCAATTACACAGTTATTTGTCAGTGACAAACCCTGGCTACTGTTTGTATTCACTTTTCCATCTGCCTGCATCCAACTAGGGGCCTCTAAACTCAAGTAGCTAATTACTCACATAAGCCCAGAGGAGCTATGATAAACTTCATAAAATAAACAGGGCAATGATATATGTAGCAGTTTATTGGCAATGGTCCTTTTTATCAGGTTGAATGGTGATGCTATTTTTAGCATAGACCAGGATCCAGAGAAGAGTTCTTAGCCTGTGCAAGATAGAGAGCCTGTACTTTTTTTGTTTTTGTTTCTTTTGTTTGTTTTCTGTGACTTTTCAGTATCTTTTCTGATTTTTTTCCCCATATTGGTCACACTCATATTTAAATCTTGGTTTTAGATTATACTCCAGAATCAATTGTAAGTGATTTTACATTTGTATTATGTTTAGAGATACTCTAGCTTTGGTGTATGTATTACTGTTGATCATTAGGATCTTAATAATAACATTAGTTATAACAACTACAATGGCTATTTTCTTTAAAGATTTTATTTATTTATTCATGAGAGAGAGAGAGAGAGAGGCAAAGACACAGGCAGAGGGAGAATCAGGGTCCCCGAAAGGAGCCGATGTGGGACTCTATCCCAGATCCCGAGATCACACCGTGAGCGGAAGGCAGATGTTCAGCCGTTGAGCCACCCAGGCGTCCATAGAATGACTATTATTTTTCCAACACTGATTATGTGCTAGATTCTTTACAGGACATTTTATTTTATTCAGCTCTAAGATGATTCTGTGGACAAGTTTTATTATTAGCCCTGTTTCACCAGTGAAGAAACTGAAGTTTTTAGGAGATTAAATGTAAAATGACATTTGCTAAAAAATAAATACCACTTACTCCTTTTTGAGACCTGATATTTTTGTTTTGAGGTTATTAATTATATAATTGAGGAAGTAAGAAAAAAGTACATAAGTAGAATATAGAATGATGTTTATAAGTTATTCAGATATTTTCTGAAATCATTATTTGATTCGACCTAAAACAGAACTTATGACTAATCATTATTAAGTACATTTAGCTCAATTTTCTTCAACACATTGATTGAGCTTATAGTCAGTATTGACTACAGCTACACCATACCATTAGGTACAAAGATGTGGAGGAGAGTTTAGTTTTCTTATGCGTGAAATAGACATGTGTACAATCAAACCCTAATATTAGTTTCAATAGTGATGGCTGCTATAATTCAGTGGAGAAAGTGCACTGGGGAAGAATTCATAATTGGTTTTTATTGGCTGGATTGGGGCAGGCTACAGAGTTGTCACTCTGTTTCTCAATTTAACTGATCTTGTTAAAATATGCAATTTTACTTATTTTTATTTTTTTAAAACTTGCAATTTTAAATTAGTTCAAATTGTCATGACTACCTACTTTTCCAAAAAAGTAGGCGTTGTATGCCTTCTGTGTATGTGGTACGTAGACCTTCCTGGGCTATGGCAAATAAATTATAGTTTTAATCTCCTTACAGAGATTATGTATATATAATGCTTTTATGTATGTGTGTATATATGTGTGTATATATGTGTGTGTGTATATATATATATATATATATATATATATATATATATATAATGCTTTAAAGGTACTTGTGGGAGGTAGGAGCTGTTCAATTTTTTTTGTAAGTGCAATATCCTCAGTTTTTATTTTTGAGATCAATTAGATTGCATTTTTGAAAATTACCCACATAACAATGATTTTTTCATGTTAATTTGTGAGTTTTTGTGCTATGGATTTTATTCCTACTCTTGAAAATGTGGTTTCTAGATGAGTACCCTAAAGTAGAGATAGCTGCTTTCATTTTACACATTTTGTGTAGTATTTACATATGCAAAGCTCAAATTTTCTGTATCTCAAAGACAGTAATCATATCTTACTCTCTTTTTTATCACCTCGCATTAAGCAAAGCACCTGCCTGATGGAAAGTAAATGATCACTGAATGTTTGTGAAGTAATACTAAAATGTGGTGGCATATAAACATCGAGTCAGTCTTCAATATGTATTTCTTTCTTCAGTTAGTCTTCATGTCCTTCACATCACAGTGTTTTTTTCTTCTAAGATTTAATTGTGTCAATCACTCTACTACCTAAAGCCTCCATCTGGTTTCTCGTTATTTGAGAGATGAAGTCCAGTTTTGTGCGTCGCTTACTGCTTGATTCATGATGTGACCTGGCTCAGCTTAGCCTCAGACTTCTCCAAGGGGCCTATTCCCCCTTGAAGATTTAGCCATTTCACTTTTTATCTTCCTCCCACAATTGAAATGATCTTCTCTTTGTTCTCAATTCAAGCCTTTACCAAATACTCTTCACTTATATGACTCTTTGGAACTACTAGAAGATGAGGATTTCTGCCTTGATATATTCATATTCATTTTTTAAATACCAGTGTCTGACATATAGTATATAAAAAATGCTTGTCTAATAACTGTGCACCATCCTGCATAATTATTATGCTCATTATACAAGAATTCTTTAGTATAAGAAACACTTTAAAGTCATGTGAAATTTAACATTTAGTATACCATTTCTTTCAAAGATTTTATTTATTTATTCATGAGAGCCAGAGAGAGAAAGGCAGAGATGTAGGCAGAGGGAGAAGCAGGCTTTCTGCAGGAGCTGGATGCGGAACTCGATTCCTGGACCAGGGGATTACACCGTGAACCGTAGGCAGACTCTCAGCCGCTGAGCCACCCAAGCATTCCTAGTATACCATTTATGAAGGAGTTTTGAATATTATGTATATATCAATTTATTTTCATACTGACACAACTTATACTAATGATTAATATAAATGCACTGTGTTAGTTTCTGACTGCTGTTGTAACAAATCGCCACAAATTTAGTGGCTTAAAACAAGTCAAATTTATTATCTGACACTTCTGGAAGTCAGAAGTCTGGGAAATAGGTATTATGGGAATAAAGTCAGCATATTGGCAGCTCTGCTTTACTTCTGTAGGCTCTAGGGAAGGCTAGCAAGGTGTTCCTTGCTTTTTTCAGCTTCTGGAGGCTGCACACATTCCTTGGCTTGTGGCTCCTTTCCAGCAATTGCATCACTCTGATATCTGTTTCAGGCCTTTATCTCCTCCTCTGACTCCTTTACCTTTCTCTTTCCCTTATAAGGACCCTTGTGATTACATTGGGATCCTACTGGGATAATCCAGGATAATCTCTGCATCTCAAGATCCTTAATTTAATCACATGGGCAAAATTACCTTTGCCCTGTAAGGTGTTAAGGATTAGGATATGGACATCTTTGAGAGGGGGCATTATTCACCCTACCACATTGATTAAACTCTTAAAAACTTAATTGTTTTCCTACACAGTGAGCAAAGCAAATATGGTAGTTGACAGGAAGAAGAATAGATAAGGAATGTGTTCTAAGCAACCACAAATGAAGTATTTATCTATTTGTACCAAGATTTACATATAGTCAGTAGTTTATAATTTTTATTAAATACTCTCCATACCAAACAACCTTATTATTTTGTATAATTAATAGAATCCTTTTGAGCGAGCCTTATGATTTTAATTGGAGAAAGAATACAAGGTTGAAAGATCAAGCATATTAGGCTTCCAGAGTTTTAAGTAACATATTTAGGCTGATGGCAAAGTATTAAGTATGAACTGTTGAAAATAAAAAATAGTTTTATCACAATACTTGACCTTAAATGAATAAAAAGCAGCATAAATACTGTAAGAGCTAAAATTTATATATAAAGTTCAGCATAAAGATGTTTAGATGAGGCAAATTTTACTTAAAGTTTCCATCAAAAAAACTGGAAATACCTCTTGGATAAGGAACAAGGCAGTTTTTTTGGAGATTTTCTCTACGGCAAACATATTTATAGAACTTTCAGAGAAAGGCATCATTAGTCATGTTACGTGAGCTTATCTTCAGCTGCAACCAAAGCTTTTGCTCTAAAAATAATGTGGTACACATAATACTATACAGTAAAGTATTAAAGATTTTGTAAAAAAAAAAAAAAAAGTAACTCTTCACTTAAATTACCTTAAACCATAAATACTTTCTTCTACTATTATAGGTCTTTTTTACTGTAGAGGTAGGAAACTATTTTCGCATTTTTTAAAATATGAGTGTAAGGCAATTGAGTTAGCCACTCTTTATCTGTAGCAGGTGAAGGTGACATTAAATTGCTACAAAGAATAGATGAAGAGACACTATGTTTCTGAATGAAAATCTTGGTATTATAAAATTTTCCAGGTGCCTGGGTAGCTCAGTTGGTTAAGTGTCTGCCTTCTGCTCAGGTCATGGTCTCAGAGTCCTGGGATTGAACCCCACATTGGGCTCCCTGCTCAGCAAGGAGCCTGCTTCTCCCTCTCCCTCTGCCCTTCCCCCCTATTTGTTCTCTCTCTCTGTCTCAAGTAAATAAATAAAATCTTTAAAAAACTTTTTAATAATGTTTTGCTGTTTGTAACTTAAATCTTCAGCAATGGCCGTGAGTGTTTTTGCCTTTAGATCTACTGTTATAGAATTCAGCTACTAGTTTGTTGCCTGTGCTTCCTAAAGTGACAGGTACTTTGGAGGACTTTGATTGGATTTGCTTCTTTTGTATATCCAGGATGGAGTGCTTTCATTTTTCCTTCTGTAGGCATTTACAATTGAATGGGCTTTTGTTAAGTGGGTATTTTAGGAAGAGTTAATATTCAAAGGCATAGTTAATGAAATGTTTCTAAAAAAACTGAACATAAACATTACTCAAATGAATTATTTGGATTTTTTAAAAAATCGGTCAGATTAAGAGATGCTCATTTGCTTTATTCTTTGTCAGTTAAAAAGTTCCCAGTAGGTCCTAGAAAAATCTAATTAATAGAACAACTTCACGAGGAAAGTGTCTTTGAAAATTCAAAGGATGAAATTTGTCTTTTGAAAGAGCAACTTACTATAATTTTGATTTTTGAAGAGAGCAGAGGGACACAAAAAAAGTTTATGACCTGGGACACTGGGTGGCTCAGTGGTTGAACATCTGCCTACAGCCCAGCATGTGATCCCTGAGGTCCTGGGATCGAGTCCCACATCGGGCTCCCTGCATGGAGCCTTCTCCCTCTGCTTATGTCTCTGTCCCCCCCCCCCCCCCCCCCCGCCCCGGTCTCTCATGAATAAATAAAATCTTAAAAAACAAAGAAGTTTATGACCTTGGGATACTGACAGGGGAGTAATGGTAGAATCTGCAAATTTTCTTTAGCTTCTTGACTATCTGCCAGGCTTACAGCATTTCCCCCAAATTACAATAATTGCAGGTGCATTTTCTCTAAAAATTTTTTAGAAAGAACTTTTAAAAACGAGTTTATTAAAAATTTTGAGCACAACCCTACTCTTTAGGCAGCCCTTTACCAGCAACCAGAAAGAGTTAAATCATTTTCAAATACTTCACGGCAAATAACAGCAACTTCTCACTGAGAAGGTCAGGACACTTAACAGCCTGCTCAGTTTTATAGAGGAATTAGCTGTTGCTAGTGCGTTAGCTGTTCTCAGAAAGTCTGTTATCCACTGGAGAACTGCCAGACTTTTTAAGACATCAGCTACTGATGTAGCTGATACAGACTGGATCCAGTCTGAAAAGTTGTATGGTGTGTTTTGTGGAGGAGCTAGTGACAGCTCCACATATTTAATTATCTGTAGTGACAGTATTACTTCAAGGAATTTACTCCAAGAGAATAATTTTCCTACTGGACTCAAGGAATGGGTGGGTATATTGTAGTCAACTGAAGTAGATTTAAAATTTTTATTTTATATTATTTATTTTGAAATAATTTCAGACTTACAGAAACACTGAAGGAGCATTACAAAGAATTCTCATATTCCCTTTGCACAGATTTTTTTTTTTTGCAAAATTTGCCTTATAATTCTCTCCATATATCTTTAACATATTTTTATGAGTTTTTGAAATGATTTCAGGGTACACTGCATCTGTGATGCCCCACTACCCCATTAATACTTAAGAGTGTTTTTCCTAAAAGCAAAGACAATATTATATAATGACAGTGCTATCATTGAAACAAGAAATTAGCATCGCTCTGTTATTACCATTTAATCCACAGATCACATTCAGATTTTGTCAGTGATATCCATAATACCTTTCATAGGTCCAGGATCCCTATCTAGTGTCTCTAGTCTCCTTCAGTTTGGAATAGTTACTTGATCATTATTTTATTACGTTGACTTTTTTAAAGAATACCAATTACTTTTCAAAGAGGGCAGTTACTCTCTAGGATGTCTCTCAATTGACTGATTTTTCTTCAATGAATCAACTATATTAGGAAAGATCTGGCTCTTCTGCAGATAATTTGTGACTAGATTAAAGAACATTTGTTGCCTTTATTTTATATACTTTAATGTTTGTACAAGAGAAAATAATTTTGTATTTTCATTTCCTAATAAGAGAAAGTAGATCTTTTTTTAAAGATTTATTTATTTACTTGAGAGAGAGAGAGAGAATGTACATGTATGTTTGTGAGCAGGGGGGAGGGGCGGGGAGGGGCGGAGGGTAAAGGAGAGGAAGAGGAACTCAAGGAGACTCCCCACTGAGCATGGAGCACAACACTTGGGCTGGATCTCATGACCCAGAGATCATGACCTGAGCTGGAACCAGGGGTCGGTTGCTTAACCAACTGAGCCACCCAGGCATCCCAGTTGTTCTTACTTTATGACTTATACTGTGTGCATTTTCATGCTTTGTGTGAAATATTAGGGCAGAAGTGGAAATAGATTGTGTAAAGAATCTATAAGTTCTTTCAAAAATCCCACTTCCATGAATACCTGAAATACTACCTAGTAGGGCAGTATGGTTCAGAGACTGTTTTGGATAAGTGGATAGGAGTAGCTTCCCGTGTTCCCTCAAAGAGTATAAGGGCTAAGGAATGCCACTGGCACCTGAGATGGATGAAGTGAATGGGTGGTAAAAAGTAGGTCACTGTGCACGGCAGTGAAGGCAACTCACACATAGAAGGTGTTCAGTATTTATTGAATGGCATGCAGTGGCACGTGAGGTGTGAGGCAATTAAGTGTAAGTGTGTTGTATTTTTTTCAGTTATTTGTGCTCATCTTCATGAGGGCAGCATGCAAACAGGCGTGGTTTTTACTCCTGACTCCATGCACTATGCGCTATGGTAAGACAAGTGTGGTTTTTACTACTATGCACTATGGTAGTAAGACAGGTGATGTTTTTACTACTGACTCCACTTCTTGCTGTGTGTGTGTGTCCTCTATAGGCTGTTTAAGTGTTGAATCTGTTTCCTCAAACATAAAATGAAGATGATAGTACTTTACCACATGGTAAGGTCAGAAGGATATAGGCAGTATATCAGACTTAAGAATTAGTTACCCTTTTCTGCTTTCTGACCTGTAAATAGTTATTCTGTTTAAGTATTAAGTACACATTCTGAATTGCTTGCTCTGTGCCATTTTAATTTTTATCTAAAAGAGACTATAAATGTCCACACTTCCCAGCCAAACTTTAGCTTCCCACATAGTGCCAGCAGAGTCCTGGTTATCATTCCTCATACTTTTCTCAGCCTTGCCCAAGAAGTTTCATTTCTCTCCATGATTGTTGACATTCCTGTGGTGTCATGGCATTACTGTTTGGTCTGTTTGGGGCCACAGTAAGCTATGGGAAACCAGTGCTTCAGACCTTGTGGTTTTAGTGAAGCTCCATCCTAGTCCCTCCTGGTCACTGAAGCAGTAGACCCTTCTGGGCAGTTGGCACCATTTACACCTTGGCCACAGTATTTGTTACGGGGTGGGCCAGACCAGGCAAAGCCCTTCTTTGGATATTTCACATATGAGCCTATCCTCTTCTATGACAAAGCTGGGAGGATGCTTCTGTAGCCAAGAGAGAATGAAGCCAACCCATGGGGAGGGAAATGGTGAAGAGTCCCTGGTTCCACCTATTGGTAAAACTAGTTTTGCTGTGGCTCTTTCTGGTTACACACAAAAAAGGAATTGTCTTTATTTGCTTGAGCTAGTGTGAGTTGGGTTTCTGCCACTTTTCACCAGAAAATAGTGGTTTGTTTGGAATCCTCTCTCCCACTTCATTTGACTAAATTTTATTCATCCTGTAGGCTTATGCTCAGTTCAAGCAAATTCGGTTCTTAAAGTTCTATTCTGAACCATTAGCCTCAACTGAGTTGCCTTTTGCTTTTCCTAGTTCCTCTCAGTACTGGTCCTTTTTTTTTTTTTTTTAAGATTTTATTTATTTATTCATGAGAGACACACAGAGAGAGGCAGAGACACAGGCAGAGGGAGAAGCAGGCTCCATGCAGGGAGCCTGACGCGGGACTCGATCCCGGGACTCCAGGAGCCCTGGGCTGAAGGCAGACGCTCAACCGCTGAGCCACCCAGGTGTCCCTCAGTACTGTTTTCTTGACACTTAACACATTCTTTTGAAATTTCTATGTGCACAAACCTATGTCTTCTGTCTTTTACTATATTTTGTTTCTGGAATAAAGATAGAACCTTTAGAATGAGTACAGACTCAGGTACATTGTAGACACACAATAATTGCTTATTTAATTTCTGAATGACAAGGCAAGGATTTGCCTCCTCTAACTATATGCAAATAGTTCCTTAATAAAGATATTTGGTAACAAGAATGAAGTATAAAATTCCTTTTATTTATTTTCATCATTATACTTGTTGCCTAACTCTGGTCTTTAGAGTAATGAAGATCATTTAGAAAATTGAGAAAATGTACAAAAATTTTGCTATAATCCTACCACCCATATGCTTGTAGAGTTATGACATCTGTTTCCTCAGAGTTCTTAAGACTGAAAATTGTACAGAAACAAAGCTAACAGTTGCTCATAATAATTGGTATATATTATTACTAGCCTCTACAAATCAATTAGCAAATTCTATCACTTATAGTTTCTAGATCATCTTCTATAATTGATAGTTTAGAACATTTAGAAAAGCTGTTATAAAGCCCATTACAGCCTCGTTTCCCTTTTAGTCTCTGTGGGACACCTCCAGAAATAGCTTCATTTAAGCTTGCTGTGGGTGTTCGTTTGCTCTGGTTCCCTCGGGAGCTGAGTTTGAGTCCAGTTCATTTTAACCCACAAAGCTTTGGTTCACCTTATCATTGAATGAGAATCGGCAAGGATTTTCCAGTTATGGTGGCAGGTCTGTGTGGAATCATGTGGGAAAGCAAGCATGAGCAAACAGAGCCAGGATGGAGCCATGGGGCCTATATCAAAGGTGGGAGAGTGGTGAAGGAGGGGGGTGCTATGCCAGAAGAGCCCTCACTGCACAGGAAAAAGCCTGGGGGGAGCAAGTGTTCATATCCATACAGATCAAATGGGAACTAAAAGAATGGAAGAATCAAAACAGAAACAGCCATCTGCACATATAATAAACATTTGGTAAGTTATGATTTCTCCATCTGTCTCCTGATGAGTGGGAGTACTAAGCTGGTGTAAAGCAACAACTCTTAACAAGAGAAGCCCTTGTAATGACCTCTTTCCTAATTAATACAATTTCTCTTTTAGCATCCTAGATTTTGGTGGTGTCCCTTTGGTTATGTCTGGAAAGAAGATGGGACTATTTGAAAGAAAAGAGATTTTTAGAATCTGTGCTTGGAGGGGGCACAGTGAGGAAGCAGTGTAAACTGTTTTGAAGAGTGGCTTGCTTGTTATTTATTTATTTATTTATTTATTTATTTATTTATTTATTTAGATTTTATTTATTTATTCATAGAGACAGAGGAGAGAGAGAGAGAGAGAGAGAGAGAGAGAGAGGCAAAGACACAGGCAGAAGGAGAAGCAGGCTCCATGCAGGGAGCCCGATGTGGGACTCGATCCCAGGTCTCTGGGATCATGCCCTGGACCAAAGGTGGTGCTAAACCGCTGAGCCACCCAGGCTGCCCAAGAGTGGCCTATTTAATTTAGAATTCAGAAAATCCTACTTACTGAGTTTTAAACAGTGAAACAATACTAAATGCACTTCCTTTTTCAGAGTAGACAGTTGTCAGTCTTTAAAACCATGTATGTTTTGCAGTGAGAAGGGAGCATCTTTAAACTTTAAGTGTAATTTTTGTCATCTCTTTATCCAGATTACAGAGTAAATTTTGTAATTTCCAATTATAGACTAATTCAATGGGGAGAGAGAGCTGTGGACACTATATTTTTATAAAAACTTGGATTCTCAGCTGTCATATGTGTTTGTCATAATTTTTTTTATCATGTTCACTGGGGTGCTTGCTATAGTAAACAAACACATTGTTCTGCCCAGTTGTTTAGAGATTAAGAGTGAAATACTTTTAGGGGCACCTTGGTGGCTCAGTTGGTTGAGCATCCACCTCTTGATTTCAGCTCAGGTTGTGATCTCAGGGTTGTGAGATCAAGCCCTGCATAGGGCTCCTCCCTCACTGGGGATTCCACTCGAGATTCTTTCTCTCCCTCTCCCTTTGCCCCTCTCCTATTCTCTCTGTCTCTAATTTTTAAAAAAATCTAAAAAAAAAAAGCATGAAATACTTTTATCCAATCTTCCTCATAGTGGACTAACTCTAGTTTTCCTCCTTTTTCATATGGATATATTTTGGAATACTTTATTATATAGATTACAAAATTAATCTAAACTCTCTACTCTGGAACTACTGTTTGCTCTGAAGTCCTGTGGGTTCTCAGATTAAGTTTTTCTGAATTCCTCTTTGCATTTCTGTGTTGTCTGAATCTGTTCCAGTTGCTATAACAAAAATATCATTGAGTAGGTGGCTTATAAACAACTGAAATTTTTTCCTCACAGTCTGGAGGCTGGGAAGTCTGAGATCAAGGGGCAGGTAGATTATTTGTCTGAAGAGGACCAGCTTTCTGGTTCCTAGGCAGCCTCACTTGGTCTGAGGGGTGAGGGGTCTTGGGAGACTCTTAGGGTACTAATTCCATTCCTGAAGGTTGCACCCTCAAGACCTAATCATCTCCCAAAAGTCCCACCTTTTGATGCCAGCACATTTGAGGGAATAGGTTTCAACATACGAGTTTTTGGGGTGGGTGGGCACAAATACCAGTCAGACTATAGCAAGTATCTTGAGTTTTGTTTTTGTTTTTTCTTTTCTGATTTGCCTCAGGTGTTTTCTTTTTTCTTTTCTTCTTTTTTAAAGCTTTTATTTATTCACTTGAGAGAGAGAGAGTGCACAAATGGGGAGAGGGACAGAGGGACAAGCAGACTCCCCATTGAGAGAGGAGCCACACATGGGGCTCGATCCTGGGACCTCAAGATCATGATCTGAGCCAAAGTCAGATGCTTAACTGACTGAGCCCCCCCAGGTATCCCTCCTTTTTCTTTTTAGTGTCACTTTCTGCAGATAAATTTGTAAAGCATTTTGGGATCATTAAAAAAAAATTTTTTTTTAAAGATTTATTTGACAGAGAAAGAACGAGAGAGTGGGGGAGGGACAAAAAGTGAAGAAGAAAGAGAAAATCTCAAGCAGACTGCCCGCTGACTGTGGAGCCTGACATGGGGTTGATCTCACAACCCCGAGATCATGAACTGAGCCAAAACCAAGAGTCACATGGTCAACTGATTGAGCCACCCAGACACCTCTTTTGGGACCATTTAAATGAATACCTTTTATTTTATTTATTTTATTTTATTTTATTTTATTTTATTTTATTTTATTTTATTTTATTTTATTTTACCAATGATTTTTTGGAAGAAAAATTGTGTGATTCTCTTATCTGATAGAGATATGAATGCCTTGGCATGGAGGTCCTGGAAAATAATATCACACTTGTCAAGCCCTGAAGCCTTAGATGGGTAAGGTCAAACCAGAAGATCCTAAAAGGGCTATTATGTCAGGCCTGGATCACTCTGTTTTAAAAACATACCCCAGAAGTTCTGTTTCATATTAGGAACTGGGCTGGACTGTGGAACTGGACTCTTCCTTATGACTAGATGAAAATTAGATTTGCTTTTGGTGATAGAGATTATGTAGAGGGAAGTTTGTTTCATCTTCTCCATGTTTGTTTTCACACAGACTTAGTTTAGAAAGGTGTATAAGACATCAATACACATTTCATTTTGTTTGTGATGTTTCCTGAAAGAAAAGATCATCAAGAATAAAGATGTCATGGATATGAAATATTCATGATAAATAACTTAAAACATACAACGTAAAATGTTTTTTTTTTAAGATTAAAAAAATTTTTTTTTAAATTTATTTATGATAGTCACACAGAGAGAGAGAGAGAGAGGCAGAGACATAGGCAGAGAGAGAAGCAGGCTCCATGCACCGGGAGCCCGATGTGGGATTCGATCCCGGGTCTCCAGGATCGCGCCCTGGGCCAAAGGCAGGCACTAAACCTCTGCGCCACCCAGGGATCCCACAACGTAAAATGTTAAAAATTTTTTCATCAATATACTTTACTGACTTTATGCATCCTTCAGGAATGTAGTATTTCTGAATCTATTTGCTCTACTCTTCTGTGATTTTCCTTAGGGATGGGCATGGGATAATAATTTAGTATTTACTGAGTCATCATTAAAATTAGAGTATTTCTATTTGACAATCTGTCTTAGTCTGCTCTAAATCCAGAAGGAAAAGAAAGTAGTAGCTAATATATTTGGATATGATTTTTAAAGCATAAATCATATCATTTGAATAAATCATGTCATTTGAACCTCACAACTGTCTGGGTAAGTAGTCATGACAAATGTTTTTATCTGTGTTTTACAGATATGAAAATAAACTTTTGATAGAGCAGAGTATTAAGTATCATGTTGAAGCTCGTATAGTAGCTTTACTGACAGAATTAGGATTGTAACACAGGATTCTTTTATTGTTTTCAGTCAGTGATGTTCCCTTTGTGATGGAAACTATTAATTTTATAGAAGATATTAAACAATATTAGATATAATTGCAAATATTAAAGATAAATTGCAGTAGAGGACTTCTTTAGACAACCAGTTTCCATAAACATTGACAACTTGATTTATTGATGTTTGATTAAAAGGGCAGTACAGGGGCACCTGGGCGGCTGGGTTAGTTGAGTGTCAGACTCTTGATTTTGGCTCAGATTATGATCTTGGGGTTTGGGGATCAAGCTCTCTGTAGGGCTCCATGCTCAGTGGGGAGTCTGCTGGAGATTCTCTCTCCTCCTCTTCCTCTGCTCTCCCCCAACTTGTATTCTCTCTCTCAAATAAATAAAGAAATCTTAAAAAAAAATAAAAGGGCGGTATAACCAATTTCGTATTGGAGTTTTAGAAGGCCATGTTGATGGTACTGTCAGTCTTGGGGTTCGAGTGAAAATGTGTCCCTCTGGTTTTGTGTCCCTCCACACTGATCTAGCTTTTAAGACTGTTGCTTAATGAGAGCAGTGGCCAAGAGAGAATGGTCAGAAGCTGTTGATGCAGGATGGCAGAGTTCTGGTGTGGCATCTGGCACTTCCCTATAGGTGCAGAATCACATTGTTCCATTTTAAAAGAGCTCCCTCTGAAATTTATTCATTCATTTATTGATCCCCTTAAAAAGCACTTAGTTTTTTTTATCTGATAATTCCTCCAATCTATTTAATATTTTCTTTAGGCTCATGTTTTTTATTTTGATATGATAATCTTCTCTTGAGATCATCCTTTTCAGTTATGAAATAGTTCCCCTAGAAGATATACAACAAAATATTTCAGGTTGCTCAAAATACGCTTAGATTACTATTACAGTAATTAAAATTCACAACTGTGAACATCAAATTTATGGTTAGTGGGCCCTCTTGCAAAAGTCATATAATACCTCAGTTTTGAGAGTTGAGGTTTTATTTATGACCAGACAAATAATTTAAACAAAAGTAATACTGAATCAAAATTGTCCCAAACTTCTGTTTGCTTTGTTTTTGCATTATTATAGCTTCTGATATAGCATGATTCTGCATGCTATGCTTTTTTTATTAAAATGAAAAATGGGATTGGAAAATGAGCATTGGCCATTAAACAGAATAATACATATTATATTTTATCTTTTATGTACAGTTTATAGAAGCCAGCCTAAATTCTCTGGCACAGTGAAGTAGAGCCTATTTTTCATAAGATGAGAAAAACAAGACAGGAAATTTAAAGCTGGTAGCAGGAGGGAGCCTTCCAATGGAGAGCCTTGTATTTGAAGTTGATGGGTCTTTTTTCAGCAGTCTGGAATGTAAGTATCCCTAGTTTTCTAAATGTACTTAATCCAGACCCAGAAACTGAACAGATTTGGATAGCAAATAGTTGGTATTTGTCTTTCATTCTGTATGATGGTAAATGATAAAGAATACAAAGATGCATGCATATCTGCTTTTTTAAATCCATGATTATTGGTAATGGACATGACTTCTTTTTTTTGTTTAATTTTTTTTTATTTATTTATTTACAATAGTCACACAGAGAGAGAGAGAGGCAGAGACACAGGCAGAGGGAGAAGCAGGCTCCATGCACCGGGAGCCCATGTGGGATTCGATCCCGGGTCTCCGGGATCGCGCCCTGGGCCAAAGGCAGGCGCCAAACCGTTGCACCACCCAGGGATCCCCTGGACATGACTTCTAATATGAGTAAATGTCTTATGTCTGTTTGCATTGTTTCCTTCTATGTCTGAATGCATTTATACAAACATGCCTGTATCTAAGTATGCATCCACACATGCACAAGCATAAAATGCTAAGTTTGGGCAAATTGCTATTGTGATATTTCTTGATACCTATACACTATTAATGGGGCCTGGTGTCTGTTACAGGCTTCATTCTTTTTCTGGCAGGTAGTTTTATGATATAAAAAACATAATGTGATGGTTTTAATTTCTCACTCATGCTTAAAAATAAAAAACGAAAACTTCTCATTCAAAGCTAGAATTGTCACCACTTGTGGTTCTCTGTAATGATAATCTGGACATGTGGTATTGTGATGTTGGGTCACTTAGCAGGTGGCAGTTTCCATAGTTAACTTATTATTATCTCAAGGATGTGTGGCTCGTAGGCATTGGGGGTCCCCTCATCATTACTTCTCTGGAAGTTAGCCACTAAAGACCAAAGCTGCAATGGTTGGAAGTGTGGGAGCCATAGGAAGTGTGGGATGATGGGAGTCTCAGTGACAACCCCCATTTACCTATTTACCTATATACCCCTCCCTCAACCTCCCTGAAGATGTTTGTGGCAAGCTTTGTCCAAGAAGGCAAAGACTTTTGTAATACTGCCTCAGACGCATGTGGTTCCATTTCAAAATGGACGAATCAGCTAGTCTTGGGGATGATGTCATCAGCATCCACTTTGGAGGAAAACTGTTCTTTATTTGCCCATTATGTTTTCATTTCTGTTGTGTTTAGTCCCTCGATGCTATACTTGGAAAGATTTAGCTTATAGAAATATTGTTTTTATTCACAAGAGCTAAAGGAAACCATTTTACATTAATTCCTTATTTTTCTAGAAAAGTCCAATATAGATTCAGATCAGCAAACAGTATGCCAGTTTTCCCTATACTTAATGATTTTATATATGATTAAAAAAAGGAAGGATGGGGTAGAAATGTACTGGAGGGGTATGCAAAACATGACCGTTTTCTATGAAATTTTCAGATTTTTTTTCCCTTGAAAGTTTGATTTGGTAGTTAACATCAGGGCTTAGTATTGAATGGTATGAAGCAGATAGATGTTTGAGATGTGTCTCTTGAGTTGAAGCATGTATACTGTAATGTGCCAGCTTTGCTTACTTTGTTGCTGTCCTCCCCCAAAACCCCTCCCAAGCCATAATAAGCAAACAAATCCCACAGTACTGAAGCACTTCATTTGTAAAGACTACATTTTTGTATCTCCTGTAAGTTTTTGTACAAGGTATAAAAACTAAGTCTTCTATTATTTCATACCAAGTATTAAATACTTGTTTCATGACTTTAATTTTTAAATTTAATTTAAAACTTTTACTTTTTTTAGAGAGGGAGGGAGGGAGGGGAATCATAGAGAGCAGGAGAGAGATTGGATCTTCAGCAGGCTCCACGCCCAGTGTGGAGCTCACTCCGAGGTTTGATCTCCCGACCCTGAGATAATGACCTGATCCAAAATCAGGAGTTGGACGCTTAACCAACTGAGCCATCCAGGTTGCCCCTCCTGACTTTATTTTTATGGCTCATACACTTACAGTCTATTCTTTATTTTAGCCCTTTTCCTGTTAAAGTGTAGAGCAGTATTTCCCACAGTGTACAGAAATTGATTAATAATAGTTCACACAATTAATTATAATGGGAAAAATAGTTTAGCATTTTATTTTTGCTCCCTGAGCAACACAGAACAAAAGAGAATAGAAGCGTATATTTTTCACTTAAAGAGTGAATAAAGAATTGTTGTAAATACTGTGGCAGATGCAAAGATAAGGGAGACCAGTGGTCCCACCCAACCCTTACAAGGATTGATCCTATAAAGGTTGTGAAGGAAAACAATGTGTGTGAATAATTAGGGTGAACGTGGGACTGAGGTCTAAATATAGAGTAGCCAACCTCTAGCTCCAAGGTAGTATGAGATTGATCAGCTGCTCTGAAGTTGTTTTTGATAATGTTGATACACATAACACTTATGAGTCAGTGCTCTGTAGATATTCACTCTTTCAATTTTTTTTTTAAGATTTTATTTATATATTTGAGAGACACAGCATGAGCACGGGGTGTGGGCAGAGGCAGAGGGAGAAGCAGACTCCCAACTGAGCAGGGGGCCACCCAGGCACCCCATCACTCTTTTTACTTTTGTTTAAATATTTTTAATTTAAGGATGTTTTCCTTTCCTGTAGTTTTTAGACAACAAAAGCCTTTTTGTTTATCACCAGACATTGGGTTGTTCAAGATTGCTTCCAAGCCTGTGTGCGTGTTTGCCTTACCAGGTAAGAAGCTGAGAGTGGTTCCTAGAATCTCATACCAGTGTTGCCAAGAAATGGGTTTAAATTGGAAGTGAATAAGAAAAGGGTTATTGTATTTAGGCATTTATCCTAATATGTCTAGAATCACAGGATTACACTGGCCATTTATAATGAAAAGTTTAACCGCCTCCCAGTTATTAGCTGTCTGCATGCTTCCTGTGAATTCATTAAATAATAGGAATCACTCACAATAATGGTTTTGAAAACATTATTTGACTTAAGCATTATCAAAAATGATTTTTTAAAAAGCACTTAAGAATGATATAATAAAAAGTTTTAAAATTTATTAAATGACTGTTTCCTTGCAGCATGACTTCAACCATAAAACTAACGCGTGGTATAAGAATAGGGCAGAGAAGGCATCTCCCCTAAAAGGAGTTATACTAGAATGGCCTTCAAATGGAGACTAAACAGAAACAATAGCTATGTAGTTACTGTATAGTCTCACCGAGAACACTTCCTTGCTCAGCCTTTAGTACTTTGAATCAGTAGAGTAATTAATGTCTGGAATTGATTGATGTGTTCACCTGCTTGGATTTGTTCTGTCTCCACCTTGGTTACTCAATCTTCTCCTTGCCTTTTATAGCTTTACTGCCTATCCTCTCCTTCAATATTAGGAGAAAACTCTCTATTCATTCCATTGTAACTTCGATAGCAAGGTATTACTGCTAACAAGCCGTCTCTTGTTGAACAGCACTTTTTTGTATTTTTACTAATGTAATAATGGGGGGAAATATGAAGTATCGATCACTTTTTGAAGGTTCTCATTGTACCACTTTGCTTTTATGAGAGACCTACATTGGCATCTGTTTTGCCAACTGAAAGAAAGCCAAAGAGGATTTTTGTTTTCATGGAAAAAGGCAAAAAGTGAAAATAGTGTTGACCCTTGTCTTGCAGCAAGCCCTGACAGAGGCAGCACACACCCTGAGCTGCAAGTGATTCCACCAGGCCCCATCCCGGAAAACCACACTCTGCAATCAGCATCAAGATGCTACACCTTTGATTTGTGTCTGTGAACATCTGTGCTTTATCGTGATCTGTTGCGTGCATCCACTTGCAAGATGTGTCCCACGGTATCAGGAAAACCTAAGAGAGATTAATTATTTGGTCTGGGAGCGCTCAAATACTTTTTCCTAATAATTAAATTGATGGTAATTGCTTCTTCGCTGTACACCGTTTTGACTGATGAAAGCTTTTATAGGAACGTTCTACTTTCAGAGAGAGGGGGAAGCCTGCACATGTTATTATTTCTTTTGGAAATACGTAGAAATTCACTGAGGTATTTCCCTAAAACTTACTCATTATTTTTATTTTTTTTTAATTAATTTTTATTGGTGTTCAATTTACCAACATATAGAAAAACACCCAGTGCTCATCCCGTCAAGTGTCCACCTCAGTGCCCGTCACCCATTCCCCTCCAACACCCGCCCTCCTCTCCTTCTACCACCCCTAGTTCGTTTCCCCGAGTTAGGAGTCTTTATGTTCTGTCTCCCTTCCTAATATTTCCCAACATTTCTTTTCCCTTCCTTTATATTCCCTTTCACTATTATTTATATTCCCCAAATGAATGAGAAACTACACTGTTTGTCCTTCTCCGATTGACTTATTTCACTCAGCATAATACCCTCCAGTTCCATCCACATTGAAGCAAATGGTGGGTATTTGTCGTTTCTAATTGCTGAGTAATATTCCATTGTATACATAAACCACAGCTTCTTTATCCATTCATCTTTCGATGGACACCGAGGCTCCTTCCACAGTTTGGCTATTGTGGCCATTGCTGCTAGAAACATCGGGGTGCAGGTGTCCCGACGTGTCATTGCATCTGAATCTTTGGGGTAAATCCCCAACAGTGCAATTGCTGGGTCATAGGGCAGGTCTATTTTTAACTCTTTGAGGAACCTCCACACAGTTTTCCAGAGTGGCTGCACCAGTTCACATTCCCACCAACAGTGTAAGAGGGTTCCCTTTTCTCCGCATCCTCTCCAACATTTGTTGTTTCCTGCCTTGTTAATTTTCCCCATTCTCACTGGTGTGAGGTGGTATCTCATTGTGGTTTTGATTTGTATTTCCCTGATGGCAAGTGATGCAGAGCATTTTCTCATGTGCATGTTGGCCATGTCCATGTCTTCCTCTGTGAGATTTCTCTTCATGTCTTTGGCCCATTTCATGATTGGATTGTTTGTTTCTTTGGTGTTGAGTTTAATAAGTTCTTTATAGATTTTGGAAACTAGCCCTTTATCTGATATGTCATTTGCAAATATCTTCTCCCATTCTGTAGGTTGTCTTTTAGTTTTGTTGACTGTATCCTTTGCTGTGCAAAAGCTTCTTATCTTGATGAAGTCCCAATAGTTCATTTTTGCTTTTGTTTCTTTTGCCTTTGTGGATGTATCTTGCAAGAAGTTAGTGTGGCCGAGTTCAAAAAGGGTGTTGCCTGTGTTCTCTTCTATGATTTTGATGGGCTCTTGTCTCACATTTAGATCTCTCATCCATTTTGAGTTTATCTTTGTGTATGGTGAAAGAGAGTGGTCCAGTTTCATTCTTCTGCATGTGGATGTCCAATTTTCCCAGCACCATTTATTGAAGAGACTATCTTTCTTCCAATGGATAGTCTTTCCTCCTTTATCGAATATTAGATGACCATACATTTCAGGGTCCCCTTCTGGGTTCTCTATTCTGTTCCATTGATCTATGTGTCTGTTTTTGTGCCAGTACCACACTGTTTTGATGACCACAGCTCTGTAGTACAACCTGAAATCTGGCATTGTGATGCCCCCAGCTATGGTTTTCTTTTTTAAAATTCCCCTGGCTATTCAGGGTCTTTTATGATTCCACACAAATCTTAAAATAATTTGTTCTAACTCTCTGAAGAAAGTCCATGGCATTTTGATAGGGATTGCGTTAAACGTGTAAATTGCCCTGGGTGTAACATTGACATTTTTACAATCTTAATTCTGCCAATCCATGAGCATGGAATATTTTTCCATCTCTTTGTGTCTTCCTCAGTTTCTTTCAGAAGTGTTCTATAGTTTTTAGGGTATAGATCTTTTACCTCTTTGGTTAGGTTTATTCCTAGGTATCTTATGCTTTTGGGTGCAATTGTAAATGGGATTGACTCCTTAATTTCTCTTTCTTCAGTCTCATTGTTAGTGTATAGAAATGCCATTGATTTCTGGGCATTGATTTTGTATCCTGCCACGCTACCAAATTGCTGTATGAGTTCTAGCAATCTTGGGATGGAGGCCTTTGGGTTTTCTATGTAGAGTATCATGTCATCGGCGAAGAGGGAGAGTTTGACTTCTTCTTTGCCAATTTGAATGCCTTTAATGTCTTTTTGTTGTCTGATTGCTGAGGCGAGGACTTCCAGAACTATGTTGAACAGCAGTGGTGAGAGTGGACATCCCTGTCTTGTTCCTGATCTTAGGGGAAAGGCTCCCAGTGCTTCCCCATTGAGAATGATATTTGCTATGGGCTTTTCGTAAATGGCTTTTAAGATGTCGAGGAAAGTTCCCTCTATCCCAACACTCTGAAGGGTTTTGATCAGGAATGGATGCTGTATTTTGTCAAAAGCTTTCTCTGCATCTAATGAGAGTATCATAGGGTTCTTGGTTTTTCTCTTGCTGATATGATGAATCACATTGATGGTTTTACAAGTGTTGAACCAGCCTTGTGTCCCGGGGATAAATCCTACTTGGTCATGGTGAATAATTTTCTTAGTGTGTTGTTGGATCCTATTGGCTAGTATCTTGTTGAGAATTTTTGCATCCATGTTCATCAGGGATATTGGTCTGTAATTCTCCTTTTTGGTGGGGTCTTTGTCTGATTTCGGAATTAAGGTGATGCTGGCCTCATAGAATGAATTTGGAAGTACTCCATCTCTTTCTATCTTTCCAAACAGCTTTAGTAGAATAGGTATGATTTCTTCTTTAAACGTTTGATAGAATTCCCCTGGGAAGCCATCTGGCCCTGGACTCTTGTGTCTTGGGAGGTTTTTGATGACTGCTTCAATTTCCTCCCTGGTTATTGGCCTGTTCAGGTTTTCTATTTCTTCCTGCTCCAGTTTTGGTAGTTTGTGGCTTTCCAGGAATGCGTCCATTTCTTCTAGATTTCCTAATTTATTGGCGTACAGCTGTTCATAATATGTTTTTAAAATCGTTTGTATTTCCTTGGTGTTAGTAGTGATCTCTCCTTTCTCATTCATGATTTTATTAATTTGAGTCTTCTCTCTCTTCTTTTTAATAAGGTTGGCTAATGGTTTATCTATCTTATTAATTCTTTCAAAGAACCAACTCCTGGTTCTGTTGATCTGTTCCACAGTTCTTTTGGTCTCGATATCATTGAGTTCTGCTCGAATTTTAATTAACTGTCTTCTTCTGCTGGGGGTGGGGTCTATTTGTTGCTTTTTCTCTAGTTCCTTTATGTGTAAGGTGAGCTTTTGAATTTGAGTTCTTTCCAGTTTTTGAATGGATGCTTGTATTGCGATGTATTTCCCCCTCAGGACTGCTTTTGCTGCATCCCAAAGATTTTGAATGGTTGTATCTTCATTCTCATTAGTTTCCATGAATCTTTTTAATTCTTCCTTAATTTCCTGGTTGACCATCTTTTAGCAGGATGGTCCTTAACCTCCACGTGTTTGTGGTCCTTCCAAACTTCTTGTTGTGATTAAGTTCTAATTTCAAGGCATTATGGTCTGAGAATATACAGAGGACTATCCCGATCTTTTGGTATCGGTTCAGACCCGATTTGTGACCCAGTATGTGGTCTATTCTGGAGAAAGTTCCATGTGCACTTGAGAAGAATGTGTATTCAGTTGAATTTGGATGTAAAGTTCTGTAGATATCTGTGAAATCCATCTGGTCCAGTGTATCATTTAAAGCTCTCGTTTCTTTGGATATGTTGTGCTTAGAAGACCTATCTAGTATAGAGAGAGCTAGATTGAAGTCACCAAGTATAAGTGTATTATTATCAAAGTACTTCTTCAGTTTGGTTATTAATTGGTTTAAATATTTGGCAGCTCCCACATTCGGGGCATATATATTGAGGATTGTTAAGTCCTCTTGTTGGATAGATCCTTTGAGTATGAGATAGTGTCCCTCTTCATCTCTCACTATTGTCTTCGGGGTAAATTTTAATTTATCTGATATAAGGATGGCAACCCCTGCTTTCTTTTGAGGACCATTTGAATGGTAAATGGTTCTCCAACCTTTTATTTTCAGGTTGTAGGTGTCCTTCTGTCTAAAATGAGTCTCTTGTAGACAGCAAATAGATGGGTCCTGCTTTTTTATCCAGTCTGAAACCCTGTGCCTTTTGATGGGGTCATTAAGCCCGTTCTTGTTCAGAGTTACTATTGACAGATATGAGTTTAGTGTCATCATATCTATTCAGCCCTTGTTTTTGTGGATTGTTCCACTGAACTTCTTCTTAAAGGGGAATTTTAAGAGTCCCCCTTAAAATTTCTTGCAGAGCTGGTTTGGAGGTTACATATTCTTTCAGTTCCTGCCTGTCTTGGAAGCTCTTTATCTCTCCTTCCATTTTGAATGAGAGCCTTGCTGGATAGAGTATTCTTGGTTGCATGTTCTTTTCATTTAGGACCCTGAATACATCCTGCCAGCCCTTTCTGGCCTGCCAGGTCTCTGTGGAGAGGTCTGCTGTTACCCTAATATTCCTCCCCATAAAAGTCAGGGACTTTTTTTCTCTTGCTGCTTTAAGGATCTATCTTCTCCTTAGCTTTGGAATTTGCAAGCTTCACTATTAAATGTCGAGGTGTTGAACGGTTTTGTTGATTTTAGGGGGAGATCTCTCTATTTCCTGGATCTGAATGCCTGTTTCCTTTCCCAGATTAGGAAAGTTTTCAGCTAGGATTTGTTCAAATACATATTCTGGCCCTCTGTCCCTTTCGGCGCCCTCGGGAACCCCAATTAAACATAGGTTTTTCTTCCTCAGGCTGTCATTTATTTCCCTTAATCTATCCTCATGGTCTTTTAATTGCCTGTCTCTTTTTTCCTCCGTTTCCCTCTTTGCCATCAACTTGTCTTCTATGTCACTCACTCGTTCTTCCACCTCGTTAAGCCTCGTCGTTAGGACTTCTAGCTTGGATTGCATCTCATTTAATTGATTTTTAATTTCTGCCTGATTGGATCTCAATTCTGCAGTCATGAAGTCTCTTGAGTGCTTTATGGTTTTTTCTAGAGCCACCAGTAGCTGTATAATAGTGCTTCTGAATTGGCTTTCTGACATTGAATTGTAATCCATATTTTGTAACTCTGTGGGAGAGAGGGCTGTTTCTGATTCTTTTTTTTTGAGGTGAGGTTTTCCTTCTAGTCATTTTGCTCATTGCAGAGTGGCCAAAAACAAGTTGTGTTGGGAAAAGGAGAAAAAGAGAGAGAAGGAAAGAAAAGAGAAAAAGAAGAAAGAGAAAGAAGAAAAAAAGGGGAAAAAGAGAAGAAAAAGAAAAAGAAAGGAGAAAAAAGAAAAGAAAAGGGGGGGTGGGGTGGGGAAGCAATCAGAAATCAAGAAGAAAGAAAGAAAAAAAGCACAAAAAACAAAAACAAAAACAAAAAAATTAAAAAAAAAAAAAGCACGGGGGGAGTATCTTCCGATTCTGTATACTTTAAGTCCCTTGACTTCCCTTGGAACTGGTCCGTGTCGCTGGTCTTCTGGGGGAGGGGCCTGCTGTGCTGATTCTCAGGTGTTAGCACTTCGGGGAGCTGCTCTGCCCCTGCCTGGTGCAGGGCTCAGTGGGGGGTGTTCACCCCGTGAGGCCCCGGGAGGAAGCCACAGTGGCGGGGGCAGCTCTGGGACCCTGAAGTCAGCTCCCGTAGTAGCTCCGGGGCTCTCCGTCTGCAGGGCCTGGGGGCTCCCGGGCGGGGCCGCTGATCTGCTCAGCTCGGGGCAGGAGCGTCCTTGCTGTCCTGGGCCCTCCCGGCCTCTGACTGTCCCTGGGGGAGGCCGGATCCTGGGCTGTGTCCCGGCGCCCTGTGCTCCGGGGCCTGCGCTGTTGGATTCGCGCTCCTGGCGGTGCAGCCCCCTCCGCGGAGCCGCCGCCCGAGCCCCTCCGAGCTGTTCCCGGAGCCGCGCAGCCCCCTCCGCGGAGCCGCCGCCCGAGCCCCTCCGAGCTGTTCCCGGAGCCGCGCCGCCCCCTCCGCGGAGCTTCTTCCTCCGCCCGAGCCGCCGCCGCCGAGCTGTTCCCGGAGCCGCGCCGCCCCCTCCGCGGAGCTTCTTCCTCCGCCGGAGCCGCCGCCGCTGAGTTGTTCCCGGAGCCGCGCAGCCCCCTCCGCGGAGCCGCCGCCCGAGCCCCTCCGAGCTGCTCCGGGTCCCGCCGAGCGCTGCAGCCCTTAGGGAGCTCGGCGCATCTCCCGGGGCGCAGTTCCTCTGTTACTGTCCCCGGGAGCCCGAGGGCATCCCCGCCTTTCTGGGGATCCTGCTCCAATTCCCCGGGAGGCCTTTCCCCCGGGAAGGTCGGTGCAGCTCCTGCTCCTCCGGGACGGGGCTCTCCTGTCCTGGGGACACTCGCCCCGGCCTCAGCCCGGCTCCTCGGGGCCCCTCCCCCTTGGAGGTCTTTTGTGTCTTTATTTCTTTTCCCCCGTCTTCCTACCTGATAGAAGCGCGAACTCTTCTCACTGTAGCGTTCCAGCTGGTCTCTCTTTAAATCTCAGGCCGAATTCGTAGATTTTCAGGATGATTTGAAGGTTTTCTAGGTAATTTGTTGAGGACAGGTGACCTGGGGACCCTGCTCTTCCGCCATCTTGCCCCTCCCCCCACCAATTAGTTTAAACAGAGATAAACAAATATGTAAATATTCATATAAATTCAACATTGATGTGGGTGTATGACAATAAAGCCATAGCAATTGACAGAGGGTAAATACCAGCTTTTTATTTAGACTGAGTTTATGATTACTTTGGGCTGATGTTTTGTTTCTTTTTGAAATGTTCGCCCAACCCCACTACCAAGATCAGCTCTTGTATAATCCCATTATGGTATGTTTTCTTTGTCAACTGGATCATTTAGCCTTACTAATTAATAATGCAGTTTTAAAATTGGCCTGATTCTTTTAAAGTTTAAGTTGAATAAAAGCTGTAAGGTAAATTAACAGAGAATTGGTAAACAGATGGTGGCTAGACATACAAACTAATGGAAAACTATGGCAAAAATCAATTTTAAAATCCAAAAGTATTTGAATACTTGATTGGATTCTCTATTTTGCATGTATAAACAAATGATCAGAGTAAAGATCTGCTAAATATTCTGTGACATTTAGAAATACAATGAGGGTTCTCCAGTCCCCATTTTATTAGAAAAAGTAATTTTTGCTTGTTACTATTTTTATTAGGAGACACACTGCATTGATGTTACCTTTTTTTTTTAAGATTTTATTTATTTTATTTTATTTTTTTTTTTAAGATTTTATTTATTTATTCATGAGAGACACAGAGAGAGAGAGAGAGAAGGTGAGACATAGAGGGAGAAGCAGGCTCCAGGTAAGGAGCCTGATGTGGGACTCCATCTGGGAATTCTGGGATCACGCCCATGGCCAAAAGACAGACGCTCAGCCGCTGAGCCACCCAGGCGTCCCTCATGTTACTTTTAACATAGTTCTTTGCACAGTCTTTCTGGCCCAGTGTGAAAGGTGATTCAATACATGTGTAATCGAAATATAGCACTTTTTAAAAAGATGGATTTAAATGTTCTAAAAGATTGAATTTTTAAAAGAATTTTCCTTGATAGTGAAAAACATATAGTAGGAATTCTCAAGATTTTTTTCTGATAGTAAAATAATTAATTTTCCATTTGAAGTGATAAATGAATCTTTGCTTAACAAAAAGACAATGTGCTTATCAAAGAGTATCGTAAATTGGAGATAGATGAGATCATATCTAGAATTATTTGTTACAATGTCTCATCTTGGTTATGAGAAAGAAAGGATACTGGATACTCTAATGTCATCGTGTGGCTATCACAGAAGCAGTGGTCTTCCAAGTTCAGGCTGGAATTATTTTGATTTTTTTTTTTTCTTAAGACTTTTTCAGACTGTATCCCAAGGAACTCCATCAGGTCAGGGGACACATGTACTCATCTTTGCACAGTATTTCACAATATGAAGCAGGAACATTAATGTCTAGGTATCAGGTCCATGTAGATTACAATGGGTGACATTGAAAACAGCATTTAGTTCCCTGTGTATGCATGTTAGTGCACAATCTTTCACCCCATGTACCTATGGGGGGGAAGAGAATACCTTAGTAGAACATTGGATAAATGGAAGAACAAAGAACATGATTGATTCATCCATATGTCAGTAATTATGCTAAGCTTTAATAATTAACATTAGAAAAAACAAATATCTTTTATAGAATTAGAATATGGTTGTCTTTTGCTGAGACAGTTGTCACTTTCAAAGTACTCCCTTGTTTTTAATATTGAAGGAAATGAGATGCATGTTTAAGCCCAAAATTCTTTTATTGAAAATAAGGTTTATTAGAGAAATTCTCTTTGACTGGTCTATGATATACTGATTCATATCATGTTTTTCTTGCAAGACTGTACACCCAACCAGTAGAGTTACCACTAGCGTTCCTTTGAAGTGTCATTGTTCTTAGCAAAAATAATTATTCTGGAGTCCTTGTTACAGGACATTTTGTAACAGGAAAGCATGCATAAATATACTCCAAAGAAAAATTTAGTAACAGGGCTTCCAATTCAATAAGAAATTCCTAAGAACTCTATACTAGGCCCTTATAGGTTGCAGAGGTGAGTGTGACCCAACTTCTGTCCTCAAAGATTTTTGTGAACCAGTTGGGAAATAAGATTACACAGAGAGATTGGAAATAGGGTAAGAGAGGCCAAACCAACTACAGAAGTGTTCCTGAGTATGGAGAGATATGTGGCTGGCCAAACACGTCAGAAGAGGCTTTGTGAAAAAATTGGATCATCTATTTTAACTGTTCTGAGACACCATTTGTGTCACCAGAGATTTGCAGAAGCAGCTCAAATACCTGAGTGTGGGAGTGCCATCCAGTTGTTCTCCCACTCTGTCACTTCTCTGAAAGAAACTTGGAAATCAAATGGCAAAGAGTCCCAGGATTTTATTAGTGCTCTGTTTTGTATACATGGGTATGGTTTCTGTTAAGTAAACATCTAGATTTTGAATGAAGAGAGATGTTTTTATATGTTGACTTTGGAAATGTATAAGATTGGGCTCTTGATAACCAGGTGTAAATCTGCTAAAATCATTACTAATTTTCATAACTTCCTTGCATGTTGTATTCACTCAAGGTCCATTTTCTGGAGTCTTCATTCAACTCTTACTTATGCTATATTTCTTCTGTAGAATCTGTTCCCTTATTCTTCTGAACAATTTCCTGCTTTTATGTTTTTTTGGACTATTGTCTTCCTGCCTCCCATGGCATCTTGCATACTCAACTCTATCAGGTGTAATTTGTTAAATTATTATTGGGTAGAATTCACATCGATCTCACAAGGTTTAGTTGTGTGGGGTTATTTGAAAATCTTTGTTACTTCTGATTTTATTCCAAGAAGCTTTAACAGCAATCTGATTATGATTCCTGCTTAACTTCTTGAAAATAGAGGTATCTGCGTTTCAGGTTGCTTTCAGGACATGCAAATTTCCTGCTTGTTTGCCTCACCAAATCCCCACTTGAGACCCAGGTAGTTTCAAACTATTGAGGGAAGGATGTGCAGGTAGATCTTGTCAAGTACTTACTAAAGTGATACTCTAAAAGAAATTAAAACCTTTAAAAATCTAAAACTTGTTCTGACTCCATATTTATGAATTATGTGTATAAATCAACCCATATATTTGATCACTTCTACTCTCTGAACTTGTGAAGGCCACATAATTAGAAAGCTAGCTACAGCTGGTAAAGAATGACAGCCTCATTCACTGGAACTTCTCTGGGGTCAAGTGTCTCTCACACAAGAGAATTCTCTTCTCCATTCTGGTTTCCACTGCTCTTCCCACCCCTTCCTGAAGAATTTCCAGATCCAAACCCCTTGACCTTCTCTGGCCTATTCTGTCTCTGCCAAAATGTGTTACTTGTCATTCTTCAAATACATTCTTTCCTCTCCTCTTTCTTCCTATTTGTTAATGCAGTTTTCTTTCCTGTTTTGCCCAGTGAAATCCTGCTCTTCCTTTAAAATCTAGCTTAGATGCTTTTCCTGCTATGAGGTCTTCTCATTCTTCCAGAAATTTCTGCCAGTGGCATAATATTCTTTTAGTGCTTATCATATTTGATATGTGATTATTTGTATGTATCTTATTACTCTTGAGAGACAGTATATAATTTCATTTATTTTTTTATATTCCCTATAGCATGTAGCATTATCATGCACATGGTAAATACTCAGTAAAGATTTTTGCATTTAATGAAATTTGTGAGTCCCAAATGTACTTTAACATAAAAGGTGGTCTTGGCTAGGAGACCAAATTCAAATATGATACCTGTGTCAGCCTCATCCCTTGGAAGACTGTAAATTGTTTATAAACCCTTTTACGATCATTCATTTCCTATTGTAATATAAGAAATACACCTATTAAAATATTTGGAAGTGTATCTTTCCTCAGTATTATTTTTAGTATCTTTTCCCATATAACTTGGAGGTATGCTTAATCTGAACTAAGATACTTGCCTTCTTTTGGTTGGTAGCTGGCAAGAGACTACGAACACTAAAAAGGCAGTAAAATCTGTGATCTGAACTAGATAAGTACATTTTTAGGAAGTATCCAAGGAATAGGGTGTAAGAATGTTGCACAAAACTTCCAACAGTTTTTTTTTTTTTTTTTTTTTTTTGGTATTAGTGACAGCATTGGAATGGGAAGAGGGCAGAACTGTGAAGAGGTCAGATGATTGCTTAAAATCACTTCTTAGATTGCGACAGAACTTGACTTAGCTCTAGCAAAACTTTCTTAAGCAATTATCTGAGGGAATTGTAAAGTTAATTGCATAGGAAAGGGGCTTCCGAAGTAAAGGTCATATTCAAACTTGGATTCACATAAAAGTGCCTTGAGTTATTTACAGTTGCAATATCTGTTCATGCATGGGAGAGAGGGTCAGAGAGAGACACAGGGAAAGAAAATGAGCAGCTCTCAGAAACAAGTTTTCAGGTCAGGGAACTCCAGGCTTTTTGGAATTATGCCACCCAAATGACTCCACAAGTAAGTGGCTGCTCTTATCTTGCCCCAGACTTCCAGCCACCTATGGCTCTACCAGATCTGCTGCTGTGATAGAAACAGGGTAAATGCGTGTTTTAATATGGGGGTGTGTAAGGATAGGGAGTCCATAAAGAAAAGGATTTGAATACAGCACTTGGAATTTTTAGAACATCTGGGAGTTGAAAAATGGAGGAAGGATGAGCTTTTGAAAGGAAGTGTTAATCCAGGCTGACCCTTCAGAGACAAATTTTTAGTAATTTTGATGTAGTACTATGTATTTGTGTTCCTTGCATTTTTCACATTAACAGTGCTTGAAATAGTCAAGTAATCATGGTCCCTATATTTTTCACTTTAACATAGCTTGAAAGAGTCAGTAAATATCTATTTAGATAGCAAGTATTCTATTTATTTTTGTTGAAGTATAATTGATGTATAGCATTATATTAGTTTCAGATGTACAACATGATAGGATATTTGTATGTATTATGAAATGATCACCACAATAAATCTGGTTAGCATCCAGCACTATATATAAATCATTTTTCTCTTTAGTTGGAACCTTTAAGATTTGCTCTCTTGGCAACTTTCAGATATGCAATACATTATTATTAGCTATGGTTGCCATGCTGTACTTTACATCTCATAAGTTATTTATTTTATAACTGGAAGTTTTTACCTTTTGACCACCTTCATCCATTTTGCCCACCTCCCTACCCCCGCTTCTGGCAACCATGCATGTACTATATTTAAAAAATATAGATTTCTTTGAAACAGAAAAGGGTCATTTCTTGGATTAATTAACAAGAATTTTGGCCTAATAGCTAAACACATGTCTTTCATTGCTTCTGAGTTTTCCTTTGCTAGGGATTCAGTTCTCTCTCCCCTTGTTCACCTGGTAAATTCCTACTTGTTCTTTGTGGCCCATCTCAGATACCACTTGCTCCCAAATCTATTGGCTTTCGAGCAAATGATGAGATTAAGAATAGTAATTGGCCTTCCGTCTATATTCTCATTTAAGCTACTTTTTTCACAATTTTTTTTTTTCAGATTTTGACTTCCCAATAGACTGTAAGGATAAAATTATGGTATTTTCAACATTGTGTCTTGTGCTCAGTATTAACAGTGACAAAAAGCGAGCAAACATTTATTTTTATTTATTTTTTATTGGATTTTTAAAATTAGAAATTAGATTAAGTTATTATTTTCAAGTTAGTCCTTGCCAGGTCTAACATTTTATGATTCCAGAAGGAATATGTAATTTTTAGTATATTTAACAATAATGATGGTAATAATAACAATAACAAAACACAGTAGGCAATATTAGCAAAGCAATTGATTATATCCTGTATAATCTTATGTATATCCCAAATACATGGGATGGTGATTCACACATATGCCTATTTAATTTTGGCATCCACCCTATGGTGTTGTTAATATTATTATCATATTGACAGATGGTTGACAAGAGATTATGTAATTTATTCAAGGTCACATAACTAGTAGTTGGCAAGATTTGAGCCTGGATATGATTCCTAAGCTTATTTGTCAGTCAGAGTTGGAACTAAAAGGTGAACAAACCAAGCAGCCTTCTGGGGTATTTATTTACAAAGGCTAGTAACATATGAATCACTGGAATAAGAATAAATACCATCAGCTAAAATATTTTTCCATATATTAATTCTTACCTTTCTGGAAAAAAAAGTCACAATTACGCCTCAGAGGAGGCCATATCTTTCATTGGATGCACCCTGTCTTCTGACTCCTCTACACCTACTCCTATTCTCCATGAGTTTAAGGTCTAGTCCTCAAAGTCAGGCCTTTGGTCAAGTCTTTCTCGGTTCCCTAAGCTAGTATCAGCCATCTTGTTTGGAAACCATGGAGTGTTTTTGTTTTTATAGCTCTTAATTTCTCTCTAGTGTCTTAGTTTCAACAGGATGATAAAATGGGAACTCAGTTTGAGTTCCTATGTGCCCATTACTCTTATGGTCCAGAGCTGTACTTCCAAAACAGGGCTTGCTGAGGGTGACAGTATGGAACACAGGTTTGGGAATCCCAGCTCAACATCCACCTTCAGCCTGTCAATGAGGCTGGCCAGGTTGGTAGGAGATCTGGAAATTAGAGGGAGGTTATGTGGCTAGTGTGTTGTGAGCCCCATCTCAGCAATAGGGTGGCAAGGAGAGCCTGATGTTTGTATCCTGGAGCTTGAGGAACAGAGGGGACCATGTGTCAGTTATGCCAGAGAACTAAAGGGGAAGAAGCTGTATGATGCAGCTAGTGGCAGAGAATATACAGTGGATGGGAAGTAACCCCTTCTCTACTGACAGTGGGCCAGAGGAATTTATAGATGACCATTGAGAGAAGGTGCATTCATGGTTGTCAAGGATGGAGCAGGGGTCCCACCCATGGGTGGAACAGGCAGCTTTTGAGCATCTGCACAGCAAACCAATGCAGATACTCTCAGGACATTTATAACATTCTCTGCCCCTTTACCTTCACAATGGGGTCAGAAGCAACTGCTCACCAGCCGGTAGGGGGCTAGGGAGATCTGCTCGCCAAGTGAGAGGCAGCAGACCTGAGGAGGGCAATGCTCTAGTTTTAAATCAAGTCCGGAGTTTGGTTTTTACATGAACTGGGTATTTAATGCCTGAACTGAGACTATTTTAGGGACTTTTTATTATCCAACACCTGACACTCTACTGTGGGGCCTACCTTAGATTTAATCCAGGGCCCAAGGAAGATTTAGACCAGTGGAAAGGATTTATAGGGGTGCTTGAGAAGGGGAAAAAAGTTGCATTATGATTTTTGTGTATTGCTCTTTCAGTATCCTGACTCTTATTTCTTTTCTCCTAGACATTGAGCTCTTTGTGTGTGGGAGCGTGGCAACTTGAGAGAGCTGATTTCTTAGTCATCTCTGGGAATCATACAGAGCTAAACATCCATTTGTTTGATACATATGTATTGAGATTTGCTTATGAGATTAAGCAAAATGCGATCTTTAAAAAGTAAAAAAAAAAAAAGTACAGTGACTACTTTTTTTTAAAGAAGCCTTTTAATTATAGATTTACAGAAAAGTGACAGAGATATTATAGAGAGTTTCAACATACTTCATGTCCAGACTCCTCTATTGTTAAAATTTTACTTTAGCATGGCGTATTTGTCACTGCTAATGAACTGGTGATTACTTTTTAATCTGTAAATGTTAGTATGGGATAGTAAAGGAAACCATGCCACACTATTTATTCCAATGAATGGCCATTTTAATGTCTGGATCAAGGTTTTGTAGTATTTGTTAAAGTTCTTCATGAATTTGCATTCTACAAGTGATATGCTTCCTAATTTCAGTTATAAATCAAAGTATATGGCAAAATTCCCACAGAATCCTATCACTAAGCCCTTTGACCTTGGAATGTCACAAAGCAGTTAAGCTTTTCTTTAAAATCGTTCAGGAGGGACTTGATATTTATGTGAGTTAACATCTTTATTCCATGGTGGAGTGCTTCCTGTTATTGCCAGAAGTAACAGGGATTAAAAGTTAAGATTATTTTTGATTCAGGTGGTTTTGTATAAAACCATAAAGTATCAGGAGGTGACCAAGTAAAATTTTTTAATCTGAGAAATTTTGCTTCCAGCACAGCCTAGCTTTTATATTCTTGATCCAGACAAAGTGTGCGGTCTTCCTCACAGAATAATTGAAAAGAAAAAGTTAATGTATGAAAAATACTTGAAAAGCCAAACGTCCTACCTAAATTCAAGCAACAGAATAGATTTTGTGTTAATAATGTGGTATATACTTTAGCACTGTTTGCCAGAGTCACAGTTGGTAATCTCTTATTTAATATTTATATATTCACAAGTATAGTGTAAAGCATTAAAGTAAATAATGATGAGGTTAGAAGTATACTTGACCTGTGTACAATATGGGGGTTAGGAACACTGACGCTCACACGTTTAAAAATCCACATGTGATTTTTGACTTCCCCAAATCTTTATTGGCAGCCTATTGTTAACCAGAAGCCTTACCAATAACATAAAAAGTCAATTAACACATATTTTGTATGTTATGTTTCTTGTATACTGTATTCCTACCATAAAGTAAGCTAGAGAAAAGAAAATGTTGTTAAGAAAACCCTCAGGAATGAAAAACATGTTTGCAGTACTGTCCTATAAAAAATTGGGGTACAAATGGACCCAACGCCCTTCAAATCTGTGTTTTTCAAGGGTCAGCTGTACTCTCAAATGGTATACCTATGCAAAAATGGCTTGATAAACTTGTTTTTGCAGGCAGCTTAATCATTTGTAATGGAAATATCATCTATTAAATACTTTTTTGAGTGTCAGCCATTCTTAGTACTGTAGTTCCTGGGACTCTTTACATCACACCTGCTCCCAGTGCTGGTGATTCAATGTCTTATACAACTCCAGACTAGGTATGTGTAAAACCAGTTCATCTTCTAGGGGCCTCTGGGTGGTTCAGTAGGCTAAGCACCTGACTCTTGATATCGGCTCAGATCATGATCTCAGGTCGTGAGATCCAGCTCTGCATCAACCTCCACCCAAAGTGTGGAGTCTTCTTATCCTTCTCCCTCTGCTGCTCTTCCCAACCTTCAAAACTGAATGAATGAATGGATGAATGAATGAATGAAATCTTTAAAACCAGCTCATCTTTTAAAGTCATGATTGTTTCTCCTGACATCCTCTTTTCATTTTTTTTTTGACATCCTCTTTTCAAATTATGGTAATCATTCAGTGACCTACCTCAGGTTTCACACTTGGCCTTCGATCTTCTTTCCATCCCTGTATTCATATAATCTTTACATTGTTTATGTTGAATGGCCTCTGTATGTGTTTCTTCCTTTCCACCTCTGAGTTGTTAGTTCAACGTTGGATCACCTCATATCTACATTATTGACATAGCACCCTAACTGGTCTGACTTCTATTTTCTCTTTCCTAAGACACACACAACACACTTCCACACCCACAGAGACCATGCTGTCACAACAACACCCTCCCCTCCCTATATTCTGCCTGTGGGCGTGGACATACACACACACACACAGAGTTTAGTTGATCTAGCTCATGATCAGATTAATGTTACCAAGGGACTTCATCATTTCAACCTACTAAAATGCTTTCAGTGGGTAGTTCCTAGTTCTTATAGATTGTGGTCTGGACTTCTCAGTCTGACTTTGTAGGCAATTCACTTTTTTGTTCACCTTTATTGAAAACTCTTCTTCTGCTATGCCCCTGGATTTCTATATGTAGAAAAAGATATGTGTCCCTTATTGAGATTTTCTTTTTAATTTTTTTTTTTTAATTATGATAGTCACAGAGAGAGAGAGAGAGGCAGAGACACAGGCAGAGGGAGAAGCGGGCTCCATGCACCGGGAGCCCGACATGGGATTCGATCCCGGGTCTCCAGGATCGCGCCCTGGGCTAAAGGCAGGCGCTAAACCGCTGCGCCACCCAGGGATCCCCCTTATTGAGATTTTCTACAGAGGCTTTCTACTAGTCTTTGTTTAATAAAGTCAGATATTTTTGTGGCATTATTCAGAACTCAGTTGGGATTGTCTATTGGCCTAGGCCTAGAATCCTCCTTCTCTCGCATAAAAAACTGAGTATATTCTCCAGGAAAACTGACTGGTTCATTCTTATACTTCTGAAAATTTATAGGATTAAATAAACTTATTAAGCATTCTGTGGTCACTTGGCTCAATAAGTGGAGAGACAGACAATACGACAGAGAGAGAGAGGCAGAGACACAAGGCAGAGGGAGAGAAGCAGGCTTGTAAAGGTGGAAAGAATGGTATTATGTATTTCATTTCATTCTAATGATCTGCATTAGAATTCGACTTGTGTTTGCCATATGCTTGCCTTTTAGGTTCAATAAAGCAAAGGAACAGTTGTGGAGTAGACAATTTAAATCACTTGTTATAAAGTATGTGGCACAGTATTAGGGTACTTTTGGCTTCTTTATCTTTATAGCTTGATATAGCTTTTGCCACTTGGATTCATTGTCCAGTGTGAAATGTCTGGCTTTTGAAATTGGTTAAAATATTTTATATCTATGCTTAGAATGTAGGTTGTGAATTTCCTCTTTCAGTATTTCTTTTTTTTTCCCTCCAGTATTTCTAAGGTAGTTATTTTCACTGTTCATTTCTGTGTGTTATCTCTGAAAAACAAACAAACAGGCATGTGTTTAATTTTTTGGTAACTAAATATAGATCTGCACATCATGTAGGGGCATTTTTCTGTGCAGTGTGCCATGACCCGTCTTCTTAGACAAATAGCATGTGTGGAGTTTATTTATAGTTTTGATCTCTAGTCTTCATTGGCTCTTAGTTTATTTGGTGCATAATTCACTAGGGTTATGGGTTGCGGTGTTTAAGGATCAGCTGAGGAGAAGGAGAAAGACAAAAGACACATTGTCCTATCATGTAATACTGAGATGTGATCACACCTGGGCTACTATACACATCATGGTGTATGTGGTTTAGGTAGGCCATGGAAAAGGACAGATCAAAAGCTTAGGAGCTTTTAGTTTGAAAGGGGGACAGAGGCATGATATAGAAAAGCTTTAACATGTATTAAATATTACTCATTGGAGCTACCATTTACTGAGTTATTGTTATGAGCATGCACTGTGTTAAGAACATTTTATATATTAGCTTATTAAACCTCACAACAGTATTCTAAAAGGATTGTTATTCTCTTTGTACAAAGTAGGCAACGGGGTTTCAGGTCTGTGGCAAATCAGGATAGAATAAATGAGCATGGATTTGGTGAACAAATTTAAAAATCCTGAAGCTGAGTAAGTTCTTTATAACTTCTGTGAAGTAGATCAGAACATTTAAGTTTTCCACTGGATTCATTTCCTCCAAGTATGATAGAGCAGGACAAGTATAAATCAACGCTAGTATTTAACGTCCTAAGATTAGAAGGAACTTTTATAGCTCTCTGGAAAAGGGTTTGCAAAATTTATTAATTGAGGTTGCATAAATGTCTAAAGAGAAGCTGAGATGGCAGAGAGTATTCATGATCTCTTTGAGGGTCTTTGTAGGCAGCAGAACTTTTAAAATTATATGTAGGATTTTGTTTGTTTTCTACGAAACTTCATCAAAGATGATTGAATCAAACTGCATACTTCAGACTGGAGTGAACTAAACTAACTTGTGAAAATTCTAGGGGGGCCTGACTACTTTAAATTACCTATCAGCTACAGTATTTGAAAGGGGGAAAAAACCCTTAATGAGTATTTTTTAATAAATCCACATTGGAAAAGAATCAGGATTTGCTAAGACTCCTAAATTGGAATAACCCCATAATTGTGAACTCAGCCTTTATGTTCCTAGCCTTAAATTGAGGTAGTTGATGAACTTCCTGGACAGAAGTGAAAACATACTGTTTAAAAATGAATAAAACATTTAAAATTGGGAATGAAATTATACATGTTTATTACAGAAAAAAATTAAAAACAAATTGAGCAAAGAGGGAAAATAATTCCCCAAATTAGTCATCACTGCGATATGAACAATGGTAAGATTATGCATGTACATTCCTAGCATTAAAAAATGTATATGTATTTTGCATATACATTCCTAGCATGTATAATTATACATATATATAATTATATGCACACACATTTATGTACTCAAAGTATAACTTTCAAAAAAAATGTTTTCTAGAGGTTAAGACAGATAACAGCTCTAGCTCTTTCTGAAAAAACAGACGTTTTAATATATTTGTGTGTGTGTGTGTGTGTGTGTGTGTTGGCTTTGCCCTGAGTGAAATGACTAAGACCTAAAATTTCTATCTGCAATAAACAAGCCAAAAATGATGTTAAGAAAACAATTGCATTTCCAATAGCATCAAAAAGACTAGAATAATTAGGCATAAACTCAATGAGAGACGTATAAGGCATGTACACTGAAAACTACAAGATGTCGTAGAATAACAATAAAAAAGTCCTAAGAAATGGCAAGCCATTCATATTCATGGAAGTATTAATATTGTTATAATATCCTCAAGGTGATCTACAGATTCAATTCTTATCAGAATCCTACCTGACTTTTTTGCAGAAATTGACAAGCTGATCCTAAAATTCATGTGGAAAGGCAAGAGACAGAAAGCAATCTTGAAAAATGCAAAGTTGGAAGACTCATACTTACCAGTTTCAAGATTTATTACAAAACTGCAGTAAATAAGACAGTGTGGTACTCACATAAAGATAGACCTATAGATCCATGGAACAAATTCTGAGTCAAGAAACAAACCCCTACTCTCTCTCTCTGTGTCTTTCATGAATAAATAAAATCTTAAATAAATAAATACATAAAATTGAAAAAAAAAAAAAAACCAAATCCCTACATTTATGGTGAAATGACTTTTTGAATAGGATGCCAAAAAAATTTAGTGGGGAAATGATTATCTTTCTAATAAATGGTGCTCAGAAAACTGTATATCCATGTGCAGAAGGATGAATTTGCACCCTGTTTCACACCATTCCCCAGCATTAACTTAAAGTGATCCATAGATCTAAATGTAAGAGTTAAAACTATAAATTCTTAGAAGAAAACTTGGGAGCAGATCTTAAATGGCTTAGTCAGTGGATTTTATATATGACCCTGACCCTCAAAATACAAGTGTCAAACAGGAAGGTTGATTAAGTTGGACTTCATCAAAATTAAAAACCTTGTGTACTTTTACCATCAAGAAAGTGAAGGGATAAAAAAAAAGAAAAGGTGAAGGGATGACTTACAGATGGAGAGAAAATATTTGTGAATTATATTTAAAGTTTTTATTTTATTTTTTAATTAATTTCTACAACCAACATGGGGCTCGAACTCACAAGCCTGAGATCGAGACGCATACTCCACTGACTGAGCCAGCCAGGAGCTCCTGTAAATCATATATTTAAAGACACTCATAATCTGAGTATCTAAAGACTTTTTATAACTCAATAATAAATAAAGACCGATCATCCAATTAAAAAATGCACAAATAGAGTGACATTTTTCCCAAACGACATGCAAATGGCCGGTAAGCATATTAGAAATGTTCAATATCATTTGCCATTAAAGAAATACATATCAAAACCATGAGATATTATCTGACACCTACCAGAGAACATCTATAATCAAAAAGACAGACAATAACAAGTGTTGATAAAGAAGGAGACTAATTGGAACTCTCATGCACTGTTAGTGGGAGTGTAAAATGGTGCAGCCACTATGGAAAACAGTTGGGAATTCCTCAAAGGTTAAACATAGAGTTTATCATATCACCCAACAGTTCCACTCCTGAGAGAAATGAAAACATACTGCGTACAAAACTTGCGCATGAATGTCATAGCAGCATTATTCATAATTGCCAGTAAAGTAGAAACAACCTGAGAGTCCATCAGGTGATGAACAGTTAAAAAAGTGGTATATCCATGCAATGGAATCTTATTTGGCAAATAATAATAGTAATAACAATAATGGAGTTTAGGAATTATTAATGTATCTTGCAACATAGATGAACCTCAAAAAGTGCAACATGAAAGAAGTCGGTCACAAAAGACCACATGTTATAGAACATCATTTGTGTAAACATGTTCACCATAGTCTAAAATATATGGACAGAAAATAGATTAGTGGTTCCTGAGGCTGAAGGAGATGGAGATATGGAGGTATGACTGGTAATAGGTAGGTACAAAGTTTTTTTGGGGGGTATTGGAAATGTTCCCAAATTGGATAATGGTGATGTTGCACGACTTTGGAAATATACTAAAAACTAGTGAATTGTACACCTTTAAAAAAGTGAATTTATGTAAGTTATATAGTCATAAAGCTGTTAGAAAATGCACTGGCTTATTTTCCAAGATTTTCTGCCGGGTTCCCTATTTCTCTTTTATCTGACCTTCTATTTTCTTTTCCTATCTTGCTTAAGTTTAATTTTTATGGACAGCAGTTTTTTATAAGATTGAGTTCCTATCTTGAATGTGAGCCCTGGGGGAGTAGTTTCCTTTAGACTTTGCAGTGGGCCCCTCTCACTTACCTGCTTTTGGGGTAACAGAAACCTACTAATGTCAGCTGCTTTTCTCAGAGTGGCCAGCCAGGCTCTAGGGAGTACGTTGGCTACTCTGGTTCTCAGGCTCCTTACTCATCCCATTGCTTTCCTTTTCTTTCCCCAGTGATACAGAGACCATGCATGTCTTGTAGCTCTATGTGATTTGTACCAAACAAGTTGGTACAAATCAAACAAGCATTTTGGGATTCAAGAGGTTGCTTTCTCACCTCATTTTGTTGTGGATGTTGTCCATGAATTTTGGTTTTTTAATCCATTGTTCTGTTTTTATGGGAAGATTTAGGAAGATTAAAAAACTGTGCTTCCATCACTGCTGCCAGTTTTGTAGTATCCAGAAGTGTAGTCTTTCAGACAATTTGAGGAAGAGATTTGAAAGGCATTAGTCTTGCAAAAACAGGATATCCTCTCAGAGATGTTAATATCTTTAAAAGAAGAGCCCATGGCTTATTAATCTTACTAAATCCAGCACTAAGCATAGGCCCTGGCATCAAATAACACCCAGATGAACATTGGTTGAATAAACAGAAGTGCAGAGAGATGAAGGAGAGTGAACTGGAATTTAGAGCTAGTATGTACCTACCAGCATTGACATCCAAGAGGCCTGGATGAATAGTTTTCAAATCTTCTTGCACTTGTAGATCAGGAATACTTCTGAAGCTTTGGTCAGCTATTCAGTTATTTTACCTGGCTCAGTTTATCAAGAACTTGTGAAATGTGAAATGATTCATAACTCTCATGTTCGATTTCCTTAGGAAATTGATGATCTAGGTTTCTTTGATTCTGCATGTACCTGAGCATGTGCTAGACCCATTATTGACTCATAGGTCATACACCCAGAAGTCCACGGCCTTAGATTCTTTTTCCGACCCTAAACTGCCGTAAACCCTTCTTATGGGCAAATGCATCCTATCTCATGAGATACTATCTTGCCATGCGGACCTTCCAGTCTGATACGGAGAAAACTGTCCGATCTTTCCTGAGCTTTCTTGTTTCTCTCATAAATCACTTTCGTTTATTCTACTCTTCCAGGAACCATAAAAAAGTTAGTAAATAGAACTATATATCTTACAAAAACGACTTCCCTCAAGGCCCTGTATTCTGAAATTGCTTCTGAGTTGCCTTGGGCCAGCCACTGCAGTGTGCTGAATCCTTCCTGATCCTCTTATCCTCGTCAACACTTACCCTCCAGTGTTTAATTTCCTTGGTACTCTTTTTTTTTTTTGCTACATTTAGTTTCATAAAATTGTGCTGAGACAAAAATGAAAGACAAGGGGATAAAATACTCTGTCAGCATATTTATTTGTATTTGAACAAAGGCCTGCAGTGCTTTAAGTCAAAGAAGTTAAGCTGTATAGAAATTTGAATACCTTTGGCAGCTTGCAAATCCAGCTGATGCCCAGCCATCATCTTGGAAATAAGAAAGGGTTGTGAATAAAATTTTAAGGAACACGATATTCACTCTCTGAGCCTCTGTGAAAATGATTGGTGTTACATTTCTGGCTTGGACTCTTTGATGGTTTTCTTAACAGTTTCTCTTGAAGATTTGTATTCAAGACAGCTTGTCAAAAAGCAAAGGAGCATGTAGGCATATTGCCCTCATGGTTGGATGCTTTTAGACACTGCAGCTGTTTGAAAGGCCTGAGTGAACTAATTCATTTATGCCTGAGAAACCTATCTCCCTGATGTTAGTGCTTGTCATGAACATCCTTCTCAAAATGATAGTGAGGGAGAGAGAGAGGTATAAGGCATATAGGCAGCAATACTTGATTTCAGCTTAAAAAAGGAACAACACAAATATGTTTTTAAAAAATAGATGAAGAATTGTAATCTTGGTGTGTCATACTTGAAATTTATTGAAACTTCCTTGTTTTGGTTTACCCTTTGGAACTGTGCCTTCTTTTGTATAGAGTGGTTAATTTAACTCTTTAAAGAGGAGAATCTTTGGATTAAAGTTTTTCTATACTTTAAAAGTCTTATAATAATAAAAGATGCTTATGGTACAGTTTATATACTGCGAGTGTATAAAAAGTAAAAGAAAAAACCCACAAAAAACAACTTCCCTTTTGATTCTCCTTCCCCTCAGGAAATTATAGACCAGTGCATACTTTCTAGACTTAAAAAAATACATACATATGACTTATTGGAGATGCATGTATTGTATCTTTTTGTAAAAATTACATCATACTGTTTATGCTGTTCTGCAGCTTTATTGTTTCACCTAATAGTCCATGGTCTTTCCTTCATCTAAATGAGAATTTAATGAGCTGAATTCTCCCTTTTGTATCCATAAAGGTATTAAATGTTGGCCTATATGTAAGAAAGATGTCAGGGAGAATGACAGCCCTCCCCAAATATTTCCCCCTGCTCTAGCTCCAGCCTAAATAGATGTGCCAGTACCTAGAAGTCATTCAACAGCTGTCAAGCCAATTGCACGCTGCTGGTGACCTGGAGGAGAAACAGCAGCTGGTAGACAAGTGTAGCCACTCTGTTTCTGAGCATGGGAGGCAGGGCAGCAGATGGACATATTTCTACTATTGTTCCATTTTTAACTACATGGTTTATTTTTAGGTGTTTTCCTTGTACAGTAAGAAAATGGTTTTAGTGACATATTTTAAAAGGTGATTTAAAAAATTGTGGAGAAGAAGAAAAATCATCCATAGGCTCTTATTACCTGAGTTAATTATTAACATTTTATTTCTTTTTTCCATGCTTTCTATTAAATGAACTGTTAGAAATAGCACTTTACTTCTGTGATCTTCCTCCCCCAAACCTATCATTCTAGTGTAATCATGAGAAAAGCATTAGAAAAGTCCCAGTTATGGAACATTCTACAAAATGCCTGACCAGTATGCCTCAGAATTGTCAAGGCCATCAATAACAAGGGAAATCTGAGAAATTGTCATAGCCTGGGGTAGCTTAAGGAGACAAGATGGCTAAGTGTAATGTGGCATCCCAGATGAGACCCTGTAACAAAAAAGGACATTTGGGAAAAGTTCAGAACATCTGAATAAGGCACAAACTTTAGTTAAAAATAATATATCAATATGGGTTCACTAATTGATGTACCATACCAAAGAAAGATGTTAACAGTAGGAGAAACTGGTTTGGGTTATATAGAAACTCTGTATATTATCTTCACATCTTTTTGGTAAATCTAAAACTATCCAAAAATAAAAAATGTTGAAGTGTTGTAATAATACTATGTATACAGTTCTGTGTTCTGTTTCTTACTTTTTTCTTACTGTTTTCTTCTTACTTTTTAATTTTTAAAAAATTAGTGATTGGAATGCCTGGGTGGCTCAGCAGTTAAGCATCTGTCTTCTGGCTCAGGGCATGATCCTGGAATCCTGGGATATAGTCCCATATTGGGCTCCCTGCATGGAGCCTGCTTCTTCCTCTGCCTAAGTCTCTGCCTCTCTTTCTCTCTATCTCTCATGAATAAATAAATCAAATATTTTAAAAATTAGGGATTATTTACTACTTGTCAGAATGAATATGCTGTATAATTCATGAAACTATTTCTTTTCATGTATGAAAGAGTTTCATGAATAATATATATATATATATTCTCTGACATACACATATATAAATTGTTTCTAATAATTGATAATGCTCTGATGAATAGCTATATCATTTAGTTGTATCTCTGTTTTAAAGGGATTTTTAGGGGCACCTGAGTGGCTCCATTGGTTAAGTGTCTAACTTTTGGCTCAGGTTGTGATCTTGGGGTTATAGCGTTAAGCCCCATGTTGGGCTCTGCACTGGGTGTGGAGCCTGCTTGGTATTCTTTCTCCTCCCCTCTCTCTTTCTATAAAAGGGAAGGGACTTAAAAAATAAATTCAAAAAGAATTTTTAAAAAATTTATTTTCAATAATAATAATTTTAAGAAGTATATTTCTATATTTATTTTGTTGTAGTATAGGGGGGAATAGTTTCCTAAAAGTAAACTTACTGATTAAGTTGTATGAAGATATTAAGCATTTTGCCCAATTGTTTTACTGAAAGCCTATTCTAATTTACAGTCATACCACCAGTATCTATAGATGCCTGTTTTTTTTTGTAAATTTATTTTTTATTGGTGTTCAATTTGTCAACATCTAGGATAACACCTAGTGCTCGTCCCATCAAGTGCCCCCCTCAGTGCCCCGTCACCCAGTGGCCCCCACCCCCCACCCACCTCCCCTTCCCCCTCCCCTAGTTCGTTTCCCAGAGTTAGGAGTCTCTCATGTTCTGTCTCCCTTTCTGATATTTCCCACTCATTTTTAATCCTTTCCCCTTTATTCCCTGTCACTATTTTTTATATTTAGATGCCTGTTTTCACTGGACCTTTTCTATCTGTATAATCTTTTGTTTTATAATCTTTTCCAAAGTTGACATCTTCTTGATATAATTTGTGTTTAATTTTTTTTTAACTTAAACACTTCTAACTTGTCTTTATTACTTTTTTTAAGAATTATCATAAGAATTATTTAAGAATTACATTCTTTGTCCCACTGGAATCTGTTAATGCTGTCTGCTTGCTTGAGTTCTTTAAGTAGTAAACACTAAACCTTTATAATAAACGTAAGAAGAGATGAGATATTGGATTTAATATATACTCTTTTATAATAATGCTGTATTGACAATAGAAAAAGGAAAAATAATTTATAATAAAATTTAATGTAATTAAAATTTGTATCAAAAGAAATACAGAAATAATAGTAGGTAATCAGATTATCATATTGTAAACCTAAAACTAATATAATAATATATTTCAAATATACCTCAATAAAATTGGAAAAGAAACAAATAATAGCAAGTAGTACATCACTTTCTTTGTATATGTGTTAATTTTTTTGGAGCAGCATGCGGATTGTGGAAATGTTGGAGTGTTTAACAAAATTATATTTCTTGCCTGTATTCATTAATCTGTCTACGAGATCAAAATTAGTTTTGTAACCCTATGACAATATGCAGAAAAACAAAGAAGTATTTACAGTGTAGTTTAAACAACATAATTGAGCTTATGATAATATTTTCTTTAGTAATGAGAAACTAGTTGTTAACGAATGATTTTTATTACTTCTATGAAATTAGAACCAAAAATTATTTTAATGCTTTCTCCCCAATGGAAGAACCCCAAACTTTTCTCTGCAAAGTAAAATGAATAAGAATGTAAGGCTCCTGTGGTGAAGAGGTGGAATTAAAAGTGCATTGACCTTGGATCTGTGATACCTGGCCATGTACCAGGACTGGGTCATCACCCATGGGTGAAAGGCAGCTCAGTCTCCTGCTTTGGTTTATTTTGGGACCTGCATGCTTGGAAAAGACCTTAATAGAAGGGCCCTGGAGCATGGGGGCTGTGTGTCCTTTCCCCATGACTACAAATGCCACACATACTGTGAACCAGACTGTGGACCTCATTCCCCCAGGGCCTGATGGCTGGCATGCTTCACAGCTTCCTCTTACTTTGGTCAGTGACAGAAATTCACATGCTTTGTGTGTATAACTCTGAGTTCCATTTTCCCCTTGGGTGCTTATGCAGTATATGGGGATTAAAAGGTACAAACTTCCAAATATAAATAAATAAGTCATGGGGATGGGGATGAGAAGTACAGCATGGGGAATCTACTCAATAATACAGCATTGTGTAGTGACAGATGGTAACTACACATAAATGGTGTTGAGCATAGTGTAGTGTACAGAATTGTCCAGTCACTATGTTGTACACCTGAAACTAATGTAACATTGTGTGTCAACTCTATTTTAATAAAAAAGTCTTCTGTATCTCTCTCACTTTTACGTTCTTTGTAAATTTTTCCTTTTATTCTGTGCTTACCTGAATTAAAATGCATATACTGAATAATTTATTAGCAATCTTTTCATCCCAGATCATGATACCTCTGTGTGTTTGTGTGTGTGTGTGTGTGTGTGTGTGTGTGTGTGTGTATGTAGTGAGGGTGGAAGATCACATGGAAAGTAGTTTTTAAAAAGGAAGTTTTGGGGCACCTGGGTGGCTCAATGGTTGAGTGTCTGCCCTTGGCTCAGGTTGGGATCCTGGGATCAAGTCTTGCGGGGAGCCTGCTTCTCCCTCTGCCTACGCCTCTGCCTCTCTCTATGTCTCTCATAACTAACTAAATAAAATATTTTAAAAAGTTAAAAATAAAAAAAATAAAAAGGAACTTTTATGTTCCAAATGAAATATGTGGAGTCAGGTAAGCAAATGGCCTTTTAAATGGGGAGTGTAATCAGAAAGTTCAACTTTAAATAGTATGTTTTCCTTGAAGCTCTTGCCTGAGAATGGAATTATTCTGCAATTATACTGCAATCATTATATAAATGGTTGGTTCTTGTAGGGAAAGAATAGTGAAATGTTCTGTGAAATGTTCTATTCATTTCTTTTGAATTTTTCAACAAAGCTTAAGGGAGAGAAAAATGAAGATGTACACCTGGAGAGAATGGGATTGACATTTTTGCAGTCTACCACAAGCTCTAAATTACTTTGGAGCCTCTGTTGTATATTAAGAATGATTGCAGATTTTAATTTATTCTGTAGTACATCTTGTTTATTTTGATAGAAAAATGTTTAAAATTGTTCATTAGTGGGCAGTCCCGGTGGAGCAGCAGTTTAGCCCCGCCTGCAGCCCGGGGCGTGATCCTGGAGACCCGGGATCGAGTCCCACATCAGGCTTCTGGCATGGAGCCTGCTTCTCCCTCTGCCTGTGTCTCTGCCTCTCTCTCTCTCTCTCTCAATCTGCATCTCTAAGAATAAATAAATTTAAAAAAATTGTTCATTAGTAAAATTATTTAACTCCTTCTCTCCAATCTGTAAATAAGAATGATTCTGCTGGAATGCAAGCTGTGTATAAGCTTGACTTTGGGACATCCTTGGCTGACAATTCCACATCCTACAGAGTACACATAGTCTCATTTAAATAGCTTGTAATAGATGGAGAAGGAGCAGTTCAAGATCTCCATGTTTTAAGAGACGCTAATCAGAAGTTTTCTTTGAAGTGTTCATTTGAGCAAAAGTCCACAGGTTTTCATGATATGAGTAATGCTTCAGGGCTTAATGTTTGCTTCTTATTAATTCTACTAATTTGACAGATATTCTAGTCTCCGGGACTTAAAAAGTGTCTGTCTTCATGGAGATTACAGTGTACTCTTTCTTATGGCTTCCAATTTGATAGACACATTCTAAAGCTAGTTTGAACTTGTTCGTTTTATTTCTCAGTAGCTAAAAAAACTTCAAGTCCAAACCAAAAATATAAATAAATAAACCTTCATTATCTGGAAGATAACCCTGTTGCATTCCATGGGTGAGAAAATGTTTATTAATCTGTAAATTCTGTTTAATTATTGATAAGACAAGAATTTCTCATTGCCAGAGTATTGTATGTTTAAATTTTCTATGTAATTCTTGATGGAAAAGAATTGATTGTACCTTTGAAGGTGAAGTACTGTGTTCTTTCTAATCACACTTTTAGCTACTGAAAAAAGCTGCCTGATGCAGAAGCCATTTAGGATTCTATACTGATTGAAAATATTAGAGAGTTTGTCCTTGTCTGTGAAGTCCCTGACTCATAAATAGCTCATGAATACAAACCACGGCAGGTATCCTGCCCCACACTGCTCACCCCCACCATCCTGGGAGCCATCACGGGAAGGAAGCTTGGAATTTGTGAAGGTAATGCCACCTGTGAGGAAGAAAGGGGGCAGATTGTGACCAGAAGAGGCGGGGTGATGTGGAGACTGCTGTCAGCAAGCATGAGGATCAGGCTGGGGCCAGGGAGAAGGTTGGTGTGGGCAACTTTTCCTTTGAAATATATTTTCCTTCTTTTCTGCCTAATTTTTAAGAAGCATTTTGAGAATTATAGCCTATTAAAGGTGAATGAGAGATCAAGACATTATCTAGTTCTTGCATAACACTAATGTTGTATGGAAAGGAAATCGAAGCATGTTCAAAGTGACTGATCCAAGCTTAATTCGTGGCACCGTATATGCATCTAGGTTTCAGAATGTGGTCTACAGCAATTCTGAAGTCCAATCAGTTCCTCCTGTCCTGGGGGGCAGAGAGTGTACTCTGGATAGGGCCCGTTCTCACTGGGAATGGTTTTCTGTAATTCTCGGCTCCACCCTCTTTGTCATCCTTCTCTCTAATATGATGTAGATAGGTTTTTCAGCCTGCTTCCTGGCTAGAGTAGTTGGGGGGCCCAGAGGGCTCTTTGCATTTTGGACTGTTTCATTTCATTTTAGTCCAAGCTGATACAGCTTCCAAAATTTTTAAGGGTTTCCTGTATATCAAATTATATCCTGCTCTGTTGGACAAAAGTCACACCTAGAAATATCTTTGCGATGAATTGGCCCTTCTCTATGTCAGACTGGCTGTTAGGTTGGCCTGGGATAGCACCTTAAGATCTCAGAAGGCCCTTTGCCTAGCTGAGAGAGTCTAGGAGGCAGGCCCTCAGATCTTTGGGGTTTTAAAAAAAAGAGGTCTTACTTTCTTGATATATATCCTGAGGCCATATATACTGGCAGACTCCTATTCAGGTCTTTGCCCAGAGATTATGAGGCTGTTTTTCACTTTGAGAGTCTTTTGCTGAGGAAGATTGCAGATGAGAAGCAGTTTTACTGTTGGATCTGTGAAGTCCTAGGTTCTTTAAATTTCCTCTAATTTCTGCTTGAAAACCAAACAGTTTCTTCTAGGTTTATCTTGTTTCCCCATAGTTTATTACAGGCAGCTAAAAAAAGCCAGTTGTACTTCTAACTTTTTTCCTGGAATCTCTTCAACTTAACCTACAAGTTCATTAGATACTCCCTCCACTGTACACTTTACTGCAAACACGTTTCACTGCATTTTGTTGATACACAACTCCTGCCCTCTTTTTTCCACCTTTCAACAGCAATTATCTCACTGTCCTAGCTCCTGTTAGCAGTTTGCTTGATGCCACTCTCCAATGCCCACTCCCAAAGCCAATGTCACATATTTAAGATTTTTGCTTCGGCACCACTCCATTCCAGATATTGATGTGGTATTGCTCATTGCATAATGAACCACTCTCAAACTTAGTGGCTTCAAATAACAACATGTATCTACTCACTATCCTGCAGTTTGGGTTCTCTTTGGTGAGGACAGCTTATCTGCCCTCCACATGGTGTCTTCATGTGGCTGGCTTGGGCTTCCTCATAGCATGGTGTCTCATAGCTGTCTGGCTTCTTACACAGAGTGAAAGCAGATGAAGCCAGGCCTTCTTCTTTGGGCCTGAGTTCAGACATCCCGGGGTGCTGCACCAGTTGCATTCTGTGTGTCAAAGGGCAAGCCTGGATTGAAAGGAGGCAAATAGCTTTCCCCTCCCAATGAAAGAATGACTATGAATTTGAGGCACTCTCAAATCCACTGCACTGGATAATTCCTGGGTGTTTCTGGTTTGGGTACCTGGTAGATTATGCTACTATTCATTGGATCAAGTTTTCCGGGAAAGATCATCGTTGACTTACAGGCATGTTTCAAATAAAGCAACTCTAAATTTCAAAGAGATCAAGTCCAAAACAAGAGAAAACAAAAATAAAGAAAGCAAAAGGAAAAGAAACTGGCCCTGCCGAAGACGTACTGCCTTACTCTCCCTGTCCTCACGCCTTCCCATGTATGATCTGTTACCATATTCATGTCTTCTATGTTGTCACCATTTTCTGTCAGCAGTTGGCAGCATCTCTTCACATTTTTATGTCTGCTCTGACACCTTTGGCTTTACCACTTTTCTTCTACTTCCACTTCCTCTACTTTAAAAAAAAAAAAGTTAAAATTGATCATTACATTGTGAAGTGTCTGTAATTAATTCCATGCTCATAGGTTGATTTTAAAATGTGACCAATGTTTTGTTTTGTTTTGTTTTCTTTCTTTCTTTCTTTCTTTCTTTCTTTCTTTCTTTCTTTCTTTCTTTCTTTCAACCTTTTCTGCTTTAATTCTATCCTTAAATTCCTTTTATATCTTAGGCATACTAACTAATCTTGAAGCCCTTTGGTTTTCTAGAAATCCTTCAGGTCGAGCCTGTTTATCTATTTCAGCTGGGACCCGTGGCGCTGTTGTCTGTGGCACAGCCCTCCAGGGTGGATTCACTGTTTCCTCCATCTTATGACTTCCTGCTTCTTATTTTACTCTTGTTTTGCTCAAGTATATCTTTAAATAACTTCTCCAAAATCCTTATATGGGTAAATCTTCTGAATCTTTTCTTCTCTGAAAACGTGTCTATTCTGTGACCACAATTTTTTTTAAACATTGTAGGAAAAGAAATACCTAAGTACTCAGAGCATTGTCTCCTAATTACATCATAAATGCATGTAAGGAATGTGATTACTTGTTTTTTTTTTTTTTTTTTGGTCCCTGCCCAAAATCTATGTCATGATCCCCCTTTTGTCTGTTCCATGATTATTGTTTAATTTTTTCTTTTTGGTATCCATAATTTTGAGTTGTAGAAATTGCAATCAGACATTAGTTAACTGCGTTTATGTATTGGTAATTACATTGGATGCCAAACTTTTGAGATTTTCCCTAACTGGAAATAATTCTTGTGAAAGAAATAGGTAATCCTCTTCTAGGAAAAAAAAACCCCACAAAAAATGTTTGGAGTATCCTCATTTAGTTTTTGTTCAAGATTCTCTTTGCTTTTTTCCTGGTGAGATATGGTCAGATTGCTAAAACTCTTGTTTCAGGAAGGTTTGTATGTGCAGGTGAACTTGAGCTTTATCTTTTTGAAACATAGTCAATAAGAGCAGTGGTGCTCTTAAGTCAGTTCTATCATCCCCCCTTTGAAGCAGCTGTTGAGATAATAAAAGGTTGAGCTATAAACTCCATTAACTGCAGTCATGCCTGGAAGAAAAAGGTGCTTTATTATTTTAGTATAATGAATGAAATTGTCTGTGAGGCTTTACTGAGTTTTTTCCTACACCTCTGAAGGTGTGAGATTTGACACTGGTAATTTTTAATGAAGGAGACTGGATTAAGCATTCACCTTTTACATAAATTAGAAGCATGTGAAATAACCCTGTGGAAAACATTGCTTGGAAGCAGGAACCACATTAATAGCAGATCATGAGACCAACGAGGTGCTCTGTCGGGAAGTCCAGTCAGTTGGTTGCAAAAACAACCTGATCCTGTATATAAATGAGGAGGCTTATATAAACCAACCAATTAAAATGGAAAAATACAAAAATTAACTAATTCTGGAGCCACAGTACATACCAGTGTGTCATTTTTTTCTCTAGTGAGTTGTAAACTTCATAAACTGTTTATGGGTTTGCTATATATAGTAACCTATCAAGTGATACAAGAAATCTTTATAAATGGTCTTTGCTAGTATACAGATACTTAAATGTTGGAAGGATGTATTTCTTATTGTGACCTGTAAACTTCATCACTTACTTAAAAAAAATATGTGAAAAGGGTTTTTTAGTTTGAAGTCAGCTTTTTACACATCATTCCTCTTGAGATACTCCAGTTAAGAGCCTTTGTGGTGAGGAGACCATGGGAAGGAGTAGCAGTAGATGTATCCTTTTCAGCTCTAACTCACTGCTGAGTAGATACAGACCAGTACATGCACCTGCAGGGTTCCAATTTCTTTGAATTCAGGGAACTTCTACTTTTGTCCTTAAACTTGCCTCACAAAACTACTTTAACACTTAAAGGAATGGCAGTATTCTTTTCAGAAAGCATATTAAAATTTGATGAACTTATTTTTTAATTCACACACTTCTACAGACAAACTCTGTATTTAGTAACTACACTCTGACTGTAAATGATAGTATACTTGGTAACTTCTATACTGGCTGTGAGCTTTTTGAAGGCAGTGTTTTTTCCCCCTACTGCCAAATTGAACAAGGGTTCTGCACGTATAATTGCTCAATAAATGTTTGTTAAATGAAATTAATTATATATGGTTCCATTCCTATTGTTTCCCTTTCATTCAGTAAACTAACTCATCTTCTAGGCAAGTAGACTCTTATTTATGCCATTTAAAGACTTTACCCAAGAACATATAACCTATAAATTTCTCCGCCAATCTGTTCCCTCTTTTTTTTTTTTTTTAAGATTTTATTTATTTATTCATGAGAGACAGAGAGAGAGAAAGAGAGAGAGAGAGATAGGCAGAGGGAGAAGCAGGCTCCATGCAGGGAGCCTGATGTAGGACTCGATCCCTGGTCTCCAGGATCAGGCCCTGGGCTGAAGGCGGCGCTAAACCACTGAGCCACCGGGCTGCCCCAATCTGTTCCCTCTTTGTATCAAAAGGTTTATTCTAATATTTGACTTAATGTTTCCAAGACATTTTTCAGATTTAAACATTAATAACACCTGCTGCCACCCCCCCCCCCACCCCAAATCATCAAACCACTGCTGACAACACAGCTTGCCAACCTTTTCTCATCATACACATGGATAGCTTTGGGAGTAAGGACTGGGACAGGTCTGGGTTACCCCAGTCTGCTGTGTTGTTGCACTGGAAGTCTGCTTTTTGTAGACATAGCCTGTGTATAGCAAGCCAAGTGGCCAATAGTGGGTAGTAATTATCTGGTAGATCTAGTACAGCAAAGAAGATCCATCAATTCATACTTGTAAAATGTTTGGAACAGGGCCTTGTACACAATAAATCCTATCTAATATTTATTAGATAATATTAAAAGCTAAGAAAATATCGTTATAGTAAAAAGGTGGTTAAGTTGAACATAATGGAGACAAACAGAGTAGAGTGGAGGTCAATGGCAAGAGGCAAGTGTTTGAGCAGTGTCTGAGAAGTCCTTAAGTAAGAGGCAATGGCGTCTTGAAGTTCAAGGTGTGTGTGTGTGTGTGTTGGGAGAGGGTGGCCTTAGCTAATCTCTTTGAAGTTCACATGCAGCATCCTTAAGCTTTCACTCCAAGCTTTGAGGGATTACTGTTGGTAAGGTATCATGTTAGAGTTAGATTCTAGTTCATGTTCACTGATTGCATTTTAACTCTGGGACATTGGTAAATGAGATGGAAATCCCAAAGGTGAATGCAGATTGCTGAAGGTGGCAGGGAAAGAGTCTCCTGGTGTCAGATGGGTAGCATCTTATAAACATTGTGGATCCCTGGTGCTGTGTTAGTGAGAGAAAGCCTTGTCTCAATCAATTCCACATTCTGATCTCTCTGGATATAGACTTGTTTCTCATCTCCTGGATACTGAACCTTCTGACCATTGACACTTGACTTTCCATTTAATCTCTGCTTGGACATATTCATTTTAACTTTTTGGCTTAATTACTCATGTTCTAGATTTATTCCTTCTGTGACTTCTGGGACTTCGGGTTCCTGATATGCTGATAATTTTCCGCAGTCTTCTGTTTTAATTTGTTAAGTTTCAGACCTTTTCTGCCCACATTTCCTGCTGTCCCTTATCTCCATCTGACTATCTCAATTGTCTTGATGCCTAGAATTGGTGTTCAGTAACTAATCAGACTATAACATAATTGATTGGAGTTTTAAAATTGGGTTTATAAATTATAATACATGCTGAATTGATTAAATGATTTCTCAAAATTTTGGAATGATTTAGTCTACTTGCTTTTTTTTATTCTACAGTATTTATTTAGTTTGCTTAAGGGTGTCTCATCATCTACAATATTAAAGAAATTAAAACCATCAACTAAAATTTAAATTTTAAAACTCAAAAATAAATTAGATAGCTATGATAAATAAAAACTGAAAACAAACTCTGGAAATACAATAGTAAAACTAAGCTTTTCTACGAACTAGTATGTTATAGACTGTGCTTTTTTTGAAGAAGCAAAAAAGAGAAAACCCCTAATAGTAGTCTCTGAAATTAATAAAAGTATATAGGAAAGAGATGGGGTTGTGACTTTAATATGAAATGTAAATACTGTGATTAATGTTTCTGTCTTTTTTTTCTAAATCTCCTTTCAAGGTTTTGTAAAATTCATTTTGGCTGCAGGGTAGATAACTGACAGAAGCAGGTCCAGGCTGTGTGTGTGTGGGGGGGATATTCCTGGCAATATATCATATGGTTCTAGTTGTCATAAAGATAGAATTCAAATAAGCATATCACTGCCCTATTTTAAGTAGGAGAAGAGTCTGCCATATTGCAGTCTGTCTGTCAATAAAAAAAAAAAAAGCCAAAATATTTGAATCCAGAATAGATGGTAAGCAACAATGGCTACCATTTGGTGAGCACTTATTATGCACCAAGCATATGTACTCTCTAATCCTTACAATCACTTGAATAGGTGTCATTAAACCATTCTATACATGAAAGAAACCTACATTTGTAGAGAATTATACATTTGAATAAGGTTATTCAGCCAGCAAATTGGAGAGCAGATATTGGAGCCTGTCTGAACAATTTTGGAAGGCATTATATTTTGATTATGATCTACATATCCATAAATTTAGTAGACAATTGAGTGGAGATTAGGTCAGTGCTAAATACTTTATTACTGTGGGCATAGTGGAATACTCTATTATCACAGTTCTTAACTGTGCTTGCAGAACTGTGGGGCTCCTTGACATACTTTCAGTGGGTCACCAAACTATTTTCTTCATAACGTGAAGATGTTGTATGTTCTTCTCACTATGTACTATGTTGACATTTACACAGCTGGTACAGAAGTGGTGGTAGATAAAACCATTCATGCCTTACTATGAATCAATGTAGTGGCGCCAAATTCTACTAGTGGTCACTATATCTTTCACCTGACGAAGAGTTCACAGTTAAAAACAAAATTAAAAAAATTTTATATCTATACCAACTACATATGCATATGAGATGTTTAGCGGTGTTCACTAAAATTTCAGTAGTGGTAATCTCTGCATGAGTATTTTCTTATTTGTACTTGTCTTTATGACTTTATTCTTTTATAGCTTTTATAAAGAAAACAATGCTATGTAAAATCCATATATTATTATTTTACAGCATTGTTTTTTTTATAACATGAGACTATATAAGTAGCATATAATGTGTTCTTTAAAACTTTTCTTATAGTACATTCTTTTTAGAGATGCCAAATGATAGTTATGATTTATTATTTAAATTTAGTGCCAAATGCTTTAATGTGGTAATTCAGTCCTACTTGTTAAAAAAGGACTGAGTAGATACTGATATTAGACATTTGATAATGCAGCCATACATGAACAACTTTACTAATCCTTTTGTTTTCTGCCTGGTATTTATGAATAAGCCTTGGGAGATGGAATTACAGTGATGTTTATAAAAATAGTGTAAATTGTTGAAGATCATAGCAGGCCATAGTGGCCTTATGATATATGCAGTTAATCACAAGCCAGGCTATCACAGATGTGACAATTTTGCTATCTAGTTTTTAGTATAATCAGTCTTTGATGTCCTCCTTCTCTCAATATTGAAAATTGTCATCTTCACTTTCTTGATTCAGTTAAGATGATTTAGTGAGTGGGTTAAGTAAATCTGCAGAATCTAGGGCAGTTTCTTATCAGTAAAATGAGGATAATAATAGAATTATCTCCAAGGATGGTCCTGAGGATTAAAGAGGATAAAATATATAAAGCATTTAGAAAAGTTCCTGGCATATAACAAGTACTTGATAAATGTTAGCTATTTTTAACCAGAAAGTGTACAATGTAAATCCATAGCAAATATTATTTATAAAAAGCTAACTTACCCGAATATTCAGTTACAAATTGTTCATGTATTTTTTTTTTAAATTTATTTATGACAGTCACACACAGAGAGAGAGAGAGAGAGAGAGGCAGAGACACAGGCAGAGGGGGAAGCAGGCTCCATGCATCGGGAGCCCGACGTGGGATTCGATCCCGGGTCTCCAGGATCGTGCCCTGGGCCAAAGGCAGGCGCCAAACCGCTGGGCCACCCAGGGATCCCAAATTGTTCATGTATTTAAATTAGCAATAGTCATGCAAAGACTCATAGCACCTTTTTTTTTTTTAATTTTTATTTATTTATGATAGTCACAGAGAGAGAGAGAGAGAGGCAGAGACATAGGCAGAGGGAGAAGCAGGCTCCATGCACCGGGAGCCTGATGTGGGATTCGATCCCGGGTCTCCAGGATCGCGCCCTGGGCCAAAGGCAAGCGCCAAACCACTGCGCCACCCAGGGATCCCAGCACCTTTTGTTTTGGAGTGGGCACCTGCTTTTCAGGTGGCCTTCATAATTTGGTTAGTACTGTTTTCCCAAGTGAAAACACTGAGTTCAGGCAAGAACTTGTGTAGTATTCTGATTTAGAAAGGTGAGCAGAATTACCACTTTCTCTTTTATTATTTGTTTGCTTATCCATTTGTTCATTCATTTTGCAAACATATATTGAATGTGAGCCATATGTGATAAGCCTCCTGTTGGGGATAGAGAAAAAAGGTGTGAGAAGCAGCTGTGGGGAGAGATTTGGGGGGGCTAACTATAGCATGTTAATTGTTCTTCTGGGGGGAAGTGCTAAGTGCTATGGATGATTTGGAGGGGTGTGTTGCTGCTATTGGGCTCTGGGGTCAAGCACCACTTGGAAAGGGTGAGGGAGGGAAGTTTTTCTGAGGGGAAATTGTGTTAGTCAGGGGGAACTGAGGGCAAAAGGGCTCCCAGGCTGAAGAGCAGTGTGGCTTTATTCTTCTCCCTTGCTCCTTGTTCTCTCAGGACCTCTTATCACCTGCTGACATACTTGAGAGGCAGTTTGCATGGAGGATTTATTAGTGATTTTTTATTTATGTTCTTTACATTCTATTCATTAGGCTAAAAGAGAGCATATGTGTTTATCCATTATTTATAGGTCATCAAAATTTTTAGGAGTATTTAATAAAGGCAAAGAAGTTTCAAAAGATTTTTCCATAGATTCTTTTAAACATACTGGAATTTTTTGTTCTTAAATTTAAACATTATTTTTGTTCATTTACTTCACAAATATTGAAGGAATACTCTTTCTTAGATTCTTTTTTCTGAGTCAACCTAGAAGCTTGTAGATGAATCATAAGAAAACCATTTAACTGCTATCTGTATAAAGAAATCTTTTATTATAATCAAATTTTCAAATCTTTGGGCCTATATTTGCATCTTTTGCAATGGGTTTTGTTTCTGCTTTTGTTTTTGTTACTATTTTTTTCTTCATCTTTTCATTTTGCCAAATTGAAGTCGAGTATTTGAGACTCTGGAAAGTTACTGTCAGGTTGATTTGATGCAATGTTGCAGGGCTGTCCAGAAAGGAGTATGTTAGTTCACTGGTGACATGTTTAGAAATGGTTTAAATTATGGAGAGCAGTAGATGAGAAAGAATAGTTCAGGGAAGCTGACAGACTGTGTGCCCACTAAATACACAATGAGATGAGAAAGCGTACTAGGCAAGGAATTTAGAATCTTATAGGAGACACAAGGCAAGAAGATGGATTGTATACAAGTCAGAATGTAGTAGGTACCATGAAGATAGAAACGATGCTAACACATTGTTCATTGAATAAATATTTATTTAGTGCTTACTGTGTGCTGTGGGTCAGAGGGAAATCATTTCTACCTGAGGAATTCAGGATAGGACTTGCATAGAGTTCATTTCATTTAACTTGACCTTGAAAGATACATAAAGAATAGAATTCTAAAGCAATGCTGTTTAGTTGAAATATAATGTAAGCCATAAATATAAATTAAAACCTTCTAGTAACCATATTAAAAGAAGCAAAAAAGAAACAGGTTAAATTAATTCTAGTGTACTTTATTTAACCCATCATGTCCAAAATATAATTTGGACATGTAACTAAAATAAAAAAAATTTAATGATATATATTACATTTTGGTAGTAAGTCCTTGAAATTCACTAGGTGTGTTACATTTCTAACTCATCTCAGTTCAGAAGCTAAATTTGCACTGGAAATACTGGATCTATATTTAGAGTTCATTAAACTTAACAGTTGGAAAAGAAGATTGACATACACAATTTGTTCCTATCATACTTTAAAATTTTCTTGTACCTGAATAAGGAATCTGTTTTAAAATTTGCATGTAAATTAATTAAAATTGCTTAAAAATTTAAAATTCTTATCTTGGTCATATTAGGCTCATCTCAAGTACCCAGTAGCCACTTGTGACTAGGAGATAACCAATTGGACTAGATAGTTCTAAATGATTGAAAAGAATGCTTTTGTAGGTATAGCAGCACTTGTAGAGACCCCTTCTTCTGTGGTGTTGGAGAACAAAGTATGATGACCATAGCAGTTATTCTTGTAGGGCTTCAGCTCTCCTAAGTGATGTATTTCCCAGAGACAATGTGGGGCATATTTGACATTGAGTGACCTCACTCTGTTTGAAGTTGAAGGTTCTCTACTCCACTCTGGGAGTAGTTTTTGATATTTACAGCTGGCTAAGAACATAGGACCCTACTGTGTTACATGGAAGGTATAATTTTCACACTTTAAATCAGTCACAAATGTTTATATTACACCTACTGTAGACTGCTTATGAAGTCAGACATCTATATACTACATACTCCAAAAGATGGAAAGTTACAGGCAACACAGTAACTCCCACTTGGTCAGTAAATTCTTGTAATGAGATAAATGATGGTTTAAAAGGCTACTGCTCCCTGTGTTTGTCATACTAGAATGAATTGACTATATTTTCCAAGATGAAACATAATGAAGAATTTAATTTATATTAATTGTATTTATTAATTGGTCTCATTTTGTGATTTTGTGATTTCACCAGAATAATATACGCAGGAACCTATCACAGTTTTAAATTGGTTTTAGGTGGTTGAGGATTGTTCTCCCACTGCTGTCTTTATAGACACATAAAAGTTTACATAACGACCACCAGACTAACATGACTCTATTTAGAAAAAATACTTATAAATTTCAGTAATGACTGTAGATGCAGCTTAGTGGTACTATTATCATAGAGTGCTTTATTATCTTTGAGTAAGAAATTATAGTCTCAACTGTCTTTGAGGATTGATAAGAAAGTTTTTGGCTTCAATTTGGGAAAATTTTGGAACAATGAGATCAGTCTTATCTTTATTAAGGACATATTTCTGTAGCTGTGACATGAGCCCTTTCTTTTCAGAGTGATTACATGATTTAAATACTCTGACATATCTATCCCTAGTTTTTCTTTGTTGAAGAGCTCTGATGCCTTTTCTCTGATGGATCATTGACAATTGTGGCAGGAATGTAGGTTGTTCCTGTTCTCCCTTAGTAACAAAATTCTACTCTTGGTACATAGACATTCAGAGTCAGGACTACACTTCTTATCCTCTCTTGTTGCTAGCAATTCCTCTATTTTTGACCACTGGGATGCAAGTAGGATTTTTGTGTGGTGACTTTTTAAAGAAAATGTTCGTGTGTGTGTGTGTGTGTGTGTGTGTGTGTGTGTTTTGTAGGGGCCATACCCCTTGCTTTCTTTTTCTCCTTATTCATTCTTTCTTCATGTCTTGCTACCTGGAATTCATTTGCCACTATTTTGGACCATGTGGTACAGGCCCCCCAAATTCAGAACAAGAAGAAAGAAGGAACCTGCATCTTTGATATTTAGTAACATGATGAAGTACCAAAACAAGCCTAGTACTGTGCCCTGGACTTTAATGTGAGAGGCAAATAAACTGTTTTGTGTAACCAGTTGTTGTTATGGGTTTCATCATAGTAGATGAATCCAATCCTATCAATCCACATAGGCATTCATACTAGTAGGACTCTTGGGGAGAGGGTGAAAACCACTACCCATATGAAAAGATCCTGAGTGACTCCTAGAATTGGAGGCGACCCAGAGCTCGTTAGCCAAACTTTCGAGGTCTACAACCAGAAACCTGACCCCATGGAACTCTTTCTCTTCATCTCTTGGTTTTAATTCTCTTTTCCTCTATGTTTCATTTTGTGTTACTCTAGACTGGCCTTCTCCATCAAAAGGATATATATATATATATATATGGTCCCTTGTAGTACCAGACCAACTTCCTCAATACCTTGAAAATGCAGATTGAAAATGAGATTGAAAATGGTCTTGTCTTCTGTTTGAAAAATATTGAGGAGTGACTCAGATTGATCTGTCTTGGGTCACATACCTGTGCCAGTATCTGTCACTGGTCCAGCTTAGATTACATGCCCTTCATTGTGATCTACTTTGTGGGGGATGGAGAGAAGGGTACAAGAATTGCCGGCATCCTCTAGAACTCTTTGTTCTAAATTCAGGTTGGTGCTATTTACATAAAACAGTGCCTAATTCTGATAAGCCATTCATAAATAATTTATGGTGAGAGTCATCTTATTCTTTCTTGAAAGTAGTCCATGTATGAAAAAAAACAAAGACTACTAGTTTGCTTTAAATTTGCCTTTTGGTGCTTTCTTCAGCAGCATATATACTAAATTTGCTTTCTGACTTTGAAGTTGTGAATTTTGGAAAGACACAGCTCAGATTTCTTTTGGAATTTTTGTGAAAATAAATTCTGGCCATATTATCATACTATACAGGCAAATTATTTAGTAGCCACTGAACAGATTTCCTGAATTTCTTTTATCTTCAGTTATGTTGATTGTAATGTCAGTAGTGAAGCATTGCTGTAATCATGATTTCATTTAATAGAGAGAAGGAAGCATTTTGAGTATTAGAAAATTAAGCCTATTAAATCATGAAAAATATTTCAGTGTCACTTATTCTATATAAAGTTCTAAAATGAGAGTTTTCTTCAAGGAATTAAAATTTGACAGTGTAATGTTTGACATACACGAAATTCAATAAGTAAAAATACTTTTTTTTTGGTGGGAGGTGGGGGAGATTTGATACACTGTGTTACCAAAGTTTACTTGAAATCATAACAAAATCATGGAAGATCAATTAATTGAAAGGTAATGGTGTCATGCAATTGAGTTGTGTTGATAGGGATAGGAGATTTCTGCCTACAGGGCACATTTTAGGACAAAGACCTAGTTATGACGGGGTACTCTTCCAGGTGGCTTTCAGGCAACATGGTGACATTTTAGAGACTTCAAAGGTAGAGGTTTATTGCTTTGGAAGTACTATATTTATTAATCTGGTTTCAGTATCAAATGCCTATGAGGGTCATAGAAGGGATATTTTTCTTTAGGACTCTCAAGGCTCAAACATCCTATTGTTTCTGTAATTGGTCAAAAATGGGATTGAGTCACCTAAATCATTTTAAGCTCTCCTTTGGTATCATTTTCCCAGTCCACACAAGGCACATGGGATGGGGGTGTGGAGGGGGTCTTTGATATTTAATGAAGAAAGAAGAATACCTTTGAAAAGCTAGTATCAGCTCTGAAAAAAATATTTTCTGAGCAGAAACTTTTCTAGGTGATGTTCACCATAGTCACCAATAAGAAGAAAGAATGAGGGCAAGAAATGCAAGTTGTACTGTAAGATATTATTATACACACGAATTTTTCATTCTACTAGGAACAGCTGTATCAGGCATACTCTGTAATGACTTACGTTGTTGGCAGGAGTTTAATTCTACTCTGGGGTTGGAGATAGTGCAGTATAGAGCTCCAGCATGAGCAGTGGAGACAGTACCTTTCTTTCACCCATGGAAGTGCTAATCCAGGTCAGAGATTAGGCTTCTGGTTGCTTACTATTGCCCTTTTTTCCAGCCTAATATTGGAAAGAAGTGAATATGTCTTTTCCTTTTTATTCTGGAGTAGCCAGCAGTTAGGACTTTTCTTCTTTGAAGAAGGGAGACATATGCCCATTTAGTAGTTAATGTGTATAGATAACTGATGACTCTGAAAAAAAGTTCAAGAATGTCGTATTATTTTCATTTGCAAGGCGAAAAATTCTGTTGTGGTGGTGTAAATATCTGAAGTCAGACAGAAGGCCAGGACAAAAATAGGCTTCTGAGAAAGGCATGGTGGTTTTTAGTTTTCCCTTCCTGAAAATATTACAGCTTTATCTACTGATCTTAGCCAGAGTTTGTTATGTCCAGGTCTCTCTGGGTTTAGCTTTTGCTCCCTTCGCTCTTTTCCCCAGGCCCATTCTATTTCCCAATTAAGCTTTGCTCAAAAAGTCCTCCTCTTATTAGTTCAGACTATGAAATGTCCGAAACTACTTGATAAGTGTCCGGTTTTAGCATTTTGTTTAGATGGCTTTGTACTTTCGTGTATCATGATAAAGGACTGAGAGTGATCTTTCTTACCAAGTTTATTGGGTCCTGTTTGAAAATATCTAAGAGAATCAAGATTATCAAGTGCTGATTTTGATGTATTCCAAGTTTTTTAGTCTAACTTTATTTGAAGGCTTATTAAATTTATTGCCAAACTAATGAGTTAAAATATCAGTTAATTTACTTGCCGGTAAGAAAAATTACTTGCCAGTGTTTAATTTTATAAGTCAGAATGGGAGCAGTAGTAATAATTTACAAACAGTGGCATTCATTTTTTTTCAGTATTAGAAAATGCTTAATTCCCCCCGCCTTTAGTTAAACTAGTTCACGTAGGAAAGCTCCCTCTAGTGTTTCTTAGAGCAAATACAAATGGTATTGAACTATTATTTTTTTAGAAGACTTAATTTTTTTAAGCAATTTGAGGTTCACAATAAAATTGAGAGGAAAGAACAGAGATTCTCCCTTAGATACCCTTGCTCCCTTACGTGTATAGCTACCCTCATTATCAGCATGATTCATGAGAATTGTGTTTGTTACCAAAGATGAACCTTCATTGACACATTGTGATCACTCACAGTAAATAGTTGATTTTAGGGTTCATTTTGCTGTGGTACATTCTTTGGATTTGAGCAAATTTATAATGACATATCCATCATTATCATACCATACAGAGTATTTTCAGTGCCCTAAAATATCCTCTGTGCCAAGTAATCCTTCCCTCTCCCCCTCACCCTTTTTATTGTTTCCATAGTTTTTTACCTTTTCCCGAATGTCATATAGTTGGAATCATACAGCACAAGCCTTTTCAAATTGGTTTCTTTCACTTATTAGTATCTATTTAAGATTCCTCCCTGTCTTCTCATGTCTTAATAGCTCATTTCTTTCTGGCAATGAGTAATATTCCATTGTCTGGATGTACAACATTTTATCCATTCACGTCCTGAAGGACATCTTGGTTGCTTCCAAGTTCGATTATGAATAAAGCTTCTATAAATATCTATGTGCGGGTTTTTGTGTGAACAGGTGTTTTCAATTCCTTTGAGTAAATACTAAGGAGAGTGATTGCTACATTGTAGGATAAGGGTATGTTTAGTTTTCTAAGAAACCAGTATTTTTAGTTTTGTAAAAAAAAAAAAATCACCAAACTCTTCCAAAGTGGCTATGTACCATTTTGCATTCTTATCATCAGTATGTGAGACTTTCTTTTGCCTCCACATTCTCACCAGCATTTGATGTTGATAGTGTTCCAGATTTCGGCCATTCTAATAGCTATGTAGTCCTATCTCACTGTTGTTTAATTTGCATTTCCTTAGTGATATATGTGGAATATCTTTCTATATCCTTATTAACCATCTATTTATCTTTTTTGGTGCAAGGTGTCTGTTAAAGTCTTTGACCAATTTTTTAATGAGGTTGTTTGTTTCTTGTAGTTACGTTTTAAGAGTTCTTTGTATATTTTGGGTGATAGTCCTTTAGCCGAAGTGTCTTTGGCAAATATTTTGTCTCAGTCTATAGCTCTCTTGATAATGTCTTCTGTATAATAGAATTTTTTTTTTGTAGAATAGAATTTTTAATTTTAGTAAAGTCTAGCTTATTTATTATTTATTTCATGGATCATGCCTTTCGTGTACTAAGAGGGTATCACTATACCCAAGGTCACCTAAATATTCTCTTATGCTATCTTCTTGGAGTTTTATGTGTTTGCATTTTGCATATAGGTCTGTAATCCATTTTGAGTTAATAATTGAGTTTGTGAAGAGTGTACTCTGTGTCTAGAGGAATTTTTTTTTTTTTTGCATGTCTGGTCATTCAGTACCACTTGTTAAAGAGACCATCTTTGCCCTATTGTATTGTCTTTATTACTTTGTCAGAGATCAGCTAACTGTATTTATGTGGGTTTATTTCTAGGCTGTCTATTCTGTCCCATTGATCTACTTGTCTGTTCTTTCACTAACACCACACTGCCTTTATTACTGTAGTTATATAGTAAGTCTTGAAGTTGGATAGTGTCGATCTTCCAACTTTGCTCTGTTTCAGTATTGTCTTGGCTACTCTGAGTTTGCTTCTCCATATAAACTTTAGAATCAGTTTATCCATAAAATAAGTTTCTAGGATTTTGATTGGAATTGAATTGAATCTATAGATCAAGTTGGGCAGAACTGACCTTTGGACAATATTGAGTCTTCCTAATCATAAACTTGGACTATCTCCCCATTTATTTAGTTTTTCTTTCATTAGATTCATCAGAGTTTTGTAGTTTTTCTCATATAAACTTTACACATATCTTGTTAGATTTATACCTAAGTGTTTAATTTGGAGGGTGCTAATAAAGATAGTATTTTGCTTTTAATTTCAAATTCCCTTCTTCATTCCTAGCTTATAAGAAAGCAAATGACTTTTGTATATTAACCTTATATCCTGTAACTTTGCTGTAATTACTTATTCTGGGAGAGTGAGGTTTTTTTTTATTGTTGTTTTACTTTGTTCTGTCTCTGATTCTTTCAGATTTTCTACATTGACAGTTATGTCGACTGAGGTCAAGGACAGTTTTATTTCTTCCTGCCCCAAATTTATACCTTTTGTTTCTTTTTCTTGCCTATTGCATTGGCAAGGACTTCGAGTATGACATTAAAAAGAGGAATGGTGAGGGGGGGAGATCCTTGCCTTATACTTGATCTTAGTAGGAATGTTTTGAGATACTCACCATTATCTATGATGTTAGCTTTAGTTTTTTTGTAGAAAAAACTTTATCAAGTGAGAAAGTTTCCTCTGTTGCTAGTTTGCTGAGAGTTTTTTTTATAACGAATAGGTGTTGGATTTTGTCAGGTGCCTTTTCTGCATCTGTTAATATGATCAGGTGATTTTCCTTTTTTAGTTGGTTGATATGATGGATTGCATTAATTGATTTTCAAATGTTGAACTAGTCTTGCATACTTTAGGCAAATCCCGTATGGTCTTGGTGTATAAATATTTTTATACATTTTTGGATTTCATTTGCTAGTATTTCGTTAAGAATTTTTACATCTGGGATCCCTGGGTGGCGCAGCGGTTTGGCGCCTGCCTTTGGCCAGGGCGCGATCCTGGAGATCCGGGATCGAATCCCACGTCAGGCTCCTGGTGCATGGAGCCTGCTTCTCCCTCTGCCTGTGTCTCTGCCTCTCTCTCTCACTGTGTTCCTATCATAAATAAATAAAAATTAAAAAAAAAAAAAGAATTTTTACATCTATGTTCATGAGATATATTGGTCTATAGTTCTTTTTTTCTTGTAACATCTTTGTCTAGTTTTGGTATTAGGTTAATGCTAGAAGAATTTTCTCTGTTTCTTCCCTCTGAAAGAGATTGTACAGAATTGGTATAATTTCTTTCCTAAATGTTTTATAGAATTCGCCAGTGAGCCTATCAGGGCTTGAAGATCAGTGGTTTGGAAAATTATTAATCATTGATATAATTTCTTTAATAGAAATAAATCTACTTAGAACACTATTTCTTCTCGTATGAGTCTTGTCCAGATTTGGCCTATTTAAGATATCAAATGTTTGAGATAGAGGTGATGCATAATATTCTTTTATTATCCTTTTAATTTCCATGGGCTCTGTAGTGATGTCCCTTCTTTTATATCTGATAATAATTTGTGTCCTCTCTTTTTTTTAGATAGGCTGGCTAGAGGTTTATCAGTTTTGAACTGTATACTTAAAAAAATGTGAGCATGTAGTAAGTAATAGGACTAATTTGATGACTAGAAGACATCCAGTTGAATAAGCAGGTAATAGGTTGATCTCACATTGAAAGTGATCTGTGGTTCAGTAAAGGGCTATGCCGCATTTGAAACTGTGGGTCTCATAGTGCCAGCTTAAAAAAATAAATAACTTCATTTCAGGGGTGCTTCTCAGATGCCCCTATTCTATGTTATTACAGTTAAGAAATAGAAGACCACCAAATGTATTTTTTTTTTTTTTAATGATAGTCACACACACACACAGAGAGGCAGAGACACAGGCAGAAGGAGAATCAGGCTCCATGCACCGGGAGCCCATCATGGGACTCGATCCCGGGTCGTCCAGGATCGCGCCCTGGGCCAAAGGCAGGCGCCAAACCGCAGCGCCACCCAGGGATCCCAAGAAATAGAAGACCAACTTAACTTTCTTGTGTTAATGACTTTGCTTATTTTATCTTTTTGGTAATATTTATATAAATATCCATATCCAATAAAAGAAATATGGAATTATTTTTTATAAGCAATACAAATACTTTATAACCCAACTGTGTACCTCTTATTTGGTAAGGTAGAGAATTGTATTTCTTTTTTGCTTAAATGTATGCAAACTTTTTCCAAAACGTCTTCTTTTTTTTTTTAAGATTTTATTTATTTATTTATTTGAGAGGGAGAATGAGAAAGAGAGAGCCCACACATGTACTTGGGAAGTGGGGAGGAGCAGCAGAGGGAGAGGGAGAAGCAGACTCCCCACTGAGCATGGAGCTGGACAGTGCAGTGAGGCACCATCCCTGGATCCTGGGATCATGACCTGAGATGAAGGCAGACACTTAACTGATTGAGCCAACCAGGCGCCCCCACCCCAAAATGTATTCTTATATAAATATTACTTATATAGGATAGCTTCGAATCTCATCCTAGGCAGAAAAAGCAGGTTACCTACATGATTTCATTTAGGGCACAAAATCTCTCCTAATTGCTGGCTCATTCCTGAATTTCACGTGGTCCATGTGTTCTCAAGTTCAACCTTAGATTAAAATGCACATTTTCCCATGAGGGGTTTTAGGGGTCACATTCAACATCGTCAGAGCATAAAAAAGGGTAGCTTAAGAGGTCTAAAGATCATTTCACCTCACAATTTTGCCTATAGTCAGCTTTGAATTGCATCGTTCAGTGTTCCATACTGTGTTTATCTTCTTGCCCATCCTCACCTCAGCTGATGGTCATTTTTTTTTTATTTTACTTAGGAAATTAAAGGAGTTAGAGGAGAAATTCTCTATGCCCTCCATTCCATCTTCCTGCATCTGTATTTTTATATTTTGCCTTTCCCTTTCAGGTTAACTGTCCATGTCCGTGGGTCAGTTCAGACTCTTCCAGTGTGCCCTAGATGCTGCTTCCTTTTGCCTACTTAAGAATATTTCCAGCAATACTGCCTTCTTCCTTCAGATCATCAATTTCCCCTTTACCATTGGATATTTTCTATTAAGGCTGTCATTTCTTACATCTAGGAGAGAAGCCTCTTTTGATTCACTTGTACCTACAGCTGCCACCCTAATAGGCTTCCTGGACCTCTTGTTTTGGATATTGTTCCCAGAATTTTCTTTGGAGCCTACTCCTTTAAGGACTTTGCTCTAAGTCCCCACTAACACTTTTATTGTCAAAGTCACCTTGTCCTCTCATGTTGCTTACTCCATCCTTCCTTCTTGGAAACCTTTCTTACTTGGCTTCAGAATATCATATTCACCTTGTTTTGTCCCTGGGTCTTGTATTTTCCTTTACTCACATTTCTGCATTTCCTGGACTGTAAACATGGGTGCCTCAGGGCTTTGTCTTTAAAGACATTCTCTTTGCCTGGCTCTCTATGCCTCTCTCTGTCATCATACCTACTCTCCTATAAACTCATCTCAAGGCTTTGAATACCATCCATATATTAATGCCTTCCAATTTTTCTTTCTGTGCTTTCTCCTCTTCCCTGAGCTCTAGACATATATATTCATGTATATATCTCCCCTTAGATGCCTATAAGCTTCTCAGAATTAATGTGTCTAAAACTAAGCCCCTGCTCTCTGAAGCCTCCCCTCCTCACAGCCTATTTTACCGCCGCTCTATTTTTCTGGTTCCTCTGGCCAAAACCCACTAAGTTCATCCGTGCCTCCTTTCCTTCTCTTGCATGCCACATTAGATCCATCAGCAGGTCATCTTGACTGTGTCTTTAAAATTATATTCAGAAACCTTCAGTTTCTCACAGCTTCCTTGCTGTAACTCCTCTGTGAGCCCCTGTTAGCTCCCCCTGGTTGGGGGCAGTGGCTCCTGCTCCTTACCCTTGCCATCTCTTCTTCACACAACAGGCAATGGGGGCCTTTAAGTATCTAACTCAGCACCCTACAGGGGCATTGTCTCTCACCAAGAGTAAAAGCCAAAGTCCTTCCAGGGCCCTGTGTGATTGACATGCCTCCTGGTCCCCACAGCGGCCTCTTTGATAATCTCCCTCACATCCAGCCACACTGGCTCCTCTCTGGTCCCTGAATACGCCAGGCAAGTTTCTGCTTCAGGGCCTTTGTTCTTGGTGTCCTGTCTGCCTGGAATGTTCCTCCCCTAAATATCTGTATGGCTCACCTCCTTGCTGACTTTAGGTTTTTATTCAAATATTCCATGAGAGTTCTTTCTCTAAAATTGCAGCTATTATGCCACCCCCTCCAAATTTTTTATCCCCCTTCGCTGCACCATTTTTCTCCTTGGCAATTTTACTATCTAGAATCCTTTATATTTTACTTATTTATTATACCCCCCCACCCCGCACTGCAATTTAATTTTTATGAAGGCAGTATAGATATATTTTGTCAGCGGCTCCTCACTTCCTCCGTCTCTTTACAGTATAAATCCTGCTTACACTGTAGATTTAATTAAACATTATAGAATGTTTTCACTGTTCCAACACTGCGTCAGGCACATTTACACAATTTAATTTTCTCACCTTGTCTCTGAAATTAACAGTGTGATTCCTATTTGATGAATGAAAAACTAGAGCCTGGGAAAAATGTGCAGTGTCTTTACCACAGATAATAATAGATACTGGAATGGGGCTGTCAACTCAGGCCTCTCACATCACGTCATATACTTTTCTAATATACCACACTAGGGACAAATCCACTTTTTATAATAATGATTTTACCTTTTTGAAAGGGAATTTTTTTTAATAATAAATTTATTTTTTATTGGTGTTCAATTTGCCAACATACAGAATAACACCCAGAAAGGGAATTTTTTTTTAAGATTTTATTTATTTATTCATGAGAGACATAGAGACAAAGACATAGGCAGAGGGAGAAGCAGGCTCCTCGTGGGGAGCCTGATGCAGGACTCGATCCCAGGATCCGGGGATTATGACCTGAGCCAAAGGCAAATGCTCAACCACTGAGTCACCCAGACGTCCCTCGAAAAGGAATTTGAAAAGAACTGCTCTTGTTGGTCCTTCGCCATCTAAATTCTTATCCCCTACCCCATCTTTTGTCTTGTCATGCCATTTCTCTCCAGCACCAAACTCAACTATTGAGAACACTTGTAAATTTGAAACAGTCATAAATGCACAAGTCCTATCTTCCAGCAACAGTATTCAGGGACAGGAGCAGTGAGACAGAATGGAAGGGGAGAATTTAGCAAAAGGGCTTTAAAAACTTCCGTCTCTGATGCTTAAGCTAACTAGAAGCTACCAAGAAACCTCAGTTAAAGAGGAGCTGAGCCAGAAATGAGTTTGGAGTAAAGTGGCTGAAAATATCTAAAGAGTAAAGTCTGGTCTGAGAGGAAACTGTCTTGAGTCTCAAGCCTGTGTGGCTCAGAAACCAACTGGGATGACTGTAGGGTTAAGTCAGGAGATACTCTGCTTTCTTTGGCTCTAAATAGTCTCTATTCTGTAATCTCATCCTGTTTTTCTTCATTGGTGTAACTTTTGATGTGAAGTTTGTTTTCATATCTATAAAACAAGATAGTGGGGATTGGTGATTTCATTAGGGCACCTTTAGTGTGAAAATGATGTGATTTCAAAATTCTGCATTACTTTAGTGATTCTGAATCTAGACCTAGTGATAATCAGACCTCTTTTTACTGTGCAAAATTTCCCTTAAAATATAAATTATTATTTATATTTTTAACCAGATACAAAGAATTATCTGCAGTACTTTCAGTTAAAAGTTAAGATTGTTTTTAAAAATCACTGTTCTTTTTTTTTTTAATTTTTTTTTTTTTAAATCACTGTTCTTATTGAGATTATCAGGCAGCATCACTTTAAAAATGACAACATAGACTGTGCTTCCAGATAACTGGGGGCTGGAAAAACCTTCTGTGCCATCAGGTAATGGGTAGCATTTCTTTAACATAAGTGAAGGATTTCATGGCTCAGACATACCTTCTGATTACTTTTCACTGAAGAGGAGATTTTGAAAGCCAAATAGAAATTATAACATTAAATGACCAAAATGTTTTTTTTTTCAAAATGAAGAGTGATCTTTTAAAAATTTTTTAAAAGATTTTATTTATTTATTCATGAAAGACAGAGAGAGAGAGAAAGAGCGAGAGAGAGAGAGAGAGAGAGAGAGAGAGAGAGGGGCAGAGACACAGGCAGAGGGAGAAGCGGGCTGCATGTAAGGGAGCCTGATGCGGGACTCAATCCGCATCACACCCTGGGCCCAAGGCAGGCGCTAAACCATTGAGCCACCCAGGGATCCTCTAAATTTTTATTTATTTGAGTAATGTCTACATCCAATTTCGGCCTTGAACTCATGACTCTGAGGTCAAGAGTGGCATGTCCTTCCCACTGAGCCAGCCAGGTGCCCCTTATTAGTTTAAGTAAAACATACTTAGAAGGGAAGTCTGCCCTCCTCCTAAAGGCATGTATTACTTTCAAAGCAAATGTATTTCTTTTCATATTGTCTCTCTTGAACTGAGACTAGTTTAAATTGTTAATTCTTCTCATCAGGTAGCTTTTTCAGTTTACTTGAAATGCTTGCTAGTATTTTTTCTTAACTTTAAATAATACTTTCCCTCTCATTTTTGTACTTGTCTAAATTTTTCTGTGCCTACTAGAATTATTATAAAATGATTAATAATGAATCAAGCAGTTAAGCTCATACCAATTGTAAAAGAATTTATCCAGTTATTGTTTTTGCTTCATGTTTTAAGCTTATTTTCATATTCATATTTGTATCCATTTTTAAACATTTACTGAAGTTCATCTGTTCACTTTTTTTGTGTGGAAAAGACTTCATACTATAATCTTTTCTTGACTTCATAGTTAATAAGCCTTAGACACTTGTGATTATTTAAGCAGCATAAAAAAAGACAATGGTTATCAAACTTAAAATGTTTCTTTCTAAAGAGAGCTAAAACTTCTGCTCTTTAGTCCTGAACAATCAGTGTGTTTCCTGATTGCAGAGACAGGAAATACTTTACTTTTGAAGCAATAACGGTTATTCCTGGGAACTTTTATAATTGGCTGCATAGTGATAACGTGGACGTTAACAAATACAGCGGGATTACTGCTGGCTTATTTAAAAAGGAAAAGAACTTCTTAAGAGTGACAAAAGGCTAATTATTGAGGACTGCATCAGGTTGGCATATTTAGTGCTCTTGGAGAACGACTTTCAACCTGCTTCCTGACCAAAGGTATCTTTCCCTAGTGCTTTTTACAATTCAGGTTTTTCTCCAGTGTTTGCTTAGACCTTTAAACATCCATTGTGGTTCTTTTAGAATTTGTTTTCTTTTGAAGTCCAGTAGAGTGTAATTCTTAAAATACCCCTGGATTTCTTGGAGTGTGATAACTAATTATGATAATTAATGAGAAACCACAGCATGACATCCAGGGATCTAGTGGCAATTTTTTCCCCCTCTAGAATGAGGAATTGCTGTTGTCTGATTTTTGATATTTGAATCTAAATTCTTTTGTGAGGTCACTGAAGGTGTAACAACAACTTACTGGCTTAAGGTGGCACTGTGCTTTTTCTTAATATTATGAGACATTTGAAAAAAGCCCTGTTGATTTATTGTTTGTTGAATTGACTATTGTGTGTTAATGAAAATGAATAATTTCAATTACTTATGCTATTTCTGGTTTAACAGTAGAGTAAATTTTCATCTCCTTGCTCCTGTATTGACATTGGTGCAAAAATAAGCTCACAGAAATGTGGATCTGGACGAGGTCTTATTGACTATCTATCTAGCCCCCCTGCCCTCTTTCACTGGTGAGGAAACACTAGGATGCAGAATAGCACAAATTCTTGGCAGAGCTGGGGATAGAATACAAATCTCTCAGGCCCTGTTGTGTAGAGTCTTTTTCATTATTGTTGTTTTGTGTTAAAGATTACATGCTACAGAATAAAAACCTTGCCTTTAGTTGTCATTAAATCCTCATCAGGTTCCATATGACATAGTCAGATTCTGAGCAATGGAACTATTCATAGCTAGAGTATGAGTAACTAGATTATGCACCTGGAGCATGTAGTTTGAGGTGCTCTATGGCACTGGAGACATTTCTTGACATGTACGTTCACTTCCCACTTGAGTGAGCACTAAGCAGTGTGAAAAGTTATGGCTTTCTATTTTTGGGAGTGCCAGATCTCGAGTTAGCAAAAGGAATTTACTAAACCTATATAAATCCTAGAGAACTTTTATCAGGATTCTAGGAAGTTGTTCACTACTATTTATACTTCAGTTTCCTGACAGTAGTTACTCAGTTTCTTCTGAGCATGGAATACTTTTCCTAGCAGTCACATGGAAGAGCTCTAGAAAGAACAAAATCACCACCACTTAGTCTTCCTGTTAAGAGTTTACAGTACAATAGTAGACGGGGGAAAAAAGAGATGTTGAAAGATAGGATACATATGAAGAATTAAAGTCATTCAAAAACATAAAAATGTACTTATAAATATATCAGTAAATGCTGTCCTAGAAGAGAATGTTGTTTCCCCAAAATATCAGGAGTATATGCAAGGACTGGGCTGTTTATTTCTCTTGTGCTGCTTCTGACTGACCCTTCACATTAAATGCCTCATAGGTTTTCATATTTCTCTAATAAGTCATTTTCCCACTATGGACATTTTACTGACCTTTATCAGTGTCTCTCTCCTGGTGTGGGCTCTGAGTGTGTTGGCAGGGGCTGTACAATGTTTAATGTGTGTTTTCTGTGTAATGATAAGCAAAAACAGAGCTGGCTGTTGATAGGTCAGGTGGAGCCTCTGCATCCCGGTCATTGAAAGCTGTTGTTGGTCATGACCTGAGGGGGAGAGTATTATGGCACAGTCAAGAACTCAGATTATGGGAAGATGAAGTTCCAATTCAGTTTAGTCAAGATGATAAGCTTTGCTTATATAAACTGGGTCATTAACTGAATTACATTTAGGTTCTGAGCCTTTGCCTGTGGTTGCAAAGAAGTGTCAATAAGACTATAGAAATTCAGCCCCTAATCAGTTCTTCACATATGAGAGCTCTCAATTTAATGGAAGAGAAAGGGTATAAATGTGTAATACAGAAGAATTGAGGCACCTTAGTTTGAATTAACTTTATTTGTAGTCTCAATCGTAGAATATAAATCTAAAAATAGTTTACATATTTGTAGCAAGATCAAAATCCTGCAGGTCCAAAAAAATTCTTACAGATAATATTTCTTCTGTACTTTACAAAGACATTTTGGAAATTTATGAGCACTTGGCTTGCAAAATTAGATGAAAAGTATTTCCTGAAATATGGTTAACAAGGAAGAAAGCATCCAACTATCTTAAAGTTTTGCCTAGCGGCTGCTAGAATCATTTTGCTTTTTGTAGGGTTGAATATCTAGCTCACTCTCCTTAGCTTTGGCCCTGGAAAGATACTAAGGCAAAAAGAAAATGACAGAGGGTTAAGGTTGCTGGTCATGTGTTAGTACAAAACACCTGACTTCTTTCCTGAGTCAGGTCAGGTGTTCAGGGTAGTCATTGAAACTATAGCATTTGGACTTTATTCTTTCATAGGAAGTATTTGACCAGCAAGCTGAAATCCTTATGATTTTGAACTGTGAGTGTTCTGGCATTGTATCCCAAATAATTACGTCAAAGAGAAGTTCTGGTTTCAGAATTGGTGCTAGAAGATTTGAAGATATGTGTCTAAATGTAAAACAACCCTGAATATAAAATAATCTTCTTTTCCAAAGATAAAAACTACCCTCCCCCCAGTTTCCTCCCCCTCCTCCTCTTCCTCCTCCTCCTCCTCCTTCTTCTTCTTTTCTTTTTTTTTTTTTCCCCTTTGGCCAACATAAGCATGTACTTTGTACCAGAAAGCATTTTAGGTTCTGGGATATGAGGGAAAAAAAAAAACAAAACAGAAAAGACAGAAATCACTGCCCTCCTAGGGTCTGCATTCTGGCAAATAAATTATACAGGATGTTAAAAGAGATAAGTAAGAGATAAGAGATAAGAGAGAAGTAGGGGGAAAAAAACCCAGGGATTGTTGGCTGTGTCAGTGTATGTGTATGTTTTGGGGTGGGGGGGCTGTGCTTTCTCACAGGGTGGCATTAGAGCATTGATTTAATGAAATGAGGGAGTGAGCCATGCAGTGAACTGGGAGAGGAGCATGGAGCTCAGAGCTCTTGAGGGAGGAGTGGGGAGGGGGCATGTTCTGGGAATAGCTAAAAGGTCTGTTTGGCTTCAATTGTGTGAGAGGGAGTTTAGGAGTAAGGTCATAGTGAATGCGGTTAAGATGAAAAGCTGAAACTATAGGTTGATTAAGGTCATGGAAGACATGTAGCCACAGGGCATATTTAATATACATATGTCATATGCAGATGGCATGGGCCCTTAGGGCATTGTAAGGATCTTGTCTTTTATTCTTAATAAAATGGACAGCTTGGAGGATTTACAGGTGAGTAACATGGCATTTGTTTCAGAAGGATTCTAACTTCAGTTTAAAAAGGATCCTCTGGCTTTTGAGGGTAGATTGAAGGAGGCAAGGGACGGACACCGGTTAAAAGATTAGTGGGTAAACAAGTAAGAGATGATGATTTGTATTCTGTTATATGACTGTACCACATTTTATCTGTTTGCTTTTGTTTTTTTCAGTTTTATTGAGATTTAATTGACATACAAGGTTGTATTAGGTCAAGGCGGATAATATAATGATTTGATACATGTATATATTGGGAAATGATTGCCATAATCAGTATAGCATCATTCACCTCACATAGTTGCAGGTTTATTTTTTCTTTTCTTAGAAGTAGAGCTTTTAAGATCTACTTGATTAGCAACTTTCAATTATATAATGTAGTATTACTAGTAATAATCACCATGCTGTATGTGATATCCCAGAACTTACCTTGTAACTAGAAGTTTGTACCTTTTGACTATTCCAGCACCTCCATCACCTCCTTTGCCCCTGGCAACCACCAATCTATTTTCCTTATCTATGAGTTCAGTTTTAAAAAAAGGCACATATAATTGAGATCACCCAGTATTTCTATTTCTCTGTCTAGCTTATTTCAATTAGCATGATGCTCTTGAGGTCCATTTGTGTTGTTGCAAATGGCAGGATTCCTATTTTATGGCTAAATAATATTCCATTTATACACTTATATTTATATCTGTATATTATATTTATTCATTATAGATAGACCCTGAGGTGGTTTGTATGTCTTGGCTATTGTTAATAATGTTGTAGTGAATATGGGGGTACAGATATATTCTTTGAGAAAGTTATTTTGTTTCCTTTGGTTATATACCCAGAAGTAGAATTACTGGATCATATGATGGTTCTGTTTTTATCTTGAGGAATCCCCATACTGTTTGCCATTTTAACTGCCTCAGTTTATGTTCCCACTAAAACAACGTGGAGATTCCCTTTCTCCACATCATTGCCAGTGCTTATCTTTGGTCTTTTTTGATGATAATCACTTGGTAAGATGATATATCTCATTCTGGTTTTGATTTACATTTCCCTGATGGTTAGTGAGTGTTCACGTGATGAACATCACGATTGGTTGGGACTAAGGCTTCTATGAATATTTGTGGACAAGCTTTTGTGTGGGCATATTTTCAGGGCTGTTAGCAAATCTCTAGGAGTGGGATTACTGGGTCCTGAGATAGGTCTATGTTTACCTCCTGAGAAACTCCCAAAAGATTTTCTAAAGCAGTTTTGCCATTTTACATCTCTGCATACAATGTATGAGAGTTCCAGTTGCTCCACATCCCAGCAGGCACTTTGTCTTTTTGATGTTAGCCATTCTAATAGGTGTGTGTAATGTTATCTTACTGTGGTTTTAATTTGCATTTTTCTGATGGCTAATATTGATGAGTGTCTGAATCTTAATCTCTTCACCCAGAAAGTTTATTTTATCCTCATTGTTGAAACTTTGGTTTCTTTCAGCTGAGACTTCTAATAACTTTTATTTATTTTTTGCATTTATTTTTTTTCATGTCCAGTTAATATGTGTAAGTGTGTACTTTTTTCAATGTTACTTTTTAAACCTCTGACCGTTCATAATACTTAAAGGATATATTATGATTTATTAAAAGTTGGCAGTGGGGATCCCTGGGTGACGTAGCGGTTTAGCGCCTGCCTTTGGCCCAGGGCGCGATCCTGGAGACCCGGGATCGAATCCCACGTCGGGCTCCCGGTGCATGGAGCCTGCTTCTCCCTCTGCCTGTGTCTCTGCCTCTCTCTCTCTCTCTCTGTGTGTGACTATCATAAATAAATTTAAAAAAAAAATTAAAAGTTGGCAGTGGCCTGTTTGGTCTCACAGTTTTGTTTTTGGGAAGCCAATGCATTTAAAATGGGAAAGTAGAGCAGCCCTGTGGCTCGGCGGTTTAGTGCCGCCTTCAGCCCAGGAGACCCGGGATCGAGTCCCACATCGGGCTCCCTGCATGGAGCCTGCTTCTCCCTCTGCCTGAGTCTCTGCCTCTCTCTCTCTCTCTCCCTATGTCTCTCATGCATAAATAAATAAAATCTTTAAAAAAAAAAAGTTAAAGCTGATGATGGGAAATAGTATAAACAACTTGACTTAAAAAAAATGGGAAGGTATAATACATTAAATTTTCTATTTTACCTTTATTTGTGTCTGACAGTGTAATTTAATTTTACCCGTTATCCTATACAGGGTCCGACTATTACTTTTTATGTGTTACCATTTAGGACGAGAATGCATTGCATGTGATAGGAACAATTCTGGGTAAACCTAAATTGTCCCTAAATATTCAACTGAAACGCGGATTTTAAATTCCTTTCCAGGTTCCCGATGTCATCAGCAGCATAAGGCAGTTATCTAAAGCTGCCATGAAAGAGGATGCCAAAGCCAGCAAAGACAACGAGGATGCCTTTTACAACTCCCAGAAGTTCGAGGTCCTGTACTGCGGGAAGGTGACGGTGACCCACAAGAAGGCGCCGTCGAGCCTCATCGACGACTGCATGGAGCAGTTCAGCCTGCACGAGCAGCAGCGCCTGAGGCTGCAGGGCGAGCAGCGCGGCCCGGAGGCGGGCGCCGACCCCGCGGTCTTCGAGGCCCCGGCGCCGGGCGCGGCCGCCGACATCCTGCCCGAGGAAGGGGACGGCCTCCCCGACGCCCAGCCTGCCTCGGCAGCCGCGGCCAGCCTGCCGGGGCCGCCCAGCTCTCGGGGGGGCTTCCCCGAGCGCATCCTGGAAGATTCGGGCCTTGATGAACAGCAGGAGTTCCGGTCTCGGTGCAGCAGCGTGACTGGAGTCTTGCAAAGGAAAGTTCACGAGAACAGCCAGAAACCGCAGCCGCGAAGGAGACACGCCAGCGCCCCGAGTCACGTGCAGCCCTCGGATTCGGAGAAGAACAGGACGATGCTGTTCCAGGTGCTGCCAGGCGGGGCGCTGGCGGGGCGGGGCCTCAGCGCGCGCGGGGGGGGGGGGGGGCAGCTGGCCCCGCCCCATTCCGCACTCTGCAGTGGTCCACTCAGCTTCCGCTCCATCCTGCAAGCAGGGAAAGCAGGTGGACAGAGCAGCAGAGGAAAGTAGAGTAGGGCTCAGAGGCCACGTGGAATATGGATTTTAGGAAGTGAGGGGGCAGGGCACGGAGAGACGAGGAAGAAGCAATTCAACAGATTACCCTTCATATCACCAGCATTTGCCTTAGGTTGATTCTTAAATAGATGTTGTGTCTTACAGAGGATTTAAAGATGTGAATTTGGGCAAGTGTGATAGGCATGGAGGCGAAGGGGGAAGTTTTCCTTAGAGAAGGAAAAGCCTAGAGACCCACAGATGTATTTTCAGATGATGTTACACAAAAAAGGAGAGTGGGTCTGACAACTTCCTGGATTCGTTGCTAAAATAATGTGCAAGCTGTATTATGGGTGTAAAAGATACACCTTAATTAGAAGGTAGTTTTTGAATTTCTACAGGATATAGAAAATGTCAAGTTCCACCTAAAAGAACTTGAGTCAAAACAATGCCCTGGAGAGGTTAAGTCCTCTTGACAAGGTTAAGCTTGTAAGATGTGAGTTTTCTTGAAAAAAAAAAATGAGCAACTCTTCTCCCTTGAGTAGGAAATTCCACAGCGTACCTTGGTAAACAGTCCCAGTGTGTAATACTTGCTTATCAGAAGTTCATGAGTTCTTTTGTTTTGTCCTGTTTTGCTTTTGATAACTCTAGGCATGTAATGAAAGTATCCACAGTCTTTTTTTGGGTGATATGTTGACTGAGCTTCCTCTCTTTTTGGGACTATCAGATTTATTCATTTTCTTAGCCACAGTTATTGATGTTAATTTCTTTGGTTGGTGATTTTCATACATTTTAACTAATCTGCTCAGCTACAGATATTATCTTTTTGTTGACCACTTGGTCAACAAAATGATCATATGATTTGTATGATTATAAATCATGGTTAAATAATTCGTGTTTTTAGAAATCATGAAGTGAAGAAGGGTTGCATGATTTTAAAAAGACAATCATTTTTAATGAAAAAAATGGTTTCCTGTATCTTGTAAATTAAGACCAACTTAATTTTCATGATTTTTAGACAAAAGGAGGAAATATGTTGAGGGAGCTGATATTTGGAGTTGAAGTACTGATTGGATGTTGAGGCATATATATAACAATTGAATCTGTATCACTAGTTACATATGTCATTGTAAAGTAAGATGTTGGGTCCTTGTGAGTTGAAATTAACTGGCATGTTTTGATTTTTAAGGTTGGACGGTTTGAGATTAACCTTATCAGTCCAGACACTAAATCAGTTGTGCTTGAGAAGAATTTTAAAGATATCTCTTCTTGTTCTCAGGTACGTATTAAAGTATGTAATATATTTGGCAAAACCAACTTAAATCTTGTTTTTAAATTAACCACAAAACAACTAGACTTAAACTCAAATTTTACTGTTTTTTTTTTAATTTTAATTTTTAAGTGGATTTGTCTTAAATAAGAGTGCTCCTGTGTTTGTGTCTCTACTAAAAACAAAATCCTGTCCACGTCCCTCTGTATCATAATAGTTGGTTCTCATTTTTATCACCCCTTTCTCCTCATAATGTCACTTTATCAAATTTCATCCTCAGGTGGAATTTTTGTGGTGGTGAGTTCTTTTGAAAATACCTTCACAGCTAGTGTTTTTCAGTGTCTTGGGCAGTGTGACTTGTGGGTGTCATTGAGTCATATTATCGTAGTAGATAGTAAAAGGAGAACTAGCACTTTCCACTTCTTTTCATGTAAAGGCCAAAGTTTGAAAAGAAAGTTTTGGTGTATTTTTGTCCTTTTGTTTATTTTTAAATCATAAATTGTATTTGAACCCTTTGAAATAACTGATACAGCTAAACGTGTGTACAAGGCCATAGAGGCATAAACCAGTGTCCTAAGTCCCACAGTAATAATTTAGGATGTCTATCCCAAAGTTGAAGCCACCTAAATGTATTGTAAACATAGAAACAATTTTCGAAGATACTGGAGTAGAGAGAGTATCTAGATCTAAATATAGGAAGGTGAAGAATGCAAAGATACATCTGTGGAGGTCTCTGGAATAGAGAGGAGTTAACTTCTTTCCCAGCAGGATGACTTAGATGCACCTCTAGGGACTCAGGTCTTGCCAAGGCCCTCTTTTGTATTTTAATGTTGAAAAATCAAGACTACCTATTTATTTTAAATTTCAGAATTAGTGTAGCTGTGGGTTTAATATTCAGATGTTCTGCCTTTCAAAAATGATAAACTTTTTACCTCTTGTTAAGTATTTGCCTTGGGCTCCGCTAGTGCTGTTTCACTTCTAATATTTTATTTACTTATTCATTTAAAGATTTTATTTATTCATGAGAGACACATAAAGAGAGTCAGAGACATAGGCAGAGGAAGAAGCAGGCTCCCCTCAAGGAGCTCGATGCAGGACTCGATCCTGGAGCCCAGGATCATGACCTGAACTGAAGGCTGACGCTCAACTGCTGAGCCACCCAGGTGTCCCACACTTCTAATATTTTAATGTTTTGTTACTGGTGACCTAAAATAATGGCATGAAGATAAAAAATTCCTACTGAAATAACTGAGAGAGCAGCAGTGTCTAATTATAGGAATGAAAAATGGCAATTTTCTAAATTCTGGTTTAAAATACCAAAAATTGTGTAGAAAGATTATATTCACTTGAACTGAAGAAGTAGTTATTAAGTCTTTGTGTAATTACCTGTTTACTGGGGAGTCCCTGCAGGATCAGTTTTGTGAGGGCAGGTGTCTTATTTCATGGTGTCTCATTCTGTAGGGCATCAGAATAAAATGTTAAGATAGAGCTTAGTACTTAGATGTTCAGTAAATGTTGAATGAACATTTCTGCATATGGGACTTTGTGGCAAGTACAGAGGATAAAGTGATGTACTGTCCAGTGTAGTTCCTGCTGCTCAGAACGAAAGAGTTATCCTAAAAACTTGTGCCTCTCACCCACACATTCCTCAAATTTCCCAGTAAGAAAACAGCAATGCTCATCGAACATCCAGAGGAGGGGAAAATAGAGGGGGAAAAAAGAACCAACCAAACCAAATATATAAAACTGGTTCAAAAATGATTTTTGCTTTGTCCCCTCTTTTTTTTTTTAAAAAAAAGATTTATTTATTTATTTTTATTTATGATAGACACACACAGAGAGAGAGAAAGAGGCAGAGACACAGGAGGAGGGAGAAGCAGGCTCCATGCCGGGAGCCCGACGTGGGACTTGATCCCGGGACTCCAGGATCGCGCCCTGGGCCAAAGGCAGGTGCCAAACCGCTGAGCCACCCAGAGATCCCCCTGTCCTCTCTTTTTTAAAAGTGAGGATGTGGGAGGACACCTGGGTGGCTCAGTGGTTGAGCATCTGCCTTCGGCTCGGGGCATGATCCTGGAGTCATAGGAGCAAATCCCAGTTGGGCTCCTCATGGGGAGCCTGTTTCTCCTTCTGCTTATGTCTCTGCCTCTCTCTCTGTGTCTCTCATGAATGAATAAATAAAATCTAAAAAAATAAAAATAAAAAATAAAGTGAAGATGTGGAGAAAGGGGAACCTCTTGCACTGTTGGTACAAATGCAAACTGGTACAGCCACTCTGGAAAACAGTATGGAGGATCCTCAAAAGTTAAAAATAGAGCTACCTATCACCAGCAGTTGCACTTCTAGGTATTTACCCAAAGGGTACAAAAGTACAGGTGTGAAAGGGCACATGCACTCCAATGTTTATAGCAGCATTATCAACAGTAGCCAAATTATGGAAAGAACCCAAATGTCCATTGGCTGATGAATGGATAAAGAAGGTGTGGTGTGCGCGAGTGTGCACGCACACGCACACACACACACACACACACACACACTGGAATATTACTCAGCCATAAAAAAGAATGAAATCTGGCCATTTGCAATGATGTGGATGGAGCTAGAGTGTATTTTGCTAAGCGAAATAAGTGAATCAAAGAAACACAAATACTGTATGATTTCACTCATATGTAGAATTTAAGAAACAATACAGATGAACATAGGAGAAGGGGGAAGAAAGACACAGAGAAGCAAACCATAAGAGACTCTTAATAATAGAGAACAAACTGAGTGCTGCTGGAAGGGGAGGTGGGTAGTGGGGGCTTGGCTAAATGGGTGAGGGGTATTAAGGAAGGCACTTGTGATGAGCACTGGGTGTTGTATGTAAGTGATGAATCACTGAATTCTACACCTGAAACCAATTTTACCATTTATTTTAACCAGAATTTAAATAAAAATTGAAATAAAAAGAAAAAGCAAGCTTTATATCCCAACCTTCTGGTTCAGAAAAAGACTTACACATTTGTGGAAAGGCCTTTGATCAGAATAATTGTTTAGTTAACCTCTGCTCCTCACTGAATAGCCCTGCTCTTATTACTTCTTTCCACAGACTTGAACTGATAGACTGCGGTCAAATTCAGCAACAGACCCCCTACAAACAGTTCTTTCCACAAAATCTATAGGACTGTGTCCATGGCAAGTTTGAGGAATAGGGAGTGGTTTTCTTTCCTGGAAACATTGCCACTGCTCAAAGACTCCCTCCTGAGTTAGTGAGGTCCTATAAATTTTTCCCATTTAGTACTATAAGCTAGTGAAAGATATTTTGTTGTCACTAAGGAGTTGTACCAGATGGAGCTAACTTCCAGCTCATGAATGGTAACCTCACCCCTCCTTACTTTTTTCTTTTGGTTGAAATGGATTTCCTTTATTCGTATCCATTGGATTGATACCATTCAGTGGATGCATATCCATTGAATACTGCCAGAAAAGTGGTTACCATTTATCAAAGTTATGTGCCAGTAACTATAATAGGGAATTCTTAGCTGTACATTTCAAAAATTGCTGAGATAGGTGCCATTACTACTCTTTTCTAATGAGAAATGGAGCCTCAGAGATTGTTACTAGAAGCCTAGCACAATGTCTCATACCCTGCAGGTGGGTTGAACTAAGAATGAAGCACAAATCTGTCAGAATCCAAAGCCTACTTTCTTTTCACTGGGATTTAGGTTACTTCAGGACAACTGTACATTTCTTGTCTACCCCGCTTTCTAAAGTATTGTGTTTGCTATTAAAATAACAAGGTGCTGCGTACTAATTGCTATGTATGTATTCAGCCTGGCTGAAGTTCACAAATGATTCAGAATATTTTATTAAGTATAGCTAAGCTTATTTTGTGCGGGTTTGGGAAGTATAGTGGTTTGTAAATTTGGATAGTTGACACCCGCAGTAATATCTCCATTGTATTGGTTTTCTTACAGCTGTGGCTCCTTACATGTCTGTATATGGACAGAGACTCTAGTATGTTGAATGCATACTTTAGGGAATTGCATGCCATTTAATTAAAGCATGGTTAGTTGTAGTTTTTCTGATTCTTAGCTTCATATAGACAAGAATGCAGTTTATGATAAACCATCGGACTGCTTGTTCTAAGAAGATTAATAAATTGAAAACTCCATTACTTGCAAATACTAAGTAGTAATTTTATTACAGGAGACAATGAATCATGTCATCATCTTTTTTTTTTTTTTCCTGTGGCCCAGAGTCACAGTGTGTAAGAGTGTCTGAAACAAAACAATGTGAATTCCTCTTTCGCTTTATTTTATGTGTCAAAAGATCACTGCATACATTTCCTATGCCATTATGTCCCCTATCACTGGGCTGAGAAAGACAAATTCATGGAAGTGTGAAAGCATAGAACTCATGCCAATTTTCATAGTGTTAATTAGTAAAGACTGCACTTCTTTTCCCCTTGTAGGGTATAAAGCATGTGGATCATTTTGGCTTTATCTGTCGGGAGTCACCAGAGCCTGGACTGAGCCTTTATATCTGTTATGTGTTCCAGTGTGCCAGCGAATCTCTGGTAAGTGGTATGAGTCTTGTCTGCATGCTCCTGCCCACACATCCGGCTGACAAGAGACTTGTCTCTTATGAACCCAAGCCTCACAGAACTGCCACCAGTGGAAAAAGAAGAGGGCATCTAGAAACAGATTTCTGTTCATTAAAGCAGCAGTAGAAAAACAAAAACAAATTGTCATGGTAATTTTTATTATTTTTTATTTTTTTGTCATGGTAATTTTTAAACCCAGATACTTTCTTGAGTTTAATAAATCCAGTCATGTTATCAGGACTATTTTTAAAAGGTAGGAAAAGACTAATGATAGGAGAAGAGCTGTTATTTTTTCCATTGCTCATGTCAGATAATAAGGAAGATTACTGATCTCTTATTCTCTGAATTATTATAACATCTCAGAGGAGGTAATGTTTACATCAGTAGAGCAGAGAAAGATTTTGTTTTCTTTCTTTATTTCATTAGCCACTGTTCTCATTTTTTAAAAACTTTATTTTTTAATGGTCTTGTTTTTGCTTTCATTTTCTCTCTTTGGAATGTGAAAGTTGATTCTTCTTTCAAACACCCTTCCTCCACTCCCTCCACCTGCCCCTTTATGGCAGCAGTTGGAGTTAAAGAAAAATTTAAGGCAAATTTAGAAAAGCATGTGAATGACAAAACATATTTTGATATTTTTCCTTAAAATTTTTTACTTTTTCTTCCACTTGTAATATGTCTCCTAACCATTTTAACACAAACCCTTAGGTCTATCACCATAGCTTGAAGAAAAATATCTTCTTAGACATATAACCCTCCTGTAAGCATTTCTCCTGGGGAAACACACACCACTTAGACATAGACAACAAGCCAGGCAGCATTCTTCTCACTTCTTTGGTGCATGTTGCTGTCATTTCTGCTCAACTCTGGCCTTCCATAGTCCACGTGTGGAAGGAATACTGAGGTATAGGAATAATGAAGAAATGAGATGAAATGAGGTATAGGAATAATGAAGAAATGTTCATTAAAATGAACAAAAGCACTTTCTGCCTGGGACCCTCTGGACTTCAATTTGTTTTTCTGGGGATTATAGCACTCCCATCACTAACAGTTTCTTACTCAAGAGAGTTCCATTTGCATTTCATTCTCATGCTAGATAATTAACCATACCTAGGATAAATCCACATGTTGAGATCCAGGTGACCATGGTATAACAGGCACAGTTCAGGATTCAAGATAGGAATTTGAGAGTTGCCATTATGTAAATGGTAGTTGAAGGCCTGAGAGCAGATGAGCACCTGCAGGGAGAGAGAGAAAGCCAAAGAGAAGCAGCAGTGCATCACTGGAAAGTGCCAACCAAGTAAAACATAGGAAGAAAATAATGTCCGGAGAATCTGCTGCCCTGCTGCCTGCTCACCCCTCACTCCCTTCTTCTTTCTTCCCTCTTCCTCGCTAAGGAGGTTCTTTCTTCCCTCTTCCTCGCTAATGTGGTTCTTCCACATTCTGGATCCCTGATTCTTCTACCTTTCCAAAACCTGTTCTTTATTCCATGTTTTATTTTGGCATCTCCATTTCCCCAGCTTCCCAGTTTAGAAATCATAACACATTCTCCTTCACCTTCTATATATCCAGTTATTTGCCAAATCCTGTTAACATAAAGATAGAAAGGTTTCTTATCCATTTCTCATTCTTTCCCCTCTCTGCCTGATTCTGGGCATTCACCTTCCTTGCTTAGACTATCACACTAGTGTCCTAACTAGTCTCCCTGCCACTAGCTTAATCTGTCATCATGCTAAAGCCATATGATGTTTCTCACAAAATTTCCAGGAACCAGTTAATGCCTCCTTGTTAAGAGACAAAGTCTAGGTTGTCTGGCATGGCAGAAGGACCGTCCACCTTCTCTGGTCCCCACCAGAATGCCTCTCCTTTTCATGACTGTGTCCTCCCACAGGCTGTCCCATTTCTTTAGCTGGTCTCTGGGCCAGAAAGCAGAGGCTGGTGTGATGATTGGTGTGATGTAGCTTTCGTTTGGTTTGCTACTGAAGCAGCAAATGGTTCATGCAGGGGACACATGGGATCAAGGATTTATATGAGTGGCTGGGGCTCACATAAGTACAGCTAAAGTTCTGAGATCACTGTTGGTTGTACAGAGTGAGGGGTCTGCTGTGTCAGAGGAGGCCAAAGCCAGGGCTCACACTTTTACATTGTTAGTCAGAGAAGGTGGCCATTGGGTTTCATGGTCTGCCCTGCTGCAAAACAAAGGAGATTATGCCGTGTTTTCACATTCTGTTTTCTCCTGTCTCTTTGGATGTGAGGCAGGTCTGCCCTTGCTTTACTGTGACTTGAATCTCCTTCTTCTTTTCTATTTTGTTTTTGTATACATCCTGGTGAAGCCTTTTTGGATGACTTTTTCTTTTTGGTGGGAATTGACTTCTTTTAGTTGCTTTGTTGTCAGTGCTCTTGCCCCATATTGTTCATAAGTCTCCAAAAGTTCCTATCAATCCCACTCTTATTTACATAGCATTCCAGTTCACTAGATTACTAATCCCACAGGGTCAGGACCATTCTTATTCTTGTCATATCCCTGCCCCCCACTGTTTCTTAAGTGTGTATTTTGAGTGAGTGAGTGCAATACTCTTAACTTAAGGCAATCATTGTCTAGGTGCTGGTTTATTTCATTACTGTATAACCTGCACTAAGAGGAAGATCACATAAAACCTTTTTTTATTTTTAAGATTTTATTTATTTATTCATGAAAGACACAGAGGCAGAGACATAGACAGAGGGTGAAGCAGGCTCCCTGTAGGGAGCCTGATGTAGGACTTGATCCCGGGACCCCAGGACCATAACCTGAGCCAAAGGCAGATGCTTAATCACTGAGCCACTCAGATACCCCTACATAAAAGTTTCTTATTCTCAACCTCTTAGAGGTTTTGTTTTGTTTGTAGGTTGGGTTTCTTCCCCCACCCCCCGTACATGTAGAATAACTTTGTGAAACAGAGTCAAAGTAGAAGTTCTGGAAATGTGCTGTATTTTCCACCTTAAGAAGCTCTGTGACTAAGGCAACAGCCCAGTGTGGCTGAGAATGTCTTCTTTTTACATCGAAGCTATATCAGAATATCCATTTTGACACTTTTAGGAATAACAGGATTTTGCTAGAATCTTTTAAAACTTCTTGATTCTAGGGACGCTCAGCAGTTGGGTGTCTGCCTTCAGCTCAGGGTATGATCCCGGGGTCTGGGATCTAGTCCTACATTGGGCTCCTTGTGGGGAGCCTGCTTCTTGCTTTGCCAATGTCTCTGCCTCTCTCTCTCTCTCTCTCTCTCTCTCTCTCTCTGTATCTCTCATGAATAAATAAGTAAAATACTAAAAAAAAAAAAAACTTGTTGATTCTAGTTTTTTTTTCAGTAAGCATCTTAACTGAATAGTGGGGCATCAGAATTGCAAGCTAGAAGAAAAATTAGATATGATTTCCTGTATAAAAGAATATGGTTCAAGCAGATGACATATAGAACAAAACAAGAACAGTTAATTAAATATTATAGTCTAAGCAGTGTTATGATTGAGGTGGCATGGCAGTTGTCATCATCTTGTAAGATGTCAACATCTTACTTTGTGTAAGACAAAGTACTACAAAACTACACATGCTGACTTATCTTCTCTGAGCAAAAAGAATACATAACCAGCATTTTCTTTTTTGTCTTTGTAATAGTTGCTGTGAATTGATAAACAGTGTAGTGTGTCCAAGGGTCCTGGGGAGTTACACTCCAAGTTTAGATGCTCAGTATGCCTTCCTTCCTTCCTTTGTAAAATAGCTGTAGGTGGTTGGCTTCATCTTGTTTAACCAACCCTTGAGATTTGTGGAAAACAAAATTATTACACTCTCCACAATTGTTTCAAAAGATATGGGGAAAAAATGGAAATTGCTACTGATAGACAAAAAGTAAAACCCCACAGATGCAGACAATAGTATCAGGAAAGGTGTGAAAAAAAAAAAAAAAAGGAAAGGAAAAAAGACTCAGGCTCCCAAGACCCAGAATTCGTGTAGGGTTTAATAGTTTACATTTTCCTGGGAATTAAACTAGGTAATCCTGTGAAGTCCTTACATATTGTGTGATTGATAGACTTATTCCTAAGTGCCATAAAATACCTAAATTTGGTGCATAAATGTTTATGAGCATTATCTTCATTATGGATTTTCACCTTAATATTAGAAGTTGGCTTTCCTTGTCCCACCTCATACTTTTCACTGGAAATTTAATTTTGCCTGATGGCAATGCTAAGAAAACTCTTCTTCTGTTTGCACAAAACATTTATAATTTTAGAAGTCAAATAAATATTTTAATAATATTTGTGTCTGGAAGAAATTAGTAGCCACATATTAGATACCATTGAAATGGCCTCTTGTTTCATCTAGAAATAGAGAGGAAAACATGAAAATTCAATATTTCCATTGGAGGTCTTTATAAGATAATATTACTAAAATCAAATAATGAAACCATATGAAAGCTAAGCAGATAACTCACCCTTTTAGTGCCTTTAACAAATGAGAAACAAGAAAATAGAAATAAACATGCGCATAAGTAATTGAAATTGTTTTTGAATACGTACATAACAAGGCAAATGAAATAAAGCTGCAGAGGCATTAAAATTAGACTTGTACTTTTATTTTCAAGAACTAGAAATCTTTATTTTTTAATTATAGTAAAAAGAACAGACTATGAATAACTCATTTTTATTTATGGTACAATGTGAAATTATTCATAAGCCTTTTAAAAACTTGGTAACACACTAAAACATTACTGAATTAATGACTGGCTGCTGCTTAGTGTTTGATCTCTCCTTATAGTAATATTAGAAGAATAAAGTTTCATTTCAGGTTCTTTATACACTCAAATGCAGAAGTAGATTAAATCCTTTTAGTACATGTGCGGCCGAAGCGAGCACTAGATTAAATCCTTTAAATAATAGCTTATTCTTAAAGCAGGCTGAAAGGGGGAAAGCAAAGCCTTTAAAAAGTGGTATTCACTATCAAAGCTAGCTTGAGTGAGGCCCTGGGTCATCCACAGCTCTCTATGGCGGTTTGAGACTTTGATCTCAGTTCTCCAGTGTCTGGGAAAACCACAATTTACATTGATGATTTCATCACAGAGACATGGCCTGAAGTCAGTTTAGCAGTGCAGGAGGATGAGCTGATAGTTGACCCCAAAGAAGCAACCAGGAAATGAGACTGCTAGATTCACACTTCTTGATTTGAGTCATTGGAAAGACTAGGGAGAAACCACATGGTAATTTTCAAACTGCTGACCTAATGGTGAGACCTAAGTGCTCCACAATATGATGTCACAGCTTATTGTCACAAATCAGAAGCAAAATGATAATAAATGAGCAGATGTAGAGGGAAGACCGGTAACCTTCACAGACTTCCCTCAACATTATTTCAATTGAACTCCTTTCCCAGGACTTTGCTGAAACCCATGCTTTATTTTTACTCTAAAAATGATCCAGAAGGATAAAGTCAATAGGATACCTATTACCAAAAGTAAACATGAAACCTATTTTGTTGCTTTCTATATATTGCACACAGAACTTCCAAAGAAATATGATATACTACTTAATGAAACAAAGATCTGATTGTCAGTTAAACTGTCAGTGGCCGTGTAGCACTCAGAGGGATCTAAAAATAGCATTCAAGTAATCAGTGTTAGACACATGAAAATGGTCTTACTTTATCTAGCTTTCAATGATAGTATAAGTGAAGGTTTAACTTTACACTTCATATTTTCTCTCTACTAGCTCTGTAGTCATCAAATTCCATTATTTATTATTTAGTTAGTGTCGGCAAAGTCTCCATATTTCTGTTGGGCTTTTAATGTCTTACTGTGTGAAGGCAAACATTTATTAGAGACCTAAGTTTTATTTCTTCTTGTAGGTTGATGAGGTAATGCTGACTCTGAAACAGGCCTTCAGCACTGCAGCTGCCCTGCAGAGTGCCAAGACCCAGATTAAGCTGTGCGAGGCCTGCCCTATGCACTCTTTGCATAAGCTCTGTGAAAGGATTGAAGGTACAGTAGAACTTGGTGAGGGCGGAGGAGGAGTTTGCTTTGGCATCTGGGAAGTGAGAAAGTCATTACTGTCAGTGAATGGGTCTTTGTTTCCAGGTGAAACCAGAGCTTGAAGAATCATTTCTCAGGTCTGGTCACATTTGTGTTCTCAGTGTCTCTGAGGCACTTGGCTTTTTCCCTCCTCTTTATTTCTCTTTTTAATTTTTAATTTATTTTTTTTGAAGGCAGACTCAAGGGAGTTGTATTTCCCACAGTTCTTCAGACTGCTCTGTACTTGGTGGGAACTGACCAAATATTTGTCGAATGGGTGAAGAGAGGCAAAAGCATCCCAGAATGTCAGCTGTTTAAGTCTCTTTGTATTCTCCTCTCACTTGATGATGTGTTCCTTTTCCCTAAAAGTATAGAACTGGGATGAGCCTCGTGAGGCTTTTGAGGAGTATTTGAAAATGACGGAGATAATGGATATGATATCATAAAGCAAGTTTTTAAAAAAGTGTTCTGAGGAGGGAGGAGGGGGATGAGGAAGAGGTGACTCTGTGACTCACATTCCCTTTCTCATTATCTATTATTAACAAAAAAGGTTGAAAACTACTTCACAAGAGAAGAAACACAATTCAGTAAACACTTGTTAAGCATCTGTTTTGTGCCAAGCAGTGTGCTAGTCACTGGGAAGACGAATGATTGAGATGTGGATTATGCCTTCAGAAGCTTACCGTCTAGAGGGGAAGACAGGCATATGAGCTGGTTAAGGCAATTTAGCATGATAGGTGTTATGATAGATGGGGAGAGTGCAAGTGCCAGGACACAGCAGAGAATGATCTCCTCATTGTAAATGCAAATTGTGATTTCTGTTCAGTAGACAGCAGGATCATAGGCACAGGGCAAAATTGATGAACAGCAGTGTTATTGAATATCCTTTCAACTGTGTGAACTAGGACTATTTAAATGTAATATTCAGATTTTAAAATTTCTGATTTACAGAATGCACATGATTTTCACATTTGTACCTTTACAAAAATGGAACATTCTTTGGTGTACAGTAAAGAGAACATTAAAAGTCTGTGGAGGAAATGCTGAATTGCTCAGGAATCAGTGTGGGTCAGTTTGCTATCCAAAGAGAGAAATATTCTTCCCACTTATCCTACTCAAAATGTACTCCAGATGTATCAAGCCCCTCACTGTAAGCAAAATATTAAAGTTACTAATATAAGAATATTGTTATGTCCATAAACAAGGAAGCCTTTATTAAGATACAAAAATGCAAAAACTGTTAAAAGAAGACATTGACAGATTTGACCTCATAAGAATTTATATTTTTTACATAACTATTTCCTTGGAAGTTAAATGAGGAGATAGCAGATTGGTAATCAGGATTTATTAGAACTCTTATTGTTTGAAAGAGAAAGATAAAACCACCAGTAGGAAATGTCACAATCCATATTAAAAAACACTCATATGAAAAGGAAATTAAAAGGTCCAGTAATAAAAATGAGAATATTCTCAAACTCACTAGATGTCAGAGACATGAAAATGAAACCAATAATATGATAGTCATCATATTAACTTGATGAAATTGTGGGGATATTGATATATTTATGTGAGGCTGTTGTGTAAATTGGTATCACCATTTTGAGGGATGGTTGATAGAAATTCATTAACCTACAATTACCCACCAGTTCCCTGTCATGATAAGAGAAACTCTTAATTTTTAAGATTTTATTTATTTATTCAGGAGAGACACACAGAGAGAGGCAGACACATAGGCAGAGGGAGAAGCAGGCTCCTCATGGGGAGCCTGATGCAGGATTCGATCCCGGGACTCTGGGATCATGGTCTGAGCCAAAGGCAGACGCTCAACCACTGAGTCACCCAGATGCCCCAGAAATTCTTAATGTAGGTTTACAAGGTGCCATTTTTAAGGTTGTATTGTTTTAAAATAAGGGAAAATTGTAAACAACCCAGATGTGTCTCAATAACATAACTGAAGTATGTTCCTACAATGGAATAATTAATAGGAATTGATTTCAACTGTGTATTAATTTGGATACATCTTAAAATTATATAATTGAGTGAAATGATAATTTGCTGAATAATACATACACTTTGGTATATCTGGAAAAAATGAATAATATCTTATGTTTAATTTTTTAAAGATTTTTATTTATTTGATAGAAAAAGAGAGCAGAAGCAGGGGGGATGGCAGGCAGAGGGAGATGGAGAAGCAGGTTCCCCGCCAAGCATGGAGATTGATGCAGGACTTGATCCCAGGACCCTGGGATCATGACCTGAGCTGAAGGCAGGCACTTGAGCCACCCAGGTGGTACCCCCTGTATTTCATTTTTAACGAACTTTGAATATGTTCTACTTTTAGATTTACAGGAAAGTTGCAGAGAGTTTCCAAATGTTCATCCCCCATCCTCCCCAGTTGTTAACATCTCACTGGGCTATATATAGTCCAGTGCAGTGTTCAGAATAGGATTAATATTGGCGCACCATTATTATCCAAACTAAACATTTCATTTGATCTTCATCAGTTGTTTCATTCACGTCCTTTATTGTTTCAGGGTCCTAGGCAGGATTCCAGCTTGTGTGTAATTGTTACTTTACCCTGGTCTCCTGCAGTCTGTAGCTCCCCCTAAGTCTTTCGTTGTCTTCCATGACCTTGACATCCCCCCATGAGCATCTCTGTTACTTTGCTGGATGTCCATCGGTTCAGCCTGTGTGATGTTTTCTCACATTTGGCCTAAGGGCACCCCTCCCCAGCAAGAGCACTATAGAAATGGTGCAGCCTTCTTCTCAGTGAATCCTGTCATGGGGCTCATGGTGTTGAGGAGTGTATTACTGATCATGCTGGCCTTATCACCTGGTCAAGGTGGTCTCAGCAATTTCCCATTATAAAATTACTACTCTTCCCCCTGGAGCCAACACATATTTTAGGGAAGATACTTTGAATCTATACAAATCTGTCTCCTTTGCCTTTGCTCACTGATTCTAGTATCTATCAAAGGCCAATTTAGCTCTATCTATAATATTCTCATATTAAAAAATATATAGAATTTATATTGCTTGGGTAAAAAATATAAAGCAAATACATACACACAGTGTTATCTTAGAAGAAAATAACTTTTTGCTTTTAAAAATTTTTATAGGGATCCTTGGGTGGTGCAGCGGTTTGGCGCCTGCCTTTGGCCCAGGGCGCGATCCTGGAGACCCGGGATCGAATCCCACATCGGGCTCCCGGTGCATGGAGCCTGCTTCTTCCTCTGCCTGTGTCGCTGCCCCCCCCCCCCCTTTCTCTCTCTGTGACTATCATAAATAAATAAATTTTAAAAAATAAAAATAAAAATAAAAATTTTTATAAAGCCAGAAGTATTTTCATGGAAAATTTTTTGCCCAAGGACTTGATATAAATTATGTGTAAGACCTTGATAGATATAAAGATGACAGGATATAAAGAGGTAAACAATTTTGTGGTCGAATAATGACGCTAATTATGTCACTAAGTACTATTGCTATTTTTTCAAATTTTGTTACCATGGAACAGGACCTACATGAGGAAGAGAGATTCCTGTTTATACTGTGGTTCTGTCTTTTGATATTATTAATAGTAAATTAGTATTAGGTCATGTTTTAAGCTTAGAGATTTTGGCCGATTGCTAGTATTCACCTATGAGTTTCTACGGTGTCTATGCTTGTTTGAATACTGAATGGTACCTGGTTATGCTGCTGATTGGCATCTTTTAGAAACTTCTGGTTAATAATTCTGACTTCAAGATAACCGATAGGGGGGCCGTTGGTTTTGGTAAGGGTTCCCTCTGGCTTTAATCATTTTGTGGTAGCGTTCCAAGGTTTGTTATAGGCAGGGACACATCTCCTTGAGAAGATTTAACTTCAGAGCCTGCTGACAGAGGGACAAGCTGTAACATGATATATGCATTTTGATCTCTGCAGCTACACTCTCTTTAATACTTATTCCCATCATTTTCCACAGGTCTCTACCCACCGAGAGCCAAGCTGGTAATACAGAGGCATCTCTCATCACTGACAGATAATGAGCAAGCAGACATCTTTGAGCGAGTTCAGGTAACATGATTTATAGTTCTCACAAATAAGATATAAGAAATGAGAATTGGATCCTATTTTATAAGTTTTTTTCCCACTCCTCTCTCTGAAGTTAAAGATATATATCCTTTTGTACTATATATGATAGTTAACTAGAATACCACTGTTACTCTTGCTCCTAAGAGCAGTGAAACACTTAGCTTTTTTTATGTCTGTCTGCCAGACGCATAAAACCAAGTGGGAATACAATAAAATGAGAGAAGCTGTGTTGTATACTGTGTTCTTGGTTTGACTGTTGGACAGAAAATGAAGCCAGTCAGTGACCAGGAGGAGAATGAGCTTGTGATTTTACATTTGAGGCAGCTGTGTGAAGCCAAGCAGAGGACACACATTCACATTGGAGAAGGCCCATCGGTGAGAAGATGTTTTTTTTTGCCTTGACCTAATTTTGTTTTGTTTATATATTTAGTGAGAATATCACAGAAGATGTGAAAGAAGTTTCTTTTCTGTGTGTTCTCACCTTTAGGGTTAAAGTTCTATCACTTATTTTTCAGCATCTTAGTTTTATAGGAGGTTTTAGCATTGGGTTTTAGCATTGAGTTTTCAAATGTGAAAAAAAATGGGTTTTTGGTATAAAAACAGTAATAACATGCTCATGATTTGGAATGAACTTTTTTTTTGGTGATATTGTTCCATTTTATTTCAGATTCATATGTACATTTTATTTCATTACAAGTTTACACAACCTTGAACGGTAAACAGCAGACACTCAAAAAAGCAGTAGTATTTTGGAAACAGCCATTTTAGCTGCAAAGGAAGGTCTGATATTTTTGTGTCTATGATTGAGAACATGTTTCCAGCTGCATATAGATAAAGCAAGACACCAGCAACAGCCCTGTAAGGAGATGATGACATAGTTACTTCTCAATAACACAAAATCAGGAACAAGTTACATAACACTTTATTAGTGATTCCTGAATTGTATTCATTGAACATGCTCTTCTAGAGAACCTCCTGTGAGCCAAGCTGTGTGACAATGGTGAACAGAAAAGAAATGAATGAATCCTCCAGGGAAGAGCTCAAATATTGGAAAGGGAAATGCAAACAGATAAATGGACCCATAGAATAGGCAAAAATGTGGCTTCTTAAAAGAATGCGCAGTGAGCCCAAAAGTAGGTATATCTTTGCTTTAGAGCTAGAGTGCAGAGTAAGAATAGAGGGAAGAATTCAAGAATTTAAGAGGAAGAAATTTTTGGGAGGAGGGAGTGGGAATGAAGTTTTAGGGGAGATAGTTTTCTTTCCTTCTAGTAGTAGGATTTTCCCTCCCTCCCTCCCTGCTTCCTTTCTTCCTTTCATTTATTCATCTGATATTTACTGAGCAGCTACTGTGTCAAGCACTGTAAGCATTGTGCTAAGTACCAATACAATTTCCCTATTTTAGTCATGTTCTTTGCCTGAAAGCCTGAGAAGAATGTCCTCCCCATCCTTTATCCACAGCTGAGCCCAGTCCAGCCCATATCCATATTCATTGCTTTTTTTCCTTTCTTGATGAGGTCATATTTCTTTTTATCAGTAACGTCTTAGATGGCCCCATGGAACCAATTCTTATGTGGACCTCTGATTACCTTCTGTATGGACTGTACTGATTATCTGGTCTGGTCCCTCAGCTTCTGATTTCCCTATCCTTCAGGTGATTTTTGAATACTCCTTTCAGATAAATCTTCCCCCAAACATTACTTTCACAGTGACACCCCTCTGCTTATAAATTCTGATCAGTGATTCATCCTTTTCAGAGTTTCATCTCCAGCCTCACTTTCCAAGTTAACCATCCACTACTTTTCTTTTAGTCCCACACCTGCACTTACTCCCTTTCCCATGAACATTGGTCTTTATTATTTTGCTAACGTCATCCCCAGTGCTGAGACTGTCTCCACCCCCATTTTTTTTAAAGATTTATTTATTTATTTATTTATTTATTTATTTATTTATTTATTTATTCATGATAGACATGGAGAGAGAGAGAGGCAGAGACACAGGAGGAGGGAGAAGCAGGCTCCATGCCGGGAGCCCGACGCGGGACTCGATCCTGGGACTCCAGGATCGCGTCCTGGGCCAAAGGCAGGCGCCAAACCACTGAGCCACCCAGGGATCCCCTCCACCCCCATTTTTTATGCCTGTGGAATCTTGCCTATTTTTTATTCCTCACCTCTGAGACCCACAACCAACCTTTTTACTTCTGAGACCCACAGCCAAGTTTTAGGCTTACAGATTTTTTGATACATGTTGTTTTGTGTTACTGTTTAATGTGAATATATTCCCTTCTCAAACAGATAATAAATTTTCTCTCTTGGAAATTTTCTAGCACTACCAACCATGTATTGATACACATAGTAGCTTTTTAATACAATAGGAGGAAAGAGAGAGAACCTAATATGTTATACATACTATAGATTCTCATACAGTTTAGTACTATCAATGAGTACTTGTTGGTCTGAAAGATATATGACTCACACATGAAAATGGGACTATCACAGAGGTTTAGCAGGTTTCAGTTTTACTGGAGGATGCTTTGTTCTTTGAAGCTTATTTTCTGTGTTTTCCTTGGTAATTTGGACAAAAATATGCAGCTTGGAGATGGATGGTTATAGTTGTTAATCAAAATAGCAGTAAAAATTGACATCTTGAGTTTAATTTTTGTTAAATGCAGCAGGAATATATTAGCAGAAAGGAAAGGCAGAAAGAAAGGAACTTCTGTGTTTTTTATTACTTATAATATTAAAAAATAAACCCCTGTCCTTATAATCTCTATGCTCACAGTGTGGAACCTAAATTATTACTCCTTAATAGAGCTACAAAAGAATTCTTGTGCTTTTTAATGGCTTAGTCAAGCCCATTTTTAAAGCCTCATTTAACCTTGAGTGTTTCCAAACTAAAATTTATCTGTTTTTCTTTGTATAGACTATTTCAAATAGTACAATCCCGGAAAATGCAACAAGCAGTGGAAGGTTCAAACTTGACATTCTGAAAAATAAAGCTAAGAGATCCTTAACTAGCTCCCTGGAAAATATCTTCTCAAGGGTAAGATTAAACTGAGACTCTTAATTAGATATTAACATCTGTGTTTGCTAACTACTCTACTTCACTCTTAACTGGCTCACAGAAAATTTCTTTTAAAACCCAACAATAAACTACTAAGATAACTTTAATTAGGTAGCTTATTTAAAGTAACCTCATGATTTATTCTGGTGCCTCGTATCTAAGTTTAAGCAAGAGATTTAGTAGTAGAGATATATGTATAAGAAAGGGGAAATAGAATATTGATACCCCAATATTATAAGAACTTATTATTGTTTGCCACATAAAGTAGCTTTCATTTTGCTATTATTAGGAGCTGTCAGGGAACTCTGGAAATAGTATAAATTAATAGGAATTGATGTATTCCATTTATTTTATTGGGTATTTTATTTTAGAATCAAGATGATTTCTCTTTCCTTCCATTTTTCTCTTCCTGAATAATTCACTCATAAAGCTGTTAGATGAGACCAGGCAAGGTAGATGTCTTAGAGCTGGAGGTGGGGGACCCACAGTGGCTCAGAGCAGGGAGACAGAACTTAATGAGGTACTGTGTGTGGGGAAATCTAGACTGTGATGAGGAGGGGATCCGTTTAGGAGGGCAACCTAGTTCAGGAAGTCAGAGCTTGAGCCAGCAAGGAGGTCAGTCCTGCAGAGGGGTGCGTCAGCATAGGATGTCAAAACCACAGTGAGTGGAGGGGAGAAGGCATTCAAGGTGCCTCTTACAAGGAGTTAGAATCCTTGAGCAGGGTGAGGATGGTGTTGTTTGTGTGGATGGCAGCCCCAATGTGAGATGTTGGAACCTGAGTAGGATGAAGAGTGTCTGTGAGGTGACAGTTGTGGAGACTTTTACACACAGGGGACTGGTCAAATATGTAATTGTATTAAGGATTTGGGAAAAGGGAATTACAAATATGAAGAGGGAAGAAATTATAATAAAATCCTTTGTTGTTGGATTCAACTCAGAGGTAACAGTATGAAATCCTGATTACATACTTTTGAATTTATTTTTAATATATTTAAATTTATTTTTAAGTATATATATTAAAATGTGTGTGTGTGTGTAAATGTGCATATGGTCCCTGGCTCTGTCCACTGATAAGAGCTGGGAACAGCTTTTCTGCAAATACCAGAGAATAAATTAAGCTTGGTTGAATGACACCAAGCATCCAGATTTTGGTTTCTGTATATCATTCCACAAGAAGGAACCAGGATCCTGGGAGAAATGACTGATTCCAAGACTGTAGGGGAAAGTACAGTATAAGCTCGGAGCGTGTTGATGCTCTAGATAGTAAGGGCGTGCTCAGAGAAGCAGAGAAAGATGACGGTATGTCATATAGACCTTGAAGGGCTTCCATTGTTGACATCCGAGGCAATGTAAACAAGATAAATGATGGTAAAGGATTATCACCTATCATTTAAATAGGAGTTGATGAAACTACTCTGATATGAAAAATGAATGAATATCTTGAAAGTTTGATCATGATCGGGATATTTACTGGACTTAATTAATACTTATTAATTACAAAAAGGAAAGTAGTACCTTTACAATGGAGAAGGCTGACAGATACCACCTCAATCAGGTGATCAAATAAGACATCTTCAGCAATGGGACAAATTGAAATCTTGTGCCACTTGATAACAGAGAATACAGAACTTCTGTGGTATTCTTGCCAAAGGGGAAGTCCCTGAATTGAATCCTGAGGTAGCATCCACAAACCCACTTTGAGGTACAGTCTACAAAATAACTAGCCTGCTGTCTTCAGAAATATCAGGGTCAAGAAAGTTAAGTACAGTAGAGCATTAGAGCAGAACCTTTGAATAGAGGTGTTCTTTTTTTTTTTTTTCCCCAGAACTCAAAATAGGTATTTCTCTTAATGGTTTGAAATTCTTCTTACTCTAACAAAGCCTTGTAGGAAGCATCATCAGCTCTGAATACTATTATCAGCAGAAGACAGAATATAGGAAAAGAGAAATCTAGGAGATTTATCAGAAGTATGTTAATGCCACATTTCATAAAATTTTCCTGTCCTTTTTTTTCTTTAGTATTTATAAATTACTTGTGTTCCTTCTTTCTCTCTCCTTCCTTTCTTTCTCACTCTTTCCTTCCCCCTTCCCCTCCATCCTTCCCTTCTCTTCCATAGTACTTAGTGAGAATTTAGTAGAAAGGCCATTTAAGTAAGTGGTTGGGGGACCAGAATTCAAGACCTGTCCGTAATAGATCTCCTATTTATGATCTTGAACAAATTATTTACCTTTTTGAAGCTAGTTTTCCCATTTGTGAAATGTGCACACCGATAGTGAGTTTACCTCACATTACGATGAGGATGAACTGTCAGTCTGTTAGGAAAATATCCCACATGGCACAAACAGTGGTAAGCTCTGAAACCTCTGTCCTCTACAAAATGACCATAGGGGGCTTAGGCTGTTACTCTCCTTCTCCCCATTTAGTACCTTGGCATTCTGTACAGTACTTGCATTGCTGGCTTTGAAGTGCCGCTCGTGTAGCCTTGAGTGGCTGCGATGACTCTTTCAGCAAGGGCACAGCTCATCTATTTTGGTCAAGGCAGATACTGGAGCTTGCATGCCCTGCGGTGCTGCCAAGCGCCATAAATTATGTGACCTAACAAGATCTTGCTTGCATCATATGCAACAGAATGGACTTAAGGGGAAGGTTGGCAGCTACTCGTGTTGTGTTAAAGGTTACAAAGAAAAGGAGTTTTGTGTACTTCTAAAACTGATTAGTTTATCTCTTTCTTTCTGAGTTATATAGTGGAAAATTGACACTCTAGTCATAGAGTTTGACTCATAATTGCTGCCAGTTTTAAATGTCAAGACGGCTTATTTAACTGACTATAGTTGTTTATGAAATAGGATCTGTTTTTAAAATGCTTAGAAGCTCAGCTCATTAACAATTAAAAAGTAGGTCCAAGGGAAAAGGCTTGACACATGTATTACCAAATCATCATATAGTTAAACTGAAAAAGCTGTCTGCTCAAAGGTGAAAAGAGTCTTATGTTCTAGTTGTTTGTCTTGCTCTTTCTAAAGTCAGAGTTTTCCAAAAGGAAAATATTAATTAATATTTCCAAAAGAGGAATACTTGCTAGTATAAAGTATGCATCATTGGCGAACAGCCCTCATCTCATGCTTCCCTCAGAGTACTTACTATCCATTGTCCTTCCTTGTTGAAATATGTGAGTTAATGACCATAATAGAGTACAATTTTAAAGCAAGTTTGTTTCTTTTTGTGCACACTCACACAGACACATAAAAACATATGGATAAAACACTTCTGTGAGTAAAATGTGTGATTTAGATGCATTTCTAATAACGGAAATGATTTGATAGCCGACCGACTAGTTTCTTGATTGTGACCAAATAACCTGTTGTAAGATAAGCAGGCAGGTTGGCGTGGAAGTAGCAGCTAAGAAAATGGGAAAAAGCAACCCGGTCATTACAATATTTTCCTCATGGCCATACACATGAACTGAATCACTTATCAGCCACAAATATAGTTTCTTACTGGAAGTATTTCCTGCTATACATCGAACTGAAGAACTGAAAGAATCTTTATTAGGTTCTAGGACATTTGCAAAATTACCAGCATCAGCTACTTAGTTTTATTAGCAATTCCACTTTTCACAAAGCCCTATTTCTAGGAGATAACAGTGGGTACCAGCTCAGGAGCTTCACTGTTAAATTCAATGTCCTGGGTTCACATTGCTGCCCTGTCTTCTAACTAACTGTGCAAACTTTGGCAATATAATCTATCAGAACTTTAGCCTCTTTACTTATAAAGCTGAGCTAAGTAAATTTACCTACCTCATAGAATTTTTGTGTGGATTAAATGAGTTAATGCATTATAAAATGCTTAACATGGTATATAGCATACAGTAGGAACTCAATATTTGAAGCAGCTATTAATTTTACTGTTGACATAGTTATTTAGGGTACCACCAGAAAGAGAAAATTATAATTAATATACATAGATATATTAATATACATAGATAAAAATAAAGATTGCTTCTATAAAACTAGATGTGGGATATCGTAAATATAAAACAGTCAATTGAGGGGCATCTGTGTGGCTGCCTTCAGCTCAGGTCATGATCCCAGGGTCCTGGGATTGAGCCCTGCATTGGGTTTCCTGCTCAGCGGGGAGTCTGCATCTCCCTCTCCCTTTCCACTGCCCCTGCTTGTGCTCTCTCTCTCTCTCTCTCTCTGTTAAATAAGTAAAATCTTAAAAAAAAAAAATAAAACAGTTGAGAGAGAATAAGAGTCATTGGAGTGAACAATTGAATCAACAGTCAGTTGGGTGAACAAGAAAGAACCATTACAACTTTCTGGCAGTAGACATAAAAAGAAAAATTCAACAAAAGTCTGGGAAACTAGTTGAAAATCTCTTCCAGAAAGTAAAGCAAAATGACAAAAAAATGGAAAATAGGAGGACAAGGTAAAAACTTAAGGGATCAGTCTGAAGATCCAAAAGCCAAGTGGTAGGAATTACAGAAAGAGAAAATACCTCAATCTCCCTTTCTCAGAAGGCACCTGGTGTGTGTACTCCACCAAAATGAGGAAGTAAACTAAAAAAGAGGAAGATATGGGATCAAAGACACAAATTTCAACATAGGGTAGTACTAAAGGAAATGTCTAGGTTGATAATAAAGGGAAATACTGGGCAAGTCTAAATTGCAACCTGTCTAGAACAGGACAGAAAGACGGGTTTCTACAATGAGTAGCTCAAAGAAAAAGAAAAAAAAATGTAGTTGATGGATTATGTGATGTTTGACCACACCAAGTTCTGTTGGTGACTTTTGTAATAAATTAGTGATTGCTAAGGCACTTGTTGAATACATGAAAAATAGATTGTACAGGATGGGAGTTGTAATAACAGTAGAATATGGAATAGGTTAGATGATTGAAGTTTCAGTTCTTTCTTAGATCATCCATGAAATTCATAACAAACAGTCATGAAAAGAAAAATAAGAGCCAGTATTAAAGCAGACTGATGTATAGTCTTCTAGAGAGAAATGCTTTCTTTCTTTCTTTCTTTTTTTTTTTTTTTTTTGAGAAATGCTTTCTAGATGTAGTTTGTATTATGGAAGAATGAATGAAGCTAAGTCTATACATTTTACAACACAATTTTTAGAAATCTGTTTGTTATAATCCTATAATGTGAACTATGATGTTTGCAATCTAGGTTATGTGATGGTTGGATGTATTAAATCATTTTCTTTATAACTGTTGCAGTTTGTGTGTTTTGGATTCCATGGTTGTGTTTGTCTGTATGAGACATAAAGTGAATGGGGTGTTCCCTGGTCTTATGGGGTTCTCCCAATCTTATGGATGAAGAATGTTTAACCTTGAAACGAGAGTCACTTCGAGAAGCTTGGTCTGAGTATCTATTTATCTAACAATTGATTTAGAAGCAGGGTAGGTAGCTTATGCATAGTTCTATTATCATGCAGGCATGGCTGGGATACTGCCAACAAGTTTGAGCAAGCCACCAAAGGACCAATTTAACGTTAACATAAAGAAGCAACTGCCCTTTACAGTTTTAAAGCAAAAATTTAAATCATATGAACAACTGAATTTTATTCTCTTCTTTCAGGGAGCTAACAGAATGAGAGGTCGGCTTGGGAGTATGGACAGCTTTGAACGGTCCAACAGTCTTGCTTCAGAGAAGGTATCCCATCTGAGTTCCCATTTTTACTACTAATTGCAATTTGGCAAAAGCCAACATTGATATGTTAATATCACTTCGTTATTTTGTTCTGAGTCCTTTGTGACTTTTAACAGATATTAATTATTATTAAAATTAAATTTAAAATATTGGATTAATGTTTAAATAAAGAAAAAATACTACCATTTGAAATAAGAAGGCTGTGGATAGTATCATGTTGCTACTCTGTTCAGCCATCCCCTTTTTGTGTTGGGAGAGTTCCCGGTGACTTGTCCTCTATCAGGTTTTTTACTGTTTGGAGATAGGGATGCTTGGGAGGATGGTATTTGGGCAATTGTTGACCCAAAGCCACAGAAAAATAAGTCGTGTAATTGCAGCACTTGTACAGTGGTCTTTTTATGTTTTGTTCTGTCACCTTGTTACTCCCCCCCCCCATTTCTCTCTCTCTTTTTTTTTTTCCACTTTAACTGTAGCATTAGGCTCCTCTTTATCTCACAGATAGTTGTTAGTAGGTTTGATTTCCTGCTTCCTGTATCATGCAATTTGTAACCTGAGGTTTATGCAACCAATTTTTTTTTAATGGAAAATACTAAAATGTTTTTAACTGAACTTTGTGTCGATAGAATTGAGGACATAGTCTCGCTATGAGTCTCTTAACCCTAACCCCATGTTCCATGTTTATCAAGCTAAACATTTCTACAGTGGTGCCTGTTTTGGAAAGTATAAACAGCATACCTGTCTAAATTGAAAGATTTATGATGTCTCCCCATGCAATATGAGAGGCATTCCAGCATAGCTCACTTTTCATTCATTTCCTGTTTTTCATGTCTTATAAAAAATTTTTACCTCAGGGAACGTGTCATTGGATAGAAACATCCACAGTGAAAGAAGATACTTAACAGGCTTTTATTTTATTTTCCTGAAGGCTTTGCCATGAAACTTGGACACTTGAGCATTGTGATATGTTTTGACAGTACAGGAAGCATGCAGCCGATATGTCACGGAAATCAGTAGATATGTAAACACAGACCCCACCCTCCTGGTGCTCATGATGCCTTTTCATCTTTCTGGCAACAATGAGAAAAGTACAGTAGCTATAGCATTTTACCACAAAATGTTAGGGGAAAGAATACCTTTTCTTATCATTCTTTTCACTTTCTGCCTATCTTTACGGATGCTGTGTTACAGCTGCTTATCAGAAGAAATGGGTTGTGGTGATACTGATTAGCCTTCAGCATGGATTGAGTGAAAAAAATAAAAAAGTTTTGTCATGACTCAGGAGGAAGAAGAGGCACCCTGTCACTTTTGAGCTGTGTGTTGAAGCAGGTCTGCCAGGATCCATGTAGGAAAGAAAGACCTTAACTTGTACTTCCTTTTCAGGACTATTCACCAGGAGACTCTCCACCAGGGACACCTCCAGCCTCCCCACTGTCCTCAGCTTGGCAGACATTCCCTGAAGAGGATTCTGACTCCCCACAGTTTCGAAGACGGGCACACACGTTCAGCCACCCACCTTCAAGCACAAAGAGAAAGCTGAATTTACAGGATGGGAGAGCTCATGCTGTTCGCTCTCCTCTTCTGAGGCAGAGCTCCAGCGAACAGTGCAGGTGAGTCCAAACCTCTTTTTGGATAGTGAAGTAAAATTCTCCTGTCACCTATTTTGATCAGTACTGAGTCAAGATTTATTGTGACTTCATGCTGCCAACATTTTGTTTTTAGAAAAACCAGAAAGATAAAATGAATGGTAAAAACCTTAGTTAACTAAAAGAGACAAGGCAAGTTTTAAAGTCCATCCCAAGAGAAGAGTTAAGGCATTTTGGATGAAGACATTTTCTTTTCCCCAGAAAAATGGAGAAAACAAGATACTATGCAATTGTTTTGTCTGAAAAACTTGGTGACAACATGTTACTCAGTGTCTTCTTGATGATGGCTCAAATGAAACCGAGATAGCAAATTTGAAAATAACGTACATAGCAGTAGAACTTCCTGTTAGCCTGTAATAAAATACAAGGGTTAAAAAAAAAAATCACCTTAGTTACCTTCATACCTGAGATAAAATTTGGCTATACTTCATAATAAATTAAAACCAAAAATGGGAATAATTAAAAATTTTATCTAGAATGAAGTCTGTAAAGAAGGATACACATATCATAATTGATGGAAGTGTCCATTAGAAATTATCTTATATGGTATTTAAAAAATAATTCAACAAAATGGTTTGGCATTTGGTAAGGTACAAACAACAAAGGGGGTAAACCTGGAACTGCAGAATGGTTTTACTTCTTTCTGTGTAGCACATATCAGAATTTATATCCTAGAGTTAATTTTGTTTCTCTTCTTCACCTGTGAGTTTGATCCAGGAAGCAGAGTCTGATAAGTGATCCCAGTGGAGAAAAACCCAGAACTCCTGGGAAGATTAATTTTATATTAGTTGTTATCAAATTTGCCAGCATTTCTTTTAAGATTACTGTTTTATCTTCAGTGTTGTGTTTTGACTGATTTGACACTTAAAAATAAGATAGATATTTTGGATATATGAAAATAAAAGAGATTAACAGAATTAATTTTTCTCAGATTTTCTCTTCTAAAAAAGATTAAGTATTCGTGTTTATATCACTTTTGTTTTTTAATGACCACTTCAGTTATATTTACACAAGGCAATAAGTCTGTTTTCTTCCAGGAAAAATTATCAAGAATTTAAAACATAAGACATTATAAATGATTTCTCTATTCCTCCTTACTTCTTATAATGTAGATGCTCAAATAATTCTTTTCAATATGAAAAGATGCTATTTGTGCTATTGTGAAAACTTGCTAGGAGAAGAATCTTCTAAAAAGAGCAATGGAGGAGGTTCAGGGATTCAGATAAAACTGTGGACACAATGTCACAGGCTGCAGGAGAGAACATAGGCATTAATGTTTGTTAAGCCAGAGATATTATGATGGCTTCCAACAACCAAACAAGTTGTCCCTAAATTTTTAGAAGGGTTTATATCTTTAAAATAGCTAAGTCTTTGAACTACTGATAATCTGTTGCAAGAAGGTGTTTCCTGTGATTATTTCTGCTTTCCTACTTTTTTTCCCTTGAAGTATCTTTTGCATGTAAAAACAAACACCTTTTGTTCTAAAGTCATGAGGAATGTTTTAGAGACAAACACCTCTGGTTGGACATGTGCATAGGTGAGTTCAGTTTGTGAAGAGTGAGCCAGGTTATGGTCATTGAAACAGACAACTGCATGCTCCCCTTTTTCCATAGAAGATCCAGCCCTGAGCTTTGAAAGGAAAGCTTAAATTAATAGCAAGAACCTGTTTATATGCTTTTTCATAGTGAATGAAGATTTTGCAGAAATCTAAATTAAGACAAATTTGCTGTGTTTTCTGTACTCAGCATTCTTCCATCAGGTCGGCGCATGCACAAGGAGAGTAACTCTTCCTCCAGCCTTCCAAGTCTACACACTTCCTTCTCTGCCCCTTCCTTCACTGCCCCCTCTTTCCTGAAAAGCTTTTACCAGAATTCAGGTAGACTGTCCCCACAGTATGAAAATGAAATCAGGTGAGATCAGTGTCCTCTGTTTGCAAAGCAAAATTTTCTGCAGTGATATACTGATATGTTACTAAAAAGTGGCTGATGAATTTTGGAGTGAAATTTATGCATTCGAATGCTGTGCTTGTTCTAATCTATTTCTAATATATCAGTTTCAATTTCAATGAATTTTATCAAGAAAACTTTTAAAACCAGTGTTTCAAAGCTTTTAATAACATGATTGTTTTATTTTATGAATTACATCTTTTTATACTATTTGTGTGATTCTTTGCCGTATGCTCCAGAGTCTGAGCTTTGTATTGTTTGCAACATGACCTGGTGCTAACACCTACTAAACAAATCTCCCCCAATCATGCTTTTTTTTCTTAGCCTCTCTGGACATATGATATGGAATCCAAAAGCAACTGATTTAAACAGCTGTACTAAAGTGATGGATGCAATATATCTTTAGTTTTTAAAGTATATAGAATATTTCCTAGGCAATTCTTTGATTTTTCAATGACATATTCTGTCTTTTCTGAAACTCAGTATGATTACATAATGGGTATAGAATCATGTTGATGTCAACTTTCAGGAAGCATGAAGATTTCTTGAATCTTGTAGATACTTGATTTTATTTCATTCCCAGTATTAAAAAAATATATATAGCCTTTAAAATTTTCTTCTTTGCACTTTTAGCCACACAAAATTAAATATAGTGTTTTTTGGGGGAGTTGCCTTTTTAAAAAAATTTAAAGTTATGAAATCTTACTGATTATTCACATGATTAGTGAAATATTGACAGCCTTTGGAAAGTGGTGAGTTAAGTTGGGAATTCTTTTAGAACCATTGATTGTTGCTGGCTTAGAAGTTTGTGATATTCATTCCAGTTTTTTTTTTAAGATTTTATTTATTTATTATTCATGCAAGACAGAGAGAGAGAGAGAGAGAGAGGCAGAGACACAGGCAAAGGGAGAAGCAGGCTTCATGCAGGAAGCCTGACATGGGACTTGATCCCAGGACTCCAGGATCGCGCCCTAGGCCAAAGGCAGGTGCTAAACCACTGAGCCACCCAGGGTCCCTCATTCTGGTTTTTATATGTAGCTGGATTCATTCTTTTCCTTTTTTTTTTTTTTTTTTTTGCTGTATAGTATTCTATTTAATACACCACAGTTTATCCACTCTCTTGCTGATAAACAATTGGGTTGGTTCTAGTCATTTGATATGTGGCAATTCTTGCAGTCAAGGAGAGGAATACCTGTTATCAAATAGCCTGTGTGCCACTAGGATTTTCTTAGATATTCTTTGGCCTCATTTCTTTCAGACTTGGAAAATCCCATTTGAATGGGTAACCTTCAGTAACTAGTTTAAGTATAATGATCCTTGAATTACCTCTGAGTATCTTTTGTCTATGTGTGCCAACTGTTTTTTTTTTAAGATTCTATTTATTTATGAGAGATAGAGAGAGAGAGAGAGAGAGAGAGAGAGAGAGAGGCAGAGACACAGGCAGAGGGAGAAGCAGGCTCCACACAGGGAGCCTGACGTTGGGACTCAATCCTGGGTATCCAGGATCACACCCTGGGCTGAAGGCAGCACTAAACCACTAAGCCACCGGGGCTACTCTGTTTTTACTCCAAGAAAGATAGTTAATATTGATTGGACTGAAAACAATTTGAATCTGAACGTCCATTGAGTTTCTAGTGAAGAAATTTAGTGATGAACTGATTTTAAGGGGTCTTTCAAGGGTGCGCCTGGCTGACTCAGTCACTAGAGCATGCGACTCTTAAATCTTGGGGTCGTGAGTTTGAGCCCCACGTTGGGTTGTAGGGATTATGTAAAAAAAATAAATATTAAAAAATATATAAGGGTTTTTCAAAGACAACGTTGTGAGAGAAGAGTTAAAAATCAGCTACAAAAGCAATATATTATATACAGAATATGTCATGAATTGAGAGAACCAAGAATGTACCTCTATAAAGACACCAGTTTGCCTTATCTCTATAGTACTATCTATTATTAGGAATGCAGCATTTCAATGAAACACATTGGCAGTTTCTTACTCTTACATTAGTGAAAGTGAGCATCTGGACAATCCCAGTTTTCTTCTGGAAATAGAAGCATTCCCAGAAGTGACAATTAGGAAGAGCCATTGAGAAGGTGAAAGGTTAACTGTGAATAGGATGTAGAATCCCAAAACAGTGACTTTTTTTAAAGATTATTTATAGATTATTTGTAGTATAGGGTATTACATATTCATCTTTAATAGTTTTACTTAAGTGTGTGCAGTATTCTTATTCATAGTTTCTTAGTCCTTTGTACCTCATTCTAATAGTAGGATATTGAAGTCAGAGGCAAGTGTATGTTAGTTCTGCATTGAAAATTTCCACATTTTGTAACTATCTTACTTGAAGTCATATATTTAAATATGTGGAGAACTTTTAAATTTGTATTGAAATACAAAAAGTTTTGTATTAAATTTGTATTAAAATAATCCTGTTTTCTGTACTTTGTAATATTTTCTTGGCTCTGAGAAAATCTAAAAATCAGAGAGCCTTTGTACATTTTTCTGTAATTTCTGCATACCTTTTTTTTAATAATATGACAAGCGTAGAATCAGTAGGCCAAAAAGAGACTTAAAATTTTTATTCTCATAGAAAATATTTCACAGAAAAGTGCACTGATCATGAGCATACAGTGGACAATGGATTATCACAGAGTGAATACCCCTATGTCACAGCTCTGTCAATAAATGGAATGCTATCAGCACTTCCACAGTTCCTCTCCTTTTCCCACCCAATGACTTCCCCTTCTCCTGACCTTAATACCATAGTTCACTATTTGCCTAGTTTTGAACTTCATATAAATGGAATGATACAGCATATATTCTTTTGTTTTGGGTTATTTCACTGCACATGAGTTTGTAAGATTCCTTCTCATTTTTATGTGCACTTCAATTCATTAATTTTTATTGCTGTATAGTATTCCTCTTAATGTTACAATTTATATATTCTTTTGCCAGTGGACATATGGATTGTTTCTAGTTTTAAGTCATTTTTTAATTTTATTATTGTCTTTATTTAGAGAGAGAGAGAGAGATCATGAGTAGTAGGAGGGGCAGAGGGAGAGGGATAGAGAATCCTAAAGCAGGCTCTATGCCCACCACATAGTCTGACATGGGTCTTGATATCATGACCATGAGATCATGTCCTGAGCCAAAATCAAGACTCAGAGGTTTAACTGAGACACCCAGGAATCCCTAGTTTTTGGTTATTAAAAGAGTACTGCTGGGGCATCTGGCTGGCTCAGTCGGTAGAGCATGTGATTCTCTCTCTCTCTCTCTCTCTCTCTTTTTTTTTTTTTTTTTGTAGAGTGTGTGATTCTTGATCTTGGGGTTGTAAGTTCAACCTTCATGTTAGGTAGAGAGATTACTAAAGAAATTAAATCTTAATATTATTAGTTGTGCATATCTATGCATTATTGAAGACTCTGTCCACAGTAGTAAAATTGTTGGACAAAATTCACTCTTAATAGATTTATTTCAACTAGTAAGTCACTTAGAAATTTACTAGTTATAGTCTTGGAGGGGGTGTTTTTTCAATTTGTATTTGAAATAATTTCAGATTTATAGAAAACCTTAAAAATATTATGGAGAGCTGCAAGCCCTTTATCCAGATTCATCAACTTTTAGAAATTGCTATATTTTTAAATCATTCCCTCTGTCCATTTACATATGAATATGCATTCATATATGCATACATATATCTTATTCTAAGCCATTTGTGAATAGGTTGCATATATCATGTCTCTTTACTCTGAATACTTTTTTTTTTTCACTCTGAATACTTTAATATATATTTCCTAAGAATGAGGATATTCGCAGGTGTGGTTTTAACCCAGGGATTTCTGTATCTGCATGTGTCATCACTGCTTTCAGAGAGGACATTATGCAGACACAATTACTGTAATATCTGGAACTAGGGGAGGAAATTCAGAATACTCTAAATTACACTTTTCTTTTCACTTGAGTACCTCATATCTTATTAGTTGTATCTTTAAATATGCATAGTCAAATAAGGTATAGAGTAGGTTAGAATATAGGCTAACATATACTACTTTTTAAACAAACCTATTAATTTGAATTTTTAAACTCAGATTAGGCATCCTTTTCTAGGATCTCTATTCTGAATTATAAAAACATATTGGGTTACTGTTTTTAAGCAGGCTGAGAAAAAGGAGCCAAAAGAGTTTTAATATCATGGTTTATTGATTAGTAGATTTATCTGTGCAGCATTAAAATGATAAAGGAAAAGGAATTAGCATAGTTTTGTTTTGCCTTTGAATTAAATTTTAAAAATTTAATGTTTTTTCATTGTTTAGTAGCTAAATTATAATTGTGATGATATAGTATATTTATATAACATTCATTTATCAAATATATCCTTTCTATCAACAGGAATCTTTGTCACTCCTTATAATTGCTTCTCAGTTTTTAAGCCTATAACTGAAAAAACATTTATATTGAAGTTCATTGGTTAAAAGTAAAATGATAGTCATTACTTCTATTCACTTATAAGACTTTTCAGTGAGAAAATAAGATTTTTTCTGATGAAGTACTTTATGCTACAGTTTGATTCTATGTAGTTCTCTTGTGTTCACTAATAAAAATGGTACTATCATACATAGCTCATGGTTCATATTGAAATGACTTTATCTATGCTTTATTGATGACTAATGGATATGCCTTTTTATTCTGATTCTAAATCCTGATTTTGTCATATATCTCTCACTGTGTGCTAATGTCATTCCTTCTTTTCCTGTTGTACTAGACAGGACACTGCTTCAGAATCAAGGTGATTAGAGGTCTAAATATGTTCTTATAAAAATTCATAAATTCTACCAACCAAATATTCTCAGTTTTAAAAAAGCAGTTTTGGCTGTCTCCTGAATGCATGCCAATGTTCCAATGCTATGATGATTATATAGTAGGGGAAATGTGATGCCTGGTATAATCAAAGATCACAAATGATCATATAAAATGTTGATTGCAAACAGAAATCCTGTTTCTACTCTATTCCATGTTGACAATTCCCTAGTACTGTGCTGTGGCCTTTAATCAAAGCCCAATTTTAATTTTGAATTAATAGACATGAATTTGCTCATTAGAGGTACATATGTATATATAAGGAGTTTATTTCAAATCCCAAGAAGGTGCAGAAATGAGCATCCTAAAAGAAACATACTCATAAAATCTAATCTGGTTTTCACCCAAAGCAGATTGTTAGTCTATTTCTGTACACCTTAATTCTTGACGTGTTGGTTACTTTAAGATACTGCTGAGGCCTGCCAGACTTCCCACTGGTCTGGACAAAGGAAAACACCTACTTCCTTATTATGGAAGTCTGACCACATCTGTAATGACATCTCTTCCTCTTGACCCACATGCTTTTTGGTAAACATCCAAAATCATGGCTGAACAACTTAACTGAAAATGATTATTCTTTGCTTTGTTCTAGTTCTATACTTAGCTTATATCAGGAATCCAGTGAAAAACAGACTTACCCATCTTCCTATTTGGAGCCATTAACATTTAGCTTTCTTTCTAGCTGGAATGAAAACACATATTAAAGAAGGAGAAAAAAGAAAATCATTTTGGCCACACTGATAAGATAAAAAGTGACTTTCTTTTGAGACTTGTAACTGACTGATACTTTTTAATGTTTGGGTGTAAGATCTTTAAATAATACTTCTTACCTACTTTTAAAAGCCTAATTGAAATGTTAGTTTTACTGTATGTCCTTCTAGATTCTACTACAGGCTTAGAATTAAGTCTGTTTATTACCTCAGAGATCATTTGGCCTATAATTCCTTACTTCACATATGGTTAGATTGAGCCCCAGGGATGTTTTAGATCTTGCTTGATATTATTTTCTTCATTTCAGGTTTTAAGGATGTGAGTAAGCAAATGAGCTAGCTGTTCAGAGATAGTGTAAATTCCAATGCAAAGAACTTGATCTTTTAAAAATTTGCCATTCATTGTAGAGTTTAGGAAATAAAACACTTTGTTTTTCTCATTCTTTTTTTTTTTTAACACATTGTGCCACTGATTGATCTATGATTCACAGTTCAGATTCTATATATTGCCTTCCACTACAATAGTTCAATGTCAATTTTATTTAATTTGTAAAGATTTTCCATAGAATGATAGAATTATTCCCAGTTGAAAGCCAGGACTTAGATAAACTATTAGTGTACCTGATGGGATTATGAGTTAAATTGTACTAGCAAGCCTGTGGAAAAAGCTAAAGTTTGATCACTATGTTGTTCCATAAGGTTTTCTTGAGGCATTTACAAAGAGAAAGTTTTTTCAGGTTTCTGTCACATGGTTGCTATCACAGTAATCAAGTCTTGTTTCTATCTTGAGTTGTAAAAGGTTGTGATTTAGATATAGCTTTAGTCGGTGTTAGTCACTTGTTTGGACTTTATGATGCTAGTAGTTCTAGATGGGTTGGAGGGGTTGGAGGATGGGGGGCTGCTCAGCAGAACAACACTTCTGTAAAACCGGTCCTGGCCTAGGAGTTCAGCTTTGGGGAGAGTGTATCTGTGTTGCCTCCAGGGGTAGGGCAGGGGTGGAGGGAATAAAATATGATTGCAACCTTAAAGTTGAGTCCCTGTGACTGGTCACCAAGACACCTTAATTAATAGACTATCCAGCAAATTAATTGTTATGAAAGCAGACCAGTATGTATTAAAAATTCTGCATTAACACAAGAAGTATAATGTTAATTTAATAGTTGATGTGGTGAAGGTTCCAATGGCTTGGCCAAGATGTATCAAAAAATTATCTTAAAGCTGTGTGGGAGGGTTTATATCATATTCATAGCTTTGGATGCATGCTTTGTCCAGAAGGTCTTGGAAATGCCTCCCAGCCTATGGGGTGATAACACGTAAGAGAGGGTATTTCCTCCCCTTATAAAGCTCTCATTGACTCTTTTCCTATTGTGGTTCTTAATTGGAAGAATGATAAGACCAGTAATAGGAAATACATATAGAATACACCAATACAAAAATATGTGGGAATTCTCTACATTGTATTTCCTTCCTAGTTGTTCATTTTTAATGTCATAAATTTTCAATAGAGGTAATTCTGGCACAAAATACTATTCCCGAATATGTCTCTTGGGAAGCAGTTTAATGATGCGCATGTTGATGTTCCAAAATGCAAAAGTAGGAGGGAAAAAGACTATATGAAAAAAATGGTTATTATTTGTCTTGTCATTTAAAAAAATGTAAAGATAATGAATACACCAAATATGTATAGTCCACCATATTATAGTGTGTTTTGTATTTGATCCTGTTATTTAAAAAAAGTATTTGATTTTGGAATGGAGTTATTTCAGAAACAAAAAAGACATGAGACATTTACATAAATGAACAAACACCTAATACTTTGAAGTTATTTCTCTGCTGAAACATATGACTTTATCTATTTAAAAAAAATGGAAAAAGGAATACTGACTGAAAGACTTAATGCTAGTTAGAGACTGATTTTTTTTCACCAGAAACACACAAGGTACTCAGGTTCCTAACAGCTTTAGTTTTACAGTCCAATTAGTGCTTTGTCTGAACTAAAGCAGAGTATTTACATCGGCATGATGAACTGCCGTGCCTACGTGTCTGGATTCTGGAGTGCCTGAGTTTGAATCCTGGCTCCCCATTTACTATCAGTGGAACTGTGGACAAGTTACCTAGATCTCCGTTTTCTCATTAAAAATGTGAATAGGGGATCCCTGGGTGGCGCAGCGGTTTAGCGCCTGCCTTTGGCCCAGGGCGCGGTCCTGGAGACCCAGGATCGAGTCCCACATCGGGCTCCCGGTGCATGGCGCCTGCTTCTCCCTCTGCCTGTGTCTCTGCCTCTCTCTCTCTCTCTCTGTGACTATAATACATAAATAAATAAAAATTAAAAAAAAATGTGAATAGAAATAACACCTACCCCATAACGTTTTTGTGACGATAAAATGAGTTCATACTTGTAAAATGCCTAGGACAGTGGCATCACCACCTTAGGAAAGTCAGATTGCTGACCAAATGTAAATCAAAAGGTAAGCTGTGGTAAGTTGCTTTATATGTATTGACTGTGAAACCCTTATCTGGACTCTGACTTCTGCATACATGACTTCTCTAACTAAATGAAGCAGGGCAGCTTTTGCCTTATCTCAGCCACCAACCTGCTTTTTCAGGATACCCTGTTTTAGTGCAAGATGAAGGATCAATGGTCTGTTATATTAAGTTCTTTTCAGTGTATTATTATCTTATATTTTGCCTATTACTTTTTGGCTTGTAAATTCTGACTTAAATTCCTGACATAGGAAGAAAATGTGTCCATTGGCAATTTATTTAGATTATAGGATATAAAATTTTAGATGTTATGAGACTTTCAAATATGTAACAGGCTAATGTGAGGGTACTTTATGGTCCTGTTTTATACCCTTTCCCCCCAAAAGCACATATTTTAGAGACAATAATGATAGGAGTCCTTTCAGTTGTATTTTTAGTTAATTGGAAGGTGATTTTTACAAGATGTTTTAATTCCATCATTAAATTATAAAAGTTTCAGAATCCTTTGGTTTAGTTTACTCTGGTTTGTTTGTTAGGGCTGCTAAAAAAAAGTCAAGAGGAATTATGGAATGTTTACCCCAAGAGGCATACTGAAATAGGTACATTTACAGAAGTCTTTCATTAAGCTTTCTAGCCTTAAATTATAAATTTAGATGCCCTTATAGAAGACAAGAATAATACTTAATTGGAAAAAGATGCCTTAAGTTGTTTATTAACACTGCTGTCATTGTCAGTACCTACCAGTGCCATCCACAGCTCAGTCTGTACTTTTGGAAAACAGAGCTGTTAGAACTTTAAGCCAGAAAGACTTAAACATCATGCTACCAACACAGGGTTCTTAAAAGGTATTCTTTTATTTATTCCTGGCATGTTAGTCTAGCCAATATGATTTTTTCTGTCCATTTTACTTAGCCCTCTGAGTTAATGTTTCATGTGGTTTTACAATATTAATTTATTCAGTGGATATTTGCTAAGTGCTTACTATTATTTGCCAGTAACTATACCAGGAGCTAGACATACATCCATGAATACTGCGCATTTAGCAACTAACTGCTGGTAAGATAGTGTTACAAAAATGAAGATACAGAGTACTTCAAGAGTGTTTATCGGGATATGACTATTATTTATAGAACGCTTGAATCACAGTTTCCAAAAGGGAAATACTTGAGTTAATTCTTTCCAAAGTGAAAGTAAAGATGAATGAATTTATTCAGTATTATAGGGAGTTTTGAAGCATGGACACATATTGGGGCTATAATTTTATCTAGGATACATAACAAAGGGGTTTGACTTTATTGAGATGTATTTATCAGCTACTTTCTGAAGTATCATATTATGACACTTGCTAACTGTACAGCAGCTTTTTAAAAAAAGATTTTATTTATTTATTCATGAGAGACACAGAGAGAGAGACAGAGACACAGGCAGGAGAAGCAGGCTCCCTGCAGGGAGCCTGATACAGTACTCCATCCCAGGACCCTGGGATCATGACCTGAGCTGAAGGCAGATGCTTAACCACTGAGCCACCCGGGCATCCCTGTGCAGCAGCTTCGTAACATTAGTTTAGCTGATCCAGAAGCAATGCTTCCAGGAAGATCAGGATTAGAGATAACTGGACTACCTGATGTCTATGAGTATGTAAAATGAATAAAACCATGACAGGCAGGTGCTGCATTCCTCTCCTGACTTAAGTACTGACTCTTCTTAACTCCATCAAAAGTCCTGTATTTTTACTTGGTGGTATCACCACCTGTAAATATTGTTATCTTTATCATTTTCTCAGGAAAGCTCAGAGGCTTTGAAACTTAATATTACCACTACTAGCAGTCACAATTATTGCATGGAGTTCCAGCTGTTAACATAATTGGTGTCAGAAGTAAGTTTGAGGCATAATGACCTTTTACTGCAGAAAGGTGTAGCATAACTTAGAATGTTCTTTCCTAGGAAACGAAATTTTTATTTTTATTTCTATTTCTATTTATTCATTCATTCATTCATTCATTCATTCATTCATGAGAGACACACACACACACAGAGAGAGAGAGAGATGCAGAGGCAGAGGTAGAGGGAGAAGCAGGCTCCATGCAGGGAGTCCGATGTGGAACTCATTCCCAAGATTCCAGGATCACACCCTGGGCTGAAGGTGGCACTAAACCACTGAGCCACCCAGGCTTCCCGGAAAAGAAATTTTTAAAACAGACCAGCATTTCCAACATGTTTGTTTCATAAAGCAGTAATGTAGAAAGATGTTACACCTGAAACTCCCCCCAAATTATGGGGTCAAATGATTTAAATAAGTTCACTTATTTAAATTTTTGAAATTTACTTCATTCTTTGAGAGTCATAATACATACCAGCATAATACTGTCTCTGTGAAGTCCTGCTGTAAAGAAATGTTGCATACATTTTATCTGAACCTAGCCAATCTTATTGACCACAGTTTTTTTCCTTAATATATTACCTGATCATAATCCCAAGGATTTTCAGGTTACTTTCTGCCATGACCCAGATATTGGTGGCTAACAATTTGTGGACAGATCTTAACAGCCACAGGCAGTGAGAAGCTATCTTTCTCAGCTTATTCTGTAACAGTATAAGGAAAGCTCTTTATGAGCCATCTATGGAATATTTACATGTTTAGAATATACTTTTAAATTTTTTAGCAAATCATGAGTTAATTACTTAAGCAACCTTTGCTCCTCTGTATATATCCTTCAGTTCCTCAGGTTAGGACTTGAAATGGTTGGCTTCTATGGAATGAGTAGAAACAGGTGAGCTGTTCATGATGAGCTGTAGCTTGGATTGCATTTTTCCCTAGGATTTGGTGGCCTGGGCGACTAGTGTGGCTAGGGACCCATTACGCCATGTTGCCTGAGGCTTGTGCTTGCCAATGGCAGAACTTGTGAATGGCTTGTGCACCATATCATTGTGAAGAACCATGTCATGTAGTTCTCCTTACAAGTTATGTATTTTTTTGCTTTCCACAGTGATGGAGAGGGGAGAAAAAGGACCTCATCTACTTGCAGCAATGAGTCCCTAAACGCTGGAGGAACCCCTGTCACCCCTCGTCGAATCTCTTGGCGACAGCGTATTTTCCTCAGGGTTGCTTCTCCCATGAACAAATCTCCCTCAGCAATGCAGCAGGGTCTGTATGGTACATGCTAAAGAATTACTCCTTCCCAGTATCATAAACTAAAGAAAGGAATGCAATGCTTTGGGTACAAAGAGATTTAAGTGATTAGAGTAGAGAAATAACTTCTGTTTCCATATCTGATACAGTGGTTAACTTCTCAGTTATCATGAGAACATAATTAGACATTCAGTAAATGCTTGTTGCATGAGCGAGTGAATGAGTGAGTTTCCCAAACTGAGCACTATGATAGTGCTAGAAAAGCATAGATTTTTTTTATTAGAAAAGTAACCTATACTTTTACAAGAGTCACATATAAAAGTGACATAGAAATGTTCAATGATAGAGAAATGGATACAGATACACTAGGCAAATGTCAATCAAAAGACATTAGACCTTTTAGAAATTAAAACAAAGGCATCCAAAAGGGCAAAGTAAATATAACAATAAACAAAGATGAGATGAGAGCATGCATATTTAAAATAATAATAAAAATGATAATAATAAAAATGATGAGAGCATGCATAATTAGATAGCCTTGAAAGCTAGAAAGTAGATTTCATAGAATGTTAGGGAGAAATGAATCAGTAGCTCTCGTGGAATATTTTTAACATACTCATCTCTGAAAATTAAATACAGAGAAGGTAAATATAGACAATATTTGAGAAATACAATTCACCAAGCTTGATCTGATATTTATATAGAACCTTGCCCCCATAGGATTAAGTTCATTCATTTTTAGCACACATGGAACATTCCTTAAAGTTAATTAGGCATTTGGCTACAAAGGCAATTTAATTTAGTAAAACAATCATAAAGATTCGTACTATATTCTCTGATAACAGTGAAAAAAGAAAGGAATCAAGAATGAGAAGACAACTAAAATATTTCACATATTTGGAAACAAAACTACTAGAAACTAGAAGGAAGAAAATATGATGTTCAGTGCCTTACACATCAACATTGAGCGATATTTAGAGGGCATTTCTAAAATCAGGAAAGACAAGACTCAAATATACTAAGTATGCAAGAAGCTAGAAAAGGAACTACAGAGTACAATTTTTAAAAAATTATTTATTAAGGAGATAAATAATAAGAGTAAGGGCAGAAGTCCGTAAGGGAAAAAAACAAAAAAACAATAAAACAATAAAACAACTGACATTCCTGGAGAAAAAAATTAACTCTGCCTAGGGTGGCCAGAGAAAGCTTCACAGAAATGTTGGACATATTATATTTACACTCATTGCTGGGTGAAGCATGTTTCAGAAAGAGGAACTAGCAAAGGCCTGACATCATTGGAGAGAACTTTGGAGGTCAGAGAATTATGAGAAATTCGGCATGATGGGAGCAGAGAGTGGGAGGTAGAACCAGAGGCCAGAAAGGTTCCAGGAGGCCAGAGTCTAAGTCCATCTGTATGCTATTTGCAGTAGTTTAGACTTTGTGCTTTTAGATATAAGCAACCATAGAAATGTTTTAAGAGACACAATCATGTTTGTTAATAGGAAAATAATTGGCAGGAGTGCAAAAGATGTCCTGGAACAGAGGGAGAGCGTGGGGTCCAGGAATTGGGTAAGAGAACATTGCAGGAGCAAGCAGAGGTGCCGAGCCAAGACATGCCCAGTGTTGTTCAGCTGCTCTTCTCTTGCCGGTTTCTGTTGGTAGATGGAGACCTTTAGGACATCACTCTTACCTGCTCATGTAATCTTTTTGCTTTGCACAATCGGTGAATGTACAAAGATAAATTGCAGAAGTGTTGGGCTCTGGGGAATGCCATTTCACTTGAGAGCACCTATCTTATAGGTCACTTTGTGCAGAAAGAAGAAGTGGCGAAATTACATGTGCTTTCATTTCACTGAGAGAGGGAAATCTGGCAGGGGAATTTAGCTTAGTGAATTTACTTAAATCGTTAGTTCCAGAAATGCAGTTACTGGGAAAGTGGCTTTGTGAAAAGCTTTAAAGGTGGAAGATGGGATGAGAGAACACCAATTCTAGACAAAGCTTCCCGTAGTCGGGGTTACTACTCAGGAATGCCTCTCACTGTTTTCTTCTCTGCAGATGGACTGGACAGGAGCGAGCTGTTGCCATTGTCCCCTCTTGCTCCAACCATGGAGGAGGAACCGCTGGTTATATTCATGTCTGGGGAAGATGACCCAGAGAAGTCCGAGGAAAGAAAGAAAGCAGAAGAACTAAGGAGTTTGTGGAGAAAAGCCATACACCAACAAATCTTGTTGCTTCGAATGGAGAAAGAAAACCAGAAACTTGAAGGTTAGCCATTCAAACAGGGCTAAATGATAAGATCCTAGAATTGAAGGGCTTAGGCTAAAACCACCCCCAGGCTCCTCCACACTCATTCTCAGAATGTAAATACACTTCTCCTAGGATTTTACTGGTTATAATTGCTTAGTTTTATTTTGTGAGGTTGCTATGACATGGGAATTTTCAGCTTAAAATATTTGCCTTTTTGTTTAATAGATAAAACTTCAGATACCTTTAGAGTATAGTTGGGTAATACAGGATGTGTAGGTAGTGTGGAGTCAATGTATTTGATATGGCTGAAAGTTTAATATTATTGTGCATTACTTAGGAGAAAAACCCTTAAACATGAAAAAACACATTCTCTTCTTTTTAAATTGATTTTCAACTTTTAGGCTAATTGTATTCATAATAGGAGAAATGTGCCTATTTCAAATAAATTCTGTTTTGTACCCAGTTCAACTATCTAATTACCTGTTATCAAATCAAAGTTCCTATTTTTTTCCATTGTTGCTTTATACATTTTCTATTTAAAAAATCATATTCAAATCATTAAATTTGTAATTGGATAATTTACTCTATGTACTGTGCCATTTCTGTGCTTTATTGCTTAGTTTGTAAATACCAAATCCTTTAGAATGTGTTCCCCAACTTTGAAAGAATGATATTTATCCCACTATGAACCACGCAGAAGGAGATGTGCAGATGATACCAAAACTCAAAAAATGTATTAATGTTATTATATTTAGCAATTCACTTTACCTAAAAGGGGCTTGTTTTTCACATTTGTAAAATGAAAGATTCGGCTTAAGTAGGTCCTTTGACTTACAAGATTATTGGAAAATGTACAATCTAGGTTTTTCTCTGGCTTGCTTTTATTGTGTTGTCTACAAAAAGCTTTTTCAGTACAGGCATTCACATTTCTGTGTTCATCACCTATCTTAGGATTCCTCTTACCACACCTAATATTCAGTTTGGTTTTTAAATTGAACAATATTTAGTTTGCAGGGGGAACAGTGTATTTTCTTTATTATTGTTTTATTGGCGGAATGGAAAGTATATGAGGTTTTTAATAGCCCTAGGAAATTAATCTTCTTTTCTTTCAAATTAAAAACCAAATGAATTGCTATTGATAGAGATTTTAAAAGTTAGACGTGATAAATGGTATGCTCACTCGAGCATACATAGATTTTGAGAGGAACTGCATTCATATTCAAGATAAGACAAGAGGTGACGTTTAGCAGATATGATTAGAAACCTTTATTAGTCTATATTTCATTACTTAACTAACAAAGACAAAAATAGTTGAACTTATTAAAATGCTAGTCAATGGATAATCACTTATTGATGGTTTCTAATTTTTTGCCTAGTTAACCAGGTGAGGACAGATGTTGACTGCTCTTACTCAGCATTTTGTTCTCAGGGCCTGTGGCTGGTACATAGGTCTTGAATATTATTTTAAATGAATAATGATCTAGAGAAGGTTGCAGAGGGGAGAAAAGGAAATGTGCTTTGTTCATTGTAAACAAAAATCATTAGTAAAGTTAGATATAGGGTTATATTAATCATTAGCTTTAATGAACCCACTTCTTTAAAAAATATGATTATCATAGAGAAATATAAAGCATATATTGAGAAGCAAAGCTAAACTCTGCTAGAAAGCCATCTAGTGGTATCTGGGAGGAGTATTTCTGTAGTGAAACTTGGTTTTGATTATGTCTGGACTTTTAAGTAGAAACTTTTGGTGCCTTACTTCAATAGCTGTATTATAAGATACTTAAATTCTTTGAAATGGTTTCAGACACACTAAGTAAAGGGTAATACTCCTTCTGCTGTTGTTTTTGTGCTGTCGAGGACTTTGGATGCATGACAGATTTGTGTTGCAGAAGGTAAGGGGTTGAACACTGTGAGCTTGAATGAATACACATTGATCTGAGAAAGTCCTGTTCAATGTGATCCTAATAAAAGGAAAAATAGCTAAATGTTTTTTGTTTTCCCTTTTGGAATAAATTACTGAAGATAAAGAACACATTAAGATAGTAGTTGGCTTTTATAGGCCTTTTTAAAAATGAGCTCTAGGCTTATATTTTAGACCATCAAATGAGAGAGAATTCTGTACTATTTTTTAAAATGGTGGTAGTGTTAATTTCAGCAAAATGAATTTTCCTCTTTAAGATTATTAAAAATAAACACAGGGACACATGGCTTAGCATTTTTAAAGGCAGTATCAGTAACTCTGAAAATAGTTATAAAAATTGATCAGGTCATCATGGTCAAATATTTCTCTAATTAAGGTTAGCACGAGGTATTGTTTTCTTCTATATGTCATATATAAAATACTAATGGTGTTGAAAATGATGCAAGTTTTTGCTTCTGAGGCTATTACATTTGTCAAAAAAAAATTTAGTGTATAGCCTATCAAACATGGTTTGTAAAATGCCTAGCAGAGTTCCCATCTGTAAGATATGGAGTAAACCCTCCTTGGGAAGTCATTCGTAATATTTTTTTTTACATGAAATTACTCAAAGTTTGGAAACCTTTCATGTATCTTCAATTTTTTTAAGTTTACTTTTTGAATAGATGTTATTGGTGGATTCCTAAAATTCATTCAGTATGATTTATTTTTACAAATACAGCAAAATGTTAAAAATGGAGTGTTTTAAGAACTCACTGGTTTTACATAAATTCTTTTGTTTTTCTTAGCAAGCAGAGATGAACTCCAGTCCAGAAAAGTTAAACTGGACTATGAAGAAGTTGGTGTATGTCAGAAGGAAGTCTTAATAACCTGGGATAAGAAGTTGTTGAACTGCAGAGCCAAAATCAGATGTGACATGGAAGATATTCATATTTCTCTTAAAGAAGGTATTCTGGATATTTTTTTTTATTTGAGTATAATTGATCCACAGTGTTACGTTAGTTTCAGGTGGATCATCATAATCATCTTTTTTTTTTTTTTAAGATTTTTTATTCATTTAAGAGAGTGTGTGTGCACAAGCAAGAGCACGAGCAGGGCGGAGGGGCAGAGGGAGAGGGAGAAGCAGGCTCCCTGCTCAGCCCCACTGTGGGGCTCGATCCCTGGACCCTGGGATCATGACCTGAGTTGAAGGCAGATGCTTAACCAACTGAGCCACTCAGGTGCCCATGTAATAATATTTTCTAAAAAAAAAAAAAGTTTAGAGATGTTTTGATTGTGTAGCTCAGGCTTATGTGCTTTGCGTATAAAAATGGAAGTAATTTGCTTTGACTACAGTCAGTGACTCAATTGGGAAAAAAGTGCTAATGGAGAGACTGCCCCTGAGGAGTTAGCAGACACTTTTTCTATAGATTTTCCTGTCTTTTTCAACCTGCTGTTCTTAGCTCTACGTTGATTACCAAGGAACGAGTGAATGCATTGGTACAGGTCTTGGATCATATCCATAAAAATAATTTAGACTTACAGACTTGACTCATTTCCATCATTTGGTCAGAAATGTTTATATAAATATGTGTATATTTATATGTATATATATGTTTACCTACACAAATGTATACATAAACAGATTAATATTTTTATTAATCAGGGTTTTCCTTCTATCTGTACGTTCCTTTATTTTGGAAAAAAATGCTTTCATTTAGCTATTAAAACTACATTGTTGGGATCCCTGGGTGGCGCAGTGGTTTGGCGCCTGCCTTTGGCCCAGGGCGCGATCCTGGAGACCCGGGATTGAGTCCCACGTCGGGCTCCCGGTGCATGGAGCCTGCTTCTCCCTCTGCCTGTGTCTCTGCCTCTCTCCCTTTCTCTGTGACTATCATAAAAAAAATAAATAAATAAATAAAACTACATTGTTGCTCTGCCATGTAAAATGACTGATATTTAAACATCTTAAATTTAACATTAAAACTAGCATGTATTTGAGGTGCATTTCTGTGATCCAGATATTAAAATGTGAATCTCCGTGGCCTGCTTAAACTGAGTATAAAATAAAAATCCTAAAATAGCCAAAGAAATCTGATAATGGATTTTGTTTTAAAAGCTTATGTGTAATGTATGAAACTGTTACATAGTTTAAATGAAGTTGAGATTAATTTTGTAAGATGCTACATTTACAAGCCTAATATATTGTTTTTTTTTTCCTTGAAGATATGGAAGTCCTAAAGATTCTTATTGACTGCATTATTTGGGACACAGTAGTCGTTAATAGAATGTGTGTGAATGGTTGATCACACTATTTGTTGGTATGACTTTTAAAGATTTTTTAGAGGTGCTCATCTTTCCATTTTAAACTTTTTTAAAAAAATTTTTATTTATTTGAGAGAGAGCACATGCATGAGCGGTAGGAGGGTCAGAGGGGGAGAATCTCAGGCAGGCTCAGCTTGTTGTATCATGTGCTCCAGAGTGGCTGAACTACTCTGGGGTCCAGTGTATGTCCCAGATTGTTTCCTGCATGGAATGCTCCAGTTCTCCTTGCATTCCTTCTTCCCTACCTCTCTACTTGCTCCCCATTTCCCATCATTCCTTTATTTCCACCCCCACCCCCCACTCTTACTTTCTCTCCCCATTCCTTGCCTACAAGGGCACTCAAACTTTCTTCTTCCTGAGGGATTGCTGCCCACACTCCCAGCCTGGAGAATTCTGTTATCTTTTCGCTCTCAATTCAAATACCATTTCTTCAGTAATAGCATGCCCTTTCCTTTCTTCCACTAAAACAAATTCATTTCCCGCTATTATTTTTCTCACAATTCTTTCCCTTTAACTGTGCTTATCATAATTTGTAATTTTGTATTTATGTATATATTTGTTTAATGTTTTTCTCACCCCACCCCACATACCTAGCACCTAAGAAGCATTTTGTGCAAATTATTTACTAAATGGCTACATGGGGCAGCCTGGGTGGCTCAGCGGTTTAGCGCCACCTTCAGCCCAGGGCCTGATCCTGGAGACCTGGGATCCAGTCCCACGTCAGGCTCCCTGCATGGAGCCTGCTTCTCCCTCTGCCTGTGTCTCTGCTTCTCTCCCTCTCTCTCCTCTCTCTGTGTCTCTCATGAATAAATAAATAAATAAAAATTTAAAAAAGAACAAACAGGCACATGGATGGATGAACAAATGAATGAGACTAATTCCTGAGAATGGATTTATTCATCTACCAGGAATGAAGTATCCTCAGTACCATTCTCTATATTTTGCTACATGTTAGATGTTCAACAAATACTTGTTTAGCTGAAGTGAGTTGCCTTCTTGCAGAAGGTGAAAATAACCGTAGGCTTCTTTTACTTAGCGTATGGTGTAGGATGGGAGGTAATGTCCTGAAGAAGGCAGTTTGGAGGTATATTGTGGAGGACCTTATATATTATGTCAGTGAGCCTGAGTTGTACCTTTTGGACAATAATACTTTTGGTTTATGCAAATAATGGTGCTGAAGTTCAAAAAGATTAGTGCCATGAAACCTTCCTTAATCAGCTGGGAACTCAGAAACCTATTCCCTGTGCAGTTTATATGAATTGAAAATACTTTGTGAGGTAGGACACCCGCACTGTACAGAATTGTGTTCTGTCCCTCCCAGTGCTTCATACTCTTTGACTTAAAAAACAAAGTTTTGGGAAGGTGCCTGGGTGACTCAGTGAGTTGAGCGTTCACCTTTTGGGTTCAGCTCAGTTCATGATCTTGGGGTCATGAGATTGAGTCCTACATTGGACTCTCGGCTCAGCACGGAGTCTGCTTGAGATTCTCTCTCTCCCTCTGCCTCTGCCCCTCCCACTCCTGTGTGCTCTTTCTCTCTCTAATAAATAAAAGAAAAAACAAAATCAAAACAAGGTTTTGGCATACTTTGAAATGCTGATGATACCCTTTGGTTCTCAAGTTCTCAAGCGTAATGGGAGTTAACATTTCATTATACATGCTGGATATTGTCTTCCCAGAGGATGTTCTAGAGCACTCCAGTTATGCCTTCATGTTGTACTGACCATTCTTATTATTTCATTCTTTTTTGACCCTATAAAATGCTATTTTATTCTCTTTTACAAAGTTCCCTGTTGATGTCAAGTATTTAGAAATTACAAGTATTGGCATTTGTTATTAGCTTCAAACCAAAGAAAAGGTAGGAATAAGCTGTGATACATTTCATGATTTTAGAATTTAGCCTCTGAAGCCAGACTCGGGGAGTTCTAATTCTGAATTTCCACTCCTAAACTTGGGCAAGTTGCTCGCTTCTTTCTGCCTCAGCTTGGCCATCTGCAAAGTGGGGATAATACTAATTGCCTATCTCACTGCGTGGTTTTCTGAGCACCGGTACAATGCTGAGTAGTAAGATACCCTCAGTGAATGTTGTATTGGGTGCCCGTCGAATCAGTGTTGCCTGATGCTGTTAACACTGCCTTTATTATTGTTATTTGAGTGTTTTCTTTTGCAAGACATCAGCAGATACAGGATTAAACTTATCAAAATATACTTCTGTCAGTACATCATACTGTGTAATCAGAGTGTGGCAACGCAGGACAGTATAGCTGCCTGTTTTCAAGCATTACATAGTTCCTCAGCTACAATTTAGCAGCTTCATTCCAGAGTTCGAGACTTTGCTTTTTTATCTTTGCAGGTGTTCCCAAAAGTCGGCGAGGAGAAATTTGGCAGTTCCTAGCCTTACAGTATCGTTTAAGGCACAGATTGCCCAATAAACAACAACCTCCTGACATATCGTATAAAGAACTTTTAAAGCAGCTCACTGCTCAGCAGCATGCAATTCTTGTGGATTTGGGTATGTTTTTGTTATATTGATTATTGTACAAAAGTAGACAGTAGGTTGCTTTGTTGAGTTTTTTTGGGGGAATTTTGCAATTTTTGTTTCTTAGTTTTCTTTGTTGTTTTTTGTTTTGGTGTTGCTAAAGGAGATTTATTGAATTATGCAGAGCTGCTGACTTTGCCCTTTCTTGAGGGCAAGTTGGCCTTATATTTGGTTAAAGTTACCATAAGTGTCTGAATACAGAATGAAGTGTTCATCCCTAAACTTGTCCCCCCAAAGGGGTATTATATTTGAATCACTATAAAGGTCATATTATCAGGTACTCTCAATTCCTGTATTTTGAACAAGTGACTTTCATTTGAGATAGACATTTATTTTCTCAATCAACATTGGTTTTAAAATATGTTAGAATATAGGTTAAAAGGGGCACCAGAAATTTAAACAAGCCTTTGACTCTCACTTTAAAAGGAAAACAATAAGTGGTTATGCTGTGGAATCATGAATATATCCCTATAGGGTGAAAGAAAAATGAGCTGTCCTAATATTATATGAATGGGTACTTGTTTCCAGTGACATCATCATAAAGCTATCTTTTTAAATGCTGAATTTCAAATAATTAATGGAAAGGAAAAATGGTATAGTTTTTAAATTACATTGTCTCTAATTTTTCTCTAATTTAACATATTTTAATATATCTTATTATTTAAAAATACGTAACAGATGGATTAAATATTGTATGTTGGCATTTGACTATTTCATCTGTATTCCTAGAGGGTGATATATTTAAAGTGGCCAGATATGTTATGTGAGCCATTTGGGAAAATAAGGGATTACCTTATACTTGGGGTCACCTTTTACTAGGGCATATAAAAATCACTGGTGAAAACCTGGTTGGTTTTGATCTCTGTTCCCTTTGGATGATAAACAGGTTTTGTTGGGAAAGGACCCAGCTCAGTAATATTTTTTTGAGTCAATATTTTCTGAAAAGGGGAATTTTACAGAGAAGAGACTTCAGTTCTTATCTGACTCTACCACTAAACTGTGGTTTTAGGCAAATTACTTTGCTTCTGAGTCTCAATCCTCTCATTTAAATGAAAACCTTGAAAGAGGCAATCCCTATGGATGCCTACAGATCTGTGGTTCCCTGACTAGAAGCTGATGACCAGATGAGAAATTAGGATGGTTCATTTAGGGCTAATCAAGATGTCCTAATAAAGAGAAGGAGATGATGAGATTAGATTATAAGGGAAGGCTGGGCAAGAGAAACTGGAGCTAGAATTAATGTCTTAGATAGAGGGTACATTTGTAGTTTTCTTTAGCAAAAATTTTAAGTAATGAAGTAAAATAATAATTTAAAAAATTGTTCATTTAACTTTCCTTGTAGCTTTCTGTGTTTCCTCAGTGTGTTATTTCTCCTATCTTCCCCTTGCTCTGCAGAATTAATCTTATCAGTTCCTGGGGGGTAAAACAACAAAAAACAAGATCACTTTTAAGCATGTGTGGTGGAAAATATTTAAAGATCTGGCATTCTCACTGACATGAATAGTCATTTCGCAAGGAAGCTGATACCCTCTTCATTTCTGTGGCATAAGGAAAGCCCCATGCAAGTGTACACAGCTTGGGTGATGAAGATGGGTTTGTTTCGGTGTTTAGTACCGGCTTGTCAGTGATCCAGAACTGATTTTGTTTGCTTGCTGGGCTGTCTCTATAGTAATTTTTATATTCAGAAGTGAATTTTAGGGGGGATTTTATGTGAAATCAGCTTGACTCTTTGTTTACTTGTCCTTTTTGTATATACTGAATAAAGAAAAGAGGTCTATGTGGCTCATAGTGGTGGTTTAAGAGAACAAAGGATATTTGGAAAAAGAAATATTTCCTGAAAGATAGACTGAATGTAAAACAAAACAACCTCAAAAAGTCCCTCCAGGAAAAGCAGGACAAAATCTGCTTAGGGACTACTAAGATTTCCTTTTAAGTAATATGATATATTTTTATAGAATTCTGATTTCAGTCAGAGGGTGGTCTTTTTTTTTTTTTTTTTTTTTTTGGAGAGAGAGATTGAGCATGAATGAGGTGGGGGGGCATATGTGCAGAGGGAGAGAGAGAGAGAGAATCTTAAGCAGGCTCTACACCTAGAACAGAGCCCAGCACAGGGCTCGATCTCATGACCCTGAGATCATGACCTGAGCCGAAATCAACATCAGAACACTTAACCTACTGAGCCACCTTGGCACCCTGGTCTTTATGTGAACTTAAAATTTATCTTGATTTATAGCCAGAATAGATTTTATATTCTATTTTCCTGGGATCTCTCCTGAAGGAGTCCTTAATTTGTTTGTGAATTTTGATGTTCTTGTTATTTCCTAGAAAGAAGTGCTTGTTAGCATCAAATATTTGCTTCCCTTTCATATGTGTATGAATTTGGGGCTTGCTAGAGAGACTCTTAGATGGGTAATCCAAGCAACTCTCACTGGTTCAGAAAAGAATGTTTGTTTATTCCTGGAAATCACTGCATTGCAATTTCACTTTTGTCTCCCAAGCATCAGGGTATCTCAAAAATATTTCTTTTCTCATCCTCTGCAGGAAGGACATTTCCTACTCATCCTTATTTTTCAGCACAGCTTGGGGCAGGACAGCTCTCACTCTTCAACCTCTTGAAAGCCTACTCATTGCTGGACAAAGAAGTGGGTTACTGTCAAGGGATCAGCTTTGTGGCTGGAGTCCTGCTTCTGCACATGAGCGAAGAGCAAGCCTTTGAAATGCTGAAATTCCTCATGTACGACCAGGGCTTCCGCAAGCAGTACAGACCTGACATGATGTCATTACAGGTGAGGCACACGGAAAGCTCTGACCAGAAATTGTAGCAGTAGCCCTCTTCAACATTAAAGATTTAACAAAATTTGGACCCACTGGTCTTGGAATTTGTATAAATGTAGAAGTGTGTTTTAAGTTCACGATCTTAGTGTGGGATTTGCACTTTGGCTAAACCTGTAAGTGTACGACATCCAAATGCAGAAAAACCGTCGAAGTTCCTGAAGGTAATAAATCAGCAATTCTAGAAAGGTAGTGGGTGGGTACTCAAGTCTCCTTCCCCTAAGTAAGCAAGTGGAGATGGAGAAAGAATCGAGTCCTCTTCTTTTCCTCAACTTATCCATTGAAAAGAATACTAGATCTTTATTTTTAATCTGAAAATATAATGTCTTTTTCTTTTCCTGTGAATGCATCAGTGGCAGAGAGCTGTGTCACAGTTCTTGAACTTACCATGTCTCCTGCCTTTATCATAATGTCAGGCCCTTCTAGAGGAATAGGTGTCAAAGTCAGTGGCACTATTCGGTGTGCTTTTCTTAGCACATACTGAAGAAACACTGTAAATATGTCTTAGTCATTTTAAGCAAGGTATTCCCTGCCACTGTGGTTTTCAACCTATTTTAGACACCGTGTACATACATTTCGCCCTTCTATAGTTTAAAGCCCACTTTTCTTAATGTATTGGTTCCTAATAAGCAGTGTAAATTTTATCTATAGAGATGATATGACAAACAGCCACTCACTCCAATTTAAAGCTTTTAGTAGTGAAAATATAAATGAATACTTCAAAGAGAGGGATGTCAGAGTTCTCCTCCTTTGAAATGAGGTAGGCAAGATGCCCAGTTAGTCATAATATTATGCTGTAGATAGAAAGCGAACTATTTTAAAAATGCTTTTTAAATATACTCTTTTTCCTGGTTCCCAAGGATCAGTTTTTACACTTAATATTTTAGGTGCCAATCTATAGACAAAAAAGGACTGGGTTTTTACCTTGTGAATATTACAGTAAATGGTATTTTCTTGAGAAGATCAGCGGAGAGGAAGTGGTCCATTTTTTTTCTTTAAGATGAAATTTTTGCTAGGGAGATAGGTGACAGATAGGTGATAGCTTTTCTCTCAGCTTTGGGTTTTCAGATGTGAGTTCATAATGGTCTTCACCAGGATATGTAAATATAGTGATTTGATTCCTAGTTGATCCCTATCCATAGGTCTGTTAACATTCCACAAGTCAAATAAAGACAATAAAAGGTTTTATTTTTTTACTTTATTTCTAAAGTTTATATCTCATGTTGGATAGGAAGCATTGGTGTTCTTGTAAGGAATTAAGTATCTCTAATTACCAGAAATAAGTTTGATATCTAATATTAGAATTTTTAAAGAATGGAAAGTACCGGTGAGTTGTGTTTGTTTGGGCCCATAAATAGAAAGATAGATGCAATTATCACTTTAAAAATGCAGTTATCTTCTATTTTAAAAATTCATCAATTTGATATCATAAAAATTCATGTAAATTGGATTATACATTTATATGGCTTGCATCTACCAAGAAATATTTTATGTCTATAATGACAATGAAGTTTTTTTTATCTTTGGTAGCATTTGTAGAGGCTGCAAGATTGGGGACCTTATTCTAGGATGATAGAACTTTTTGCTCTGTAAAGTGAGATTTAACACTTTTCCCCTTTCAGGAGCAGAAAGTGTTTTTTATCCAATCAATCCAATCAGTATGACTTTCAGAAGTGGAAGCAGCAGTGGGTTTGGATCACTTGATAGAATTTGTGATCACCTGGGTGTTGTGAGCTCAGGCACTGCTGGGTCTTGGCCTAGGTTCCTTTATCTGTGACATGAGGTTTGAGGTCTCTTTTAACTTTGTCTCCTTATGTTCTGTGGCTGCTGTTGTTGTGTTGAGTGTAAAAGCATTGTGTCTTTGTTCTTCCCTTTTCCCTGTCTTCTCTACCCTTCTCATCTCTCTCTACATCTCCCTGCTCTGGTTCTGCTTCTTCCAACAGAAGATTTGCTATATTATCTAGACTGTAGAAATGAAAACTTATTTATTCTTAGCAGATGGCATTTTGTTATTAAAGTTTTCTTTGATGGAGATTAAATTGTGTTTTTGTTTGCCTTTTTCAAAAGAAATTTAATGTAAACCTACCTTGATAGAAGAATGTAGTTTAGAAAAGGAAAAGGTTCTTTCAAAAAAAAATAAAACACTGCAGTATGCCTTCTTTGTCACAATTATAATGGAATAAGAACTGAATGCTTTTGACAATATGCTTCTCTTTATTCTGCTAGATTTCTTTGATTTCTGTGCTACCAAAATACTAACTCCTCTGTTGATATAGCCCAGTATGTTTAATTTCTAAATTGTAAATGGCCTAAGGGAAAAATATGATTTTCCCAACATGACTAATTGAGATAACAATCACATTCTTTTAAACTTTTATGTTTGACTATAGCTGAACTTCTTGTTTTATAGCTATGACTTCTTGTGGCTCTCTTCTTTCTTTCTTTCTTTCTTTCTTTCTTTCTTTCTTTCTTTCTTTCTTTCCTTTTTTTTCAGCATGTGTGGAACTTAGTTTCCACAGATATGTGTTACAGATAAAGATCAAACAAATAATTTGCCATATTTATATATAGTACTTTGATTTTTTTAGTTTTGTGCTATGGAAACAACAGTTGAATTCACAATATAATTGGTTATTTTCATGCATTTTTATAAAGCAAACTATTTAAGGATGATATTTTGATGATATCTTCTAGTGAAAGAAATTGTGCTAGATTTAATAAAATATCATATACATTTCATACCAAAATATTAAACTGATATAACTGATCAAGGAACCACTACTCAATATGTTAATATGTGGATAAAAATTTAAATTAAAGCACAATTCACGGGTGGCTCAGGTTAGCGCCACCTTTGGCCCATGGCGTAATCTTGGAGACCCGGGGTCGGATCCCGTGTCGGGCTCCCTGCATGGAGCATGCTTCTTCTTTTGCCTGCTTCTCCCTCTGCCTGTGTCTCTGCTTCTCTCTCTCTCTCTCTCTCACTCTCTTTCTCTCTCTCTCTCTCTGGGTCTCATGAATAGATAAATAAAATCTTGAAAAAAAAATAAAGCACAATTCACAAATTTATTATTTACTGCTATATGCTGCCTTTGTAATGCTTTTTTTTTGAAATACCAATAATCAAGCAGTAGCAAAATGAAATAATTTCTTCTTTTAATACTAGAGATAGACTATATTTTTTGCTTTAATCCTCTTTGTCATAAAAAATATGCTGCTGGAATACCTCAGATATTGGAAATCCTATCTCAAGCTTCTGGCTTCATCACATTCTAAGCCAGGAGTCTCCAGCAGCACTGATTGCCTGGTGAATTCTAAGCCAGAGCTCTATCATAAATCAGATGCTGGGCCCAGCAAGTAGAGACAACCTTTGCTTCTGAACTAAGTTTGATAGATCCTTTTGAAGGGAGGCTTTTCTGGAATTGGTCTGAAATTAGAATGGACCTTCCATGAGAGTCCTAGGCGAGGACAAATCTGATTAAATTCCACAAGTAATGCCTACATGAGGGAAAATGACTATTTCCATGTATATATGTGATACCAAAAAATACATGCTAGAGAAACTTGCTCAGTCATCTTATATGGATTCTTGGTGACTTGCTTTCTGACCTCAGTTAAATGAACTTGGACTTTAATATCAACTTTTACATATTAAAAATAAGATAATACTACTTTCATGCATTAAATAAATGTGAATTTGTTATTAAATATTAGGGTAATAAAATTAAAGTTAGTGTATTTTTTTTTTAAAGTTAGTGTATTTTATGCACAGATAAATGCATAATGTTTTTTTTTTCTCCAAATTAACTTTAGATTCAAATGTACCAGCTGTCCAGGCTCCTTCATGACTATCACAGAGACCTCTACAATCATCTTGAAGAAAATGAAATCAGCCCCAGTCTTTATGCTGCCCCCTGGTTCCTCACATTGTTTGCCTCTCAGTTTCCATTAGGATTTGTAGCCAGAGTTTTTGGTAAGAGATGCCTGTGATCAAGTGGAACAATGTCATTTATTCCAAGGAATATTCTCTCACCATGTGGTATCCCAATTATTTTATTGTATGTTACACAGAATAGCATATTGCTAATGGAAATTAATAAATGTGCCTGGCTCTATTCTGAGAGTAATTTGCTCTTAAATGAAATTGAAATTAAAAAGGAAAGAAGAATTGGACCCTGTGATGGAGCTCTTATTTTCATTTATACCCCAAGATCAGAATAATTTTCCAGACTTTTATACACATCCTTCTTTGCTTAGTTTGTGTTTTTGTTTTTCTTTTGTTTTTCAATACTGATTCAGAACAGAGACAAATATGTTCTCTGGTTGAGTCCATGGAAGTACCTATATCAATGTGAATTCTAATGACTTTTTAATCTGACTTTTGTTAATAGGCTAGGATAGGACATCTGAAGGATAGGATAGGACAGCATAACCAAAATTCCTGTTTTATTGCTTAAGTGACTCTCCTTCTATGCCAGTGCAGTGGTGGCACCAATCTCTAAGGCTGGGTGGCTCAGAGGAAAAAAGCACTGAGCACTGGCAGTAAGGCCTGAGTTATTGATTTCCTGTTTTGCTTCATTCCTGTGGCAGGCAGCAGGAATAATAAAAAGAGCTGATGACATGGTTTATATACTCTTTGGGGGTCCTTAAGTCTATTCATAAGTTTTTGGTTAGGTTTATCTAAGTCCATTATTTAAAAAACATTTTTTTAAAACACCTCTTGAGGCACTTAGGTGGTTGAGCGTTTGCCTTTGGCTCAGGTTGTGAACCCGGGGTCCTGGGATCGAGTTCCGCATCGGGCTTCCCACAGTGAGCCCTCTTCTCCTTCTGCCTATGTCTTTGCATCTCTCTCTATATCTCTCATGAAGAAATAAGTAAAATCTTAAAAATAAAACAAAACACCTCTTAATAGAGGTTTGTTCTTAAAAATGTTTAGGACCTCCATGATGTCAGAAAGGGCTCCCACAGTTTTTACATCCTGCTTATCTGGTATCCATGGTGAATGTAGTCAAGATTAGTAACTGTGCCTTTGCTAAATTGGAGCTTTTGGTCAAGTTGTGAATATCGGCCCGATTGTAGGTCATTACCAGCATTAGAAAAAAATGAGCTAGAATGGAATACAATGAAAATATCAGAGTCTATCATATAGCAAAGAAAAAAAAATGTTTAGAGAAGCTTCGTTTTTTAAAATATGTATGTAATATGGATACAAATAACAGATTACGATGTTTGATGTCTTTCTTATTGGGGGGTGTGGTTTAAAAAATTAAACCCTGTATTAGTGTAATATAGTCTGTAGAAAAAGTTCAGCAAAAGAACAAAATCAAGAACAGTAGTTGCTCAGTCCTTTTATTTGAATTTAGTAAAGGGTAAGGGAAAGATGGATGAGCAGAAGTCACAGTTTCCTGTTTTTTAAAGACTCCTTGTTGCTTATTACTGATTCTAGAGTGGCAAAGATTGAACCTTTCACGTAGAAATATTTGGTACTTTCAAAACTATTGCCTGTTTGTACTTTAGGAAGTGGAGGTCAGAGTCAGGGTAGCTTTTCTTTTTTTTCTATTTTACTTCTGATTTAGGTTATATATTGCTTATGATTTTTCTTTTAAAGTTTTTTCTTTTTAATTTCCTGCTCTGATATAGGTTTAATTGCATATTAACTGGTTCATTTACTTTTTTATTACGGTAATGAGAGTTTAAATAGTACTAATTGATTCTGTTGATTTGTTTTTGTATTTTCCTTGGGAAGAAAAATCTAAGTATCAGTTGAATAAGCCTCTGTAGGATTACCTAGTCTCCGTTAAATTTGCCACTAAAAAATATAAATACATAGACAAACATATATATAATTAACCTTTTTTCTTTTTACCCTGGCTTTATCTGAGATTCCCAAATAAGTAAGAAAAATACTTAAGCATCTGTTTATTTGTGTCAGTCATATTATTATTATTATTTTAAATCTAGGCAATTTTGACCATATTCTTTTGCAGAATATTCCATGGTTCCGCTGCAGTAATTAAAAACAACCACAAGAAACACAAAAAGCCATTAGCACAGAGTACACTTTTTACAATAGTGAGTGCATAATTTTGATCATGAAATTGTATCTCTTTCTTTAGATATTATTTTTCTTCAAGGAACTGAAGTTATATTTAAGGTTGCACTCAGTCTGCTGAGCAGCCAGGAGACACTTATAATGGAATGTGAAAACTTTGAAAGTATTGTTGAATTTCTTAAAACCACACTACCTGATATGAATGCATCTGAAATGGAAAAAATTATTACCCAGGTATGATTAAAATGATAATAATAAGATATAAGATCATTTAGCAGTTTCTCCACTAATTATGTATTAAATACATTAGCATAAAAACTTAATTTTTGTTTGATAGATTTTTTTTATTTGATCAGATACGTTTTAGTTGGAAATAAGATTATCGTGGAATTTCTACTTTGTGACATTGTCTATATGGCTATACACATGAAAAGTGGTTCAGTGCTACATAAGGAGTGTTTGATGAATCTTTCAATTTAGACCAATGATAAGACTGAAGGCAGGGCCGACAGAGTTAGGAAGACATAATAAATAAATAAAAATGAGATCCACTTACCTTTGTGATACTCTGTTTTAAAATATATAAGGAGTACACGTGCCAAGAGCCTAGGCTTTGGAATTAGACAGTATGAGATTTGCATCATGTTCTAACTCTTTTATTATTTGGTGGGCTTGTACATATCTCCTTAATCTTCTGAATCCTAGTATTCTCACCTCCCAAATAGGACAATACTGATCTGAGAGGTTTTGTGAGGCTTAAGTGAGGAAACTTCATATATCAATCAAGGGCCCTTGCAGCAAACAGTCTATCTTCAATGATTCAAACAAAGGTACCATTTTGTAGAGGTTTGGGCATGGTTAAGAGAACCAAATGTGGATATCCAGGAACTAGTAACAGAGGGAGGAAATCTAATAGTGTTACCAAGCCCAGTGAGTGCCAGAAATATGCAGGAGGGGTTTCTGGAGGTTTTTGTGCTGGCGATGAACCAGGCAGGATAGGATCAAGGAAGAAAGACCAACCTCTTTCTCCTTTTCTTTCTGATCTGCTGGGTGCTCTTCTGGGCCATACCCAACCAGAGCTAGCAAGAAAGGAATTGTGAAAGGGGGATGCAGGTCACAAGGGTCTGTCTCCCAAATCCAGCAGAAGAGATGAGGGCTGAGAATGGATATGGGAAGAAAACAGAATAATTAGTATACCATATATCTAGTCCCTGGCTCTTCATAGAGACTAGGTTAAGTGGTAGTTATATATATTCATGTTACTTGGATGACATGAACAAGCTTAAGATTCATAGATGACTGCTTTAAGAGTATTGATAAAATTTACCACTTTCCTAGAGGCACTTGGGATAACAGATAAAAGAGTTTAGAGCAAGAGAAAGGGAATTTGACATCTTGTTCTGGTGCCTTGCTACCTACTAGCTGTGTGACTGTGGGTAAGTTTCAAGCTCTCTGAGTCTCAACTTTGTCTCCTACAAAATGAGAATAATAATGATGTTCCTGTTACATTTTCATGTTGTTTTTAGGAGGAAATTTAACCAATTAGGGTGGAGCATTTTATATGCTGTAATTCACACTATAACATGAGCTCTTATTCTATGACCTATAAAAGTTTCTTTTTATAAAATCGAAGTCGTAAGCAGATTCTGTAAATATCTGTGGACAGTTTTTATTTGTTAAAATACTCTGTAAGCCGAAAGATGTAGCTTTTATTTACATATGTACTTGTTTATTAATTCTTCAGAAATATCTTTCTGGACTGGCAAGCAATCAGAGATTTGCTTTTAGAGAAGTGATAATCTGATTTGAAGTCAGATCACCTCACCTTCTAAAACTAAAGAGGGAATCTTTTGGCTTTAGAGATTATTGCTAGAATGAATGGACAGAATTTATAGGCAGGTAGATTTGAACTTGATATGAGAGATTTTTCTAACAGTTAAGAGTTGATTTAGTGGAATGAACTGCTGATATTAAAGGAGACCTTGATGAACTTTATTTAAAATATGGTCACTATGAATATGGTCACTATGAAAAATGCCAATAATGCATAAAAGCACAAAGGAGAAAATAAAAGTAAAAAAAAAAACAAGAAAGAAAAGAAAACCTGCTAAACTACCTTTACACATCTCTCTTTGTTTACATATAAATCTTAGGTGAAATCATACTATACATGCTATTATGTAACCTGATTTTTTAATTAAAATATGCATGGAGTATTGGACATTTTTTTCATGCAATAAATATAGATCCATGCTATCATTTTTAATGGTTGGGTAACAGTCTATTGTGTCCATGGTTTCCCACTAGGCAGGGAAAAAGTGATGCTTATTGGAGAGGGAGGGATGTCCACCTTGTCTAGATAATTCATTTATATTCTAAAATTTGAGTACCTCTGACAGTAGTAGGATAAATAAGTCGGTTTGTTGCGGTTTCTTTTCTCCCCATGGTATTAGTGTAGACACCATTGCTTAAATGCAGCTGTTGCCTCTCCTTCCCTTGCAAGTTTAGACTAAGGAGGCATTACCTATACACCAACTGATAAGCAAACTGTCTTCCTGCTTGGTGGCAATTTGGGAGAGCAGAGGCATCCTTGAAGAAACCCTACAACTCTGGACAGTACTCAGGCTATGCAGTTATGAAGATTTTCTGTGTGGTAGAATGTGTTGTTACTCCTAAGAGGCCCACATGGATTAGCAAATGGATGAAAATATTTAGCATAAGACCTCTCTGCCCTACTGACAAATTATTAGCAGTGTTTTTGGTTTCTTTACTATGAAAATAACCTATGCAATTTTGCTTGCTAATCAGCAAAGATTATCTCTAACATAGATAAGAATTACTCAGTAACTATAATGTTATTTATCTGGCATGCTACATTTTTCGAGAGTTATCAGATTATGTATATTTTGGTTGCAAAACACTCTTGAATATTAACTTATGCTAGTGTTTTGAATTCATTATGAGAATGTTTCAAGTGTGTAGAAATCATCTATTTGTCCTTATATAGACAGTCACACCTGTTATTCTTCCTCTTGATATGCCATACTATTCCTCATTAGTAAGTATTTGGAAGTCTATATGAAGCACACCAGATACACAAATTGTATTTTGATATACATTCTAAAGGCCAGACTAACCCATGGTGTCTTCCTGGCAGGTTTTTGAGATGGATATTTCTAAACAGTTACATGCCTATGAGGTGGAATATCATGTACTGCAGGATGAGCTTCAGGAATCGTCATATGCCTGTGAGGATAGTGAACCTATGGAGAAGCTAGAGAGGGCCAATAGTCAACTGAAAAGACAAAACATGGACCTCCTAGAAAAGTTACAGGTAAAGAGATAAATATTTGATCTTAAAAGCACTTGACTGCCTTCTCCATGCACAGAATTCTATAAGGAATGATAGAGATGTGACATGGATTGAACCATTGCTGACAGAGGGTCTGTGTGTCAGACTGTGTGCAAGTGTTCTGGGGGCTACAAATGCACATATGAACTTAAATATCACTTGGGAAAGAAAATATACATTTACAAAATATTAAATTTCAATTCAAAGCAGAATCTGGTTAAATACCTATAGGGTGTTAGACATATTTGGCTAAAGTTCAAGGGAGGAGGTACTGAATATGGGAAATTGGGAAAGCTCTGGAAGACCTGGAGCTTGAGATGGACTCTGAAGGATTGGTGGGAGAAATGAGTGGGGGGTTGGTATAAATAAGGAAGATAGGGCAGGGCAACAAAGTAAGCTTGGGGTCAGTTGAAGATTTATGTTGGGGAAATATGGGATAAATATGATGGAGGCAGAACTGTTGATAACTTTCAGTGTCAAGCAGAAGAGCATGACTTTGGTCCTGTTGAGAGAGAAATCTCTCAGAGTTTTTGAGTTGTACTGTAGAAAGATCAATCTGGAAACCTTGATGAATACAGATTTGCATGGCAGAGAAGGTATGGAGACTAGCTGGAAATCACTTGCAGAAATCTGGGAACAATGAGAACTGTGTAGAATAAAACTCACTGAGATAGAAAGAAAAGGAGGCATTTTGAGAGAATTGAATGACATCATGTAACACATAGTCCCTGCCATCAAGAAGTTTACAATTACTTGGTAATATAAAATACTATGTATTTATTTATAAATGCACATTTACAAATGCAATAAGCAGGTTACTATAAGCTAATATTCTGCACCTGCAACTTGTATGCTGTGTACTGTGTATCCAGGCCCTGAAGGGCAGGGCTTAAGAGTGATCAGTGGAAGGGAGCTTGGAAGGGGAACCTTCTAGGAGGTGAGGGAGATGAGTTCTGAGTTAGAGCTTAAGAGCCTGATGTCTCCTTAGTTTCTGTTACCTCCCATTTCCTGACAAGATACCAGTCCCCAAAGCAGAGAACACTAAAACTCTGCTTCTATGTGATGAGTCCCCTGACAAGGAGGCTAGGAGAGAAAGGCTTAGAAAGGAGGGATCTCTAGAGTAATTGCTCCCCAAGGATAGGAACACTGACTTCCTTCAGTTATCTTACATAAGCTCTTCCTTATTAGGGAAAGTGGGTTTGCATTTGCTTTATATTAATTATAATGACTTTTACTAATAGTTACAAATTTTTTCATTGACAGTTCAATGTGTCATCATCATGTCTTGGTTCCCAAGTTATGTGGAACCCCTGACAGCCACTGAAACCAATAGGATCCCAATTATGTGTTTTTACAAAACCCTATATTTCTCGTCAGGGGGTGGAAAGCTTCTTTTAGCACCTCTGGGCAGCATCAGAAATCTCCCATTTCTCCTTCAGCCAGATGCCACTCGCTCCAGGAGAATATGGTGATGCCCCCACCATTGCAGGAGGCTGATTTAAGATTGCATTTTTGTTGTAGTCAGTGAAATGAGATGTCTTTTGTCAGTACTTACAGTTATATTTTTGAGATATTGGAAAAACTCCACGTCACAGAGGATTTCAAAGTATTTGATTCATATACTATTTTGTTATGTAATACAATATGATCATATAATACAATATGATTTTGTTATGTAATACAATATTAAGGTATAATACAATACCTTAATATATGTAAGGTCTGGCAACTGTTCTGATGAGGAACCAGGGTCTTCAGATTTTTGATTTGGAGGAATTTGCATTTTTCTTCTTTCTCCCAAACAGATAGCTCATGCTAAGATCCAGACCTTGGAATCCAATCTGGAAAACCTTTTGACCAGAGAGACCAAAATGAAGTCTTTAATCCGGACTCTGGAACAAGAGAAAATGGCTTATCAAAAGACAGTGGAGCAAATCCGGAAGCTGCTGCCAGCTGATGCGCTCGCCAATTGCGAATCACTGCTAAGAGACCTCAACTGCAACCCTAACAACAAAGCTAAGGCAGGAAACAAGCCATAACTGAAGGAGCGCCATGTCAGCAGAACATGCTTTTAGAATGGTGAAGAAGGGAAGCATCTGCATGCTGCTGGCCCAATGCTGGACGCAGGAGCTGACGGAACCACTGGAGTTTGGTGCTGAGCCCTAGTCCTAGAGGGTGGACCTCGCTCCCATTAGAGTACGCTGTTCCTAAGCCATTGTATATATGTAGACTGGTGGTTTTTTTGTTGTTGACTATGTACATAGACACAAAATGGACGTGAAGAGTTCATGCTTTCAGATCAAAGGAGTAGATGTATATTTAGAGTAATTTTTTAAATCAAAACTTCATGAAATCCACACCAAAGGGAAGTCAAAATGAAATTCTCCTTGGACATATGTGAAATCATTTTGTCTTTGTAGTGAAACAAAGCTAGAGCATCTTTATATATTAAAATATACTTGAAAAAAATGAATGTATTTTTTTCTCCAAAGAACAGCATGTTTCACTCAATCGTGGAGCGGTAGAAACATTTGTGTAACTTTATGTATATCTGTCTTAAAATCTACTGACATTATGTATATCTGAGGAAATGACTGACTGCTGATCATGCTCCTATGGGTTTTTCAGGAAGGTAGGGGCCTTCCTCCCCTGCGTGCTTTGTGCCAACTAGCATGTTGTGTCTACATGCATTTTGAGTCAGTTTAGGCATTACTTTGGACGTGCATAAGGAGAAAGAAGACATCATAGCAGAGTCTACCCACCCAGCTCATGATGAAAAAGAATGTTGCTAATTTCCCAGCAAATTAGACCAGCATTGTTATTCAAGCTAAAATATCAGGCCTCCACAATTTAATTTAGGTCCTATATTGTCTAGATCAATTTTCTACTTTTTTGTTTATATTACTCCTTACAATCTTGAGTGGACTCCCTTTTACTTGGTGCCATAGTTGGTGACAAGGATTTGTTATTTTTCCACTTATGGGATCTAATTTAGTTCTCTCTACCTTAAATAAAAGGGAAAATATGATTGGTTTTTTAAGGATAATATGCTGTGTTGAGACACCTTTTTTTTTTTTTTTTTGGCCAATTGACAGAATCTAATAAGCTCTCAATCCTCTTTCCTTGTATGTGAAAGTTTGTGAGAACTGTGTAATGTTTAAGAGTAAACTGTTGAAATCCATTGGAGAGAAGTGGAAAGTGGCTCCAAGCCCTTCTAAGACCTAATTCTTTGTTTGAACTCCCAGCTTCCTCAGCCTACAGCTTATCAGAGGATATTCATGCATGCTGGGTATTATGGAAGGAAAGTAATTTTCTAAGTACACAAGCAGTTCTCCATTTCAGAGATGATTCTATGATAGTGCCTCTGAAAGTTGATGCAGCATTTTTGCCTTTCCAAATAATATTTGTCATCACTGCTTTTTGCAGTACTTATCACAGATGGATCACTTGGGATAATTTTCTTCAGAGGGAGTTTTTTATACACTAGCTACAGTGTATTATAGAGTAGAAGGGCATCGCTCTCAAGGTTTGGGAAAGCCTTGAAGAGCAGATGATAAGCATCTGAACCCTCCACCTCTACACCATTACTCAGTATAAATGTAATGATTCTAGTTACAAATCAGCATGCCCTCTAATCCAGGCAGTTTTTTTTTAAGAAAATAAAGTCTTATTAGTAAAGTTAATATTTCTAGTTCTAGGAAATTCTGATTCTAGGCCTCCTGTTAAGTTGGGGTTACCAACTAATTTGTTTCTTGGATTCCCCCAAATTTCTCTATTTGTAGGAGAGGTTTTCTCTATGAGGAATATGATAAATATCATCTGATTACTGTCTGGTGATGAAAATTACCTTATGTATGTGATATACAGGTGGTAGCCAAAGAATCTTTAAGTTGGGAAAAGAAACCTTTTCCTTTTGGTTCAATTTCAAGTAAATTTTATTCTGGATATTCAAAGTCAGCATTATGAGTTATACTATGGTGTTCAGAGATTAAGTTGTCTTGGATACAGTATTTCTTCTGAAAATGAATTTTCTTTTTCTTTTTTGTGATTTTTTTAAAGTGTTGCACCAGTTATGCTTATGCATTGTTACATCTTCTGATTAATGTTACATCTGATTAATGTAATGTCTAGTTCATTTCCAATAAATACATTGCTATAGTTTCCTTGGCTTATTGGTTTTTTGTTTATAATAGGAAAGAAGATGCTCTTGGTTAGAGTTCTTTACAAAATCTGCATGAGCTGAGCTATTACTTAAAATTGGTTCAGTAATAATTCTTTTTAATAGAATCAGAACAACAAAGATAATTTACAGAAATATTTATGAAAGTCTGTTGTCAGTTACTAGTTTTCAACTTCTTTCCCAATGGAGCCTCTTTTTTTTTTTTTTTTAAAGATTTTATTTATTCATGAGAGACACAGAGACAGAGAGAGGCAGAGACACAGGCAGAGGGAGAATCAGGCTCCATGCAGGGAGCCTGATGTGGGACTTGATCCCGGGTCTTCAGGATCACACCCTGGGCTGAAGGGGGCACTAAACCGCTGAGCCACCCGGGCTGCCCCCAATGGAGCCTCTTGCTAATGAATACAAAAAGAAAAAGATAACCACACTGACATATTTGTGTTCTACTCTTTTTGTTTTCTATGCCTCCTCATAGACAACAAGGGAGAGAAAGAGGATATGAAAATACAATTTTTTAAAAACTGGGTTAGCTTCCAAATAATTAAAAATACTTATTGATGGATATGATGTGAATGTGTTTACATATCACATATATGTTTGGAATATTCTCAGTTATGTTTGTAATCCAATACAAGGATACTGGACCTTCTTGCTAATTTTAGGACTAAAAGTTTTAGATATTTTGCATTACAGGTGGTAAACACTTTGAATGTCAGTGTAGGGTTACATAGTATGGTCTTTTAATATCCATGTTCACTTACCATTTTATGACCATTTCACCAATTTGTTTTCACTGTGCTAGATTAAGAATAGGAAATCTGTCTTGTGAGGTATTTGGTCTGCTACCACAATGTTTCACTCTTAGTCAGCTGAGATATATTGAGAAAGCACTAACTAGATTTAAGGTGGGAAGTTTTAGATCTGAGTTTTGGCTCACCACTCTCATTTATTCATTCAACAAATAGTTTCCGTAAGCCAAGCTAGATGCTGAGTACTCAGAGGTGGATGTGCTTCCAGTCTACAGACAGGGGGATAATTAGGAAGCAAGAGGGTTTATACTATTACAGGAACATAAAGTAATCCAGATGAGAAACAGTCACTCAGCCTAGACTGCAGGGACTAGTAGCCCTGGGAGTTTGTGTCAAAAGTGTTTGGAAGAAGTGATGCTTAACCTGAACCTGGAATAGCCAGTAGAAAGTGGGTAGGTTGTGTTAAACAGGATATGAGTGAGAGAGGATGGTGTATTTCTGAAACCACAACTCATTTCTTAATCCTGAAGTACAGTTAGTGCTCCCATGGGACAGAGGTGGGAGAGGAGTCTTCTGGCAAACATGGACTCAATCATGAAGATCTTAATAGACCTTGTGAAAGAATTTAGACTCTACCTAGAGAGAATAGGAGCCAGTAAAGTCCAGTAACCTGAAGAGAGACAGAATTGGATTTGCTCTGATCTAAACCCAATTTATACATTGGACAGAAACTAGGAAATGGCAGACTGCAGTTTGGTGATTTCCATAATAATCTAGCCCCCAAAAATAAAATAGCAAAAGCCTGATCTAGAGTAGAGGTCTTGGAAAAGTAAGTCAGTGTGGACTTCTGTCTCTTTGACAGAGTTAGTTACTGAAACCTGCTAATTTTATCTGCAAAATATGTGTGCATTTCCCTCCTTCACTACTGCAACTACTTTTATTCATCTCCTTGCTCTGGTGGGTTAAACTGAGATGATTTCCATTTCTGGGGATAAACTCCTAAGTCACAGATATTGAACTACTTGGTTTTTGTTTTGTTTATTTAGAAATGGAAGCAGAAGGTGGTGTCAAAGAGGAGAAGGATCTAGGATAGACAGGGAATCAGCTGGGGATATAGGAAAAAAAGCAATAGAAGAGATGATGAGTGGGGCTTTCTGGAGAGACATGCCAGTTGCTCAACAAGCCTATTCTCCCATCTACCTATGCCGTTGAGTACAATGTCATTTTCTTGGTTCCACATTACGGAGCCAGATTTGTTTTGCTTCCAACCCCACTTCAGGGTGAGCAGCACCAGAGGGCATGCCAATGGGTGCCTACTCAAGTATAGGTTATCCTCTCTTACCTGCACTGCTCCTCACCTCAGAGGGACCTTCCTAAAATATAAATCTCACCCAAATTTATCTTCAGCTTAAAACCATTCAAAGGCTCTTCTTTCCTCCCAGGATTATCCAATTTTTAAGATGACACATTTGGCCTTCCATGATCCTGTACTTGATAACCTATCTTTGTCTCCTGCCTGTGGCCCCATCTTGTCCTTTCCTCTAGTCAAATTATTTAAGTCTATCTTTTCCTGAAGCAACTTTTTGTTTTGGACAGCCTGCTCCCTTTCTGGAGAGCTTGGGAGTGCTCCTTCCTGCATTCCAATGAGTTTACTCCCTCAGAACACCCTTAGGTCTGTGTAGTAAGACAAACTGACCACCCTCACTACCACCCAGGGAGTGGTGTCATAGCATTAGTTACCTGGGAAGATGTGAGTGGGTATTGCTGAGCTTCACAGACATCTCAGGGTTCCCCAGATGAGATTACATAAATGTAATTTTAAAAGCTAACTTAATCATTACACTATAATAAAAAAAACATACTAATAGACTTTAAGTAAATTGAGAAGTAGATGTAATTTTATTTAGCATTTTGTTTTTTGATGACCTAGTATGGGTCAGGTGTTTTGCTAGAAGTTGGGACCTCAAAAATGTCTCTTGACTATCTTGAGTCAGTTCTTATCTGATAAATTCAGTTTTAATGAAAAAAGAATCAGGAAGTATGGAGTGATACTTTGTAAACTGTGAAGGAATTCTAGTGCTTTTACCTTTCATCATAAATAAATACTATATGCCATGTACTATATACAATTTGTACTGTATACAATATGTACTATGCACATAAGGAGCTAGTGCATAATTCAGGAATGTTATTTATAAGACTGTAATGTGAATGGTGCTCCTGGAGCTGTGTAGTATAGGAGCTGATAAAATATATTACATACTAAATTTTATACATACACATATACTGAGAACTAAGACCATGTATCTCATCTTATGGTCTATATTAACATGGTTTTACATGTTAATGTAAACATATTAACATTGTCCTCATTGGCTTAATGTTCCTATTTAATGTTCCTATTCTGGAAGACTCCTATCTGGACAATTTAATTTACTGTTGTTCATTACAGGAAATTCCAAAAGATTCAAAACACTTCAACAGTTTATACCTCAACACTCTTTGAACCCCTCATCCCAAAATTTTCACCTTCCTTCTTCCACCAATCTTAAACTGTTATATCATGATCTTTACCCAGTCTTTTTTTAAGATTATATATATAAAACTATATATACATATATATGAGCATATATTTATATATATACATATTTATAGAGCATGAGTAGGGAGAGGGGCAGAAGGAAAGTGAGAAAGGGAATCTCTAGCAGACTCCACGCTGTAGAGCCCAATGCGGGGCTGGATCCCAGGACCTGGAGATCATGATCTGAGCTGAAAACCAAGAGTCTGACGGTCAACTGATTGAGCCACTTGAGTGTCCCGATCTTTATGCAGCCTTAATCAAATTCCACATTGAGGGCAGCCCAGGTGGCTCACCGGTTTAGCGCCACTTTTAGCCCAGGGCATGATCCTAGAGACTCAGGATTGAGTCCCATGTCAGGCTTTCTGCATGGAGCCTGCTTCTCCCGCTGCCTGTGTCTCTGCCTCTCTCTCTCTCCTCTCTCTGTGTGTATCTCTCATGAATAAATAAAATCTTTAAAAAATATCCACATTGAAATATCCACCTTAAACTTAGCTTCTGAGACACAACCAAAGCTCTATAGAGTTAGTGTTCTCTCATACTATGATAAGCAATAAACTCAGTGCTATTTTATCAACAGGTTGTTTTAGTGACTTTTGGGTGACACACCCAACACCTTTATGATAGGTAATGATGATTATCTATCATTCGATAATATTTTTTATTCTATATACCTGTACTCTATAACATACATGCTCTTCTCTTTTTCTTTCTTATTTTAATCTCATACTTAATCCCCATATTCTTTTAAGTCCCCTTTTCCCTGAGCCACATTTTGTCTCAGATACCTTGGTAACTTCCATCAATATTTCATATCACAATCTGTGGCTCCTAAGAACAGAATCAGTGTTGACCTTCCAGGATATGAACAATATAAAGCAGAAAAAAAAAGTTTGGCTTGAATTAAACATTTCATTTACTATCATATAGGTAAGGTCTATAAATGTCATTACCTGGGCATTCCAATGAGATAGCTCCTAAAACTTCATTTAAAAAGAAAGAGGGAAACATGAGATTCTTTGAAGAGAAATCAATAATCTTTATTCTCATCTGTAAGGTCGCTTTAGATAAAATAGCACCAGGATCTGAGAGCTTCAGCTGTGATCTAATTGAATATACTGGCATAGCTAATGAACAGGTAACTCAGAAGAAAATTAATTAGTCTTGGATAGTCTTTGGATAGTCCTGGCCTCCAAAATCCAAATGCTCTGGCCCTTCTGACAAGTCTGTCCTTGTTATAAGATTGATGTATCACATGTGTTGGACAGACATTGCAAATATCCAATTCACTGTACTGCCGTTGTCTCCTTGTTCTTCTTCTTTTTTTTTTAATGTATGCCTTTAAAGTAGGCTTCTGTTTATGATTTAGTTTTTTTTCTGTCATAGAGGCTAGGCTAGTTATAAAAGTGCAAATATTCAAGTCCCTGTGACATTCCTGTTTTTCTATATAAATTAAAGACAGGAATTCTGAATTTTAAAAATTGTGGTAAAATACACATAAAATTTACCATCTTGGGATCCCTGGGTGGCGCAGTGGTTTAGCGCTTGCCTTTGGCCCAGGGCGCGATCCTGGAGACCCAGGATCGAATCCCACGTCAGGCTCCTGGTGCATGGAGCCTGCTTCTCCCTCTGCCTGTGTCTCTGCTTCTCTCTCTCTCTCTCTCTCTGTGTGTGTGTGTGTGTGTGTGTGACTATCATAAATAAAAAAAAAATTAAAAAAAAAAATTTACCATCTTAATCATTTTAAGTGTAAGTTCAGTGGCACTAAGTATATTCACCTTGTGTAACTGTCATCACAAACATCCATCCATGAACTCTTCATTTTTCAAACCTGAACCTCTGTGCATATTGTTTTTTTAAAGATTTTATTTATTTATTCATGAAAGACACAGAGACATAGGCAGAGGGAGAAACAGGCTCCCTTCAGGGAGCCCAATGTGGGACTCGATCCTGCGACTCGATTCCGGGACTTGGGATCACGCCCTGAACCAAAGGCAGATGCTCAAACACTGAGCCACCCAGGAGTCCTCCCCACACCCCAATGCATGCCTATTAATAACTCCTAAATCCTCCCTTCTCCCAACCACTGATAACTACCATTCTGTTCTTGGTCTGAATGAATTTTACCTCACCTGTGTGGGATCACATTGTACATGTCTTTTTGTGACTGGCTTATTTTGCTTAGCATAATGTCATCAAGGATCATCCATGGTGTAGTACATGTCAGAATTTCCTTCCTTTTTAAATTAAAGCTTAATTATATTGTATTGTATGTATATACCAGATTTTGTTTATCCATCCATCAGTAGACACTTGGTTTGCTTCTACCTTTTGGTTTAGACAAATAATGTAATATGTGTACAAATATCTCTTTGGGATCCTGATTTTAAACATCAGTCACAGGAGCTTGGTGTTTTTTTCTTTTTATATTTTATTTATTCATCAGAGACACCGATAGAGAGGCAGACACATAGGCAGAGGGAGAAGCAGGCTCCATGCAGGGAACCCCAACGTGGGACTTGATCCCGGGACTCCGGGATCATGACCCGAGCCGGAGGCAGGCACTCAACTGCTGAGCCACCCAGGCTTCCCATGGAGCTTGGTTTTTGTGAGCCCACTCATGAGAAATGAATCTGTGGTTCATTTACTGAAGAAATCAAATTGTTGCTTTCAAGGCCTGAGCTAGAGCAAACTTAGCAGAGTAAACGATATGTTTTGGGTGATTTTTTTTGGATTATATGGAAATACACCTAGAGGGATGACTGAGTGGCTCAGCAGTTGAGTGTTGCCTTTGGCTCAGAGCGTGATCCCAGAGTTCTGGGATCGAGTACCACATCAGGCTCCCTGCATGGAGCCTGCTTCTCCCTCTGCCTATGTCTCTGACTCTCTCTCTGTTTCTTGTTAATAAATAAAATCTAAAAAAAAAAAAAAGGAAATACACCTAGAATGTACAGATGTCCTGTTGGGTGAATTGGTTTTCTTAATGCTGCCTCTGCAAACATAGGAGAAGAATATTTTTTTCTAAGAGATACTAAAATGTTGCTCATATTCAAGTCATCTTCTTCTTCTTTTTTTTTTTTGTTTTAGATTTTTATTTATTTATTTATTCATGAGAGACACAGAGAGAGGCAGAGGGAGAAGCAGGCTTCTTGCAGGGAGCCTAATGCAGGACTCAATCCCAGGATTCCGGGATCATGACCTGAGCCAAAGGCAGATGCTCAACCACTTGAGCCACCCAGGTGACCCAAGTCTTCTTTTGTGAAGTAAGTTTATGTGGTCTGATAATTGTTTCCTTTCTCAAATTGAATTAATTTGCAAATTCACAAATGCTATTTTTAATAGAACATAATATTGTTCAGAAAGAATCATATTAAACATACAGCCAACGTATCAGGGGACGTGTCCCACAGGGCTTTATAAAATAAATGAGGGCATTCTTTATTGACCTTTATTACCTTGGGCATATTCAATTTTCCTGATATATTTATGTTCTATTTTGTCTAGTCAACATTACTCTGAGTCCTCTCTAATTTAGCAATTCTGTGGTAAATTTGGTACTTATAGTGATAGATCACCATTTACTGTTTAATAAATCCATTAAAGCTTATGTAATGAGGTCATTCATTGGCAATTTAATAGTACTTATATTTAAAGTCACAGAGTAAGTCAAGAAAGGATGTATCAATGACCTAAGTGAGTTAATATGCTTAATTTTCTTCCCTTTTCTCCGAAGGTAAGCTTATTATCAACCATGTATGCCCTTGGATAAATTGTCGCATATTCAACATATCAAAAGAATGCATTTTACACACTGCTAAGAAAGGACTGCAAGATGTAATACTAGTGCAAATTTGGAAAACATACTTGCTTGCAATTGTATCTTTCTATTCCTCTGCTCTTCCTGAGCCTGGAGGAAGTAGGCAAAAGGGTTATTAAGAGCACAATCCCTTGCTTTCAAGATAGACTCCCTGTCGCAAACAAAACACTGCTTCCTGAGAGACTGTACCAATCTTCTGTTTGAAGGACTGTTTGAAGGGATGACAGCTGTGCACTTTTTCACTGTGCAGGTTAACTTTTCCTGTGACAGGCACACTCAGACAGCATGAGCAAAGTCTCATGCTTTTTGTAGGCATTTTATTGAGCTGGGTTGTCACCAACCCAAGCTTATCTGTGTCCATGGCAAGTTACATGGAAGAACTGGCTTCATCTATTGCATCTTTTGATTGATAACCACATGAATTGTTGGTAGCATCTGTGATATCCAGTTGTTATGGCCCTGTAGCAGGATACTTGGACTACCTCAGAAATCCCTAAAATTTATTCCTAGAGGATGTTAAAGCTTCCAAAAGGTAAACAGATTCTATGGGCAAATGAGTTTGAAAGACAATAAATTAAGTAACATTACACACAACATTTAACCTGCCATGGTTCCTCATGGGAACCCTGAGTGGACAAGGAGACCATACTCCCCAGGGTTAGGAGCACAGGTTTGTCAACATGTGGGCCAGCTTGACTGAGTTCTGACTCCTCTACTTATTGTTTGTTGACCTGAGGCCAGTGACCAAACTCATTAAAGCTGAATTTTTTTATCTTTCAAATGATGGGTTTAAGCTAGACCTCTGAGGCTCCATTTAGCTATATGATTTCTGGGGTAATTGATTTTCCAAAGCTCCAGATAAATTAAGTAAGGCACACAGAAAGAGAATTCTAGTTTTGCCTTTCATTTTAACTGCCATAATCCCTCTTCATCTCATAGTTGGCTTTTTTTTTTAAATCATACAACTAATGAGCCAAGTAAATATTTTTTACCAGCCATTTTCTTTCTTTTGTTTTTCCTTTTGCTACATAGTACAAGTCATGTTGAAACTATGTGGTTAGCCTTGTTTTGTTTTGTTTTTTTCAAAGAGATGAATAAATCATTTCCCCCCTCTTCATTATGGGTGTTAGCTGTATCTGTTCTCTTCATGTCAGTGGGAAGAAGCATGTTTTTATTTGTATAAACAGCATACATATCCAGTTGAGGTGTGATTGCAAGATACTTCTTTTATTCACTCAAAAGATGTTCATTAAAAAACACTGTATCTCAGCCAGTGTGCTAAGTGCTGACAACACAGCCTGATGGAGAATACAGACAAGAAGAAACAATATAATATAGTGGGATACATATGATGCTAGATGTAATAAGACAGTTTTGAAGCAAATGAGGGGATGTAACCCAACCTTGAGAACCTAAGTTTTTCTAACAACAAAGCAAGGGTTTTAGATCTAAGATGAAGATCACCTAAAACAGTGGAATGTTTCCCAAAAGACCTGGTCTGAGAGAGATCATCTGGAAGGGACTAGTAGGATAGCCATAGGGCCTGTCAGTCATTTTAGCTTTCTGCTGATTATGCATCCGCAATACCCTTTATCCCAGAAACAGAAACTTGTACTTCAAATCTGGGAAATCCAAGACATGCATTGGGAGTGTGGCTGTTAAGAATTTAATTAAAACGTTCCAATTCTGTTGGGTTTAGTTTTTAAACTGTGACTATCGAAGTACTTATAATCTGCCAATTCTCTGGAGGGCTTAGTCATCAGTTGGCCTGATGGTTTTGGGTTTGTTTTTCCCTTAAGTGTATGTGTCTGAGGCATGAATGGAAAAATATAATCTTGAAACAGGTTTGCATCTAGGTTTAAAAAAATTAATTAGTTTCAATACTTAAAAGTATATAGGGATTTATTCAATCATAGATTGGTATATTGAGTGTTATTACGGAACCTTCCACTAGATGCCACTGTTGTTTCAATTTGTTTGCATTCCTTTGCTTTCTCTGGAAGGGACTTCCTAGGACAGCAAGCTACTTGAAGAAATTACATAGTTCACCATTCTGCTTCCAGGTAAAATATCCCCAATATAGGAGAATCTAGCTTATTTAGAAATGCCTTCAGGGTAACTACTTAAGTCTCCCTTGTAAGATCCTAAAACTTAATTCTTTTTATTGTCAAGAAATTGTTTTATATCAAACCTATATTTTTAATACTGCTGTTTAAACACATTTCCTTTCTCTGTTCTCAATGGAGATGAGGAAAAACAGATCATCTTCTCATATATAAAAGTCTTTCAAATACAGAAGACTGATATAAAATTGCTTTTCATCTTTTTTCCTTAAGGCAAAAATAATATAATTTCTTTTAAGTTTTCATCACATTTTTTTTTTTACCACTCTACCTAATTTTTGATGAGATCTAGAATCCAAATTGAATTCAAAATACTCCAAGGAGTTTGGGTTTCTATTCATGGTTGATTCATTTGTTACTGTCCCAAAGTTTCAGCAATATGACCTAACAATTATTTCTTGGGTTCTCAGATAAACACAGAATAAAGCTGATATTGGTTTAAATCACCATACTTCATTCCAATGTTGATAATAGATACTAGGGTAGACAGGTGTTCATCAACTCTACCTTGTCCTAGCCAAAACAATTTTGAATATGCCATCTTCTTGTTCACTTTCAGACTTTAGTATTCCGGGTACCTGGGATGATTGCAACATCCTACCCTATGCTCCTTTCTTTTGCCTGGTTTATATACACCTTCCATCTCAGATTAAACATCATTTCTTCAGGAATCATTCTCTGAACCCAGCAGTATCTTTTGCCCCCAAAGACCTTGCTATATATCCCAGCGTGTTTTCCCTTAACATCTTGCACTTCTCTTTTGTAAAATTTGCACACATATAGTCCTTTAATTATTTGTAAACATCTGTTTAATGTCTGTTCTTTCCCCCCATTAGATGCTATTAAGTTAGGGGCTAAGGTTTGTTTGTTTGGTTGTTTTTTGACTCACACGGGTCCAGCACAGTACTGAAGATCCAGTGGGCACGTGGTAGGAACTTAGTAGGCCTATTTTGACTAAAGGACTAGTTTCCAACTAATTTGTATCTTTTTCTTTCCCAGAGATATGATGATTCTTGGTAGGGCAATTATCAGGAATCAGGAGGTAGATAAGAGCACAGCTTATTCAAAAATCTGAAAAAAAATCAGGGACCTAGATGGGGAGTGAGTGAGTTACTCACACCAGTTTAGTGAGGAAGGAAAAGCCAGATTTTAGACTGCACTATAGGCAATTAAAACTACTGATAGGTTTTTAAAGAGGGAAATGATATGGTCAGATGGTGACAATTCAACAGGAATAGTGAACAGTTCACAAGGACAAAGACCATGTGTTCTGACCATTTCAGTAGTAACCTTGACATGGAGCTGTTCTTCCTGGCCAGTTGTGACTTCATTTATAGCTGTTCTTTTGGAGGCGACTTTACCATGCTTTTGAAGTCTTTGGCACAAATGTGGATAACAACAATGATGTCAATAATAATAACATAATACCTAATGCCTGTTGAGCACTTCCTATGCATTAGGCACTGGGTTAGTCCCTTTATAAGCATTATATCAGGATAAAACTTTAGCTTGCATAACAATCACCTGGGGGCTTTTTGTTATAGACTTCTAGGCCCCTGCTCTCAGACCTCTGATTTAATAGGCATGGGTGGGGCTGATAATTTTTGTGTTTTCTGACAATATCCTGGGTGATGCTGCTGGTCCAGGGACTACACTTTGACAGCCTCTGCATTATATCATTTAATCATCAAGACAATAGTAAAAGATAAATACTACTATTATCTCCTCTTATATATGAGGACACTAAGCTTTGAGAAGTTCACTAACTTGTCTAGAGGCATATACCCAGTAAATGGCACAGCTGTCAAACACGGGTCCTTCTTTTTTTTTTTTTTTAAATTAATTTTTATTGGTGTTCAATTTACCAACATACAGAAAAACACCCAGTGCTCATCCCGTCAAGTGTCTGCCTCAGTGCCCGTCACCCATTCCCCTCCAACACCCGCCCTCCTCCCCTTCCACCACCCCTAGTTCGTTTCCCCGAGTTAGGAGTCTTTATGTTCTGTCTCCCTTCCTGATATTTCCCAACATTTCTTCTCCCTTCCTTTATATTCCCTTTCACTATTATTTATATTCCCCAAATGAATGAGAACATACACTGTTTGTCCTTCTCCGATTGACTTATTTCACTCAGCATAATACCCTCCAGTTCCATCCACGTTGAAGCAAATGGTGGGTATTTGTCGTTTCTAATTGCTGAGTAATATTCCATTGTATACATAAACCACATCTTCTTTATCCATTCATCTTTCGATGGACACCGAGGCTCCTTCCACAGTTTGGCTATTGTGGCCATTGCTGCTAGAAACATCGGGGTGCAGGTGTCCCGACGTTTCATTGCATCTGAATCTTTGGGGTAAATCCCCAACAGTGCAATTGCTGGGTCGTAGGGCAGGTCTATTTTTAACTCTTTGAGGAACCTCCACACAGTTTTCCAGAGTGGCTGCACCAGTTCACATTCCCACCAACAGTGTAAGAGGGTTACCCTTTCTCTGCATCCTCTCCAACATTTGTTGTTTCCTGCCTTGTTAATTTTCCCCATTCTCACTGGTGTGAGGTGGTATCTCATTGTGGTTTTGATTTGTATTTCCCTGATGGCAAGTGATGCGGAGCATTTTCTCATGTGCATGTTGGCCATGTCCATGTCTTCCTCTGTGAGATTTCTCTTCATGTCTTGTGCCCATTTCATGATTGGATTGTTTGTTTCTTTGGTGTTGAGTTTAATAAGTTCTTTATAGATTTTGGAAACTAGCCCTTTATCTGATATGTCATTTGCAAATATCTTCTCCCATTCTGTAGGTTGTCTTTGAGTTTTGTTGACTGTATCCTTTGCTGTGCAAAAGCTTCTTATCTTGATGAAGTCCCAATAGTTCATTTTTGCTTTTGTTTCTTTTGCCTTTGTGGATGTATCTTGCAAGAAGTTACTGTGGCCAAGTTCAAAAAGGGTGTTGCCTGTGTTCTCTTCTATGATTTTGATGGACTCTTGTCTCACATTTAGATCTCTCATCCATTTTGAGTTTATCTTTGTGTATGGTGAAAGAGAGTGGTCCAGTTTCATTCTTCTGCATGTGGATGTCCAATTTTCCCAGCACCATTATTGAAGAGACTGTCTTTCTTCCAATGGATAGTCTTTCCTCCTTTATCAAATATTAGATGACCATACATTTCAGGGTCCACTTCTGGGTTCTCTATTCTGTTCCATTGATCTATGTGTCTGTTTTTGTGCCAGTACCACACTGTCTTGATGACCACAGCTTTGTAGTACAACCTGAAATCTGGCATTGTGATGCCCCCAGCAATGGTTTTCTTTTTGAAAATTCCCCTGGCTATTCAGGGTCTTTTCTGATTCCACACAAATCTTAAAATAATTTGTTCTAACTCTCTGAAGAAAGTCCATGGTATTTTGATAGGGATTGCATTAAACGTGTAAATTGCCCTGGGTAACATTGACATTTTTACAATATTAATTCTGCCAATCCATGAGCATGGAATATTTTTCCATCTCTTTGTGTCTTCCTCAATTTCTTTCAGAAGTGTTCTATAGTTTTTAGGGTATAGATCTTTTACCTCTTTGGTTAGGTTTATTCCTAGGTATCTTATGCTTTTGGGTGCAATTGTAACCCGGGTCCTTCTAATTCAAAAGTTGCTCTCCCTAACTCTTATAATGATCGTTCTCAGGGCAGCCCGGGTGGCTTAGCAGTTTAGCGCAGCCTTCAGCCCAGGGTGTGATCCTGGAGACCCGGTATCCAGTCCCACTCAGGCTCCCTGCATGGAGCCTGCTTCTCCCTCTGCCTGTGTTTCTCTCTTTGTGTCTCTCATGAATAAATATATAAAAATCTTTTTTAAAAAATGATGGTTCTCAAACTTTGCATGCATCAGAATCACTGGAGAAGTTTTGAAAAAACATCAGGTACAGATTTTCCTTGACTCATGATGGGGTTATATCCTGATAAATCCATCATAAGTGGAAAATACTGAGTCAAAAATGTATTTAATACACTTAACCTACCAAATCTCATTACTTACCTGATACTTTAGCCTACCTTAAACATATTCAGATCACTTACTTTAACCTACAGTTGGGCAACTTCATCTAACACAAAGTCTATTTTTAAGTAAGTGTGGAATATCTCATGTAATGTATTGAATACTGTACTGAAATTGAAAAACAGAATGGCTATATGGGGACAGAATGGTTGTAATCATATTGGTTGTTGGCCCTTGTGATCATGTGGCTGACTGGGAGCAGGGGCTGCTGGCCCTGCCAAGCATCTCAAAAGAGGATCACATCACCTATTACTAACCCAGGAAAAGATCTAAATTCAAAATTGGAAGTGTGGTTTCTAGTGAATGTGTATTGCTTTTACACCATTGTAAAGTGGAAAACTCATAAGTTGAACCATCTTAAGTCAGGGACTATGGACACTTGAGTGCTCCCTTTGTTTAATAATGAATCACATTTTCCATCATAGGATGGGCTACCTGTTATTTGACAAACTTCTCAAGAGATTATAAAGCCCAGAGGTTTCTGGAAACAGTACATTTGGCTGCACATTCTAATCTCTTGAACATTAAAAAAAAAAAACTCAAAACTGACATCTGATCCCAACCCCAGATATTCTGATCTATTTGTGCTGGGGTTTAATTTAGGAATCAGAATTTTTTAAAGATCCCTGTGATTCTAACCTGCAGTTTGAGAAGTGTGAGAACCACTGCACTAAGATTCTGCCTCTTGAACTTAACTGTTCATGTTTTAGAGACACTTGAAAATGAATTCATTATGCAAAGAGATGTTAAAGCAAGAAAACACTAAAGCAGGCTTTAGGGGGGAGGAGCTCTGGAGGTAGAAGCCCTGGGTTTAGATTGATCTGTCATTTACTAACTGCTGTAACCTTGGGTGAGTCATCAAATATTTCCTAAGTCTTGGTTTCCTCACATGTAAAATGAAAATAATGATAAGACCACATGCTCTTCCAATGCACAGCATTATTGTGAAAATTAAATAAAATTGTGTCTCTTTAAGGCTTTATGAACTCTTGAACACTAAACAAATGTGAGAGATTACTTTTGTATTGATTTGAAAAGCAACTTCTCACCAAAGATATATCATAGCCAGCAGTAAATGAGGCGCATTTATTTTTTTCTACCTGCAGCAGTCATGCTCAGCTTATATTCAGGTGTTATGTCAAAAACATTTCCTTGGATTTTTTTTTTCTGGCAGGCATAAACACTGGCAAAATCTTTTTTTTAAATATCATTTGTATGCTTTCCTGAAAGCACCAAATTATAGGCAGGACTAATGGGTTGAGAATGCTTAAGGCCAGTTTACTGTGGCTTGCCTATGACATATCACCATCTGAAAAGCCATCACAGAGGAAAAAAAATCATTCACAGTCTAATTTAAATAATGGCTGCATCTTTGCAGTGAAGACAGACTGTGACAGTTTATAGGTTTTAGATGGTGACTCCTTCACGTTGTAAAAACAGATCAGCTGCCAGTGGACCTACAATTATTGCCATATGCATTTGTGAGTTTTTAAAGGGAAATTGAGTGAGCAGCTGCCATTACAACTAGGTAGATTTAGGTGAGTGAATGTATCCGTCCAGTGACATTTAAAAAAATGTATCATCTGCTTGTAAAGCGTCAGGTTCCTGAAGCTCAACTTCCCACTTGTAAATTTCTGTAATGCTCTTTAAAAAAGAGGCTGATAATAATGAAGACAAGCAGAAGGAATCTTTTGTAGGCATGGAATTAATAGCGTTGCAAATTATTTTCTCTTCCTCATCCTCAGTACACTAGTCCATATTGAATCTGGGAAGCCAGAGAGGACTGTCTAGAGTGGTTTGCTGACAGAAAGAAGAAAGGTGGGTTAAAAAATGAATTACAGAAAAAAATTTCCCTTTGTCTTTTTCATGAATGAGCTCTCTTAACTCCTTACCTCCATAGATAGAGCCCTCTTCATGTATGTGACATATATAAACCAGGGAGGAGGGGACCAACGCTGCACAGGATGGGAGAAGTGGGATCTTCTAAGTGGGACATGGCCATTCCTACCTTTGTCCTGAGAAACAGAGGCTATTTCCAAAAAGCAGAGGGTAGGTTATTCTCTTTGTTCTGAATCCAAAGGGAAGGTGACAGAGACCCAGAATTGGAATAATAATAGCTATTTATATGATACTCTAAAAGATTAGTAAAATTTCTTTATCAAATTTTATCAAAAGGCACTTTCATTTTGAATCCTAACTCACTGAAATGCAAAGACTGCAGTATTTTAAAAAATGTTTTTTGAATAATTCACCACTGACCTTCTAATGATGTGATCACCTTCATCTGACTTGACCATTTGACATACTGGACATCCTACTTGGCTTTCTTTCCTTCTGTGGCTTCCCTGCCCACTCAGAGAAGAAAAGAAGGAAGATTAGATAGTGGTTAGAGGAATAGGAAATAAAGCTACCTTGATATCCTATTAATCTGGCTTTCCATGATGCTTTATTTCTCAATGATAGTACTTACCAACTAGTGTTGTAATTTATGATTTTTGCCTATTAAACTACGAAATCTTCAAGAGCTAGGCAATGCCTTTCCAAATAATTATGCATAGTGCCTCACACAATTAGGTGTCTCAAAAATACTTATTGAATGAATGAATATTAGAAACAATATATAATAAACCTAAGAAAAAATCGGCAACTTGTAAGAATTTTTATTTCATATGTTGCTCTGTTTTAAAGCACATATATATTTTTACATGTTACTGGTATAGTCACTTTGCCAGAGTAGGTTACAAATATAGTCATGTCCCTTTCACCTCAAGGATCTTTGGGGATTCCATAGTTTTATTTTAGGAGAAAGTCCCATGGCTTACTTGAGGACTATTATACCCCAAATTGTTTAAGAACTTCAGAGGCTTATTCAGTTTAGAAGGGTCTGGGCACAGTCTGACTAGTTTGGTGGTGGGCGGTGTCTTCAGCAGCCATTGCTTTGATTGATCAGGTCCTGTTTTTTTTGCCTGCCATGCTCCTCTGATCCTTTATTGAGTTCCCTTTCTAAGTCACACTGTTCTAGGGGTACTATCTCATGTGTCTCTGTCCTCCGATGTGGTGAGGCAGCAATCTATTGGCTGCTTCAGATATCCACATACCTCACATGGGGCTCCTGCTCAAAATCCCAAGGTTGCCTCTTTTGTGTTTAATTGTACTCACATAATAGATTGGGTCTCAAGGCTCTTTAAGGCTCAGTCATACAGCTGGAGTAGGCCCTTTTGATAAACCTCAGGCCCTCTCTTTGAAATAATGGATTACCCTAGAATTCTCTTACTTCCTGGAGAGCTCCATTTGGAGCCTTTGTGGTCATTTGCACCATCAGGGCATGGTCAGTACCATCCCAAATAGTCTACTAACATTGAACTTCACAAGGGAAACTATCACTCTCACTTTTCTCTACTCCCAGGAGGCTCCTAGAGCTTTATGCAAATTTGTCCACCTTTTCCACAAATGCTGACTCTAAATTTCAAGGGATACAGAGGTGAGACTTCGTCAGGCTCCAGAAAATTTGCTGTATCTTTCCTTTAAGCAATAGGTGCCTGCTACCCTTACTTTTGTGTAAGCAGGGTTAGTCAAGTGACTCTTTTCTGAAAAAGGAAAATTTGATCCAAGGTGGCTTGTTATATTCATCTAAAGATGTGTGAGTTTTCTGAATAAATGCTGTTTTAAAATTTCTTTTCAATGCACACATGCATATGCACACATGTAGATATAAATAAGTACACATAGATCCTCTTAGAGTCCACAGAAAGTGTTAACAGTAACCATCTCTGGATAACAAGATTGCAAAGCAATCTTGCAAAGTTTGCAAGATTGCAAACTCATTTTTTCTTGTTTTTCTCAAAAATACATATTTTTGAACAATAAAATATTAAAAGTTAGTATAATAAATAAATATAAAGCAAAAAATTCCATAACTTTATAATAAACACTATCAACTACATATGCCAGAACTGAAATATCTTTGAAAATAAAACATGACACTGTCAATAGATTTTATCCTCTGTTTCATTCACATTCAATTATAGGTGAATTTATAAAAATATGTAGTTAGCTGTGCTACTTGCTACTTTCTGAAATGCAGGTGCTAGTGACAAGCCATTCATACAATTTAGTGACATTTGCTCTGTTGTCTTAATGGCACTCTAAATTCAAGTTTTAACTATTTCACCCTCCGATTACAATTTATTATTTTTTCAAAAAGCATATAAATGGAGAAATATTTTTAAAACATCTATTGCAGGAAGAGAACAAAGGTGTTACTTCCAGTTGTGTTCATGTATCATTTTACTGTCAAACTAAAATTTTCTAAGATAGCTCATGAACTGGCATCTTTTCAGGAAGCCTAGCAAAGCCTTTCAGGCAATCTCTTTCACATATTATTATTTAGAATGTAATTTCTAGCAGTTGGTTTAATCTCAAAATATATCCTCATAACAAAATAATCTTAGAGCAGGACTTAACTCTTTAAATGCAAAGTACAATAAAGGAACACTTTAAACCATTTATTGGTTGATTTGTCATTCATCATTTCCTCTGGCATATAAGCTAACTGACATCCAAACATTGGAGACAGACAGCATATGCACAATGTTCTGTGGTTGACTAAAATTCAAAATTCCCTATATCCATTCAGTATGGTGTGAGAACGGCTCATTTGTCCCTCTGACTTCTGTGGAACTGGAGTTGTAACAGTGGGGACTGCACAGCTGGGAGGATGAGAAAAATGATTTCATTAGGAAAAAGATTCCAAATTGGAAGCGAGTTGCTTTTACAAATCTCATAATAAAAACTGATTTTTGTACTTTCCATGTGCTTATTCTGCAAATGTTTAGTGCATTTCTGTCTGCTAGGTTTAATTTTCTAATTTGGCTCGGTTTGCATGTGAAACTGATTTGAATAAATTAAAGGGAGGGTGTTAAGGGTTTTTGTATTTGTTTTTTTCTTGAGTTTTTTGGAAGAGGGGTCGTGGGAGTGCTCAGTCATAGGAACTTCATTATTCTCAATAGGCTATTTGCAGTCAAATGTCACAGAATTCAGTGGGTGAGACATGTCTTGTATTATGCCGTATCTACTAGATCATTTCATGATTCAATGAGTCATAGAATCAAAGATTGTTTTAGTTGGCTGGGGACCGGATGCAAAAGTCAAGCAGTGTACGGGACTCGGCGTGGAGTCATTCTCAAAAGCAATACGACAAATCCCTTTTTCCTGACCACCCCTAATCTTCCCTCAGTCCTGGCAGAGAAGAATCCCCCAGAGATGGGAATGTGTTGTTTAGAAAAACTTCTTAGGGGATTCTGATAGGATCCTCTGCCTGAGAACCAAAAGTTTATATTCACATTCTAAAAAATGAGAAAAGAAATTGCAGAGAGGTAAAGTAATATCCATCTGCAGTAACATCAAGGCTGGCACTTCATTCACAGGTCATTTCTCTTTAAAAACCTGTTGAGGGGGCAGCCTGGGTGGCCCAGCGGTTTAGCACCTGCCGTCAGCTCAGGGCATGATCCTGGAGACCTGGGATCGAATCCCACGTCGGGCTCCCTGCATGGAGCCTGCTTCTCCCTCTGCCTGCCTCTCTGCCTCTCTCTCTCTCTGTGTGTCTCTTGAATAAAAAAACAAAAACAAAAAACAAACAAACCTGTTGAGGGTATTAGTCGCAGTAACTCCCCCCTTAAACACGAGGGATACGTTCCAAGACCCCCAGCAGATGCCTGCAACCACAGAGAGTTCCAAACACTGTATATTCTATGTTTTCTCCTAAGCACGCATACGTAAGGCACAACTTAATGCATATATTAGGCACATGAGATAGTAATAAGTATAACTACTAATAACATCGAACAATTATCACAACATACTGTAGTAAGCGTTACAGAACGTGGTGTCTCAAAATAGTCTATGGCGCTCACCCTTCTGGGGATGATGGGATATGATAAAATGTCCACGTGCTGAGATGACGTAAGGTAAATGACGCAGGCGCTGTGACGTTCCGTTAGTCGGCTGATTCGTTGGGAAGATCATCTCCCCTTGGGGGGGGGGGGGGTCACTCTCTTAATGAAACTGCGAAAGTGAAACTGCAGATGGGCCGGGCTGCCCTCTCGGCGTCCATATTGGTTTCGCACCCTC